>NC_058521.1:544873629-545484311 GCF_904849725.1 Hordeum vulgare subsp. vulgare | reverse complement strand
GAGATATTTCATCACTGATGAGATCCAAACTCCCCCACCCTCTTAAATTCAAGCAACGGAAAGTGTGATTCAAATCTAAATCCAAGATACAATCGGGCCAATCTTCGATGCCATTTGAGTTATCAATCAAGCTCTGTCGCTATCGGAGTTGCGAGGACTCATAGAAGGTTGGAGTGACCGAAACATTCAAGCTTGTAGATTTACTACGATAAGTTAGTGAATGTGGAGGATTGCCTCAAGATTCATGATAGGTCTTCAACGTATCTATAATTTTTTATTGTTTCATGTTATATATTTTCATTCTAGGATATTTTTGAGTAATTATTTACCAATTTATATTATTTTTGAGCACTAACCTATTATATCAATGCTAGTTCATGTTTTCTGTGTGTGTTTTGTTTTGTAAAAATTTCATATCAAGTGAAGTCCAGACGCGATAAAAAATTACGGAGTTTTTTTTGGAATATATGTGAATTTTGGGAGTTGGAATCAACACAACACGTTGCCCGAGGGAGTCACAAGCCAACAAGGCGTGGCGCCGTGGCCTGGGGGGCTGATGCCTTGTGCCAACCCTTTAAGTCAGTTGAGGCTCTCCTTCTGCCGCAAGAAATATATTTTCGCGATAAAAATCCGCTCAAAATTTCAGCCCGATCAGAGTTACGGATCTTCGGATATTTAAGAAACGACAAAGGGCCAGAAAATAGTCGCGAAAACATGAGAAAACAAAAGGAGAGATCCAATCTCGGAGAGGTTGCTACCCTCTGGGATCCATGGCGGCCATGGACTAGAGGATAAACCCTCGCCCCACCTCGGGAGGAGGCCAAGGAAGAAGAAGGACGAGGAGGCTCTCTCCCCCTCTCTATCGCTGGCGTCGGAGCACCGCTGGGGCAACCATCATGACTACGATCTACACCAACAACTTCGCCGTCGTCACGACCAACTCTCTCCTCCTCTATGTTGCGGTGTAGAACATATCTTCCCCGCTGTAATTTCTACTTGAACATGGTGCTTAATGCTATATACTATTATCCAATGATGTGTGGCTATCCTATGATGTTTGAGTAGATTTGTTTTGTCCTGCGGGTTAATTGTGATATGATGTTATTGATATGAGTTGTGTGTTGATATGGTGTTGTCCTAAGGTGCTTTTCGTGAGGCACACACGTGAAAGATTCATGCTGGAGGGTTTGCACTATGTTCATGATTCGCTTATAGTGGTGGCTAGAGTGACAGAAGCTTACACCCGAATAAAAGAGTTGTGTGTGTATGGGAGTAAAGAGGACTTGATGTTTAATGCTATGGTTGGGTTTACCTTAATGATTTATAGTAGTTGTAGATGCTTGCTATAGGCCCAACCATAAGTGCATATGATCCAAGTACGGAAAGTGTGTTAGCGTATGCCTTTCCCTCATTGCATATGATAAGTATGTATCATGTTATATTCAATAGCCTATGAACAATCTTTCTCTTGCATTACACAAAAATCTTTCTACTAAAAAGACCCTAACTTTTATTTACTTGCTCTTTATTACCTTGCAAACCTATCTATTACACCCGCTAAGTACTTCTAGTTTCCTTCCCGCAAAATAGTTTCATACTTGTTCTAGGTAAAGTAAGTGTTAGCGTGCGTAGAGTTGTATCGGTGGTCGATAGAACTTGAGAGAATATTAATTCTACCTTTAGCTCCTCGTTGGGTTTGACACTCTTACTTATCAAAAAAGGCTACAAACGATCGCCTACACTTGTGGGTTATCAAGACTTTTTTTCTGGCGCCGTTGCCGGGGAGCAATAGCGTAGTGGTTTATATTCTCGTGTGTGCTTGTTTTCTTTATCACTAAGTAATTTTTATTTTTTGTTATTAGTTGTTTTATATCTTTAGTTATGTATAAGGAAGACGAAACACCAAAAAATTAGTTATACTTGCTACTCATGGAGATGGGGAACCTCCTAAAACTCTCGATGTTGGTTATGTGAAACACATTAATTATTACTTTTATAATCCCGAGAAATCATCATTCAACTTGATAATGGGATACAAGTTGGATCAACGTGAGTACTTTAGGGATTATTGCTTGTCTCAAAAAGGAAAACACTTATGTGATCAAATTAAAATGTTGCGTTAGTATGCTTGGGATTTATGCGTGAGAAGTGATTATACTTGTTGCTCTAAGAGTAATGGTCTACACCTTCCCTTTCAATGTGAATTTAATTATAATAAAACCTTGACTTATTATGCTAATGGTATATATGATTACTATGATGTGGAACGAATAGAAGGATTTATTGCTTTTAAGGGTGCATATGAAATTGCTTCTTTGATTTAAAAGTATGATGATATTCCTTACAAATCTGGAAAAAATTTCATGCTTAAATATTGCTATGAGAATTATGAATACTAAAAAATAAGAGAGGAACACTTTTTCCGCCGCCACAAGTCTCTGTTCCACGACGATCCTATCTGGAGCTCCGTTCTGGCACCCTGTCAGAGGGGGGGTCGATCACGGAGGGCCTCTTCATCAACCTTGATGCCCCCGTGATGATGTGTGAGTAGTTCACCACAGACCTACGGTTTGAAGTTAGTATCTAGATGGCTATCTCTCTCTCTCTTGATCTTCAATAAAATGATCATCGCATCTTCGTTTTGATCTATCTGATGTAATTATTTTGCATGGTGTGTTTGTTGGGATCCAATGAATTGTGAGTTTATGTTCAGATTATTCATGAAAAGTATTTGAGTCTTCTCTAAGTTTTATGATTCTTATTTGCATGATCATCATAGCTTCGTAATTCTCATTGATCTATTGAATTGCTTTGGCCAAGTAGTTTGGTATTTCTTCAGTAAGAGGGGTGCATTGTAGTCGGTTCAACCTAGCAAATTTATATATCCGAGTGACACAAGGGGACAAGTTGCGTCTTTGTGTTGCTACCACTAAGGATAAAACGCTGGGGTTTATTCATATTGGTTGAGCTTATTTTGTCTACATCATGTCTTCATTCTCCAAGCATTACTTTGTTTTACTTAATACTCTAGATGCATGCTGGATAGGGGTCGATGTCTGGAGTAATAGTAGTAGGTGCAGGCAGGAGTTGGTCTATTTGCTTATGGACATGATTCATATATACACATGATCATTTCCGTGAAAATTGCATAACGATTCGTTGTTCTGTCAATTTCCCAACACTAATTTGTTTACCCACCATATGTTGCTTTCATGAGAGATGCCACTACTGAACACTATGCCCTCCAGGTCTATTCACTTACATATTCAAAAAACTATAATTTCCACGTTGTTATTATTTGTCTTTTATTTTATTTTGCCAATTACAATTATCTTTAATAATCTACGCACCTCATTTGCTTGCAAATAACGGTATCAAGGGGACCGACAAACCTCGTGTCTCTGGTGGATGCAAATTGTTTGCTCTTTTTGTGTGCAGCCGCTGAAGACAGTTGAGGATTGATATTCCTATTGGTTAGATAAACCTTGGTTTCTTAATCGAGGGAAATACTTACCCGCATTGTGTTGCGATTACACGTTCCTCTTCACGGAAAACCCAACGCAGTTCACAAGTATCACCTCCTCATTACAAGATGCGGTATTTGCTTGGGGCGAGGAAAACTTTAAGCTTGGGGGAGTTGATGAGTCTAAATTATAAGACCTTTTTACTGATATTTTTGTGCCTACTATGTAGTCTTTGTGGAATTTTACCATGTTCGCGCACTTTTTTTTGGTTGATAATCCCTTAGATAAAAAGCTTTTGGAGCAATATCCATTTAATGGATAAAATCCCCAAGATGGCATTAGAATCACGCATTAAAGGTGATAAACATTTTACATAAAAAATCAAGCAAGAAGGCCAAAGAAACCGTCGTCATCACGCTTCCAAAGCAAACGACGGTGTTCCATGCAACCTCGCGCGCTCGTATGTGTTGGAAATATGCCCTAGAGGCAATAATAAATTGGTTATTATTATATTTCCTTGTTCATGATAATCATTTATTATCCATGCTAGAATTGTATTGATTGGAAACTCAAATACATGTGTGGATACATAGACAACACACTGTCCCTACTGAGCCTCTAGTTGACTAGCTCGTTGATCAAAGATGGTCAAGGTTTCATCCGACGCTTGGCGGTGGCGATAGCAATGCCCTCTTCTAGGATCTGCTTGCAGGCCTCCTCGAGTGTGGCCCTAGCATCGGCTGGGTTTGCAGTTGTAGCGATGGGCGTCTTCAGGACGGCAAGGGTGGCGTGAAGCGGGTCTACAGAGCCCGCGGCGGGGTTGGCTTCATCCGCTGAAGCCTTGCCATGAGCCTTACTGGTGCCAGCACCGATAACCATCACCTTCATGAGGTTGGAGATGATGGCGACGTTATGCGGGGCAAGACATCCCGCAGATGAAGGTGGATCGTCGCAGACGAGTACCTCGCTAGGGTACTCATCACGCGCAAGCACATCCTCAAGGGAGAGCCTGTTGAAGCTTGCGCATAGTGCGTCGATGTTGATGCCCTCGCCGTGGTGGCGAGGCTCATCGTCGAGGCGCAGGTCGCTGAAGAGAATGCCGAGGTTTGCGACGTTGGTGACGATATTGCTAGGCAGTTGCCCGCTGACAAACTCCTCATCAGAGTCCATGAGACGACCTGGATCATTGGTCAGCATCGCAGAAACTTCCGCAAGGGAAGGCTCCACGGGCATGTTGATCGATCCGGACACGAGGCATTCGATGGTGTTGGCGACGGGTCCCGCCCGCATCGTGACTCCGACCGGTGTCGCGGACGGCCCCATGGTGGGCGCCAACTGTCGTCGTTTACTCACAACAGTAGCCATGGGTAGGCTAATCGAGAGTGGTGGGAACCGAAGGACACCGGCGGGCTCCAGGATCGGGATTGGTACAAGCGAGATAGACACACGATGTACCCATGTTCGGGGCTCTCCGTGGGAGATAAAACCCCTAGTCCTGCCGGAATGGTTGATGAACCAGAGAGATTACAATGTGCTCCTTGAGTTGTTCGACGGAGGAGGAAGAAGGAGCAGCTGGCTCGCATCTACCACTCCTGTATGAGTGGGTGAGTGTGTGTCTGAAGTTGGATGACCCTCTGCATGGAGGGGGATCGAGGGGTTTTATAGTCGAACCCACCGACCTACAATATGGATAAAATTACATAAGAAGGGGCCCGCCTGGCAGCCTCACCGGCTGGCCAGGGGGGCCGTCGTGGTCTGGTCTTGTCGATGAAGGGGCCCGCCGGCTGTGAGGTTCCATATGGCCATGGGACCCACCGTCCAGCCAATGGGGCTCTCGTGTGAGGCCCACACAGGACACATATGGTACGTCCGGCATTGTCTTGCGAGATTCGTCATGGGTCGCCGATACGGCCGTCTCCAGTGTTACCACGCCAAGCTTGGTAATGGAGTGGGTGATGGCGGGCTGGTACTGTGCTAGGTTGACGGACCGGAGCCGGCGTAGGTCAGCGGCATGGTCGCTGACAATGTATATGTCGTGCGCTTCAACCGTGTACGTGTGCTCACGCGTCTTCACCTTTAATCATAGAGTCCCGTCACAACCTAGGATTGGATGTGACAGGAGCTTGCTAGCCATCTAGCGGCCTCACTAGCCGGCCTTGGAGTTGTCGTCTCGCCCCTAGCTGGCAGGCGCTTCCTAGCCGGCCAGGAGAAATGACCGTCTCGCTCCTAGCCGGCAGGCGCTTCCTAGCTGGCCAGGAGGAGTTGGTTGCTCCTAGGGCAATAGACAACAGCGCCAGAAATTGACATGTTGACGGAGACTGGGCTTGCGTTGGTTTTTCCCTTGAAGAGGAAAGGGTGATGCAGCCCACGAGCACTAAGTATTTCCCTCAGTTTGAGAACCAAGGTATCAATCCAGTAGGAGAATCTCGTCAAGTCCAGAGTACCTGCGCAACCACAAAAGAGCTTGCACCCAACGCTTTAAAGGGGTTGTCAATCCCTTCAAGATTGATTGCAAAGTGAGATCTGAAGACGGAAAATGCAACAAAGTAATAAGTGTAAGGCTGAAAATATGGTGTGGAGTAGACCCGGGGGCCATAGTGTTCACTAGAGGCTTCTCTCAAAATAGTAAGTATTACGGTAGGTGAACAAATTACTGTCGAGCAATTGATAGAACCGCGCAAAGTCATGCCGATATCTAAGGCAATGATCATACATATAGGAATCACGTCCGAGACAAGTAGATCGATACTTTATGCATCTACTACTATTACTCCACACATCGACTGCTATCTAGCATGCATCTAGTGTATTGAGTTCATGATGAACAGAGTAACGCCTTAAGCAAGATGACATGATGTAGAGGGATAATCTCAAACCAATGATGAAAACCCCATCTTTTTACCCTTGATGGAAACAACACGATGCGTGCCTTGCTACCCCTTCTGTCACTGGGTGAGGTCACCGCATGGTATGAACCCAAAACCAAGCACTTCTCCCATTGCAAGAATCATAGATCTAGTTGGCCAAACAAAACCCACGACTCGAAGAGAATTACAAGGATATGAAATCATGCATAAGAGAGATCAGAAGAAACTCAAATAAGATTCATAGATAATCTGATCATAAATCCACAATTCATCGGATATCGACAAACACACCGCAAAAGAAGATTACATCGGATAGATCTCCATGAAGATCATGGAGAACTTTGTATTGAAGATCCAAGAGAGAGAAGAAGCCATCTAGTTACTAGCTATGGACCCGTAGGTCTATGGTGAACTACTCACGCATCATCGGATAGGTCATGGTGTTGATGAAGAAGCCCTCCGTATCCGAATCCCCCCTCCGGCAGGGCACCAGAACATGCCCTAGATGGGATCTTGCGAAGACAGAAGCTTGCGGCGGCGAAAAAGTACTTTCGATGATATCCTGGTTTTTTATGGATATTTCGGGAATATATAGGCGCAAAACCTAGGGCAAAGGAGCCTGAGGGAGCCCACAAGCCAGGGGGCGCGGGCCCCCTGGCGACGCCATGAGGGCTTGTGGGGTCCCTCGTGGCTCCCTGCCCTGATTCTCCGGCTTCCTGATCTTTTTCTGTTCCGGAAAAAATCTTTTTGGCAGTTTCCTTCCATTTGGACTCCGTTCAAAATCCTTCTCTGAAAGGGGTCAAAAACATGGAAAAAACAGGAACTGGCTCTTGACACTGAGTTAATAAATTAGTCCCAAAAATATATATATATAAGGCATGCAAAACATCCATAGTTTGACAAGATAATAGCATGAAACCATCAAAAATTATAGATACGTTGGAGACGTATCAAGCATCCCCAAGCTTAACTCCTGCTCGTCCTCGAGTAGGGAAGTGATAAATAATGAATTTTTGATGTGGAATGCTACCTAGCATAGTTGTCCTTTGCAACTTCTTTCACATGACATGAATGTTCAGATCCGTAAGATTCAAAACAATAGTTTGCTATTGACATGAAAACAATAATACTTCAAGCAAACTAGCAAAGTAATCATGAACTTTCAAAATAACAAGGCCAAGGAAAGTTATCCCTACAAAATCATATAGTCTGGCTATGCTCCATCATCCTCACACAACTAACGTAAATCATACACAACCACGGTATTGGCCAAGTAATTGCTTTCGCACTCTTACTTTCTCAAACTTTTTATAACTATCACGCAATACATGAGCGCGAGCCATGGATATAGCACTATAGGTGGAATAGAGTGTGGTGGTGGTTGTGAGACAAAAAGGAGGAGATGGTCATATTGACTCGGTGTATCAAAGGGCTATGGAGATGCCCATTAATATATATCAATGTGAATGAGTAGGGATTTCCATACAAGACATGCACTAGAGCTATAAGTATGTGAAAGCTCAAAAGGAAAACTAGTGGGTGTGCATCCAACTTGCTTGCTCACGAAGACCTAGGGAAATTTGAGAAGCCCATCTTTGGAATATACAAGCCAAGTAATATAATGAAGATTCCCACTAGCATATGGTAGTGATAAACCAAGAAGCTCTCAATCATGAAGAACATGGTGCTATTATGAAGCACAAGTGTGGAAAAAGATAGTAGCATTGTCCCTTCTCTATTTTTCTCTTTTTTTATTATTTAGGCACTTGGGCCTCTTTTTTCTCTTTTCTCTTTTTTTATTTGGGCTCTTTGGCCTCTTTTTTTTATCTCCTCACATGGGACAATGCTGTAATAATGATGATCATCACACTTTTATTTACTCACAGCTCAAAGCTTAGAACGATGATGACTCTATAGGAAATGCCTCCGGCAGTGTACCGGGATGTGCAACGATCTAGCATGGCGTATGACGTTGAAAACATCTCGCTAGCTATCTTACAATCATGCAATGGCAATATGAGAGTGACAGCACAAGTCATGAGACGGAACGGTGGGAGTTGCATGGCAATATATCTCGGAATGGCTATGAAAATGACATAGTAGGTAGGTATGGTGGCTCTTTTGAGGAAGGCATATGGTGGGTTTGTGTACCGGCGAGAATTGCGCGACACTAGAGAGGCTAGCAATGGTGGAAGGCGAAAGTGCATCTATACCATGGACTCACATTAGTCATGAAGAACTCACATACTTGTTGCGAAAGTTTTTATTAGTAATCGAAACAAAGTGCTAAACGCATACTCCGAGGGTTTTTCGTTAACTGTGGGTTCCTTCTTCTTTAAACTTTTCAAAACCATTCCCACCTTGGATCCATACTGAGTGATTTGATTGTGGATCTTTTTATCCAAATTCTCAATGAGTTTGATCCTAGCAACTTTATTTTCAATGACGTCCAGCCTACGCATCACATGTTCCAGAGTTAAGGTAGTTCCATTAACCATGAGTGGGGATGAGCCTACAAAATTTATTACAGCTCCGTAAGAATCAACGGTATGGCTACCCAAGAAATTTCCACCTACGATGGTGTCAAGAATATACCTATTCCAAGGAGAAACACCCACATAAAAACTGCGAAGCAGGACGGTAGTGGATTGCTTATGAGTAGATCTACTGTGAGCATTGCAAATCCTATACCAGGCGTCCTTTAAGTTTTCTTCCTCAATTTGTTTGAAATTTAGAACTTCGCTCTCGGGAGTATCATTCGAAGTGGTGGATCTAGCCATGAGGACAGGTAGACTATCCCACACAGACGAACAAAAAGCAAGCGAGAGAAATGGCGAACGAAAAGGCAAACGGAAAAGGCAAATTGTGAAGTGGGGGAGAGGAAAACGAGAGGCAACTGGCAAACAAAGTAAATGCAAGAGATGAGTTTGCAACACCTACTTGGATGAGTTCTTGACTTGATCCTCCCCGGCAACGACCCCAGAAATTCTTCTGCTAGGGCAACAGATAAAAGCGCCAGAAATTGACACGTTGACGGAGACTGGGCTTGCGTTGGTTTTTCCCTTGAAGAGGAAAGGGTGATGCAGCACAGGAGTAGTAAGTATTTCCCTCGGTTTGAGAACCAAGGTATCAATCCAGTAGGAGAATCTCGTCAAGTCCAGAGTACCTGCGCAAACACAAAAGAGCTTACACCCAATGCTTTAAAGGGGTTGTCAATCCCTTCAAGATTGATTGCAAAGTGAGATCTGAAGGTGGAAAGTGCAACGAAGTAAAAAGTGTGGAGTAGACCCGGGGGCCATAGTGTTCACTAGAGGCTTCTCTCAAAATAGCAAGTATTACGGTGGGTGAACAAATTACTGTCGAGCAATTGATAGAACCGCGCAAAGTCATGACGATATCTAAGGCAATGATCATACATATAGGCATCACGTCCGAGACAAGTAGACCGGTACTTTCTGCGTCTACTACTATTACTCTACACATTGACCGCTATCTAGCATGCATCTAGTGTATTGAGTTCATGACGAACAGAGTAACGCCTTAAGTAAGATGACATGATGTAGAGGGATAATCTCAAACCAATGATGAAACCCCCATCTTTTTACCCTTGATGGCAACAACATGATGCGTGCCTCGCTACCCCTTCTGTCATTGGGTGAGGTCACCGCACGGTATGAATCCAAAACCAAGCACTTCTCCCATTGCAAGAATCATAGATCTAGTTGGCCAAACAAAACCCACAACTCGAATAGAATTACAAGGATATGAAATCATGCATAAGAGAGATCAGAAGAAACTCAAATAAGATTCATAGATAATCTGATCATAAATCCACAATTCATCGGATCTCGACAAACACACCGCAAAAGAAGATTACATCGGATAGATCTCCATGAAGATCATGGAGAACTTTGTGTTGAAGATCCAAGAGAGAGAAGAAGCCATCTAGTTACTAGCTATGGACCCGTAGGTCTATGGTGAACTACTCACGCATCATCGGAGAGGTCATGGTGTTGATGAAGAAGCCCTCTGTATCCGAATCCCCCCTCCGGCAGGGCACCAAAACGTGCCCCAGATGGGATCTTGCGGAGACAGAAGCTTGCGGTGGCGGAAAAGTACTTTCGATGATCTCCTGGTTTTTTATGGATTATATAGGCGCAAAACCTAGGGCAAAGGAGCCTCAGGGAGCCCACAAGCCAGGGGGCCGCGGGACCCCCTGGCCGCGCCATGAGGGCTTGTGGGGTCCCTGGTGGTCCCCTGCTCTGATTCTCCGGCTTCCCGATTTTTTTCTGTTTCAGAAAAAATCTTTTTGGCAGTTTCCTTCCGTTTGGACTCCATTCAAAATCCTCCTCTGAAAGGGGTCAAAACATGGAAATACAGGAACTGGCTCTTGGCACTGAGTTAATAAGTTAGTCCCAAAAAAATATATAAAAGGCATGCAAAACATCCAAAGTTTGACAAGATAATAGCATGAAACCATAAAAAATTATAGATACGTTGGAGACGTATCAGTCGCTTGGAGGCAGCTGAAGATTCCCTTTATACTTGGGCGCAAAGGAATAGGCTCGATGAGCCTACCCCGAGGTTATCCCCCCATCAGTTCCCGTGGAGGCGAGTGCTTGAAGGTATATCTTTAGATCTTGTAGTTAAATTTTTTAGTTTCTTGTTTTTCACTAGTTTTGTTTTATAAAAGAAAACTACAAAAAATGGAATTTAGGTTGCCTCATTTGCTTCGTCTCTATAATGTCTTTTGTGAAAATGATGGTTCAATAAATTGTGCTCAATTGCTACTATAAGAATTTATGAAAATGTTTAATGTGAAATCCTTGAATGATGAGCATGATAGCAATATTGTTGGTATGAATTCTTTGTATCCATGATGCTAATGATATGCAATGCCACAAGCTTGGGGATTCTATGTTTGATGAAGATTCTATTTTTAGTCCCCCAGTTTTTTATGAGCAAATTTAATATGATGAAATCATGCCTTTTATCTATGATGATTATTGTGATGACATTTATGTTATAAAGAATAAGGATAACCATGAAACTTGTCATCATAATTTTAATTTTCACATGGATTATATGTCACGCCCAAGATGCGACCCTATCCTCAATTTGGCACGAAGGCCTCGTCAGGGATAGAAGCGCATCTCGTCGTGTCGCAAGAATGGATATCGTTACAAGTACATGTACTGAAAAGAATATATATATATATATATATATAGAATTGGCTTACACTCGCCACAAGCTACATTAGAGTCACATCAGTACATTACATAATCATCAAGAGTAAGAGCAGGGTCCGACTACAGACGAAAACAAAACGACAAAAGAAGAACGACGTCCATCCTTGCTATCGCAGGCTGCCGGCCTGGAACCCATCCTAGATCGATGAAGAAGAAGAAGAAGAAGAAGAAGCAACTCCAAATAAACAATCAACGCGCTCGGGTCAAGTAACCTTTACCTGTACCTGCAACTGGTGTTGTAGTAATCTGTGAGCCACATGGGACTCAACAATCTCATTTCCAAAGGTATCAAGACTAGCAAAGCTTAATGGGTGAGGTATGGTTAAGTGGTGAGGTTGCAGCAGCAACTAAGCATATATTTGGTGGCTAAACTTACGAGTACAAGAAATAAGAGAGGGAAGATCTACGCATAACGGACGTGAACTACTGATGGTCAAATGAATGATCCTGAACACCTACCTACGTCAGACATAACCCCACCGTGTCCTCGGTCGGAGAAGGAACTCACGAAAGAGACAGTCACAATTACGCACACAGTTGGCATATTTTAATTAATTAACTTCAAGTTATCTAGAACCAGTGTTAAACAAAGTTTCCACGTTGCCACATAACCGCGGGCATGGCTTTACGAAAATATTTAACCCTGCAGGGGTGCTTCAACTAGTCCATCACAAATTACCACAAGCCGCATAGAAATCCTCAATCACGAAGCTCGCGATCTCGTCGGATTACCTAGTGGAAAACCTCAACACTGAGATTACCCAAAGCATCACCGGAATCCCGATGCACAAGATATCTCGTCAAAGGTAAAACTAATCCAGCAAGGCCGCCCGGCGTGTCGACGATCCCGATAGGAGCCGCGTATCTCGTTCTCAGGACACGACGGATAAGCTACGCGTACGAGTGCCAAACCTCGAGTTTCCTCGCGGTGGCCCCGCACGGTGCTCTGTTTTGGACCAGCACCATCAACACTGGCCCTTCCTGTATTATGTGAAATTACTCCTCGGGTTCATGATGCCCTATGCTTTCAGTATTAACAAAATTATTATGTTGGGCAAATGTAGTACCAATGTTGGGCCTTGCGAGATCAGCTTTAGTCCAAAACGAATTATCAAGAGAGTCCCCATAACAACCCCGATCGTGTTAGGAGCACTCGTTTATGGAACATAACACCGGTAGCCGAAACTAAGGGGGCAAAGGTGGAACAAAACACCAGGCTAGAAAGGCCGAGCCTTCCACCTTTTACCAAGTATATAGATGTATTAAATTAAATAGCATTTAATAGGGTGATATAACAAGGAACCCATGTTATCACATGGAAGCAACTGCACCTGCAACTAGCAATGCTACACAGGGTTAAGCAAGCGGTAACTTAGCCAATCAGTGGTTTGCTAGGTTGAACAGGTTGAAGGTTATCATGGCATTGTTGAGAGGCTGATATTTAACATGTGGTAGGCAACGAGACATAGTCGATAGAAACGGTAATACTAGCATGGCAATGATAGTAATGGTATCTGGGGAAATGGTCATCTTGCCTAAGATCCCGCTTGGAAGAAGAACAACTCCGTGAAGCTGACGAACCGACGTAGTCGAACGGGTCCTCACATTCCGACACGCTTGCGGAACTCTATTGAGACGGAGCAAACCGGAAACAAACATCAACACAAATATTCACCACACGATGCACAACATGATGCACAACCTAATATGATGCATGAACAGTTCAACGATGCAAGGGATGGCATGGCAATTCACCTCAAGCAAACTGTACACATTAAGTGAAGCTCGATATGCAACGGGTTGCATATCGACGAAACTCCACGATTAATTATTTAATTCACTCCCGATTATTTACACGGCAATATTAAATGTTTTTAACATGGCAAGGGGTGAAGCGACGGTTCTACGTGGCATCCTAGTCGGGTAACACGCGAGACATAGATCGGAGCTACGTTACAAGAGACATGCAACAGAAGAGAATTATGCCATGAATGCGTCATGCATGCGAGTTCAAACATCACGGGCAAGAAGAGAAGGAAACATGTGTCGCCACAGCGAGCGAGAGGGAACCATGGCGGCAAGTCGAAAACGATGCCACTGCAACGTTCCTACCACGATACTCGTTGAGATATCGTGCCAACGTACTGGGAACGCGTGCGGGAACGGTAAGTAAAGATGGGGTGATCCCGGTTACCGGGTTCCCATGTGTCGGGGCACAACATAAGAGGAACAAAACGTGCAACGGCCAACACACGGTGCAACACACGATACAACTCATACATCACATTCTTCGTTACACGACACGTTCTCACGGTATACCTTCGACGCGTGCGAATTGGAGCGGTTCGGTTCGGAGAAGGAGACCAATGGTCGTCGTGGAAGTCGTGGAAGTAGTCGTACACGGTCTCATCGACGGTAGTCGTTCGCTCGGCGTCGTGGTTCTCGGGTCTTCGGCGTCGGTAGTCGATCACGTCTCCGTCGATGTTCGGGGTTCGTCGAGGACGTCGTGGTCGTCGTGAACTTGTCGACTCCATGGCGGCAGGGATGGTCTATGCGGCGACGACAACATAAGCAAGCAACAACAATCTACCTAGCATGCATTATCATCTAATGGCAAAAGCTTCAGCTAGCAAAGCAACAGCATCTACAACATCCTAGCAGCTATCGGCACAAGCATCCTACAGCAACAGCCAGCGGCATGCCACAACATTAGGCACACAGGCAAGCCACTAACACAAGCTAGTAACAACAACTAAGCAACGGCCAGCAAGAGCAAGCTAGCATGCACGCTAGCAAGCATGCTACAACATGGCAGCAAGCAAATTGCACGTAGCAACTAGGCAAGCATTAGCAACTAATTAGCAGCAGCAACGGCAAGGCAGCAACAAGATGCAACCATCAGCAAGAGCAACTCCTACAACAACTACAACACTAAGCAACAACAGCAGCTACAGCAAGCTAGCTCAGCAGGGCCAGCAGCTATGGCACAACAACGACACGCAAGGCAGCAGCGGCGGCAAGCACAACATCAGGCAAAAGTGGCAACAACACATCAGGCAGCAGAGCTATCAGGCACACGATACGGCAGCAGCAGGACAGCTCCAAGCAACAGCACATCGGGCACATCAACTCGGCAGCCACAGGCAGGGCGACGACGCACCGGGACTAGGGCGGCGGGGACGGCGAGGCCACGGCGGCGCGGTGAGGCACAACAACTCGGGCGGATCGGCCTGGGCCAGGGCGTCTCGAGGCGGCGTGGCGCGGGAGCTCTCGGGGAAGAAGGCGGCCATGGCGCGGGGCAGCGAGAAGAGGCGAGGCCGAGGGCATGGCGGGGAGCATGGCGGCTGGAGGCGGCGACCGACGGCGGGGTGGAGCGGCGGCGGGGCGCATGGGAATGGGAAGGGGATCGGGAGAGAGGAACCATGGGAGAGACGGCGCTCGGGGAGGACGAGGGACGAGGGGAGCGGTCGCTAGGGCAGGGGAGGGGGGCTGGCTGGGCCTCGGCCTCGCCAGCTGGGCTCCCCCTCTCTCTTGAGTTTTTTTTAAACTTTGTTTTTTTTCCTTTTAAAACAGAAAACATCACACCCAAAAAAATAGAAATAAAAATAAAAAGGATTTAACAAAATTAAAAGAAATTCCTTTGACTCCTTTGGAAATAAAACCCCAACTATAAGAAATAGGTTGGGCCTTTTAAACAAATAAAAATAAAACCATTTTGAAGAATAAAATAAAACCTCTTTTATTTAAAGAATAAAATAAAAGCTTTTAAAAGAGAAAAGAAAATGAGATTGTTTTAAAATAAAACAAAAGGAGAAATAAAATAAAACCCAAGGGTTGCCCCCACATTTAATAAAAGGAGTTTTAAAAGAAGAGCATCTTTTAGAAGGGTTAAAACGGAAACTTAGCAAACCGCAAAACGAAATAAGAGGAGAGAGAGGGAGAGCTACTATCGCACTACGACTCGGTGATCACCCGAAGCTCAACTCTCAAAACACCACACGCGACAGACGATGCAAGATGCCATGCATGATGCGACGATGCAAACTAAATGACGAAGCGACAAATAAAACTAACCACACGACGGAAACGGAAATAAAGGGGAATCTTCTGGAACGTCGGTCTCGGGCTGTCACATTATATCAATCAAGTATCTCATGATAGTTATTTTGTTGAGTTTTCTCCCACTACTATGAATGATAAGAATTTTGCTTGTGTGGGTAGTAATAAAAATTCTATGCTTGTGCATCATGAAAAGAATGCTTTATGTGATAGTTATATTGTTGAATTACTTAATTATACTACTTAAATTATTATGAAGGGGGAACATATGCTTGTAGGAATTGCAATAATGTCAAGTTTCCTCCCTATGTGTTCAAAGTTTTCAAGTCATGCTTATTTTGCCTCCCTATGCAATTCGATTATTGCTACAATAAATTGTTTGCTTGCAAAATACATATGCAAAGGAAGTGTAATAGACTTAAATTTGCTTGCCATGCGATTCATGATGCTCTCTTTCATATTTCAATTACTACTTTTTATGTGAGCATCATGAAATCATCATGCCTAGCTAAAAGGCGTTAAAGAAAATTGCTTGTTGGGAGGCAACCCAACACTTTTACTTTATGTTTTTATGTGTTAATATTATTAAGTATTGCATTAATCATTTTTGTGTCATTATTTCAATAAGGTGCCAAGTAAAGCCTTTGGGATAGTGTGGATACTTGTTTGTTCGATTCTGTGCAAAAACAAAATCTTTTACGTCTAGTGCAGAATTTATCTGATTTTACTAGAGCATCAAAAAATTCTTAAATTTTACAATGTTTTTATATGAAAATTATCTCCGTTGTCCTAATTTTTCAGAATTTTTAGAGTCAGGGAAGTATGGTTATCATTCAGATCTTCACAAACTTTTCTGTTTTTGGCATATACTATTTTGCATGCATAGTTTGCTTACTTTAGTGTTTCCATGGCCTATATTTAGTGATATAAATTATGGGAATGATATAATACAGTAGGTATCATGTGAGAACAATTATGAATTTGTTCTTGATAGTACCTAAGAGAATGATCTATCTTTATCACACTAACCCGTCTCATGAAGTTCCGTTAAGTTTTGTGTGATTGAAGTTTTCAAGTTTTGGGTGAGATACCGATATGAGGTGAATAAGGAGAAGCAAGAACTTAAGATCGGGGATCTCTAAGTCACCTCCAAGGTAATATCCAAGGAAGACTCAAGCATCTAAGCTTAGGGATGCCCCGTAAGACACCCCCTCTTTCGTCTCGAACACTATCGGTATATCTTACTAAGAGCTATATTTTTATTCGTCACATGATATGTGTTTTGCTTAGAGCGTCATTTTATTTTGTTGTTCTCTGTTAGATGTTATTTCTAGTCTTGTTTTTCAATAAAAAGTTCCAAGAATTGCCTTTAGAATGCTTGAATTGCATGTGTGATGTGTGTTGTACAAAAATAGAAACTTTTATTATTGTAATTGAACTATCAGATTTTAATGGAACATGGAAAATTTCTGACATTTTTACACAGTGATTTGATACAAATTCTTTATCACTTCATAAATTTTCAGAATTTTGTGAGGTACATAGATACACTTTTCGAATTAATTGCTACAGATTGTCCTGTTTAGACAAATTGTTGTCATGGTTTTGTTATCTACTTATCATGTAGTTTACATAGCCTATATTGGTACATATTTTTTTTGGAAATGATATTAAACAATATATAATGTTTAAAAATTACCATGCAATTTTTCTTGGCAGTACATAAAGAGCTGATTTATTCTTATGTGCACTAACCTATATCACGAGTTCTTTTCAAGTTTTGGGTGGATGAAGTTTTTAAGACACGTGAAACCGGGATATGAGAGGAATTAACAAGACACAAAAGCTCAATCTTGGGGATGCGCAAGGCACCCCAACTAAATATTACAAGAAGTCTCAAGCATCTATGCTTGGGATGCTACGCATCCCACCTCTCTTCGTCAACAATTATCGATTAGCCCATGTTGATCCTAAGTTTTATTTCGTTCACATGGTATGTGCTATTATTGGAGTTATTTTTTTTCTTTGCTGTTTGAAATAAAATATCATATTTGAAAATATTTATTGAGATAGAGTCCTCACAAATCTACTTGATTGTTTGACTACTCATTGATCTTCACTTATATCTTTTTGAGAGTAGTTTGATGTTTACTCTTCTGCTTAACTTATATCCTAAGAGTAAATGGTGAACGAATGGAATATCATAAATATGAAATTATCAATTCTCTACATTCTTAGCAATAATTTAACATTTGGTTCTAGAAAGTAAAACCTATTTAAGTTTGACAATCATAGTATTAGTCATACAAGCAATTCATGAATGACTAGTATAAGAAAGAGAACTTTCACATACAAATATATTATATTGGACATCTTTTATGATTGTGAATACCCATTAATTATTTTCAAACTTTATAAAATAGTTGAATTTGGACAAGTAAGACAACATAATGGTTATGTTTGGGTATATTTAAATAGAAGCTATATTGTTGTAGATCCTCCAACATGTGGTGTTCGTTTAGAACCTTTTGCTAGCCAAAACTTCATACTAAGTAGAGATAATACTTGTGCATCCAAATACTTGGTCCAAGTTTCTTCCATGAGAGTCCACCATACCTACCTATATATGGTATTTCACTGTCATTCCAAGTAAATTTGTATTTGCCACCTCTAAACATTCAAATAAACATCCCGTTTTGTGTGCTTGTACCGCTCATGGAGTGACGAGGCGACCATTATCTTCCATGCTAAGCGAGTTATTCTCAAGATGATTGTTTATTCACTTGCCATTGCACGATATAGGCTAGTAAAAATGATGCCATGTCGTGCATAATACCAAAATAAATAAACAAGAACTCCCACTAGAAAGTTGATTATTTGGAGGGCACCCATGGATACGACTAGCCATGGAATGTGATTGAATGGTGGAGGGGTGGGTTAAAATTTCAATTCTCTTTGGGAACCACCGATAATGTGATTATCATGGAAGATATTGAAAACTCGGTTGTGACATTGACATGAAAGGCACACCATCCAAAATTACATATTCATCCATATTTTAAAACAACAAGCTCTAGCACCTCTGCAAATCCCTGCTTCCCTCTACGAAGGGACAATCTATTCACTTTCATGTTACTTACTTTTCATGTTGAGTCAACTTGTTATTCCAACCTCAGTATATTAGTTGGCAAGCACCATGTGGTGGGGAAGATCCAAACATATATATCCAATCAAATATATCTGATCATGATTCATTATTGTTGTCAATTATCTTTATGATAAGTATGTTGGGAGGCGAAAGTTTAAGCCCATATCTTTCTTTGTGTTCGATAGATGTTGTTTGTTCTAAAAATATGCTTTGAGTACGAGCAATCATAAAATACTATATAATAATTGAGTATGTGGAGCTCTTACTTAGACTCGATGACACATCGAAGTTGTTTGGTGGCTAAGAACATGGTTGTTGAGTTTCAAGAGAATGCATTGTTTGAACCATGACATGTGAATTGATTGCTACTCAACCATGATGATTTTTATGAAAATTTGCTGGTTATGCTGCTAGAAAAAGTGAATGGAATTGATCAAACTTATATACTATGCTAGCATTCACACTTCATAAATTATTTCTTTTATCATTTACCTACTCGAGGATGAGTAGAAATTAAGCTTGGGGTGTTGATACGTCTCCAACGTATCGATAATTTATGAAGTATTCATGCCATGTTTGCCTATGTTTACAATACTTTTATATGATTTTGATGCACTTTACATGATTTATTTAGAACTTACCCGGACTGACGATGTTCTTAGCAGAATTACCATGGTGTTGTTTTTGTGCAGAAAATGAAAGTTCTTGGAACCGCGTGAACCTTTTTTATAATTTTTCTAGAGGAAATAAGAAATATTGGAGCGAAGAACCACCAGAGGGGATCCACCTATGGGCCACAAGCCAACATGACGCCCCCTAGGCCGCGTCCTAATGGCTTGTGTGGCCCACATGGCTCCGTTTGGCGTGATTCCAACGGTGAAAAATCCTATATATACCAGAAACCCCAGAAATAAAGAGAGAACTTCTGCTCCGCCATCACAACTCTCTATATCAACGAAAAACCAATCTAGAGCCTTTCTAGTACCCTGTCAGAGAGGGGAATCATCTCTAGTGGCCATCTTCATTATCTCGGCGAAGGCCATGACGAGGAGGGAGTAGTTCACCCTCGGGGCTGAGCGTGTGTACCAGTAGCTATTTGTTCAATCTCTCACTCTCTCATGTTCTTGATATGGCACGATCTTGATGTATCACGGGCCTTGTTAATCTAGTTGGATCATATGATGTTATTCCCTTGCTACCTTGTTGTGATGAATTAAATATTTACCTTTAAGATCTCATTATGTTGGATTGAATATTTTGGTTTGAGAACACTTGATGTATGTCTTGCATGCGGATACCCATAGTGACATCGGGGTATTTAAGTGACTCACTTGATATACGTTATGGCATCAACTTGCGGATTCCAGTGACCTTGGGGATCTATGCATAGGGGTTGATTGCATGTTTTCATACTATGTCCTCCGATAGAAATCTTGGGGTGCTCTGTAAAGTTCCTTGTGTTGGATTGAATATGATAGATCTTAAATTGTTTGATGCATGTCGCATAATTTACCCCCGGATACTTGAAGTGACATTGGAGTATCTAGGTGACATTAGGGTTGATTGATATGTATCATGGGTGTTATTCTAGTACGAACTCTAGGGTTGTTTGTGACGCTTATAGGAATAGCTCAAAATATTGATCAGGAAGAATAACTTTGAGGTGGTTCTACTACCTACACCAATTTCACCCTATTGTTCTTTGCTAGATAGGAACTTTGGAGTGATTCTTTGTTGCACACTGGGGGATGATCATATGATTATATCATGTTAGCATTGTTGAGAGATTGCACTAGTGATAGTATGAACCCTAGGCCTTATTACCAAGCATTTATTAAATGTTTTTCTCGCTGTTTTACATTTTCTACCTTGTTGTTTTTATATTTTAAAAACCTATATCTACTATCCATACTACACTTGTATCACCACCTCTTCGCCGAACTAGTGCACCTATACATTTTACCACTGTATTGGGTGTGTTGGGGACACAAGAGAATTTTGTATTTGATTGCAGGGTTGTTTGAGAGAGACCATCTTCATCCCACACCTCCCACGGATTGATAAACCTTAGGTCATCCACTTGAGGGAAATTTGCTACTGTCCTACAAAACTCTGCACTTGGAGGGCCAACAACGTCTACAAGAATAAAGTTGCATAGTAGACATCATTTGTTTTTTAGCTTAATTACCGATGACCTATGTTCAGCTAGCTACGCGTGTTAAGCATGCTTGTTTTACCCGTTGCATGTGTTGCTCTTGCCTTTCATTCAGAAATTCTAGTGAAATACCCAATGTATTCCTACTATGAAATATGACCTTCTAGTATGTTCTATTGTGCAATGTGATGCCAATTTAACAATTTGGTTCATTTGTTTGGTGATCATCTGTAATGTGATGTTCGATTTTTGTTCGTACAATTTTCTATTGTTATGCATGTTAGAAGTAAATCAAATTTGGATATACTAAATACATGTGAAACATACAATTGCTACATTTCATAGTCCTTAGCACGCTTGGCTTTTCCATGTGGCTCGAATGAAGGTAGTTAGAATCCCGACTCGACTCCTAGAATCCTATGACTTCACAACCCTATAGAAGCATGTCGATCCAAGTCTAGGTATCAGTCCATATCTGGTAGAATCCATGGTGAGTCGCGATCCATATCATAGAATCCTATACAAAACTGTAGAATCCCTACTATGTTATGGACTATGTCGTATTCTACTATTTTATATAAGCCATTTGTTTAGTTGTAGCAGAATAGTATGCCGTCATCCAAACCTCTTTTCACATGCCTCATGGCCCTTTATTACCCTCTCAAGCCCAAGTGCTCAACCACTAACACCTTTGATCTCTTAGAAGCCCTAGATCAAAACGGAGGATCAGGCCTGTCGACAAATGGAATTGGCGTGAGAAGGAGGATGCATCAAGATTGATCGGAGAAGGTGAGCAAGACCCTTGAAGGTAGCACTATAGCCCAGCTATACAAGTGATCGACTATTCACATACTCTAAAAGACCACCTAAGTAAATTTTGTATGTTGAAGATTTAGATGTTCTATATATTTCCCTCTCATATATGCTTCATACATGCAAGCTAGATAGTAGGTTAGCCATGAAAAGATGTGGAATGCAACTAGCATTGATGTGTATTTCTTTCCTCTATATTTAGTGTTATAACTCTATAAAACCCATAAAATTTTCTAGCGTGGATACTAAATATCTTATTGAGTAAATCCAGTAGAATCCTCGATTCCACGACTCAATACTATGTTTTGATTCTGTTTAAGGGAAATCGATCTGACTCAGAATCCCGAGTGTGACTACCTTGGCTCAAATTAATATGTTGGATTTGCAATGCATTTATTTTTCGTTAACATATTTTATCGATCTCACTTATAATGTGATCAATATCTATCTTAAATACATTACAAGGGAAACAATGGGAGACACTGAAGTTTACCATGGAGGTTTGTACATTCATGATACTTTGGCTAATAGCACATTATTGTGCAATTATAGGAACCATTCTAGTATTTAGGTTTCTAATAATTTTGTCTTCCGAATGTAGGTCCTACTGTAAGAGTTTTAGACCCATTGTTTGATCCATTTTGCATGTGGGAAAATGAGGTGTTCATTAATATCAGTCAAATCAAGAAACTCGGAAAGTCAGGATAAAGAAACTAGCGATGAAAAACAACAAGATGTTTGTGTGCACAATGAAGAAGACATCAGTGAACTATAAGATGGTACTATCTCTTTACCATGTCTTTTTTTCCTTTGCGACATTTTAATTTTTTGAAACGAAATTTATGCATATATTTGTTTCCAGTCCTTTCCAAAGCAGTTCATTGATGATTACGTCTCAAACCAACTGTATGGTTAAGAAGCGAGGAAGGTATTCATACAACACACATGGTATATTCTTGAAGTCTTCCTCAAGAGGATGAAGGATGGGCGGCAACCATCCTCACGCGCTGGCCTAAAGTTGCAAGGACCCTCGACATTAGTGAAGGATCAATATTTGCCTTCCGCTTCAACAGTTTTCTAGACGAGTTTCATCTTCCTGATGCTGCTTTCCAAATGTTTAGAATGTTGCATGTGAAACTTGATCATGTGGTGTAATTGGGTAGCTAGGTAGTATATGCCTATATGGTGTTGTACTCTGACGTATTGAAATTATGAAATCTTGGTTGCCGTAATATGAACATGGAATATATTGTGTGCTTGATATGAAGTGTCAATTTGATTACTAACTAGATTATAAATAATAGAGCAATTAGGCTAATTACTGGGGTTTCGTGTTGTAGAAGGTTTCTTACACAACACCGTGAGCGATGATCTCAACAAGCCCACACGATTTCTGGAAAGTTGGCGTGTTGGGTCAGTGAACTATCACAAACGACTTCTGGCCAACAAGTGTGTGCGTTAGGCCACCCTTTCACATAAAATTTGTGTGTGATGGACAACCTTATGTCAAACAGCTTCTTCTAAACACCGTGCGTGATGGCCATCCCTAACACCGACGATTTTTTTGCAGAAAATTGTGTGTGATGTATAATACTCACATAAACGTATCTTTAGGTTTCCGTGTATGGGATGCTAAGAACATCTCACACAACTTCAACAATATGTCTCTTTGTGATGGTCCTTCCAGTCGCACACGATCTATTTTTTCCTAGGGTGTGTGACCGGACGGAGGCATCGTTGATGATTTATCTGTGTCGTGTGGGACAGACCCCCTATCACCCACAGATGCAAGGTGAATGTTTTAAACTATGTCACGAAAAGGGGGGCAAAACCCGTTTATATAGGAGCCGCCTGCACTATTGATTACCATGATGATTGTCGTCCCCATGTGTGAGTAGTTCCGCTGTTCCTTGGGTATGGATGAACCCTAGTGTGTAATGTGATGTTTGATATTATGATTTAATATCTTAGTTGCATGTTTATGTTGATAATCTTCTTGATGTTCCGTGAAGTCAACCATCCAATGTATGCCATGTTTAGATGTGATGTTATTACTGTTGGCTAACTATGTGGTTGTGGAGTTGGGTCACGTGACACGCGCCTTCTCCATTCGTGGCGGATAGTTGCAATAGGGTGTAAAACAAAGACCACTTCGGCTGCGTCCACGGGGACCTTTTTCCTCTTAATCCTCGTTTGATAACCGGATTGGGGAAGAACACTGGTGGCATATGGGATATGGAGATACCACGAGTATGCACGTATCTGTACCGGCTCCGCCCACGAGGAGAAACGTGTAAAGTGGCTTCGGAATCCGAAATAGTTGTGTGTTTAGGCACCACCATAGATGCACACTAGTGGGGATTCCAAACCCCTCAGAACTCTTTTAATCATTTGTCTCAGGTCTAGTTACTTTACTTGTTATTCATGACAACTGATTTATTCACCTTTACACTTGCAACCTTATTACTATTATTACTACTGCTCTCGATCACTTGCAATTTGTAGACACATCATTTGCACCTTGCAAAGGACCATAGATTGATTTCATGTGCTCCCTGTGGAGTCGATACTCTCATTTTGAAAAGGCTACAACTAAACCATGCACACTTGCACGCTATCAAGCTTTATCTAGCGCCGTTGCAGGGGAGATGAGCGCTTTTGGTCTTAGTTCTCGGTTTGGTTTGAATTTTATGTGCTAAGTTGTTTGCAGGTGTGGAACAATCAAGGCTAAGTATGGACACAATGATCAATTCGCAGTCATGCGTCTTACATGTCCACCTATTCGAGAAATGTTCACATCATTGGGTCTTAATCCCACGAGTGTAGCTTATGAGGTGAAGCCCAATGTCCTCGGATTGTTGCATGGTAATTTTTTTTAAAGATGAGGATCCTTATCAATATGGCTCGAGAATTTGCGACTTTTTATAAGACATAACTCAACTTTATTTTGCTTCTACCGGTTGCCGCATTAAGGAACTTTTGCAGAATGATTGTAGCTCTGCCACAATGAAGTAAACTACTGTTGATCTTGAAAAAGAGAGTTAGTCCAAATTTGTCTCTACCAACAAACATAAAGTTTTCCTTTTTTGATGAGAACAAAGGTGAAGTCGTGGCCTTATTTATTAGTTTTTAAAAAAAATCGTCCCCTTAGGATCTCGATTTCTTAAAAAGCAGAATAACATTGCGCGGTTAATTTGCAGAAAACCCGTGAAAACCATTACAACATGCCCACAAAGAAGGGCACCTAGCCGACCTGGCATCCACAAAGACCCACACACACCGCCGAGGAGAGGACATCGTCAAGGTCGCGTGCAATGTCATCGTCATCATCTCTTCATGAGCAAGCGACTCCGACTTCGGCACGAGCGATCCGCCAAGACCTTTCCGAACGAATGAGACACAAGGGCAATGCTGGCCAAAGTTAAACAATCGACGGACGACGTCGAGGACCAGGCAACTCCGACTTCGATGACGAGCTTTACAGGAGAAAAGGAGGCCGCCTAGCACCGACAGACTCCGAACTGCTCATCGCTCGGCATCATTGCCGTCGTGTCACCCCGCAACGCCGCAACTGTGACTTCACGCTCTGGAATAGGCCGACCATCCACGACAAAGACAAGTTGTGATCCTGCACATCTTGCCACCATCATTGTTGCCACACAAGACGCAATGCCACAACCTCCCACACCGTCGCTCATGCACGTGATCGCTATGTCGTGCGTGTCCCTGCAAGAAGTCCAAATAAGACCAAGATCTTCAAGACGACGCCCAAGAGGAAAAATGACATTATAACACGTCGTCGCCGCCCGATCCAACGAGTCGTGACTTTCGCCCGTAGATCATGGCTGAGAGTACAGGACGCGTAACCTCCACGATAGCGACTCCGAGAAGGAACATCGACACCAACACCGTCGTCGCCGCCTCCACGATAGCAATGGTGACCTTATTCTTGTATAAGACAGAACGTCACCTTATTTTAGGTGAAGGAACGTTATCTCGTTCAATTGTGTCATCTTTACCTACTAACAAAGCAATTAGTGCTTCTGTCATCCGTCACTAATATTACCCCTAAAGTTGACATAAATTATCCACTGTGCCACCCATCAATAAAGAAAATGCTTCGTTTTTTTAAATTCACGGTCCAATGGGTTTGGTTCATCTAGCTCTCGGCCCTTAATATACAGTAGATGAAAGTAGCCCGAATGGCTTGAGTCTTCAACTCCCAACCGGGATACCCAAGTTCAAATCCCAGCACCAACGAGTTTAATGAGTTTTTTTTTTCTTTTCTATACTTGATTTCAGGCTGGCTCTAAGTTAGAACTGCATTGTTGCAATTTCGGCTCATTTTTTTAATGTTTCTATTTTTTACAGACTCAAATATATTTTGAAATATTCATATATTTAAAACTCTAACTCTAAATTTCAAAAGTTGTATATGAAATAGCTTAAAAAATATGTAGACTTCAAATATAATATTATCTTTCATGATAATTATTTCTGAATTTGTCTTTACATCCTTAATTAATACCTTTTTATGGGGCATTTTAAAAACTTTGGCCCAACTATTTCCTTTTTAATGTTTTTATTTTTTTCAGTGTTTCGAGAAAATGTTAGTGAATTACAAATCTTCACGATATTGAAAAAATGATCGTGTATTCAAATTTTTTTTGGTAATTTGAAATAAAATGTCCATCAAATTCTTTAAAATGTTCACACAAATTAAAGCGGATACGTAAATAACAAACAAAACAAATTGTCTCTTACGTAGAGATTATATTAGCAGATTTGTAGATTTTGTTTTATAATTTTATTAAGTCCCTCACGCCTCGCGTAAGAAAAAAGTTTCCATGTTTTGTACAACGTTGTGCCCCAAAAAATTGACACAACTTTCTATAGGTTAGTTTTTGTAAGTTATATGAAGATGACTAAATATTTATTTTGCCTCCATACATAACTATGTTTATTCTGATGTCATGGTTTTTACTGGTTATGAAAAATACAGCTATGCTAGATCAAAGCGAGACATATCATTCATCAATCTAGCTTAGACATGGTCCATTAATGCAGTTTGCTCAACCAAAAAATATTTTTTTGTTGTTAAGAAAATGTTCGTGAATTGAGTTCACGATTTCAAATATGTCTATGATTTTCAAAAATTGTTCACGATTTCATGAACATGAAAATGATAGTGTATCTCGATGATGCAGTAAAATATGATCATTGTCATTAGAGAATAGGATTTCTTTTCTCCCGTTGCAACACACGGGTCGTTTTGCTAGTCTTACTAACACCACCACGAGCAAAGTTCAATCATAAAAAAAAGGTTCACCACCACAAGGTCACACGAGATACAAAGCCAAATATGGTAGTGTGCAGGCCTCGAACTTTCATCAAACGAGAAGGGAAAGAGTCCAGTCTAGTTTACTGGGCCATGTAGTCATATGGGCTGGCATTTTCTCATTGGGCTTCAGCTTTCAAGCCTACCAAACGGCTGGTCAGCCTCAGCCCTCAGCCAGTCAGCCGGAACGCAGAGGAAGCTCACGAGGCGCAGCTGCTCGTTGGTTTAGTCCCACCTCGCTCGCGAGGAAGGGTGGAGTCGCTCGACGAGGCTATAAAACGAAGCGGAGGGCAGCGCAACAACTCATACCTTTCTCGGCCTTTTGGCTAAGATCAAGTGTAGTATCTGTTCTTATCAGTTTAATATCTGATATGTGGACCATGTGTCCACAACGATATTAAATTTATTTTTTGTGGGGGAGGGACCACCACAGTGGCTTGCCACTGGGTCTCTCGTGTGTCGCCCGGGCGTTGCACTGCTGCCCGGGCCCGGCGCGCCCCAACCAAAGCAATCAAAGATTTTTTTTGAATGTTAAGGAAGGAGTTGCGTTCGGCCACATCCTAACTTTCAGTTTTATGCCGCATCTTTGTGCAGCCTGAGCCAGTCCTCTCATGTCACTGCCCGGCACGTATCGCGTGCACACGGTGCCTTTTTTTGTTAAGCACAAATAATTACAGTAGGAGTTACGCGAGTCGTTTCCGGCCAAGCACTCGCCGTGATATCACGTCGTTGGCTCATCAACAAATACATGCCCAAAAACAACTTCAAGCAACATATAATAATATCACGTCTTGTCAAACGCATGCCAACGCTTTGCAGCACACAAGATTAGAAACAAGTTTAGAGGCGAACCACAGCGTACGTGTTTGGTTCAAACGTAGTTGTCATTTCATGAGCATAGTTTCACTTTGAAAAAAAGGAAACGGAAAACAACACCAGCATCGATTCCGTCCCAGTTGAGTTGTCATGTGGCTCGGACGTGGGTTGTCACAAGGGTTACGCATATCATTTGCATCATGTGCATGAACTGACATGGTGGATTGATGTGTCATTCTTTGTGAGGTTATGGATTATTCTCATGCTGAGCGCATCCCCAAGAGTGACCGACCTCCTGGTGAAGTTAAGAATTTACTGGTGGACTTATTTCTCTCCTAGTTTCTTTTCTCTATTTTCTCCTTGTTGAGTTACTCAGGCCCCTTCTTTTCCTCTCGCAGAGCCGCGTCCGTGAGAGTGGGAATGGGAGTAAAGGTCGAGTCGCTCTACAAGGTGAATTGTTCATTTACTCGGGTTAAACCGAATGGAAAACAGATTGTTTAATTAATTATGAAAAAACAAGAAAAAAGCCATCCCAACCGCAAATCGGTACACATAAGATATCCGACTCACATCACACAAAAGTGGGTCTCATCGAGACAACGACACGCGTCATCGTCACCACTCCTCCCTAGTGGCGTCGTCGCCATTCTTAAATCCTGAGCAAATGACTCCAACTTCGTCATAGACGATTGCTGACTCAACCAACATTGTAAAGGCTGAGTGAAGCTCTATGAAGGCCCGTGCCATGACTCAGTCACTAGCGACCAGACAACACGGCTCCGACTCTCGCAAAGAGTCGCGGAGGAAAACTAGGCATGGCTGACGCCGCAGAAGATCACCGATTGAACGACCAACTGCTCGTTATCGTACACCATCGGGCACCGCCGCTACAGCTTCTACTTCACAACAACAAACCAGCTTAGGTAATCCCCCGGATACGTCGGAGAAGAGCCAACTAACGCAAGCTTGTCGCGTCCCCGACATTGCTCTCTCATCATCGTTGCCACAGAAGCCTTGATGCCAACACCGACGTCGAGAGCAACCTCGTCATGCACACTATACGAGGTCAAACACGCTCGATGCCGATGAATTTTTGGGGCCGCCGCCCCGACCTTCATCAGTCATATTGTGCCCTACACGGCTACACAGCCTACCAAAACCACCTTCCCGGGCTGCCACCCCAACACGCCAGCGCTGGAGTTGCAACGCCGCACAACAAGGATGCCCACATCCCACGTTGCTCACAGCAACTGCACACAGACCACAGATACCACACCACATCTGGTGTCGCCGCCCTGACGTACCGTCCAACTGTCCCTGCTCAGGCGCGTCGCCCAGGCCAAAAACCTGCCACCCAAGTGGTCCAAGGTCGCTACCCAAGCGAAGGCCGAGCCGAAGCCCCACCTAGACCTGGGCATGGTCGGGTTAGGCCGGGCTTCAGACTGGGCAAAAAAGCCAGGTGTTGAAAAGCAAGGCCCGAGCCAGGCCAAGCTTGATCGTTGGGCCTAATAAATAGGGCCTTAACCCGACCCAAGTCCGAAAAGCCCAATCCGACCCGATCGGCCTGGCCCGACTACAACTAAAACCTAACTTTTTGCAAGCACGAGCCTCGCCCGGCCCGACCGTCGGGCTCAGTTTCCAGGCCCAATGCCATGATCACGCCTGACCCGGGCTTTTCGCACTGGGTCGGTTCGGGTCGTTCGGGTACGGCGCCTCAAAATAGGCAAATAACATGAGGTAAAAGTGGTAGATAGGATAAATAGATCGCGGAACAAATAAATTGCAGCAAGGTATTTTGGTATTTTTGGTTTAATAGATCTGTAAATAAAAGCAAAAGAAAATAGATCGCAAAGGCAAATATAATAAAAAGATACCCGGGGGTCGTTGGTTTCACTAGTGGCTTCTCTCGAGAAAAATAGCAAACAGTGGGAAAAAAAATTATTGTTGGGCAAGTGATAGAACTTCAAATAATCATGACAATATCTAGGCAATGATCATTATATAGACATCGCGTCCAAGATTAGTAGACCGACTCCTGCCTGCATCTACTACTATTACTTCACACATCGACCACTATCCAGCATGCATCTAGTGTATTAAGTTCATGGAAAAACAGAGTAATGCAATAAGAACGATGACATGATGTAGGCAAGATCTATTTATGTAGAAATAGACCCCGTCTTGTTATCTTTAATAGCAACAATACATACGTGTCGTTTCCCTTTCTGTCACCGAGATCAAGCACCGTAAGATCGGACCCATCACAAAGCACATCTTTCCATTGCAAGATAAATAGATCAAGTTTGCCAAACAAAACCCAAACATCGGAGAAGAAATACGAGGCTATTATCAATCATGCATATAAGAGATCAAAAAAGACTCAAATAACTTTCATGGATAAAAACATAGATCTGATTATAAACTCAAAGTTCATCGAATCCCAATAAACACACGGCAAAAAGACTTACGTCATATGGATCTCCAAGAGACCATTGTATTGATAATCAAGAGAGAGAGAGAGAGAGAGAGAGGGAGAGGAAGCCATCTAGCTACTAACTACGGACCCGTAGGTCTACAAAGAACTACTCACGCATCATGGGAGAGGCACCAATGGACATGATGAACCCCTCCGTGATGGTGTCTAGATTGGATCTGGTGTTTATGGACTCTACGGCAGTTGGAATTGATTTTCGTCCCCCTCCTTAGGGTTTTTGGAGCATTGGGGGTATTTATATAGCAAAGAGGCGGTGCGGGAGGCCAACGAGGAGGGCACAACCCACTGAGGCGCGCCTGGGACCCCAGACGCGCCCTGGTGGGTTGTGCTCCCCTCGGGTGCGTTCTTGGCCCACTCGATGTCTTCTGGCCCAAAAAAATCCACAAAAAGTTTCGCTGCGTTTGTACTCCGTTTGGTATTGATTTCCTGCGATGTAAAAAACATGTAGAAAACAACAACTGGCAGTGGGCACTAGTCAATAGGTTAGTACCAACAAATGATATAAAATGACTACAAAATGATTGTAAAACATCGAAGAATGACAATATAACAGCATGAAACAATAAAAAATTATAGATACGTTGGAGACGTATCAACGATCCACACCGTTCACATTCATCACGCCCAAGCCACGACTAAAGCACCACCGGGCCACGCCCGCGCCGCTAGGAACACCTGACCAGAGTGGCCAACGAAGAATCTACAACACGATCCTCCACGCCACTAGGGCCACGGCCGTAGGCCAACGGTCACCTGCCCACCAGATCCGGGCGCAAGGGCCCCAGATCCGTCGCTCTTCCGGAGGAAAGGAGCTCGAGACCATTGGCATATCCCGCACTAAAATAGCATGGTGCCCTCATGTGTGGTTTTGGTAATTGATGACATTCTCTATGGAGTAATGGTTGCCTTGAGTTATATTTGAAGAATTTGTCCATAGACATTTCTTGAAGTCCATTTATTGGTTTCAAGGAGTTTATGTGATAATCAAGGTGTTATTCAAGGAATAATCCGAAGATTGGTCATGTGGGAGTTGAGCCTATTGCAAGCATGTCTTGAATAAGAGGATTGTGTGAACACTCATGTTTACCTTCACGACATCATCTTTATGAAGAGAGAAGATAAGATATAAGGTTGATCAAGACTAAGGCAAAGTGTGATTCAAGTTGATCAACACACAAAGTATAGAAGTTCTACCAAGTAGGATCAAGTGATCGTATGGTATGGTAAGCATTATCCATTAAACTTTGTGTACTAATCCATGGTCTTTGTGAGGTTTCCACGTGGGGTTAGGTATCGTTCCAGGGGCTTGCATCAGAAAGAAGATCTCATACAACCATGAATGATGAAATCAAGTGGTGATCGTCATCACGGTTGAGGTGTGCAAGTTCAAGTGTAGCATCACGAAGAGATCACATGCTTGAAGCTTGCCGTCTATTATGGTAATAATGGACATATGAAGATGTGCCGGAGAGATGTTGTGGAGTATGGGGGAGCAATCTACTAGTATTCATAGAGCCGGTGCAATCAAGAAAGATGGTCCATCTTGAGGAGGACAAGATCGTCATCATCTAGATCAAATAGACTATGCGCAAGGCAAAAGTTTGTCCTTAATAGATTTCTATTTTACCAGTCTCATGTTGTTAGTTTGGAGAACGGGTTATAGAATCGATTTTGATACTATCAAGTGGGGCTCTCAAGTGAGTAGCTTGATCATATCGTTCATAGAGAGATTAAACCATTGCATTCCTGGCATCATCATCTTTCTTGGTTCTTGTTTGGCTTTTGAAAACGGATTTGGTATGCAGCATCTTTGACTTTTGGTGTTGGGGATTTTGCCGGATCATATTTGGGAAGATCGTCTTCCTTATCCTAGTGGCATTTATTATCCATTGCTTGTTCTTAATATAACCCTCTTGTCGCCCTCTATCCAATAAGATTGATCTGCTCAATTCAGAGCTAGTACACAAAAGTTATGGCAAATTCATTCTCATGACAATTTTCAGTTCTCATGCGATAGTACCGCTCGATACTACCGCTTATTTGAAGGTTCTGTTGGCCTGCTCTTCACGCACGACAATAGCATGGTAATAGGGTGGTAGTACCGCCCGTGCGGTACTGCCGCTCTCTAGTGCCGTTGCAACTATCGCTTATTTTTGGATACTGGTCTCTTATTCGTTTGAGGTGTAGTAGGGCATGGTAGTACCGCCCCTCTCTCTCTCTACTATCGCTTTTGCCTTAGTAATGCATCCCCAACGGTATTATAGCTGGGTTGGCCGGTAGTACCGTTTCGCCGGCGCTGCCATCTCGAGGTTTCAGCCAATCACACGTTTTTCCTGGAACTACCGGACTATGCGGTAGTACCGCTTAGTCGAGTGATAGTACCGCTTGTGCACGACCAATGCACATAATAGTTGGATTTGGGAAGGCCTATAAAAGGTGTTCTTCTTCCCCAATGGAATTTAACTCGTGAGCTCGTGTTCTCCCCCCATTCTGACCTTCTTCGAGCTTGCTAACTCTCAACCCTCCAATAATTCTAACTCCTTTTTGAGGGAAAAGAGAGAAGAGATCTAGATCTACATTTCCACCAATCACTTTCTCCTCTATGTGAGGGGAACCCCTTGGATCAAGATCTTGGAGTTCTTTGTGAGCTCCTTGTTCTTCCTCTCATTTTCCTCCATCGATTTTGTTGTTGTGGTGGGATTTGGGAGTGAGGGACTTGACCATTTAGTGTGTTTTTGCCATTGCGTTAGTTGCATCGGTTTGAGTTCTCCACGGTGAAACGTGGAAGTGAAGTTTGAGAAGCTTATTACTCTTGGGTGTTTGGGCACTCTAGAGCTTGTGTCTCTTTGGTGCTTTGACGCCCTAGACGGTTGGTGTTGGAAATATGCCCTAGAGGCAATAATAAATTAGTTATTATTATATTTCTTAGTTCATGATAATCGTTTATTATCCATGCTATAATTGTATTGATTGGAAACACAATACTTGTGTGGATACATAGACAAAACACTGTCCCTAGTAAGCCTCTAGTTGACTAGCTCGTTGATCAAAGATGGTCAAGGTTTCCTGGCCATAGGCAAGTGTTGTCACTTGATAACGGGATCACATCATTAGGAGAATCATGTGATGGACTAGACCCAAACTAATAGACGTAGCATGTTGATCGTGTCATTTTGTTGCTACTGTTTTCTGCGTGTCAAGTATTTATTCCTATGACCATGAGATCATATAAACTCACTGACACCGGAGGAATGATTTGTGTGTATCAAACGTCGCAACGTAACTGGGTGACTATAAAGATGCTCTACAGGTATCTCCGAAGGTGTTAGTTGAGTTAGTATGGATCGAGACTGGGATTTGTCACTCCGTGTGACGGAGAGGTATCTCGGGGCCCACTCGGTAATACAACATCACACACAAGCCTTGCAAGCAATGTGACTTAGTGTAAGTTAAGGGATCTTGTATTACGGAACGAGTAAAGAGACTTGTCGGTAAACGAGATTGAAATAGGTATGCGGATACTAACGATCGAATCTCGGGCAAGTAGCATACCGAAGGACAAAGGGAATGACATACGGGATTATATGAATCCTTGGCACTGAGGTTCAAACGATAAGATCTTCGTAGAATATGTAGGATCCAATATGGGCATCCAGGTCCCGCTATTGGATATTGACCGAGGAGTCTCTCGGGTCATGTCTACATAGTTCTTGAACCCGCAGGGTCTGCACACTTAAGGTTCGACGTTGTTTTATGCGTATTTGAGTTATATGGTTGGTTACCAAATGTTGTTCGGAGTCCCGGATGAGATCACGGACGTCACGAGGGTTTCCGGAATGGTCCGGAAACAAAGATTGATATATAGGATGACCTCATTTGGTTATCGGAAGGTTTTCGTGCATTACCGGAAAAGTTTCGGGCTCATCGGTAGTGTACCGGGAGTGCCGGGAGGGGTGCCGGGGACCATCGGGAGGGGTGTCACGCCCCAAGGGGTCTCATGGGCTATGGGAAGAGATAAACCAACCCCTAGTGGGCTGGAATAAGTTCCCACTAAGGCCCATAAGGTTTGAGAAGGAAAAAACACAAGGTGGAAAGAGTTTCCAAGTGGGAAGGTGGAATCCTACTCCAAGTAGGATTGGAGTAGGACTCCTCCACCTCCAATTTCGGCCAAACCTTTAGGTTTTGAGGCTGCCTCCTCCCCTCCCTCCCACCTATATATACGGAGGTTTTAGGGCTAGTTTGAGACGACTTTTCCACGGCAGCCCGACCACATACCTCCACGGTTTTTCCTCTAGATCGCGTTTCTGCGGAGCTCGGGCGGAGCCCTGCTGAGACAAGGTCATCACCAACCTCCGGAGCGCCGTCATGCTGCCGGAGAACTCTTCTACCTCTCCGTCTCTCTTGCTGGATCAAGAAGGCCGAGATCATCGTCGAGCTGTACGTGTGCTGAACGCGGAGGTGCCATCCGTTCGGTACTACATCGTGGGACTGATCGCGGGATTGTTCGCGGGGCGGATCGAGGGACGTGAGGACGTTCCACTACATCAACCGCGTTCACTAACGCTTCTGCTGTACGATCTACAAGGGTACGTAGATCACTCATCCCCTCTCGTAGATGGACATCACCATGATAGGTCTTCGTGCGCGTAGGAAATTTTTTGTTTCCCATGCGACGTTCCCCAACAGTGGCATCATGAGCTAGGTTCATGCGTAGATGTCTTCTCGAGTAGAACACAAAAGTTTTTGTGGGTGGTGATGTGCGTTTTGCTGCCCTCCTTAGTCTTTTCTTGATTCCACGGTATTGTTGGATTGAAGCGGCTTGGACCGACATTACTCGTACGCTTACGAGAGACTGGTTTCATCGCTACGAGTAACCCCGTTGCTCAAAGATGACTGGCAAGTGTCGGTTTCTCCAACTTTAGTTGAATCGGATTTGACCGAGGAGGTCCTTGGATGAGGTTAAATAGCAACTCATATATCTCCGTTGTGGTGTTTGCGTAAGTAAGATGCGATCCTACTAGATACCCATGGTCACCACGTAAAACATGCAACAACAAAATTAGAGGACGTCTAACTTGTTTTTGCAGGGTATGCTTGTGATGTGATATGGCCAACGATGTGATGTGATATATTGGATGTATGAGATGATCATGTTGTAATAGATAATATCGACTTGCACGTCGATGGTACGGCAACCGGCAGGAGCCATAGGGTTGTCTTTATAACTAACGTTTATGCTTGCAGATGCGTTTACTATTTTGCTAGGACGTAGCTTTAGTAGTAATAGCACGAGTAGAACGACAACCCCGATGGCGACACATTGATGGAGATCATGATGATAGAGATCATGGTGTGACGCCGGTGACAAGAAGATCGTGCCGGTGCTTTGGTGATGGAGATCAAGAAGCACGTGATGATGGCCATATCATGTCACTTATAAATTGCATGTGATGTTAATCCTTTTATGCACCTTATTTTGCTTAGAACGATGGTAGCATTATGAGGTGATCTCTCACTAAAATTTCAAGACGAAATTGTGTTCTCCCCGACTGTGCACCGTTGCTACAGTTCGTCGTTTCGAGACACCACGTGATGATCGGGTGTGATAGACTCAACGTTCACATACAACGGGTGCAAAAAAGTTGCGCACGCGGAACACTCGGGTTAAGCTTGACGAGCCTAGCATGTGCAGACATGGCCTCGGAACACATGAGACCGAAAGGTCGAGCATGAATCGTATAGTTGATATGATTAGCATAGAGATGCTTACCACTGAAACTATTCTCGACTCACGTGATGATCGGACTTGAGATAGTGGATTTGGATCATGTACCACTCAAATGACTAGAGAGATGTACTTTTTGAGTGGGAGTTCTTAAGTAATATGATTAATTGAACTAATTGTCATGAACATAGTCTAATGGTCTTTGCGAATTACGATGTAGCTTGCGCTATAGCTCTACTGTTTTATATGCTCCTAGAGAAAATTTAGTTGAAAGTTGATAGTAGCAAACTTTGCAGACTGAGTCTGTAAAACCGAGGATTGTCCTCGTTGCTGCACAGAAGGCTTATGTCCTTAATGCACCACTCGGTGTGCTGCACCTCGAGCGTCGTCTGTGGATGCTGTGAACATCCGACGTACACGTTTCTGATGACTACACGATAGTTCAGTACAAAAATACTTAATGGCTTAGAAGCAAGGCGCCTAAAACGTTGTAAAACGTCACGGAACATAAGTGATGTTCTAAAGAGATGAAATTGTGATTTCATGCTTGTGCCCTTGTTAAGAGGTACGAGACCTCCGACAAGATTCTTTGTCCACAAAGCACAGGAGAAAAGGCTCAATCGTTGAGCATGTGCTCAGATAGTCTGAGTACGACAATCGCTTGAATCAAGTGGGAGTTAATCTTCCAGATGAGATAGTGATAGTTCTCCAAAGTCACTGCCACCAAGCTGTGAGAGCTTCGTGATGAACTATAACATATCAAGGATACATACAATGATCCTTGAGAGATTCGCGATGTTTGACACTGCGGAAGTAGAAATCAAGAAGGAGCATCAATAGTTGATGGTTTGTAAAACCACTAAGTTTCAAGAAAGGCAAGGGCTAGAAGGGATACTTCGTGAAACGGCAAAACAGTTGCTGCACTAATGAAGAGACCCAAGATTAAACCCAAACCCGAGACTAAGTGCTTCTGTAATGAAGGGAACAATCACTGAGGCGGAGCAACTCAAGATACTTGATTGGAAATACAATACTTGTGTGGATACATAGACAAAACACTGTCCCTAGTAAGCCTCTAGTTGACTAGCTCGTTGATCAAAGATGGTCAAGGTTTCCTGGCCATAGGCAAGTGTTGTCACTTGATAACGGCATCACATCATTAGGAGAATCATGTGATGGACTAGACCCAAACTAATAGACGTAGCATGTTGATCGTGTCATTTTGTTGCTACTGTTTTCTGCGTGTCAAGTATTTATTCCTATGACCATGAGATCATATAAACTCACTGACACCGGAGGAATGCTTTATGTGTATCAAACGTCGCAACGTAACTGGGTGACTATAAAGATGCTCTACAGGTATCTCCGAAGGTGTTAGTTGAGTTAGTATGGATCGAGACTGGGATTTGTCACTCCGTGTGACGGAGAGGTATCTCAGGGCCCACTCGGTAATACAACATCACACACAAGCCTTGCAAGCAATGTGACTTAGTGTAAGTTGCGGGATCTTGTATTACGGAACGAGTAAAGAGACTTGCCGGTAAACGAGATTGAAATAGGTATGCGGATACTAACGATCGAATCTCGGGCAAGTAGCATACCGAAGGACAAAGGGAATGACATACGGGATTATATGAATCCTTGGCACTGAGGTTCAAACGATAAGATCTTCGTAGAATATGTAGGATCCAATATGGGCATCCAGGTCCCGCTATTGGATATTGACCGAGGAGTCTCTCGGGTCATGTCTACATAGTTCTCGAACCCGCAGGGTCTGCACACTTAAGGTTCGACGTTGTTTTATGCGTATTTGAGTTATATGGTTGGTTACCGAATGTTGTTCGGAGTCCCGGATGAGATCACGGACGTCACGAGGGTTTCCGGAATGGTCCGGAAACGAAGATTGATATATAGGATGACCTCATTTGGTTACTGGAAGGTTTTCGTGCATTACCGGAAAAGTTTCGGGCTCATCGGTAGTGTACCGGGAGTGCCGGGAGGGGTGCCGAGGACCATCGGGAGGGGTGTCACGCCCCAAGGGGTCTCATGGGCTATGGGAAGAGATAAACCAGCCCCTAGTGGGCTGGAATAAGTTCCCACTAAGGCCCATAAGGTTTGAGAAGGAAAAAACACAAGGTGGAAAGAGTTTCCAAGTGGGAAGGTGGAATCCTACTCCAAGTAGGATTGTAGTAGGACTCCTCCACCTCCAATTTCGGCCAAACCTTTAGGTTTTGAGGCTGCCTCCTCCCCTCCCTCCCACCTATATATACGGAGGTTTTAGGGCTGATTTGAGACGACTTTCTCCACGGCAGCCCGACCACATACCTCCACGGTTTTTCCTCTAGATCGCGTTTCTGCGGAGCTCGGGCGGAGCCCTGCTGAGACAAGGTCATCACCAACCTCCGGAGCGCCGTCACGCTGCCGGAGAACTCTTCTACCTCTCCGTCTCTCTTGCTGGATCAAGAAGGCCGAGATCATCGTCGAGCTGTACGTGTGCTGAACGCGGAGGTGCCGTCCGTTCGGTACTAGATCGTGGGACTGATCGCAGGATTGTTCGCGGGGCGGATCGAGGGACGTGAGGACGTTCCACTACATCAACCGCGTTCACTAACGCTTCTGCTGTACGATCTACAAGGGTACGTAGATCACTCATCCCCTCTCGTAGATGGACATCACCATGATAGGTCTTCATGCGCGTAGGAAATTTTTTGTTTCCCATGCGACGTTCCCCAACAGTTGGTGGTGCCTCGGATTTCAATCATCGTGGTGTAAATCTCTGGGAAGCATCAAGGTCTCCAATTAGGTTGTGGAGATGGCCCCGTGCAATTTTTATGGATTCCGGTGACTGCTCCAAGGGTTACCAAAGTGTACTGGTACGTTGACCGCCCCCAAGGCTTGCCATTTGTACGGTTCGGTGACCGCCCTCAAGGGTCCCTTAGTGGAATCACGACATCTTGCATTGTGCGAGGGTGTGCGGAGATTATGATGGCCCTAGTGGCTTCATGCGGAGCATTGTGGTTCCACACAACTCCAAACAGAGATTATCACCTGCAAGGGTGTGAACTTCGGGATACATCATCGTCTCTGCATGCCTTAATTATCTCTTACCCAAGCCCTTTACTTATGCACTTTATTTTGTGATGGCCACATTGTTTCATCTTATGTATCTTGCTATCACTTAGTTGTTTATCTTGATTAGCATAAGTTATTGATGGACACAGGTGAGCCTGGTTGTTTTAGATTTTGTGATTGACAAATTAGACGTTGGTTTTATTAGTATTTGTTCAAGTCTAAATCGTAATTATTTTAAAGCACCTATTCACCCCCTCTAGGCGACATTGACATTCTTTCACACGCGACGACCGACACATCGATGCTCGCATACGCCAGTCACAAGGACATTCATGCCCAGATAAAGAAGTCGTGTCGCCGCCGCTGCCACAAGGGATTCGTGCAATGGCACACCGAAGCGGCGACGAGGAGGGAAGATGGTGGCTGTCGCAGTGGATAGTTCGCCATCCGTGTCACACGTGCGGAGCGATGCGAGGTGTGAGTTCATAATACCGGTTATACTTGAAGGCAATGGGCAGGAAACCTACAAGGTAGTGCTAGATTAGTTATAGAAGTAGATTTTGTCGCGTGTGTGACTAATGCTATGTTGTGGTTTGGCTATATTCTATGGATAAGATGTACATGTACACCATTGCTCCTGAGGGCCGTGCGGTGGTGGACATCCACTTCTTCTAGTTCTCGTGTCCGTGCATCCGTGCATGTGTGCGTGTGTGTGTGATCTGATGACGACTTTGAAAATAAGCTTGTTGCATTGGATCAAGATATTTGGAGGTGCTTCACCCTTTGTCTCGTTGCCACCATGGTAGAAGAAAAGGCAATGACGGCGTATGAGAGCCTCGCTTAATATGAATGATAGAATACTCATATCAATAAGGATTTCCTTCTTTTTCGGGAGCCTACTCAAAAAGAACTCCAAAGTTAAGCATCCTTGGCTTGGAGCAATTCTAAGCTCGGTGATCGATCAGAAAGTTGGTCCTGGGTATGCACGAGCGAGGACAAAGTGCGCACGAAAGAATAGTGTTGGTGTGCACGACCAGTCTAGATCCCGCGAGGTGTAACGGGGTGTTACAATTGATATCAGAGTTGTCCCTTGTGGTTACACGGGCATGGACGGGTCAGGTGCATGGCGCGTGTGGCCCGTTGTGGCACACGGTATGGCACATATGCCGGATTGGACGCGCATACATGTGCCAAGAGAGAACGTTCTGATGGACCGATGAGGACGTCGTTTTCGTTGAGTGGGGGAGTATGTGAGAGTCTGCCTTAATAGGAATGATACTCACAACAAGAAATTCCTTATTTTCCGGGAGCCCACTCGAAACGAGTTTCACCCCCCCAAAAAAAGAACTATAAAATTAAGCATGCTTGGCTTGAAGCAATTTTAGGATGGATGACCGACCGAAAAGTTGATTCCGAATGCGCACGAATGAGAAAAAAATATGCAGGAAATATTAGTGTTGGTCTGTGGAGCCAGTCTAGATCCCGCGAGGCATAATGGGATGTTACGCGGCAGATCTAGCATTGAAACTTGCGACGCCATGGAAGCTTCGGATCAAACACAATATTGTATCCACGGAGCGATTTGGGTGGCTTAGAGTCTAGTGCTGACCTCGAACAGATTCGTGAGGAAATCCCAACTACCCGGTCTTCAACCATTGGAGAGGAGGCCCGTCTTTCCTTGCCATGTGTTGGCAAGGCTAATCCATCTCCGACGCGGTTGATGAGTGATACTTCTTTCATTTTTATTTACTAGCAGAAAGGTCCCTGCGTTGTAATGGAAGAAAAAAAATACCACAAGCTTTTAATTTACAAAAAATGTCTATAATCTAAGAATTTGTAGCGACGGCCCAAATAAAGATGATCTTAGCTACAAAAATGATGTCCTATTTCAACATGGTTTGCATGTAGATTTAATTCGTACAAAGAAACGGACAAGTGACCATGCATTTATTCATGTCATGTGTGGAATGGGGCATTGTTACGGGCCGCTAAAAGAACACGACAAAAATAAACGATGACGATCAAGGTTTAAGCTTTTGGAGATTGATGAGTGGTATTTTTGCGCTCATGAGATCATTGTTTAAAACAAATAATCCCAGAATTTTCAAAATAATCATTTTGATGTTTCCACTAATGACTAATGAATACGAGAGATCACGAAATTCTTTGTTTAATGTGTTTCCATAGGAAAGTAGCCTAAACATGGAAGTATATAGTCATACATAAGGAAATACAAAGTTTTGTGGAAGAAGCTAGGTAAGAGGAGTGATACTTGTGATCTGCGTTGGGTTTTCCGCAAAGAGGAACGAGTTATCGCAACATAATGTGGGTAAGTATTCTCTTCAGTTATGAAACCAAGGTTTATTGAACCAATAGGAATATCAATCACAACCGTCTTCACCGACTGCACACAAAATAAAAAACAACTTGCATCCAACGCGGGCAAGAGGGTAGTCAATCCTCTTGTCTTGTTATTTGCAAGCAAGTGAGGTGTGTATATAATTGTAGATAGCAATATAAAATAAAAACATGCAAATGGCAGCAAGGTTATGAAGGTGAAAGGACGTGGATGTCTCCTAAAGGGGGGGAAGGATGAATAGACACTTTAAAATAATTACGGTTTAGGCTTGAACAAATGCGGAATAAAATTAACGTTTAATGAGTCAAGCACAAAACCTAGAACAACTAGGCTTACGTATGTGCACCAACAACTTATGATAAGCAAGATAAACACCTACGTGACAGCAAGATATATAACAAGAAACAATGTGGCTATCACAAAGTAAAGTGCATAAGTAAAGGGATTGGGTAAGAGATAACCGAGGTACGCAGAGACGATAATGTATCCCGAAGTTCGCACCCTTGCAGATGCTGATCTCCGTTTGGAGTGTTGTGGAGGCACAATGCTCCCCAAGAAGCCACTAAGGCCACAGTAATCTCCTCACGCCCTCACACAATGCAAGATGCCGTGATTCCACTAAGGGACCCTTGAGGGCGGTCACCGAACCCATACAAACAAGGTTGGGGCAATCTCCACAACTTAATTGGAGTCTCCCAACACCACCATGAGGCATGACCACAATGGATTGTGGCTCCAAGATGACCTCAAATGCTCCGGGCAATCTCCACAACCTAATTGAAGACCCCGACGCTTGTCTAGAGCTTTACACCACAATGATTGAGCTCCGAGGCACCACCAAGCTTCTAGGATGCCAAAGCACCCAAGAAGAACAAGATCTAGGGTACCAAGCACCCAAGAGTAATAAGCTTCTTAACTTTTCACTTCCACGTATCATTGTGGAGAACTCAAACCTATGCACCAAATGCAATGGCAAGGGCACACGGAGTGCCAAAGTCCTTCTCTCCCAAATCCCTCCACAACAACTAATGCTATGGAAGAAAATGAGAGGAAGAACGAAGAAGAACACGAAGAACTCCAAGATCTAGATCCAAGGGGTTCCCCTCACATAGAGGAGAAAGTGATTGGTGGAAAGTGGACCTAGATATCCTCTTTCTTTTCCCTCAAGAACTAGCAAGAATCATTGGTGGGATTGAGAGTTAGCAAGCTCAAAGAAGGTCAAAATGGGGGGAAAATACGAGCTCAAAGGATAGGGACCATTGGGGAAGAAGGCCACCCTTAAATTGGAAGGGGATATCCAATCGTTACCCTCAACCTCCATATGAGCGGTACTACCACTCCACGGAGCGATACTACCGCTGGGCCAGAAGGCAGGAGTCAACGAGGGAGGTAGAGGCCAGTAGTATAGTCAGAGTGGTACTACCGCTACAAGGAGCGGTACTACCGATCATAAGAGGTAGTACCGCCTCCTATATCCGCTCATGGCCTGCTGCAAACCTGACCAGAAATACAAAGGGGTTCTGGCAGGGTAATAACAAGCGGTACTACCGCTTACTAGGCGGTACTACCACCCTGTACTACCGCTCCAGAAATTGCTTAGTCCGACAAGAAAAGTGTCGATACCCACGTGCAGTGGTACTAGCCAGCGGAGCTGGCTAGAGTACTTTTGCATGAGAGCGGTACCACGACTGCGAGAGCGGTCCTATCGATCGTAAGAGGTAGTACCGCTCCCTGGAGCGGCACTACCACTTGGATCATTCCAGGTAGACTACGGCAACACATAAAAACATGAATACCAGAACTGCCATATCTTTCGCATACGAGCTCCGAACTAAGCAAACTCAAGCTTGTTGGATTCACGACGACAAGAGCTATCCAACAACGATAGTATAAAAATAGGTAGTATAAAATGCCAATGATATAGAGATGTGAAAACCTCTATGAGTGAAGAACCGGTAAAAATCCCAACGTCGAAAATATCATAAAAGATGCATATGGAGTTCGTTTTTTATGAACTCGAGCTTGTCATAAAGATGACCATAAGCTCTAAAACTCAGAAAGAGAAACACCAAACAAGAACCAATATATATGATGCAAATACGCAAATGGTTTGAGCTCTCAACGAATGCTACGATCAAGCTACTCACTCGAGAGCCCCCTTAGTAGTACGACAATCTATCCTAAAATAGAAAACCTATCAAGGGCAAACCTATACCTTGCACCTAGTCCACTTGAGCTAGATGATGACAATATTGACTTCCTCAAGGTGGACCACCTTTCTTGATTGTGTTGGCTAGATGGAGACTAGTTGATTGCCCCCCATACTCACTATGGGCGAGCCACTCTTCAGCACATCTTCACAAGTCTATTGCGACCCCAATGGACGGAAAGCTTCAAGCATGATATCTTCGTGATGCTCCACTTGAACTTGCACACCACAATCTTGATGAAGATCACCACTTGACGCCATCCTCCATGGGTTGTATGAGATCTTCCTCCTAACGCAAGCCCATGGAAACACACCTAACCCCACATGGAACTCTCATGAAGACCATGTTTTAGTACACAAAGCGTAATGGACAATGCTTATCATACCATGGGATCACTTGATCCCTCTTGGTACATCTTGTACGCTTTGTGTGTTGATCAGCTTGATTCACTCTTTGACTTAGTATTGATCAATCTTGTGTCTTTATGATCAATCTTTGGATAAAACCTTGAATAACACCTTGGTCAGCATATAAACTCCTTGAAATCAACAGATAGACTTCAAGAAGTGCCTATGGACAAATCCTCCGTATATAACTCAAGGCAACCATTAGTCCACAGGGATTGTCATCAATTACCAAAACCACATATGGATAAATATGCTCTAATAGAAGGTTTTATCAATATGTTGTGAATAGACCCGGGGGCCATAGCTTTCCCCAATGGCATCTCTCATGAAAAATAGCATACGGTGAGAAACAAATTACTGTTGGGCAATTCACAGAAAAGCGGATAGTTATGCGATATTCATGGCAATGATCATGTGTACATATGCATCACGTCCATAAATAAATAGGCCGACTCTTGCATGCACCTATTACTATTACTCCACTCATCGACCGCTATCCAGCATGCATCTAGAGCATTAAGTCAAACGGAGTAATGCATGAAGAACAATGACATGATGTTGACAAAGTAAACTCAAGCAGTATGAATAAAGCCCATCGCTTTATCCTTAGTAGCAGCAACACAAAGATGCATCTTGTCCCCTTCTCTCACTAGGATATAGAAATTTGCCAGGTTGAACCTACCACAACACACCTCTCTCAGTGAAGAAATATCGATCTAGTTGGCCAAACTATTTCAATAGATCAAAGAGAATTACGAAGCTATCATAATCATGCACATAAGAATCATATAAGTATTCAGAGGAGACTCAAATATTTATCATGGAAAACCTGAACATAAACCCACAATTCATCGAATCCCAACAAACGCACCGCATAAAAGGAATTACAACATATGGATCAATATGAAGATGCGATGATCATTGTATTGAACATCAAAGAGAGATAGATTGCCATCTAGGTACTAGCGATGGACCCATAGGTCTATGGTGAACTACTCACACATCATCGTGAGAGCAGCAAGGTTGATGAAGATGCCCTCCGTGATCGACCCCCCTCCAGCAGCGCGCTGGAATGGACCTCGAGATGGCCTCCCGTCTGAACACAGACTTGTGGCGGTGTAATTTTTTTTCGGACCCCCCCGATGTTTTTAGGGTATATGAGAATTCATAAGCCAAAGAACGGAGTCGGGAGGGCCACGAGGGAGGCACAAGCTATCACGACGCACCGCGCCCTATTGGCTTGTGGGCCCCTCGTAAGGCCTCCAACCTTCTTCCGATGCTCATTGGTCTTAATTTGGTCTAGTAAATCAAAAAGTTTCAAGGCAATTGGACTTTGTTTGATATGAAAAACCTGAAAAGTAAAAAACACGCAAAAAACAACAACTGACACTCGACACTGGGTCAATTTGTTAGTGCTAAAAAATAATATAAAATGGTAAATAAATACCTCCAAATATTCTAGAATGATAATATATCAGCATGAAACAATAAAAAATATAGATATATTGGAGACGTATCAAGGTGGCGCACCAAACTCAACAGAACGCAAGATGACCCATGTTACGAACGTGCCGGCTTGTACGTCTTGTACCACTTGTCGTCATCTCTAGATGGTCCATGTGACCAACACTTATAAATGGTCAATGCCAAAATATCAACAGGGAGAGCACGATTCGCGAAACGAAGAATTAAAACCAACTCCCAACCCTAGTCACTGCCATTTCCCATCTCATCTCCATCTACCGCCATCATCATCACCACACTCATTCTCTCCAAGTTAGTCATACTTTAATCGGTGTATCGCATTACACAACTATTACAAGACATATTATCAATGAGTGAGTCCATCTTCCGATCTCTTGGAGAATATTCAAATACCACAAAGAGCCAGCTATATTAGGGTAATTATGTTAGAGTTAAGCCGTATAGCTTCTCACTTGCTGAAAGAATAAATAAAAAGAATAAGAAAAAATACTGGAATTCTTCATTTTTAAAAATTTATCTCATTGAAATAATAAAAAATGAAGAATGGGTTTAGTTGGTTAAATTCAAAAAGTTAATCAAATAACTTCGTTACCATTAGCATATTCTGGAACTTTTCTGGAACGAATCCACTTTTCTAGGAAGATGGAACATTTTGGGATAATGTACCCTGGTTTTTCTCGGAAAATCTAATGACTTATGCGTTCTGTTATCATTTCCAACTAGAGGATCCCTTAATTCAATTAAAGGAGGATTATAAATGGATAGATGTCTTCGATTTCCATCGCTATGGATGAGTAATAGGGCTGGACCAAAAGCTTGTAGCTCGCGAGCTTAATGAGTGTTAAGTAATTCAGCTTGTTAAGCTCATGGCTCGCTTCTTAATGAACAGAGTCAATCTTTGATTTCAGTTAGGTGCGCCTCACGAGTTGAACGAACGAGCTAACGAGTTTCACGAGTAGCTCGTTAAGATCATTAGTAACAACACAACACATATTTTCATCTTACATGAATTTTTTTCCATAGCACCTCGTTCCATCTATTCAATCTAATCTACACAAGAGGCAACAAACTAGTGCTTTCCCTTTTGTAGTTGCCATATTTTTTCTTAAAAATAAAATATAAGCACTCATCCTATAGACTGTAACATATCAGAATCTGTTGACAAGTGCTCGCGAGCACTCACGAGCTTAACAAGCTTCAAACGAACCGATCCGAGTAGGGTTTACTACTCGTTAATCTTAACAAGTTTAACGAGCCGAGCCTTAACGAGCGTTAGCTTAACGAGCCGAGCAGCTCGTTAATCAACCCCTAGTGAGTAATTTGGTAATGCAACGGGTTGAGGCAATACCTTGCAACCCTACGTATTCATGTAAGGGATCATTGAAATGACTTTGCGTATTTGACGTTATTTGTATGTGTCCGATTGCACGGAGTTGTCTCTAGTCTTCTTCTCGTTCTAAGTCCGTGCAAGTATCGAGGACATCGTAGATCGATTAGGGAGATGGTAAAGAGCGAGATGACGTGTAACATTGTACCCAAAAACAAATACAAAAGGGTTAGTATGATAGTGGAAAGCTATTCCTTGGGGGCGAATGAGGTGTAGTCATTAAAAATCCCAATGTTTTTGTCTATTCTTAATAACCGATGTAACTCTGCACTATGGTAAAGTCCATCAGTTGGACAACCGACTCTTGATGCAAGCCACGTATGGATCAAGAAGTACTTGAGACATGCACGGACACACCCCACATCATCGGTTTGCAAGCACGTCATGGCGAGTGTCTTCCAGAGCTATGTTTACTATGAAGATAAGTTATGCACACACAAATGTAAGGTTATGAGAGTAAGACCTCATATCCATGTCAGTTTAATACTAATTCTTACACCCAAAAAGATTGTTAAAAGTACAAATGAAAAGCTAGAATTTAATTCATTACTAATAACTTGTCACAACCTTTGTCGTGATGCACATCTTCTCGTGGGTTCAATAACGCAAGACCACTATTTGGGAAAAAGGCACAGAAACTTTGTTATCCAAACCAAATCCGAAAGGGCATCAAAGGTCGCCTTCGGCATGGTTGCCAAAAGCTTCATGATTGCTTTGGTTTCTCATTATATAGTGTTGAATGTAAAACGAGAGGATTTTATTGTAATTTTATTTTTTGATCCTCTATGCAGTGTTGTATTATTTTTGTTAACTTTACGCCAGCTCTAGGACCTTTCAAGGCCTTCCCAGACTAAAAAGGAAGAAGAGAAGAGAGGAGAATTGGTCAATTAATTCCCGTTATCTGGTCTAGCACCGACCCCAAATAATACAACGAGCGCTTGACTTTCCCCCCTTCTCCGAGAAGCCGAGACAGGAAACCTTCAGCGTCACTTCTAATATGTACTTATCACATGTAATTAGCACTTTTTATCAAATAAATCTCAATTGTATTTTAATATTCATTTCCTCTCTCTTTGAACACATACATAACAAACTAAAATTGTCGAGCCGCTAAATAAATAATTTTCAATGACAAAAAGAGCTCCGTCCCGTACAATTGTTGGCAAGAGGAAGGAATTCCCCGTTATGCCCCACACTCAGTTGTCCTCCCATGTGTTAGGGACCATGCTGTCAACGACCTCCTCCCCCCTCACCACGACACCTCCAACTGCTCTCTCTCCTTCGTTCCCATTTCCTCGACAACTTGTCGCCGTCTTCGCTCCAACACCTACCTCCTTAATCATTGTCCTATTCAACACTATTTTGTCATCCACCTTCATCCTTGTTGATAGGGTCTCATATCATACGTCCTCAACGCCCTCTGATCTCCTTGCGCACCTCCGCGACGCCGCCATCTGCCTTTGGCATCCCTAACTTGGAGTTTTGCTCCACTGCCTCTGGTTGCCCCGAAGTGACGCAGCTCACCACCACATCTTGGTTTTGTCCAGCACTGCAACACCCTACCCGAGTACGTGGTGAAGATGAAAAAAATTGGAAATGAAAATCAAACGGTGACCTTATGACACATACGCTTCATGTGAGTGAGCACACAACATGATATGTAGGCCCTGAAATACGATCTACTATATTCTTTCAGACTTCTAAACCCCACACGTATTTCTAGATTGACAATTCTTTTATATATTTTTAAGATATATCACTTGCACTATAGTGGTCTGATTGTTATTTTAAAAGTTGTACATGTAAGATAAGGCCTTGTTTGGTTCTTTCATAATTGAAGGGGTTTGGAGGGGATTGAGAGGGATTAAATCCCCTATGAGTCAAATTCCACCTCAATCCCTTTCAATCCTCTCCAATCCCCTCCTCCCTGAGATTAACCGAACAAGCCCTAAATGAAGCAACCCATTTGCTTTCGAGATTTTTTAGAACAATACATATACAAACACTCACACACACACACACACACATCTACTACCCCTATGAATACACACACACATCTACTATCCCCTATGAACACATAGACGCAAACCCTACCTTTATGAACACCTCTAAAAGACTAAGCCGACATATTATTTTGAAATTGATCAAGTCATCATAGACGTCTTCGTTGTCGATGGAAATATCTCATCCCAATGAACACACACCGTTACAAGGCCTGAAACAAATCCACGATAATGCGAGCATCAAGTCTAGAACTTAAACCTTGATGGGTTGAGATACCACTCTCCTCCTAACGTCTAACCAAATGTTGGTTCGCTTGCTTTCAAGGGCTTACGAAAATGGAGCTATTCCTGAAGCTATTTTGGAACATCATTAACGTTGATATAACTTTTCGACTATGTTTACAAAACAATGATCCAGTCATAGTTTTAAAAGCCAAACCAGATCGTCGGTCCAACCGAAAACACCGTGAACCGACGTCTTGCCTGTTTTTAAAGGTGTACGGTATTTTAGTAAAAAGATCAAAACTATATTTAAAAGAAGATGCATCAACAAGGAATCAAACACCTAACATTCATGCAAGGAATGCGTTTTATGATTCATTAATGGTTTACATCCAATATTACTCCTATATTTTTTACTTAAAAGGAGTATGTGTATTTAAAAGGAGTATGTGTATTCATTTGATGTGAGATCATTTTTTTATATACCTTAAATATTTGTTTTTTTTCTTTATGATAAACCGGCGAGTAAAACCGGGTTCAATTTTTTAAACTATATTGATATAAGCAACCAAGACATGTCAAGCACGGCGGCCACCTGCCGCGGGCGACCATCCGCAACCCAACCTGTCCCCGACCCAAGCCGCACGGCACGCCCGCCGCACAGCAGCAGCAGCAGCAGCACAGGTGTCTTCCGCCCCTCCAATCCGCCACTCCCCACCCACCATTACGTGACGGGCGACCTTTCTTTCCAGAGCGCCCCGCCCCCGCAGCTCCACTGTCCGCGACCGCGACCGCGGGGAACCAGAGTAAAGCAAAGCAGAGGCGCTCGTCGTCCCGATTCGCCACACAAACAAGTCGCATTGCCAGCCGCTCAAGCCAAGCTAACCCCTCCATGATCTCCCCGGGAACCAGATCACAGCCCGCCTAATCTAATCAGAGAGAGAGAGGGAGAGGGAGAGCATCTCCCGTCCCCCGTCGCCTGACGAGATCTCAGGACAGGAGCGCCAGCCCGCCCATGGTGAGCGAGCTCCGCCGATTTCTTTAATCGGTTGTTGGGGGAGGTTATTATTCTTATTCTTCTGCTAGTAGGTGGTACTACTTACAAGGTGGGATTGGGCTTTGCTTCTTTTTTTTAGCTTGTCCTCTTCGGCCCCCTGGATCAACCCGCCATGGTGAGCTTAGCTTGTCTTCGTTTCTCTTTTCCTGCTCCTTTTTTCGTTTTCATTTTGTTTGCGTGCTGAGTGAGTGGTTTCTTGGTTTGTCCTCTGTTCTTGGCGCCAATTTCGCTGGATTCTCACTACAGCTCTCCGTCTTGGCTCGCTCGAGTTGAACTTATCTGAGAAGGAGAAGGATGCGCTCTGTTTTGGCGAACCTTCCCGAAATCATCTCGTAATGAAATTATGAAACACGGGAAATTTCTTGTCATGCTGCGCTAAATTGGGGATGAAATCTGGCGCCCGCGAAATGCTGGGCTTGTCCATGCCGCACTTTTTTCCTTTCTTGATTTGACACATGTAGCCGCGAGCCTGCTCATTTTCCGGAAATTTCCAAGTTCCATCTTTTTACAGTCTGATAAGACATCCTTTCTTCCTTCTCCTGCTGCAGCGCATACCAGCCGGAGCGGATGAGCGGCGGCAGCATGGCCATGGGCGCGAGGAGCAAGCACCATCCCAAATCTTTGGCCCTGCGCTGCTACTGCTACGCGGCGAGCCACCGCTCCCTGACCCTGCTGGTGTGGGGCCTGGCGGCGCTGGTGGTCCTCCTGAACTTCCACCTGCTCGTCACCCACGGCAAGGATGAGCAGACCGGCAGGGCGAGCGAGATCCACCGGACGGTCCTCAGGGAGCTGGAGGTGGTGGAGGAGGAGAGGTTCCAGGTGACGCCCGCCCGGAGCCGGAGGAACCCGCGGGCCGTGCGGCGCAAGGGGGAGCACACCAAGCCGCTGTCCGTGGTGGACGAGTTCCTGGACGAGTCCTCGGCGGTGCACGACATGTTCTTCCCGGAGCCGAGGACGGCCATCGACCCGCTCCATGGCGGCAACGACAGCATGTACTTCTACCACCCCGGCAGGGTGTGGCTCGACACCGACGGCAAGCCGATTCAGGCTCACGGAGGCGGCGTGCTGTACGACGAGAGGACCGAGACCTACTTCTGGTACGGAGAGAACAAGGATGGCAAGACCTACAAGGCTCACAGCAAGGGTGCTGATCGAGTAAGTCGAATCGTTCTGATGCTCTGAATTTTCTGTTATCATTTGTATGTTACTCCTAAGGAGCTTCCGTATCATTTTGGTGGATTAATCAGGACCATACATTATTGCCGTATTGCTGTACTTGAAATGTACTACTAACTGAATTTAGAGCCAGACATAGCATTTACATTTATTTGCTCTATTCTTCAGTAATGCATCAGACAGTACGTACAGAAGCAGAGTTGATCAGCCTCTTTAGCAAGCCTTGCACTTGCACATGAGCCTAACAAGTGCGAGTAGGCTTAACAACATAGTCAAACTGTAAACAAAAAGGGTGGGGGAAACATCGACTATCTTTTGTGTCATTATACCAGACAACAAAAAATCTTTAATTCTACAAACATAGTACTAGCAAACCCTGCTTTTTTCCCCTTCTAAATATCGTTGCAGGGGTTTTAGCACCTGTGAAGTAGTTGTGCTAATGCACGTATCTAAATTTTTCTGACCTTTTAGATTCTGTCGCTGAGGCCCAGTTGCTAGTGGACATGTTGCAAGTAATTTTCTGTTGGGAAGGTAAGGACGTTATTTGGGTTGTGTGAAGACAGGTCACTAGGAACGTAGGTTAATATATAAATTCTAGAGATAAATAATACTGCCTCCGATCCAGTGTCACAATTTTGAACTAAGCTTGAACTAACCTTAGTTCAAAACTGTGACACTTATTTTGGATCGGAGGGAGTAGATAATATCTGGACATTTATAGTCTGATGGTATTCTGTTGTATAAAAGAATACTCTATGTCCATTCCTAGTTAATTGTTTTGAAGACTTTTAGTATCTAAAAAGATACACAATGCTTGTGCATTCTCTAGAAAGACTATTATTCAGTGTCCATTTGTTGCAGTCTAGTATCAGCAGAATTAGATGACATATACGTGATTGTGCAGTCCAGTATCATCAGAATTAGAAAACAGTGCTTGTGCATTTTCTAGAAAGACCATTGTAGTTTTTTAACAAAATTAGAGAGTTAGTTTAGGAAATTTACCATGATTGTAGTTCTTCCGTTTAGTTAACCCAAGTTGACCACAATACTGCCACACCATGTAATACTATCAGCTAATCAACTTTCATAGGATGTTTGACACTGGATTCTGAAAATTAAGAAAACGTGCAGTTCTGATGTGATTTGAGACATTTTTTCAGCTCATTAAGGATTCTTCGGTAGGGTCTTACTTGCCATCCGTACAGAGCACCCACACCTGATAGACAAAATGCACCACTATGTAGACATACATTTGCATCTTGCTTCTGACATACTCCCTCCGTTCACTATTATAAGATCTTCTAGTAACTTTTTCTGATTTGGATGTATATATAGAAGCATTTTGGTGTGTTTGTTCATTCATTTCAGCCCATATGTAGCCCATATTGAAGTATCTAAAACATCTTATATTTGTGAACAGAGGAATAATTTAGTGATGTTCAGCAGTTGAACTTACTATGTCATTTGTTGCTTGTGAGCACTACATAAGTTAGTGATGTTCAGCAGTTGAACTTACCATCTTATTTGCTGCTATGTTTTGTCATGTTATTCTGACAAAGATAAACTACCTCTCAGGTTGACATTGTTGGAGTGAGTTGCTATTCTTCAAAGGACCTGTGGGCATGGAAAAATGAAGGAGTTGTGCTCCGTGGTGAGAAAAAGAATGTGACACATGACCTCCACGTATCCAATGTCCTGGAGAGGCCGAAGGTGATCTACAACGATCGGACCGGCAAATACGTGATGTGGATGCACATAGATGATGCTAACTACACCAAGGCCTCGGTTGGGGTGGCTGTCAGCGACACTCCCACAGGCCCATTCTCGTACCTCTACAGCAAGCGCCCGCATGACTGCGAAAGCAGAGACATGACTATTTTCAAGGATGACAATGGGAAGGCCTACCTGATATACTCATCCGAGGACAACAGCGAGCTCCACATCGGCCAGCTAACCGACGACTACCTTGACGTGACCGATGACATGAGGAGGTTTCTCATTGCGCAACATAGAGAAGCTCCGTCGCTCTTCAAGTTCGACGGCACCTACTACATGATAACCTCAGGGTGCACGGGCTGGGCACCAAACACCGCGTTGGCTCACGCCGCGACGTCGGTCATGGGACCTTGGGAGACGCTGGGCAATCCCTGCGTGGGAGGGAACGACATATTCCGGTCGACGACATTCTTCTCCCAGAGCACATTCGTGCTGCCACTTCCAGGCCTGAGAGGTTCATTCATCTTCATGGCTGACCGGTGGAACCCTTCGGAGCTGAGGGACTCGCGGTACGTGTGGCTGCCGTTGACAATAGGTGGTGTGCCGGATGAGGCCGCAGACTACAGCTTCATGTTCCCGCTCTGGTCTCGGGTGTCGATTTACTGGCACCGGCGATGGCGGCTCCCTGAGGGGTGGACAGATTCTTGAAAATTTGAAAGTCGAAGTTACTATACGTTTGTTACACATGATAGATACGGGTTTATTGACATTCAACACGCATTGGAGGGGGTGTGTTGTATAGGACAGATGTAGATGCTAGCAGAGTTGTAAATGTGCAGTTTTGAGTTTGTTCTCAAGTCACACAAATATACCTGTGTCCCCTGTGTGAATAATGTGGCTGCACCTTCAGTCTTTTCCTTGTGGTGTGGTATCTGAATCGTGTTGACAGACTTGACAGATACATGTATCTGAATGCCTGTAATCCATGACCCTGTTTGGATCCTAGGGTTAGAGTTAGAGTTGGTTAGATTAAACTCATCTAACCTTCAAAAATCGAAACAGGGTGGGTTAGAGTGGGTTAGATGCATCTAACCCACCCCAAAAATCTAACCCATTCAAGAGGTGCTTTTTTGGGTTAGAGTTAGGTGAGGCCTAGAAAAAGTTACTTTTCTCTCTCCCTCCACCACACAAAATCCTAGATAAAGAAACCAAATGATTGGAAAAAGTGCATTTATTGACAATCTAACCTTTCCATCCAAACACCTCTTTGGTTAGAGTTAGTTCAGGGTTAGTCTAGAGTTAGAATCTAACTCTAACCTCTAACCGAGTTAGAGTATCCAAACAGGGCCCATATCGGTCAGCACTGCATCCGGGCAATCAGTTGCACCTGTATATACACAGAGTGCGGCAGAGCTGTGGATATTAGCAATTCGGCATCAATGTTTTTGATACATTTGACTGTAGTCAAAATAAATTTGGTAAATTTGGCACTTTCTATCCGTAATGGGAGTATCATAAGTAATATCATGCATGTCAAGATAATTTTAATGAGGTGGCATAGAATTAAACGATGAAGAGGATGGTTAAGTATACTGTTTCGTATTAAATGATGTATTATTATGTGTTATACATGACAATAAATAAAATTATCTATGATATTATACATTTTAAACCTGATATCATACATTAATATAATATGAATGATATTAATATATAATACTCCCACTAGGCTCCGTCTTTAATGAGATTATACGAGCAAATGACTCAACCAAAATACGTCATTCCTATGGGAGCAATGGGCCTAAGATGCAAAATTAGATGCAAAATTAGAGTCTCCAAAAGTGCTCATATAACAAACGTAAAAATTGGATGCCATGGGTATATTAAAAGGGAAATGTTTCCACGGACGACCGGCCCAGTGCTCGGCCGGTCCCCCTTGCTTGCTCGCTTCTGTACGCGGAAGAGACTGGGCCGGGTGTGTTGAATGCTTGCGTGTGCCTCAAACGTTGCATGGGCCAGTTATATTTGCATTTTTTTGCTTCATTGCACAAACAAACGTCGGAATTTTTTTATACAGTTGGTGTCACACCGTGCTACAATCAGTCTTTTTGAATTGCTGAATAGGCTAGGATGATGTTGGGGCGAGGACGGACATCGGCTGTCATGTGTTTTGTTGCATTGGTTTTTTTTTACTGAAACCAACAACCTTTTTTGCTACAACCGTGTTGTTTTTTGCTGCAACCATGCTAGCTTTTGCTATAATCGGCATAGCAATTTGCTGGAACCGGCGTCTCGTTCTGCTATAAGACATAGCCGGTGTCGATTTTTTGCTACAACCATGCTAGCTTTTGCTACAATCGACACTTTATTTTGCTACAACGCACCACCGATGTCGGCAGTTCGAGGACGACGACGCTGCTCCGATCAACACTTCCCTACTACAAGCACCGTTTGTGATGCTACAATGTGCATCTCATTTTGCTACAACCACGCCGGATTTTTGTTATAACGCATCGTCGATGTCGATTTCTTGCTACAACGACGTCCTCTTTTTGTTACAACCCATATTTTATTTTGCTACCACGCACCATCAATGTCGTTATTTTGCTACAACCATGTTAATATTTTGCTACAACCACGTTTTTGCTGCATCTGTGCCGAATTTTGCTACAACGCCTACTTATTTTTTGCTATCATCGACGATTTTTTACTACATGGTTATATCCAACGGTCTAACATGGGTTGATCTGACGGTCTAACATGGTTCAATATGGCGGCTCATGCGTGACTGGCCGGAAGTTTTCGGCTGACGCGCCGGGGCCTAGTACTCCCCATATTAAAATTACACATGTGTCTTTTCATGACATACAAGTATATATCACAAGAAATCAATGGAATTCCTGTTGAAAATATGCCCTAGAGGCAATGATAAATAGTTATTATTATATTTCCTGTTTAAAGATAATCGTTTATTATCCATGCTATAATTGTATTGAATGCAAATATAGATACATGTGTGGATACATAGACAAAACAATGTCCCTCGCAAGCCTCTAGTTGGCTAGCCAGTTGATCAATGATAGTCAAGGTTTTCTGGCTATGTGCAAGTGTTGTCACTTGATAACTGGATCACATCATTAGGAGAATCATGTGATGGACTAGACCCAAACTATGAACGTAACATATTGATCGTGTCGTTTTATTGCTATTGTTTTCTGCGTGTCAAATATTTATTCCTATGACCATGAGATCATATAACTCACTGGCACCGGAGGAGTACCTTGTGTGCATCAAACGTCACAACGTAACTGGGTGACTATAAAGGTGTTCTACAGGTATCTCCGAAGGTGTCCGTTGAGTTAGTATGGATCAAGACTGAGATTTGTCACTCCGTGTGACGGAGAGGTATCTCGGGGCCCACTCGGTAATACAACATCACACACAAGCCTTGCAAGCAATGTGACTAAGTGTAAGTCATGGGATCTTGTATTATGAAACGAGTGAAGAGACTTGCCGGTAACGAGATTGAAATAGGTATGCGGATATCAACGATCGAATCTTGGGCAAGTAACATACCGAAGGACAAAGGGAATGACATACGGGATTATATGAATCCTTGACACTGAGGTTCAACCGATAAGATCTTCGGAGAATATGTAGGATCCAATATGGGCATCTAGGTCCCGCTATTGGATATTGACCGATGAGTGCCTCGGGGCATGTCTACATAGTTCTCGAACCCGCAGGGTCTGCACATTTAAGGTTCGATGATGTTTTAGTATCGTTGAGTTGTATGTGTGGTTACCGAATGTTGTTCGGAGTCCCGGAGGAGATCACGGACGTCACGAGGGTTTCCGGAATGGTCCGGAAACAAAGATTGATATATAGGATGGTTTCATTTGGTTACCAAAAGGTTTTCGGGCATTACCGACATTGTACCGGGAGTGACGAATGGGTTCCCGAAGTTCACCGGGAGGGGGGCAACCCACCCGGGGGAAGCCCAATGGCCTTAGGGGTGGCGCACCATCCCTTAGTGGGCTGGTGGGGCGTCCCAAGAGGGCCTTGGCGCCAAGAGAAGAAAACCAAAGAAAAAAAGGGGATGTGGGAAGGAAGAGAAGGACTCCACCTTTCAATCCTAATTGGAGTAGGATTCCTCCTCTCCTCCCTGACCGGCGCACCCTTGAGGGCTTGGCCCTCAAGGCAAGCCTCCTCCCCCTCCCTCCTATATATAGTGGTGATTTAGGGCTGATTTGAGACAACTTTTGCCACGTGCAACTCAGATCTAGACACCATAGTTCTTCCTCTAGATCGTATTTCTGCAGAGCTCGGGCGGAGCCCTGCAGGATTAGATCGTCACCACCACCGGAGCGTCGTCACGCTGCCGGAGAACTCATCTACTCCTCCGTCTTGCTTGCTGGATCAAGAAGGCCGAGATCATCGTCGAGCTGTACGTGTGCTGAATGCGGAGGTGCCGTCCGTTCGACGCTAGATCGGAATGGATCGTGGGACGGTTCGTGGGGCGGATCGATGGACGTGGAGACGTTCCACTACATCAACCGCGTTTCTTAACGCTTCCCGCTGTGCGATCTACAAGGGTACGTAGATCCAAATCTCCTCTCGTAGATGGACATCACCATGATAGGTCTTCGTGTGCGTAGGAATTTTTTTTGTTTCCCATGCAACGTTCCCCAACAGTGGCATCATGAGCTAGGTTCATGCGTAGATGTTATCTCGAGTAGAACACAAAGGGTTTTGTGGACGGTGATGTTCGATTTGCTGCCCTCCTTAGTCTTTTCTTGATTCGGCGGTATTGTCGGATTGAAGCGACCCGGACCGACATTATTCGTACGCTTACGAAAGACTGGTTTCATCGATTGACATGCAACCTCGTTGCATAAATATGACTGGCGGGTGTTGGTTTCGTCAACTTTAGTTGAATTGGTTTTCACCGAGGCGGTCCTTGGAGAGGTTAAATAGAAATTTGCACATTTCTGTTGTGGTTTTTCCGTAAGTAAGATGTGATCATACTAGATACCCATAGCAACCACGTAAAACATGCAACAACAAATTAGAGGACGTCTAACTTGTTTTTGCAGGGTATGCTTGTGATATGATATGGCCAATGACGTGATGTGATATATTGTATGTATGAGATGATCATGTTGTAATAGTTAATATCGACTTGCACGTCGATGGTACGACAACCGACAGGAGCCATAGGGTTGTCTTTAAACTAACGTTTGTGTTTGCAGATGCGTTTACTATATTGCTAGGATGTAGCTTTAGTAGTAATAGCTTAAGTAGCACGACAACCCCGATGGAGACACGTTGATGGAGATCATGATGATGGAGATCATGGTGTGGCGTGATACGTCTCCGTCGTATCTACTTTTCCAAACTCTTTTGCCCTTGTTTTGGACTCTAATTTGCATGATTTGAATGGAACTACCCCGGACTAACGCTGTTTTCAACAGAATTGCCATGGTGTTGTTTTTGCGCAGAAATAAAAGTTCTCGGAATGGCTTGGAAATTTACGGGGATTTTTTGTGGAATATATAAAATACTAGCACAAGAATCAACCGGAGGGGTGGAGCTAAGAGCCCACAAGCCCACCAGGCGCGGGCCCACCTGGCCGCGCCTGGAAGGCTTGTGGGGCCCACGAAGCTCCATCGCCTTCAATCTCAGCTCTATTTAGTCCCTTTCGTCCGAAAAAAATCAGGGAGAAGAGTTCATCGCGTTTTACGATACGGAGGCGCTGCCACCTCCTATTCTTCCTCTCGAGGGCAGATCTGGAGTCCGTTCTGGGCTCCGGAGAGGGGAGATCGTCGACATCGTCATCACCAACCTACCTCCATCGCCAATTCCATGATGCTCTTCACCGTTCGTGAGTAATCTCATCGTACGCTTGCTGGACGGTGATGGGTTGGATGAGATGTATCATGTAATCGAGTTAGTTTTGACGGGGATTGATCCCTAGTATCCACTATGTTCTGAGATTGATGTTGCTACTACTTTGCCATGCTTAATGCTTGTCACTAGGGCCCGAGTGCCATGATTTTAGATCTGAACCTATTATGTTGTCGCTAATATATGTGTGTTCTTGATCCTATCTTGCAAGTTGTAGTCACCTACTATGTGTTATGACCCGGCAACCCCGGAGTGACAATAGCCGGAACCACTCCCGGAGATGACCATAGTATGAGGAGTTCATGTATTCACTAGGTGTTAATGCGTTGGTCCGGTTCTTTATTCAAAGGAGAACCTTAATATCCCGTAGTTTCCATTAGGACCCCGCTGCCACAGGAGGGATGGACAATAGATGTCATGCAAGTTCTTTTCCCTAAGCACGTATGACTATATACGGAATACATGCCTACATTACATTGATGAACTAGAGCTGGTTACATATCTCTCCGTGTTATAACTGTTGCATGATGATTGATGAATAACATCCGGCATAATCATCCATCACCGATCCAATGCCTACGAGTCTTTTCCTACTGGTCCTTACTACGTTACTTTGCCGCTACTGCTATCACTGCTGCTACTGCTGTTACTTTGCTGCTACTGTTGTCACTTTGTTGCTACTGGTTACCGTTGCTACTGTTGCTATCATACTACTCTGCTACTGATACTTTGCTGCAGATACTAAATCTTTCAGGTGTGGTTGAATTGACAACTCAACTGCTAATACTTGAGAATATTCTTTGGCTTCCCCTTGTGTCGAATCAATAAATTTGGGTTGAATACTCTACCCTCGAAAATTGTTGCGATCCCCTATACTTGTGGGTTATCAAGACTATTTTCTGGCGCCGTTGCCGGGGAGGCACATCTATATTCTCTGAGTCACTTGGGATTTACGTCTGCTGGTCACTATGAGGAATCCGAAAGATCCAAGAACTAAAGTCTTGCCCTCAACTACGAGGACAGGTAAGGAACTGCCATCTAGCTCTGCACTTGATTCACCTTCAGTTATGAGTAAGTTTGCGACACCACCTCCTGCTAGAAATCTTGATATGTCGCCTGTGCTTGATGATGCTACTTTTGCTGCCCATGATGCTTATGATGATGCTATGCTTGATACTGCTTTTCCACTAGGTGCATTCCTTGATGCAAAAATTGCTAGAGTTGCTGCTAGATGTGATATTACTTCTGAAACTGCTGAGATTATTGAAGTAGAACCTGCTATTTTGCCTGTTAGAACTAGCTCTCCTAGATATGAATTGCCTGAATGCCTAAGGGTTATGTTATGGAGGAAGAGATAGCTGAGGACTTTCTTGCTTGTAAGGATAGCTATGATGTTGAGAAATTACTGCTCAAGTGGAAAGAAAAATCTCTGAACGCTAGGATGAAATACGACCCGAAGTTTGGTACTTCGCCTATCTTTGTGACCGATCAGGATTATGAATTCTCTGTCGACCCTGAGTTAATCACCCTGGTCGAATCTGATCCTTTTCACGGTTATGAGTCTAAAATGGTTGTAGCCCATCTTACCAAACTGCACGATATAGCCACCCTATTCACTAGTGAGGAAAAGATCCGCCACTACTCTACCTCAAGCTGTTTCCTTTCTCGCTAAAGGATGATGCTAAGACTTGGTTCACTTCTCTTGCTCCTAGTTGTGTGCGTAGTCCCTAGGATATGATCTACTACTTCTCTAAGAAATATTTCCCTGCCCATAAGAAGCAAGTTGCCTTGCAGGAAATATACAACTTTGCGCAAGCTGAAGAAGAGAGTCTCCCACAAGCTTGGGGGAGGCTCATCCAGCTGTTGAATGCTTTGCCTGATCACCCTCTTGAGAAGAATGAAATACTTGATATCTTCTATAATGGACTAACCGATGCTTCTAAAGACCACCTAGATAGTTGCGCTGGTTGTGTTTTTAGGGAACGAACCGTAGAACAAGCTGAGATCCTATTGAATAACATCTTGGGCAATGAGAATGCTTGGACTATTCCCGAACCACCTCCTAAGCCAACTCCGAAGAAAAGAGGTATTCTATTCCTCAGTCCTGAAGATATGCAAGAAGCTAAGAAATCTATGAAAGAGAAAGGCATTAAATCTGAAGATGTCAAAAATCTACCACCTATCGAAGAGATCCATGGTCTTGATAACCCGATACAGGTAGTAGAGGTAATATGTCTTCGTAGATTCGATGAGAGTGATAATCCTTTTGATAAATCTGCTAGCTTATGCTAGGAAGAATTTGATAACTTTGTTGCCAAACAACAAAGTTTCAATGATTATGTTAGCAGACAATTGGAACAGAATGCTCGTATGCTTAGTCATTTAAGTGCTTGTGTGGACAGAAACGTCAATGATCTTAAGCTCTTGAGTAAACATGCCTCTATGGTTACTACTCAAGTAGAACAAGTACTTAAGGCTCAAAATGACTTGCTCAATGAGTTGAATGACAATTTTGTCAGAGTCGTCACTAGAGGCGGAAGAATGACCCAGGAACCTTTGTATCCTGAGGGTCATCCTAAGAGAATTGAACAAGATTCTCAAGGAGTTAGCACTGATGCACCTAGTCCTCCTAGGAAGAAGAAGAAAGATGATAGGAACCTGCACACTAGCAACCCTGATGCTGTTACACCTGAGAGTCCAAACAATGTCTCTGTCTCTCATGCCGAAACACAATCCGGTGGTGAACATGAGCCTAATGATTATATCAATAGTGATGTTCACGATGATGCTCAACCTAGCAACGATAAAGATGTGGAGATTGAACCTGTTGATCTTGATAACCCACAGCCTGAGAATAGAAGATACGATAAGAACGACTTCGCTGCTAGGAAGCATGGTAAAGAAAGGGAACCATGGGTTCAAAAACCTATGCCCTTTCCTCCCAAACCATCCAAGAAAAAGGATGATGAGGATTTTGAGCGATTTGTTGAAATGATTAGACATGTCTTTCTGCAAATGCGTTTGACAGATATGCTCAAAATGTCTCCGTATGCTAAGTACATGAAGGATATTGTGACTAATAAGAGGAGGATACCTGAGGTTGAGATTTCCACCATACTTGCTAATTATACCTTCAAGGGTGGAACTCCTAAGAAACTAGGTGATCCCGGAGTGCCCACTATACCTTGCTCCATTAAAGGAAACTACATTAGAACTGCTTTATGCGACCTTGGAGCCGGTGTTAGTGTTATGCCTCTCTCTCTTTATCGTAGACTTGAACTGGATAAGTTGACACCCACTGAAATCTCTCTGCAAATAGCCGACAAATCAACTGCTTTCCCTATCGGCATTTGCGAGGATGTGCCTGTTGTGGTTGCTAACGTTACTATCTTAACAGACTTTGTTATTCTGGATATTCCCGAGGATGATGCCATGGCGGTCATCCTTGGAAGACCCTTTCTAAACACCGCAGGGGCTGCTATAGATCGGAACAAAGGCAATGTCACTTTCCATGTCAATGGTAATGAGCATACGGTGCACTTTCCGGAGAAACAATATCGAGTACATTGCATCAATGCTATCGAAAAAACTTCATCGATTCTTATTGGGAGCTTTGAATGCCCTATACCTACTGCAAGATGAAGTATGATTTGCTTGTTGGGGATATTCACATCCCCATTGAGGTAACCTAGTGACTATTCGAAAATTCTCCGTTTCCTTTTGCGATTCGAAAAAGTTTGTCAAGGAGAATTGATCAACCTCATTGACGGATTTCTTTCGATGACCATGAGATGGATGAATCGAGGAGTCACAAACCTCTGTTCCAAGATTTCACCTTCGGTTGCTTGGAAGAAAAATGATAGATTAGCTTTAGTTTTCCCTGTTTTTTGCTTTTAGCGTCCCGTAGAAAAGTACCCCGAATATAAAAGTTCTCCGAATGCCGTGAAAATCAAGTATGATTTTTTCTGGAATTTTTGAAAAATACTGAGACGGAGAGCTAGTCAGGGGGCTGCATCAGTGGGCCACAAGCCCTGGAGGCGCAGGCACCCCCTGGCCGCGCCTACCAGGCTTGTGGGGCCCATGTGCACCCCTCCACTCATTCTAGCTCCCATCTGCTTCTCCTACCTCCAGAAAAAATCGTTTCGCAGCTCAAACCCGTGTTCTTTCTCTTCTTGCTGCGATTTTCGATCTCCTTGTGCAAAGCATCATTCACCAAACTGTTTTGGGGGAAATTGCTCCTTGGTAAGTGATTCCTCCATTGGTCCAATTAGTTTTTGCTCTAGTGCCCTATACGTGCGTGTTTTTGCTGCCTTGGTGACCCTGTTCTTGAGATTTGCATGCTAATTTTAGCTGGTCCCAAGTAGTTTTGATGCGTGATATGGCCTCTAGGCACTTGTGGGAGTAGTTGCTACGAGTTTAGTTGAGCCTTGTTCACTTTTCCTTTGAGTCACTGAAAATTTCAGAAAAGGGAGATGTTCAGGAGAAACCATCATGGTGGTTCCTCAAGCAAGAGAGGCCCCCGTCTCGCGATTCGGGAGCCCGATCCTTAAACAACCAAGGAACGCACAGGTACAACCATGTGAATGGCCTTCTGATGAATTCATGATTGAGGCAGGTTTCAAAGACGAGTTTGATACACTTTTTCACAACGTCGGACTCGAAGAATTCATCTCCGATAAATGTGAACAATATGTTACTCTCACTGCCTCTTTTGTTCGTAGATTCAAATTTTCAGCTGGCCGTGATACATTTGTACTGTTTGATCTCTATGACAAATCGTATACCATGGATTTAGAGGATTTCAATAGAATTTGCAAGATACCTGTTTGGGGTAGTCTCAATGATCCTCCTAAATCTTCGGTTAGAGATTTTTTCTCTGGTATAACTGTTGGAGAAACTAAAGATATTACACAGGCTACCATGGGAAGCATTCATTTTCCTGCCTTGCACTACTTTGCCCTCTTCGTAGGGAGATGCATTAACGGCAAGATTGAGCATTGTCACCTCTGCACACCCGACCTTAGTATTCTTAAGAGCGCAGTAACGGGTGATAGAAGTTTCAACATGGGAGCCATAATAGCAAGGAGGCTGAATAATAATGCTAATGAAGGGGATTTCTTTGGTGGGATCTATGCCACCCGCATAAGCAAATTTTCTTGGAATACCTATCAGCGAAGGAGATCCCCCGCTCCATACAACTTTCCTTGATTGCGCCGCCTTGACACGCTATCAGTTCCTTGAGAGGGATGATGAATCCCTCCTATACCGGTTAATATTGAACCGGCAGCGTGTTTTCCATATTACCCTTCCTGCTCCTGCCTTCTTTGACTTTCAGGTAAAACGGAGATATTACATAACTAGAGAAGAGGTAGAGGAGTATGAGAGGGAGGCAAAGGCTGCTCGTCTCCGTGAGGCAGCTATTCAGGCAGTGGTTGCATCGCTCCCGTATAACCCCCATTATGATTTTGGGTATCGCCCGGACCATCCATGGGAGTAGACCAACTTAGGACAAAGGCCTAAGCTTGGGGGAGTACGTGTTTCTCACCGACTTTATATCCTTGCTTACGCTTTCACTTTGTTAGTCGGTATTCACACTTTGCCACTGTATCATCCATGCTAGTTTATTTATTTTTCTCATTTTCTTTTCGTGTGTTTGTCTAGTTTGAGAAAACCCAAAAAGATTTCCTGTTATTCTTTTGCTTGTTGGGAGCTTTCCCGTGTAAATAGTTTTCTTTTTCTTTGGGTCAAGGTAGAAGACCATGGTTACAATGTTTAGTGGCTCTCGCATGCATATCTGTTTATCTGTCAAAGAGCCATATTACTTTGTCTTCTCCTTTGTGTTTTCTTGCAGCTTCCAGCTAGTCCAATGCACGAGCACTCTTATTATTGTTCACATCATTCGGTCGTGCAAGTGAAAGGCAATAATGCGATATATGATGAAGTGACTAAGCCTGGAAAAGCTGGTATGAACTCGATCTATTTTGTTTTTGTAAATATGACTAGCTCATCATTCCAGTTTCATCTTTGTTGTGAGAGAAACATGTTTGCAATGACCACTTAGAGATCATAGTTTCTGATGCCATGCTTAATTAGCTAGGAGCTTATAATGGTTTGCCTTGGATGCCAACATGAATTTTGAGATGACTATGATGTAGTATGATAGGATGGTATCCTCCTTTGAATGATTCAAGTGGCTTGACTTGGCGCATGTTCACGCATGTAGTTGAAACAAAATCAACATAGCCTCTATGATATTCATGTTCATGGTGATTTATGTCCTACTCATGCTTGCACTCAATGTTGGTTAATCTCAATGCATTTTGATGACTGTTGTCGCTCTCTAGTTGGTCACTTCCCAGTCTTCTGCTAGCCTTCACTTGTACTAAGCGGGAATACTGCTTGTGCATCCACTTCCATAAACCCAAAGTTGTTCCATATGAGTCCACCATACCTACCTATATGCGGTATCTAACTGCCGTTCCAAGTAAATTTGCATGTGCCACTCTCTAAACCTTCAAGAAATAATCTGTTTTGCATGCCCGAACCGCTCATGTGGTGACAGGGGGCTATCGGTGTCTTCCATGCTAGGCGTGTTATTCTCGATATGTGTTTATTCACTATCATTCATGAGAAAGGGGCCGGTAATTGGTGTTGGAATTATGCCCTAGAGGCAATAATAAATATAGTTATTATTATAATTCCTGTATCAAGATAATCGTTTATTATCCATGCTATAATTGTATTGAATGAAGACTCATTTACATGTGTGGATACATAGACAAAACACCGTCCCTAGCAAGCCCCTAGTTGGCTAGCCAGTTGATCAAAGATAGTCGGTGTCTTCTGATTATGAACAAGGTGTTGTTGCTTGATAACCGGATCACGTCATTAGGAGAATCACGTGATGGACTAGACCCAAACTAATAGCCGTAGCATGTTGATCGTGTCATTTTGTTGCTACTGTTTTCTGCGTGTTAAGTATTTATTCCTATGACCATGAGATCGTATAACTCACTGTCACCGGAGGAATGCTTTGTGTGTATCAAACGTCGCAACGTAACTGGGTGACTATAAAGATGCTCTACAGGTATCTCCGACGGTGTTAGTTGAGTAAGTATGGATCAAGACTGGGATTTGTCACTCCGTGTGACGGAGAGGTATCTCGGGGCCCACTCGGTAATACAACATCACACACAAGCCTTGCAAGCAATGTAACTTAGTGTAAGTTGCGGGATCTTGTATTACGGAACGAGTAAAGAGACTTGCCGGTAAACGAGATTGAAATAGGTATACGGATACTGACGATCGAATCTCGGGCAAGTAACATACCGAAGGACAAAGGGAATGACATACGGGATTATATGAATCCTTGGCACTGAGGTTCAAACGATAAGATCTTCGTAGAATATGTAGGATCCAATATGGGCATCCAGGTCCCGCTATTGGATATTGACCGAGGAGTCTCTCGGGTCATGTCTACATAGTTCTCGAACCCGCAGGGTCTGCACACTTAAGGTTGGACGTTGTTTTATGCGTATTTGAGTTATATGGTTGGTTACCGAATGTTGTTCGGAGTCCCGGATGAGATCACGGACGTCACGAGGGTTTCCGGAATAGTCCGGAAACGAAGATTGATATATAGGATGACCTCATTTGATTACCGGAAGGTTTTCGGAGTTACCGGGAATGTACCGGGAATGACGAATGGGTTCCGGGAGTTCACCGGGGGGGGGGAGGGGGGCAACCCACCCCGGGGAAGCCCATAAGCCATAAGGGTGGCGCACCAGCCCTTAGTGGGCTGGTGGGACAGCCCAAAAGGGCCCTATGCGCCATACAAAGAAAAATCAAAGAGAAAGAAAAAAAAGGGAGGTGGGAAGGAAGGGAAGGACTCCCACCCACCAAACCAAGTCCAACTCGGTTTGGGGGGGGGGAGCCTTCCCCCCTTGGACTCGGCCGACCCCCTTGGGGCTCCTTGAGCCCCAAGGCAAGGTCCCCTCCCTCCCACCTATATATACGGAAGTATTGGGGCTGATTTGAGACGACTTTTCCACGGCAGCCCGACCACATACCTCTACGGTTTTTCCTCTAGATCGCGTTTCTGCGGAGCTCGGGCGGAGCCCTGCTGAGACAAGGTCATCACCAACCTCCGGAGCGCCATCACGCTGCCGGAGAACTCTTCTACCTCTCCATCTCTCTTGCTGGATTAAGAAGGCCGAGATCATCGTCGAGCTGTACGTGTGCTGAACGCGGAGGTGCCGTCCGTTCGGTACTAGATCGTGGGACTGATCGCGGGATTGTTCGCGGGGCGGATCGAGGGACGTGAGGATGTTCCACTACATCAACCGCGTTCACTAACGCTTCTGCTGTACGATCTACAAGGGTACGTAGATCACTCATCCCCTCTTGTAGATGGACATCACCATGATAGGTCTTCGTGCGCGTAGGAAATTTTTTGTTTCCCATGCGACGTTCCCCAACAATTGGAATGCCCAGTTCCATGCTCAAATCGAAAAGATAATTGCAAACAAAACTCCCCTTGGATTGATGTTGGTATGGACGTCACCCGAGTATTCAGCTAGTCGTGGAGTGTGATTGATCGGTGGTGGGGGAGTCAAAACTTTACTTTTCTGTTTGGGAACCGCCTATAGCATGTGTAGCGTGGAAGATGTTGAGAACTCCTAGTCATTGCGTTGACAATGAAAGCAAGATACCATCTGTTCGTACTGCTTCATGATTGTTTTGATTGAAGTGTTGACGTTTGAAACTTATTATTATTTGCTCGCTAGTTGATTAGGCCATTGATATGAGTTTACCATGAGACCTAGATGTCATTTGCTTATGTGGTTTGCTTGTGATCTTTCCGAAACTATGGTTATGAGTTAGACGTAGTTGCAACAACAAGATCAAACATAGTTCGTAAAAGTTTTTCTTTTGTCTCTTTCAGTTTGTCAACTGAATTGCTTGAGGACAAGCAAGGTTTTAAGCTTGGGGGAGTTGATACGTCTCCGTCGTATCTACTTTTCCAAACTCTTTTGCCCTTATTTTGGACTCTAATTTGCTTGATTTGAATGGAACTAACCCGGAGTAACGCTATTTTCAGCAGAATTTCCATGGTGTTGTTTTTGCACAGAAATAAAAGTTCTCGGAATGACCTGGAAATTTACGGGGATTTTTTGTGGAATATATAAAAAATACTGGCGCAAGAATCAACCGGAGGGGTGGAGCTGAGAGCCCACAAGCCCACCAGGCGCAGGCCCCCATGGCCGCGCCTGGCAGGCTTGTGGGGCCCATGAAGCTCCACCGCCTTCAATCTCAGCTCTATTTAGTCCCTTTCGTCCGGAAAAAAATATCAGGGAGAAGAGTTCATCGCGTTTTACGATATGAAGGCACCGCCACCTCCTGTTCTTCCTCTGGAGGGCAGATGTGGAGTCCGTTCCGGGTTCCGGAGAGGGGAGATCGTCGACATCGTCATCACCAACCTTCCTCCATCGTCAATTCCATGATGCTCTTCACCGTTCGTGAGTAATCTCATCGTAGGCTTGCTGGACGATGATGGGTTGGATGAGATCTATCATGTAATCGAGTTGGTTTTGACGGGGATTGATCCCTAGTATCCACTATGTTCTGAGATTGATGTTGCTACTACTTTGCCATGCTTAATGCTTGTCACTAGGGCCCGAGTGCCATGATTTCAGATCTGAACCTATTATGTTGTCGCCAATATATGTGTGTTCTTGATCCTATCTTGCAAGTTGTAGTCACCTACTAAGTGTTATGACCCGGCAACCCCGGAGTGACAATAGCCGGAACCACTCCCGGAGATGACCATAGTATGAGGAGTTCATGTATTCACCAAGTGTTAATGTGTTGGTCCGGTTCTTTATTAAAAGGAGAACCTTAATATCCCGTAGTTTCCATTAGGACCCCGCTGCCACGGGAGGGATGGACAATAGATGTCATGCAAGTTCTTTTCCCTAAGCACGTATGACTACATACAGAATACATGCTGATACGTCGATTTTGCATCATGCTTTCATATTGATATTTATCGCTTTATGGACTGTTATTATACTTTGTGGAACCATACTTATGCCTTTTCTCTCTTATTTTGCAAGGTTTATTTGAAGAGGGAGAATACCGGTAGCTGGAATTCTGGACTGGAAAAGGAGCAAGTCTGAGTCCTCTATTCTGCGCAACTCCAAATGCCCTGAAAATCAACGTGGATTTTTTGGGAATATATAAACAATACTGGGCGAAAGAAGTGTCAGAGGGGAGCAGCCAGGGGCCCACAAGCCTGGTTGCTGCGGCATACCCCCTGGCCACGGCAACAGGGCTTGTGGGCACCCTGGTGGTCCACTGCCCCCCTCTTTTGCTATATGAAGGGTTTCGTCCGAGAAAAAATCAAGGTGGAGCTTTTTCGTGGATTCGCCGCCGCCACGAGGCGGAACTTGAGCAAAACCAATCTAGGGCTCCGGCAGGACGATCCTACCGGGGAAACTTCCCTCCCGGAGGGGGAAATCATCGCCTTCGTCATCACCAACACTCCTCTCGTCGGAGGGGATTCATCTGCATCAACATCTTCATCAGCACCATCTCCTCTCCAAACCCTAGTTCATCTCTTGTAACCAATCTCCGTCTCGCGACTCCGATTGGTACTTGTAAGGTTGCTAGTAGCGTTGATTACTCTTTGTAGTTGATGCTAGTTGGATTACTTGGTGGAAGAGTTTATGTTCAGATCCTTGATGCTACTCATTACACCTCTGATGATGATTATGATTATGCTTTGTGAGTAGTTACTTTTGTTCTTGAGGACATGGGATAAGTGATGCTAATAATAGTCATGTGAATTTGGTATCCGTTTGGTATTTTGATATGTTGTATGTTGTTTTTCCTCTAGTGGTGTTATGTGAACGTCGACTACATAACACTTCACCATATTTGGGCCTAGAGGAATGCATTGGGGAGTAGTAAGTAGATGATGGGTTGCTAGAGTGACAGAAGCTTAAACCCCAGTCTATGCGGTACTTCGTAAGGGGCTGATTTAGATCCACTAGTTTAATGCTATGGTTAGACGTTGTCTTAATTCTTCTTTCGTAGTTGCGGATGCTTGCGAGAGGGGTTAATCATAAGTGGGATGCTTGTCCAAGTAAGGGCAGTACCCAAGCGCCGGTCCACCCACATATCAAACTATCAAAGTAACGAACGCGAATCATATGAACATGATGAAACTAGCATGACAAAAATTTCCGTGTGTCCTCGGGAGCGTTTTTCCTCTTATAAGACTTTGTTTAGGCTTGTCCCTTGCTACAAAAGGGATTGGGCCACTTGCTGCACTGTTGCTACTACTTGTTACTTGTTACTTTTCGCTTGCTACGTTTCACCTCACTACACCATCACTTGTTACCGCTACTTTCAGTGCTTGTAGTTATTACCTTGCTGAAAACCGTTTATCAGAGCCTTCTTCTCCTCGTTGGGTTCCACACTCTTACTTATCGAAAGGACTACGATTGATCCCCTATACTTGTGGGTCATTAAGACTCTTTTTTGGCGCCGTTGCGGGGGAGAGAAGCGCCTTTGGTAAGTGGAATTTGGTAAGGAAACATTTATATAGTGTGCTGAAATTTATTGTCACTTGTCACTATGGAAACTGTTCCTTTGAGGAGTTTGTTCGGGGTTCTTCACCACGAACGGAAGCACGAGGAGTTGTTCCTCAACCTGAGGTACCTACTGAAAATATCTTTTATGAAATTCCTTCGGGTATGCTTGAGAAGCTGTTGGCTAATCCTTTTACACGAGATGGATCTTCACATCCAGACTTGCATCTAATCTATGTAGATGAAGTTTGTGGTTTATTTAAGCTTGCAGGTTTTCCCGAGGATGAGGTAAAGAAGAAAGTCTTTCCTTTATCTTTGAAGGATAAGGCGTTGACATGGTATAGGCTATGTGATGATACTCGATCATGGGGCTACAATCGGTTGAAATTGGAATTTCATCAAAAGTTTTATCCTATGCATTTAGTACATCGTGATCGGAATTATATTTATAACTTTTGGCCTCGTGACAGGGAAAGCATAGCTCAGGCTTGGGGGAGGCTTAAATCAATTCTATATTCATGCCCCAATCATGAGCTCTTGAGAGAAATTATCACTCAAATTTTTTATGCTCGGCTTTCTCATGAGGATCGTACCATGCTTGATACTTCTTGTACCGGTTCTTTTATGAAGAAGGATATTGACCACAAGTGGAATTTATTGGAAAGAATCAAACGTAACTCTGAAGATTGGGAGCTTGAAGAAGGTAAGGAGTCAGGTATGAATTTCCAGTTTGATTGCGTTAAATCTTTTGTTGAAACAAACACTTTTAGAGATTTTAGCGCTAAGTATGGACTTGACTCTGAGATAGTAGCTTCTCTATATGAATCCTTTGCTGCTCATGTTGATCTTCCCAAAGAGAAGTGGTTTAAGTATCATCCGCCTGTAGAAGTCAACATAGTTAAACCCAATCTAGTTGAAGAGAAAGTCATTGCCTTTAGTGATCCTATTGTTCCTTGTGCGTACGCTGAGAAACGACCTTACCCTGCTAGGAAAAAGGATTATTCTAAAGCTCCAACTATGATACGTAGGGGTTACATTAGACCACTTGCACCCCGTGAGGAAACTAGAGTTGAACCTAGTGTTGCTATTATCAAAGATCTCTTAGCCGAAGACATAGACGGGCATGTTATCAAATTCTGTGAGGACTCCGCTAGAATTGCTAAACCTCACGCGAAAGACAAATACGGACCTGTAGTTGGCCTGCCCGTTGTTTCTGTCAAGATAGGAGATCACTGTTATCATGGTTTATGTGATATGGGTGCTAGTGTTAGTGCAATACCCCGGTCCCTATATGATGAAATCAAAGATGAAATTGCACCTGTTGAGTTAGAACCCATTGATGTCACTATTACGCAAGCTAATAGAGACACTATCTGCCCTCTGGGAATTGTGAGAGACATAGAAGTCCTGTGTGGTAAGACGAAGTATCCTACTGATTTCCTCGTCCTTGCTACATCACAAGATAGCTTTTGTCCCATCATATTTGGTAGACCCTTTCTCAACACTGTCAATGCTCATATTGATTGCGTTAAACAGACTATCACTGTTAGTTTCGAGGGTGTGTCTCATGAATTTAACTTCTCCAAGTTTGAAAGACAACCCCATGAAAAAGAGTCGTCTGGTAGGGATGAAATCATTGCTCTTGCCTCTATTGCCGTACCTCCTACGGATCCTTTAGAGCAATATCTGCTTGAGCATGAAAATGATATGCATATGGATGAAAGAGATGAGATAGATAAAATTGTTTTAGAACAATATCCTATTCTCAAGAATAATCTGCGTGTTGAACTGCTTGGGGATCCTCCCCCACCAAAGGGTGATCCTGTGTTCGAGCTAAAACAGTTACCAGATACTCTTAAGTATGACTACCTTGATGAGAAGGAGATATATCCTGTTATTATTAGTGCTCACCTCTCGAATCACGAAGAGAAGAAGTTACTAAAAACTTTGAGGAAGCACCGTGCTGCTATTGGATATACTCTTGCTATATGCCAGCACAAGATTAAAACCGATCCTGATTCTAAGCCAGTTGCTGATCATCAATGGAGATTAAATCCGAGGATGAAAGAGGTCGTGCGAAAAGAAATATTAAAGCTTCTGGAAGCATGAATCATTTATCCTGTTGCTCATAGTGATTGGGTAAGTCCAGTACATTGCGTACCTAAGAAGGGAGGTATCACCGTCGTTCCTAATGATAAGAATGAACTAATCCCACAAAGGATTATTACTGGCTATAGGATGGTGATAGACTTCCGGAAACTGAACAAGGCAATCAGGAAAGACCATTATCCTTTGCCGTTTATCGACCAAATGCTAGAAAGTCTATCGAAACACACACACTTCTGCTTTCTAGACGGTTATTCAGGTTTCTCGCAAATACCTGTTGCACAATCTGATGAGGAGAAAACCACTTTCACCTGCCCCTTCGGTACCTTTGCTTATAGACGTATGCCTTTTGGCTTATGCAATGCACCTGCCACTTTTCAAAGATGTATGATGGCTATATTCTTTGACTTTTTTGAAAAGATTTTTGAGGTTTTCATGGATGATTTCTCCGTTTACGGGTCTTCCTTTGACGATTGCCTCAGCAACCTTGATCGAGTCTTACAGAGATGTAAAGATACCAACCTCGTCTTGAACTGGGAGAAGTGCCACTTCATGGTTAATGAAGGCATCGTCTTAGGACATAAAATCTCTGAGAAAGGCATTGAAGTTGATAAGGCTAAGGTAGATGCAATTGAGAAAATGCCTTGCCCCACAAATAACATAGGTATAGAAAGTTTCCTAGGTCATGCTGGTTTCTATAGAAGGTTCACTAAAGACTTCTCTAAGATTTCTAGGCCTCTTACCAACCTCTTGCAGAAGGATGTTCCTTTTGTTTTCGATGAGGATTGTGAGGAAGCTTTCGAAATACTTAAGAAGGCCTTGATAACCGCACCTATTGTTCAACCACCTGATTGGAACTTTCCCTTTGAAATCATGTGCAATGCTAGTGATTATGCTGTTGGTGCTGTTCTAGGACAAAGAGTTGACAAGAAGTTGAATGTCATTCACTACGCTAGTAAAACTCTAGACAGTGCTCAAAGAAACTATGCCACTACGGAGAAGGAGTTTTTAGCAGTCGTGTTTGCATGTGAAAAGTTCAGATCTTATATAGTTGACTCCAAAGTCACTATTCACTCTGATCATGCTGCTATTAAGTACCTTATGGAGAAGAAGGACGCTAATCCTAGGCTAATGAGATGGGTTCTCCTGCTACAGGAATTTGATTTGCACGTTGTTGACCGAAAGGGTGTTGATAACCCTGTAGCAGATAACTTGTCTAGGCTAGAGAATGTCCTTGATGACCCACGACCTATTGATGACAACTTTCCTGATGAGAAATTGAATGTCATCCGCACTTCACATAGTGCACCATGGTATGCTGATTACGCAAACTATATCGTAGTCAAATACATACCACCCAGTTTCACCTACCAGCAAAAGAAGAAATTCTTCTTTGATTTGAGACACTACTTTTGGGATGATCCTCACCTTTATAAGGAAGGAGTAGATGGTGTTATTATACGTTGTGTGCCTGAACATGAACAGATCCTGCGTAAGTGTCATTCCAAAGCCTACGGAGGACATCATGCTGGAGACAGAACTGCTCATAAGGTATTGCAATCATGGTTCTATTGGCGCACTCTCTTCAAGGATGCCCATAAGTTTGTCTTGTCTTGTGACGAATGTCAAAGAATAGGGAATATGAGTAAGCGTCAGGAAATGCCTATGAACTATTCACTTGTCATTGAACCATTTGATGTGTGGGGCTTTGATTATATGGGACCTTTCCCGAGTTCCAATGGGTATACTCACATCTTAGTTGTTGTGGATTATGTCACTAAGTGGGTAGAAGCTATCCCCACTAGAAATGCTGATCACCACACCTCTATTAAGATGCTTAAAGAAGTCATATTCCCAAGATTTGGAGTCCCTAGATATGTGATGACTGATGGCGGTTCACACTTCATTCATGGTGTTTTCCGCAAGATGCTCGCTAAGTATGATGTCAACCATAGAGTTGCATCTCCTTATCATCCTCAGTCTAGTGGTCCAGTGGAGTTGAGTAATAGGGAGATCAAATTGATCTTACAAAAGACCGTCAATAGATCTCGAAAGAATTGGTCTAGCAAACTTGATGATGCACTATGGGCTTATAGTGCTGCTTATAAGAATCCCATGGGCATGTCGCCGTATAAAATTGTTTACGGTAAGGCCTGTCATTTACCTCTTGAGCTGGAACACAAAGCTTATTGGGCAATCAAAGAGCTCAACTTCAATTTCAAACTTGCCGGTGAGAAGCGGTTGTTTGATATCAGCTCATTAGATGAATGGAGGGCCCATGCATATGAGAATGCCAAGTTGTTCAAGGAAAAGGTTAAGAGATGGCACGATAAAATAATACAAAAACGAGAGTTCAATGTAGGCGATTATGTCCTGCTATACAATTCTCGTTTAAGATTCTTCACAGGCAAGCTTCTCTCTAAATGGGAAGGTCCCTATGTTGTCGAGGAAGTATATCGTTCCGGTGCTATCAAAATCAATAACACGGAAGGTAATTTTCCTAGAGTGGTAAATGGGCAAAGAATCAAGCATTACATCTCTGGTACTCCCATAAATGTTGAGACCAATATCATCAATATCATAACTCCAGAGGAGTACATAAGGGATCTTTATCAGCCTGTTTCAGACCCTGAAAATGAAGAGGTATGTGTTTCGGTAAGTAATTGGACCCCGAAACTTTTTTCAATAGGAAATTTTCTCCGTTTTGGAATTTATGGAAAATTAGAAAAATAAAAAGCAGTCCGGAGAGCGCACGAGGCGGCCACAAGCTTGGTTGCCGCGGCCTCCCCCCTGGCCGCGGCAACAGGGCTTGTGGGCACCTCGTGTTCCTCCCGGACGTCGTTTTCTTGCGGAGCACTCCTTCTGGTCCAGAAAAAATCATTATATATACGCCCGAGGGTTTTGATCTCTGTATCACGCAGTTTTCCTCTGTTTTCGTTTCGAGCCTGTTTCTGCCGCAGATCTAGATCAAGATGTCTTCTCAGGATTCAGAGGGGGAGATCTATGTAGCTGATTACCTTGCTAATCCCAAGGTCTATGGGGACTTGGAACCATATGGCTGGACCACTGACGAGGAAGAGGACTATGATCCCAAGGGGAAGGAACAAACGAGTTCCGATGAAGAGGAGGCTCCTCTACCTCAACCTGGACGCACTCATGTGGAGTTCAAGAAGTCAAGCCTCCCTATTCAAAGGAAGAAGCCTAAGACCTTGTTTATCCCTTCTCGTTTCTTGCAGGAGAGTAAGCAGGAACTTTGCCATAGAGTGTTGAAGCTTGAGGAGGAAAATGACGATCTGAGGGAGCAGAACTTTATGCTCAAGTGGAAATTAGACAAGTTCAAGACTGCTTCAACAACTCCACCACCATCACCACCAAAGGAAGACAACTAAGCATTGGTATGGGCAACTCCCTTGGCTTATGCCAAGCTTGGGGGAGTTGCCCTGGTATCGTATCACCTTTATATCTTTTGATTTTACCTTTGTTTTAGTTCTTTCCTTTTCAGTTTTATTTCTTCTCTTAGTGGAATAAGTCTTTAGTGTTTTAGTTTGAGTCTTTTGCCTTGTGTCTCCCCCGATGTATTCGAGCTTGCGAGCTATATAATAATGAGTATCTTAGTCAAGTGCTTTGCTTTGTGCCATGATCAAAAGTATGAAAAGAATGATAGCATGAAAGATCATGAGATGATCTTATGGAAAGTGATAGCTTCACATATAACAAGTATGATGATTGAAACTTGTTGAGAATAGACCAACATAGACCCGAGTCATTGTTGCAATTAATAAGAAGTAATAAGGAAAGAGAGGTTCACATATAAATATACCATCTTAGACACCTTCTATAATTGTGAGCACTCACCAAACTATTACATGCTTAGAAGTAGATGTTGGACAAGGAAGACAACATAATGAATTGTGTTTGCTTGGTTCCAAACAATGTTATATGATTAAAGATCCCTTAGCATGTGACGATTGCTTCCACCTCGTATTAGCCAAAACTCCCGCACCAAGTAGAGATACTACTTGTGCATTCATAAACCTTCAAACCAGTTTTGCCACGAGTGTCCACCATACCTACCTATGGATTGAATAAGATCCCTAAAGTAAGTTGTCATCGGTGCAAGCAATAAAAATTGCTCTCTAATATGTATGATCTATTAGTGTGTGGAAAATAAGTTTTATACGAACCTGTGATGAGGAAGACATAAAAGCGACAGACTGCATAATAAAGTTCTTTATCACAGGAGGCAATATAAACTGACGTTCCTCCGCACTAAGAGGACACACATCCAAACCTCAAAAGTGCATGACAACCTCTGCTTCCCTCTTCGAAGGGCCTATCTTGTGCCTTTACTTTTTGCCTTTGTAAGACTCATGGTGATCTTCACCAATTCCTTATTTAGCCTTTTTCTTGGTGAACGTCATATGCTTGGGAAAGATCTATATTCATATATCAACTTGGAGCTGAGTACTTATGCTTTATTATTGTTGACTTTACCCTTGAGGTAAATGGTTGGGAGGCAAAATTATAAGCCCCTATCTTTCTCTGTGTCCAACTGAAACTTTGATACCATGAGTACCACATGAGTTGTAACAACTGTGGAAAACAAAAGAGATGATTGAGTATGTGGATTTGCCTTACAAGCTCTTATTTGACTCTTTCTATTGTTATGATAAATTGCAATTGATATTTATCGCTCTCTGGACTATTATTGGCTACTTCTCGGTAAGGTTTTTGTTTCATACTTTGCTTTGTGAAGGAATTGTTACTTTCCCATAAGAATCTTTATGATGTATTGCTATTCTATGTGTGATCATGATGCCCTCATGTCCGTATTATGTTTTATCGACACCTTCATCCCTAAACATGTGGACATGTTTATGGATCTTGGTTTTCACTTGAGGACAAGCGAGGTCTAAGCTTGGAGGAGTTGATACGTCCATTTTGCATCATGCTTTCATGTTGATATTTATCGCTTTATGGATTGTTATTATACTTTGTGGAACCATACTTATGCCTTTTCTCTCTTATTTTGCAAGGTTTATTTGAAGAGGGAGAATACCGTCAGCTGGAATTATGGACTGGAAAAGGAGCAAGTCTGAGTCCTCTATTCTGCGCAACTCCAAATGCCTTGAAAATCAACGTGGATTTTTTTGGGAATATATAAAAAATACTGGGCGAAAGAAGTGTCAGAGGGGAGCAGCTAGGGGCCCACAAGCCTGGTTGCCGCGGCCTACCCCCTGGCCGCATCAACAGGGCTTGTGGGCACCCTGGTGGCCCACTGGCCCCCCACTTTTGCTATATGAAGGGTTTCGTCCGAGAAAAAATCAAGGTGGAGCTTTTTTGTGGATTCGCCGCCGCCACGAGGCGGAACTTGAGCAGGACCAATCTAGGGCTCCGACAGGACGATCCTGCCGGGGAAACTTACCTCCCGGAGGGGGAAATCGTTGCCTTCGTCATCACCAACACTCCTCTCGTCCGAGGGGAGTCATCTCCATCAACATCTTCATCAACACCATCTCTTCTCCAAACCCTAGTTCATCTCTTGAAACCAATCTCCGTCTCGCGACTTCAATTGGTACTTGTAAGGTTGCTAGTAGTGTTGATTACTCTTTGTAGTTGATTGTAGTTGGATTACTTGGTGGAAGAGTTTATGTTCAGATCCTTGATGCTACTCATTACACCTCTGATCATGATTATGATTATGCTTTGTGAGTAGTTAATTTTGTTCCTGAGGAGATTGGCAACTTTCATTGTCAAGCCTCTTGAAGCGATTGAAGAGATTGCGAAGAACATCAACACGAGAATCACGCTGGGTTGATACTCCTTCATTTACTTTGCACAGTCTCTCCCAGATAAGTGTCGCTGAGCCCAAAGCACTCACTCTTCCAAACCGGCCTGGGCTCAGATGGCCACAGATGATATTCTTCGCTTGAGAATCAAGTTGCTTGAATTTCTTCACATCAGCAGCAGAGACACTAGCAGAGATGATGGGGACGCCATCTTCCAAAATATACCAGAGATCATTGTCAATAGTTTGTAGATGCATCTGCATCTTGGTCTTCCAGAAGGGAAAGTTCTTTCCTTCGAAAGTAGGACATGCTGCAGTAACCTTAATCATGCCTGCAGTCGACATAACTAAAACTCCAGGTGGTTAAACCAAAATCACACAGAATAAGGGAGTACCTTGCTCTGATACCAATTGAAAGTGCGTTATATCGACTAGAGGGGGGTGAATAGGAGATTTTTAGAATTTCATCACTCAGGAAATTCGTTTTGAGGAAATTCCTCACTGATCACTAACTTACAGCGGAAATAGTAAAGGATCAGGAGTACTCTCAAAGACTCTGCCGAATTTGGGTTGCTCTTATGACAAGTGTCAGTTTCTAATGGAGCAGCCAACCAGCTAATGGTTGTGGGGGGTGACTATTTATAGCCTGGGAGCATCTCGACATGATTTGACACTAATGCCCTTAAATAATATGACCGTTGGTGTGGATAAGACCAATGATGTGGTGTGGCTATCGAAACGGTCGGAACCCTCAACTCTGAGAGTCCTCATGTCACTCGTATTCCTCACTTGAAGTTTTTGGTAGGATTAGTCTTGGGTTGAGCATCATGAGGAAATTCATTCCAAAGTGTAACTTCGACCCCCTTTAACAGTACGGTGTTCCTATTACTCAAGTGTGAAGAAAACAAAAACAGAAAGAGTAAATCTTCATGCTTCAAAGTCTTCAGAATGATTTTCTTCAGGACACACCGAATTCCTCAATTTCAATATCTTCATGAGGAATATCAATTTCATCGCACATTCTTCGCGATTCAATTCTTCAGCTTCAGACCAATTTCTTCAACCGAAGATATACATTTTTAGGGGTCGATATTCATCAAATATTTCAAACTCCTCAGTGACTTATAGATCCTGTGTATATTCATGAACACATTAGATACTTAACCTATAAGTCTTCAAACCACCAAAATCACTAAAGGGCACTAGATGCACTTACAATCTCCCCCTTTTTGGTGGTTGATGACAATTAGGTTAAGTCTTCAACATGGATAAAAATATGAAGTGTAAATACTTATTTGAGGAATTTGAAATTAAGATTCAGAGAGACTCCCCGTGAAGATGTGCATATCTTGAGGATTTTGCTTTTCACAGCAAATGCACATTGATGATTTATATCATGGAGATATCCCCCCGAGTCTTGTAAATCATGCATACATATGACATATAGTATGAAGAAATTGAAGATGCATGATGACAAATGGTATCTGACGAATTCCAGCATGCGTGCATTAAAAATTTGAGGAATAAGCATGCGAAGAAAAACGTTCAAAAGCGTCAGAGTACCATCGGGCTTAAGTTACAACTCATTACATAAACACTTGAGAAGAGCCAAGAGTTTGTAACTTAACTATAGTTCATAAGCCCCAAAATATCCCGCTTGAAGACTAACTCTCAAGTTTCTCCCCCTTTGTCATCAAGTGACAAAAAGGGACAAACTGAGGACTAACGTCCGTGAAGACTTCACTCCTTGGCAGTTGATGAAGACGCGCGAGGATTCTTGGGAGTAGTCTTCTTCCTTGGACCGGTGGTAGTGTCTTGTTGTTCTTCATCAGATTGAGCAGTGCAAAATGAAGAAAAAGAACTGTCCTCAAGGTCTGGAACTGGAATTGGCCTGGATTTCTTCTTGGGTGGCCACGACCAGTCAAAGTCGCGCTCAAACTCCAATTCTTCAAGTTCCGCCGGAGTCTTCAGATGAGAAAGTGTAGCCCAGGTGCGATCAAAAACCTCATGAAGATAGTGATGGTTAAGCTTCACAGAATTCTGCATTTCAGTGAGGGTTTTCACAATGGTGCCGAACTGGCATTTGACCCACTTGTGATTTCGATCCACCTTCTGGTGAAGACTGAGGAGAAGCTCTCTGGTATTCAGCACGCGAGGAGCAACAGGGCTTGGAGGATGAGTCTCAGTATCATCCCATGAAGAATATGGCTCAGGTTCTCTGAACTGGCCATCAAGTGGCCTACTGCCTTCATCAATGACAGACTTGCCTTTTCCTTCAACAGGCTCGAAAGTCTTCTTGTTGACCCTGATAGGAGGCATGTAACCAACATGGTTGTTGCAATCAGCGTGAAAGTTGATGCATGTCCTTTTCCTGATGAATCTCATGATCCATGGAGCATATATCTTGTGGTCAAAAGGACACATTGCATTGTCGGCCAAAGTCCTCAAGAAGAAATCATGGATGTTGATAGGAATACCATGAATGATGTTGAAGAGGATATTCTTCATGAGGCCTACAACATCTTCTTCATCATCATGTCCCTTGACTGGCGCAAGGACGCTGCAGAGGATTCTGTAAACAGTCCTTGGTTCATATTTGAGCTGGTGGATGAGGAAGGTTTTTCTCGATGGTTTCCATTTAGCCAAAGGCTTCATGAGGACTTCCATCATCCCGTTGGGCAGCTCACGTTCATCATAAAGCTTCACGGCTTGTTCTGAAGGAATTGATACTGGCAGTTCACGCAGAAGCTCAATGGCAGGAGCCTTGTGGTGTGTTGTTTGCGTCATCCAGTCAAACACCCAAGTGTTGATATCTGCTGGATCCCCAGATATGTGAAGAGTGGCATAAAATTGAAGAATAAGCTCACTGTTCCAATCACAGATATCAGAGCACATTGGGAGAAGTCCAGCTTCATGAAGAACGTTGTGGACTGGAGCTAGGCATGGTATTGCTTCAAGCTCAACATGAGGAATATGCCTGTGCTGGAAAATCTTGTTTCTTCCACACAGCACAGAGGCATGGTAATTGAGCTGTGTTCTCGTCCAAAACTTCAGATGCCTGATTTGAGGTTTGTCATAGGGTTTTTCTCCAATGTAGTACATGCGTTCTTCAAAGAAGTTCTCCTTTTGAAACTTTGGCCGCTTGGAGAACGGCTGACGCTGCATTGGCTGAAGATTTTGTTGTGGATCTTCAGGGGATACAACAATTGCAGACTCTGGGTTTAGCACGACGAAAGCATTGTCTTTGTCTGGTGCATTTTCCTCAGCATGGTCCTTAGGGTGAGGAATTTCATCAGCTTGAGCTTCAGGCTGAGGAGCATGCTCTTGTTGTGCTTCAGGCTGAGGAATGGGATCTGGCAGATCTTCAAGCTGAGGAATGTGATCTGGCTAAGCCTCAGGCTGAGGAATGTCGTCAACTGGAGCATCCTGTTGAGGGTTTTGCTCCGGAGGAGGAATGGGTTCACCCTGAGCCTCAGTTTGAGGATCTTGCTCAGGAGGAGTTGGGTCAGCCTGATCCTCAGGGTGAGGATTTTGCTGAGGGCTCTGAATTTCATCAGCTTGAGGATTTTCACTGTGTTCTTCCTCAGCTTGCTTGGTGACAGAGCCAAATTCATCAGCTGGTGCAGCTAATCCTTGTGAAGTTTCTTCATGAGGAATGGAGGGCTGAGAACTGTCGTCAATGCGAATTTCTTCGTCGGTATGTTCCTCAGATGCAACATCCTTCATCTCCTCATCTGGCCCTTTCTCCTGGTCTTCGAAGGTGATCATTTCATAGGATGGAGCGATCTTAAGAGGCACAGGGTCCAGTGGAGCATTTTCTTCAAGTGTTTTGAGGCGCTTGGCCTTAGTGTGTTCTTCTGCTGAAGAAGTGTTTCTCTTCTTGGCTTCCTTTTCAGCAGCCCTTGTCTTCTTCACGTCTGATGTAGACGGAGTCATCTTCTTCACCTTTGAAGCTTTTGGTGAAGGTGTTTTCTGAGCAGATTCATCAGCTGGCATTGAGGAACCAGCTGGAGCAGAGTCATCAGCTGGCTTTGAGGCAGCAGCTGGAGCAGGGTCTTTCTCACCAGCTTTAGCAGATTCATCAGCTGAATTGTCAGTCGTGATTTCCTCAATTGCCGGTTCATCCACACGGCTTTCTTGAGGGATTTCCTCAACTTGAGGAGTTTCATCAGCTGGTTCTTCAATCAGAGGCTGTGGAGTTGGTACTGGAGGGACAACTTTCTTGTTGTAGTCATTAACAGCTTCAGTAGCAAGTTTGATGAAATTGCTTTTGAGACTTTGACGGTCAGAAAGCTTGGAGTACTTATCTGTCAAAGTCTTCAACTCTGCCTGTGTTGATACAAGATCATCAGGCGTCAGATTGAGGAGATTATGCTTGAGGAATTTCTCCTTCTTGAGCTTAGCCACCTTGGCCTGTTTAGCTTGCTGCTCCTTCCACTTGGCCTCGTTGATGAATGTGGCCACCATGTGGCTGATGCCAGGGGGAAGTTTCAAATCATCAAGTGGAGTGTTGGGGTCCTCATACCAGATATTGATGTAGTCTAGGAGGACTTTTGGGTCCATGGACAGAGGAATGGAGCTGCCAGAAGCTTGAGCTACCCTCTCCTGCTTGTTTCTCATCATTGCTTGCAAAGTTTCATCATCATATTCATCACTACCCTCTGATGCAGAAGGGACCGTGATGATTTTGCTTGGGCTGGGTCTTGTTCCTCTCCCATCAGTCACCTTAGTCTTCAGAGGAGTTGGTGAAGACTTTGTCTCCGAGCTGGTTGCATCTGGGAGTGAGGAGCTGGAGGTAGCTGGCAGTGGCTTCATTATCGGCTTCTGTTCAGGTTTTGAAGCCTGTGGTGCTGCTGAGGATTTTGGAGCTGAGGGTTTTGGCGCAGATGGTTTTGTTGCTGATGCTGGTGCTGATTTCTCTTGAGGCTTTGAAGCCTTTGGTTTTGATGGCACTGACTTTTGTTGAGGAATTGCCGAGCCAGAAGTCTCAACAGCAGAGGAAGTAGCGGCAGTTGAAGAAGCAGCAGATGATTCGTTAAATTTCCTCACAGCAGCATCTGCCTGCTTCTTGAGCTTTGCCAAGTGCTTCTCCTTTTCATCAGGATAGTCATCAAGGGTCTTGAGGCTTGAGGGATGTGCTTCTTGATAATCCTCAAGTGGAGCCCGTTTGCCAGGAGGCTTCAGAGCGAATTTCTTCGCATATTTGGGAGTGACGAATCTGTACTCCTTCCACTCCTTAGCCCATCGGCGTTCTATTTTCTGAAGCCGAATTTTTCTCTTGGCCATAGTTTCATGTTCATCAGGGATGTCTAAGGCTGTATTCTGCTCAAGTTTCTTGCCTCCCTTTTGCTTCCTGTCATCCTCCATTTTCTTCAGCTGAGGATTTTGCTGATGAGATTGAACTCTTGAGGACTCTGATGAGACTTGAAGATTTTCTTCAAGAAATGCCGCAAATGAGTTAATTTGATGAGAACCGAGAGATTCATTAGCTGACATGTGTGTACCTGTGAACAGAGTATAGTTGCGAGGAATTTAGAGGGGTCATATGCGTTCTCATATTTGAAGAAAATGAAAAAAATTGACAGTTGAGGAATTTGACCAGTGGTTGAGGAATTTGCCTAAGCATATTGTTCTTGGGTTCCATAGTTGTACAGATCCAAAAATTCGCACAATTGAGGAATCTTGTGAAAATCTTAGATGCTTAGTGAAGTTCATCAATAGTGTGGTGATAGGCAGGGTTTGAGGAATCAGATGCATATGGATTCTTGAGGAAAAACATATTTCACATCTCAGAGGTAAAATAATAGATCAAACTTGTTGTAAAAATAGGGTTTTCATTTACCCTAGATGGCGCGCATGAAGAACAGAGAAGAGTTGCAGGGAGAAGCTCTTTCGGTGCGTGTCCAATGCGCCCTAACCCGACAGCAGAGGACGTCTACGGCGGCGGCGGACGAGGATGGTCTGACTCCGGCGTGGTTTCGGCGACGGAAAAGTCGAGGCAGTGAAGCTCTTCTTCGCCGGTGACGAGACTTCCAGCGGCGGCGCTAAGGTTCAGTGCTTTTGCTGTAGCAGGAGTGCGATGGAGCAAAGAAGTGTTTTACCGAGGGGGATGGGAACATATTTATAGCCAGGCAGTTACTGTTGGCGCGAAGAAATCGGACCAAATAGCCCCTGCCTCTACGACTCCACAGGACACGTGTAGCTTACGAGCAAAGCGGTGGACATTGTGGTTATCCGAACGAGGAAAGTGGGGTTCAGTTACTGTTCATTAAAAAAAATATTTTTGAAGATTTGAGGATTTTGTTACAAAATCATCAGCTGAGAAGGACGCAGTGAGGATTTCGAACAAAGTTTCAATTAGAACGCATATGAAGAATTGAATGGACTGGATGAGAATAGCATAGAGGGAAAGTAGGGTCCGATCACATTCACTTAGATGAAATATCAACTTGAAGAAATAGCTATAAGTGAATGCTGTTGAGGACTTGAAATCACAGTCTATCTAGGTAAACGAAAGTCATCAAGTGTTTTTGAAGATTTTACTAACTTGAGGATTTTGTGATAAATCGTCACAATGATGAAATTCAATTTTGAAGAAAATTGATTTTGAAGAACAACTGTTTTGAAGAAAATCAAATTTTGAGAACATGGAACTTTGAAGAAAATCAACTTGAAGAATTTCACGTTGGGCGGTGGCGTGACCCACCATATAAGAATGTTGATTACAGACGCCGCGTACAATTATCATAGGGCCGTGAGAATCAATTTCTTCGTTGATTTCTTCACACTCAGAGTGATATTCTTCATTAGTTGAAGAAAATCGATTCATCATGTGTTGCACATCTAAGTCATCAATTTTGCATAAGTGTTAGGATGTGTGCATGTTTTTACAAAACATTTGAAGATTCTAAGATATTTAGCTCACACCGCAACTTGCAAAACCTTTTCTCATCCAAGGGCTTAGTGAAGATATCTGCCAGTTGATCATCAGTCTTCACGTGGTCGATGAGGATATTGCCCTTGAGGACATGGTCTCGAAGAAAATAATGATGAATCTGGATGTTCTTGGTCTTCGAGTGCTGTACTGGGTTGTATGCAATCTTGATTGCACTCTCATTGTCGCAGTAGAGAGGCACATTCTTCATGTTGATGCCGTAGTCCTTGAGGGTTTGTTTCATCCATAGCAGTTGAGCACAGCATGAACCAGCAGCAATGTACTCAGCTTCGGCAGTGGAGAGTGATATGCAGTTCTGCTTCTTTGAGGACCAGCAGACTAGTGATCTTCCGAGGAAATGGCATGTGCCAGATGTTGACTTGCGATCCACACAGTCACCAGCATAGTCAGAATCAGAATACCCTACCAGATGAAGATTTGAGCCCTTGGGATACCATAATCCTAGTGTTGGTGTGTGAGCTAAGTATCGAAGAATATGCTTCACAGCCTTATGGTGTGATTCCTTCGGTTTTGCTTGAAAACGTGCACACATGCAAACACTAAGCATTATATCTGGCGTAGATGCACATAGATACAATAAAGAGACAATCATAGAGCGATATACCTGCTGATCGAATTCTTTACCATTTTCGTCAGTGCCGAGGTGGCCGTTGGTAGGCATTGGAGTCTTTGCACCTTTGCATTCATGCATGTCGAATTTCCTCAGAACATCCTTGAGGTATTTCTCCTGTGATATGAAGATTCCATTGCGTTGTTGACGAATTTGAAGACCTAAGAAGAATTTCAGCGCCCCCATCATAGACATCTGATATTCTTCACTCATCATGTAAGCAAATTCATCACTGTATTGTTTGTCAGTACAACCAAATATAATATCATCGACATATAATTGGCACACAAATAGCTCATTATCATAGGGTTTAGTGAAAAGAGTTGGATCGAGTGAACCAGGTTTGAAGCCTTTCTTCATGAGGAATTCCTTCAATGTATCATACCATGCCCGAGGGGCTTGCTTGAGACCATAGAGCGCCTTTTTGAGTCTGAAGAATTTGTCTGGATTCTTTGGATCCTCAAAACCTGGGGGCTGAGCGACATATACTTCTTCCTCAGTCTTACCATTGAGGAATGCACTCTTCACATCCATTTGATACAATATGATGTTATGATGATTATCATAAGCAACTAGTATTCGAATAGCTTCAAGTCTAGCAACAGGTGCAAAAGTTTCATCGAAATCTATTCCTTCAACCTGGGTGTAGCCTTGGGCTACAAGTCGTGCCTTATTCCTCACCACTTGACCATCCTCATCTTGCTTTTTTTCGGAAAATCCACTTGGTTCCGATGATGTTGTGCTTGCGAGGATCTGGTCGTTTGACGAGCTCCCATACGTCATTCAGCTTGAATTGAAGAAGTTCGTCTTGCATAGCTTGGATCCACTCCGGTTCCAGGAAAGCCTCAGCAACTTTTGAGGGTTCTGTGATAGATACAAAGGAGAAATGCCCACAAAAGTTAACTAAGTGTGAAGCTTTTGAGCGAGTGAGAGGACCTGAATCGTTGATGTCATTGAGGATTTTGTCAAGTTCTACTTCATTTGCAATCCTCGGATGAGCTGGTTGAGGATTTCGTCTGGGCTGAGGAAGTGGTTCTGGAGCAATTTCCTCAGGAGCACCTTCTTGATTTTCATCAGTGATGGGGATGGTTTCTTCATCAATTTCCCCAGTGGGAACAATGTCTTCAGTAGGTTTGAGCTTTATTGCTTCCTCAGGAGACAACTTATCTAGATCAGAAGGCAATTGCTCTCTTTGTGAGCCATTAGTTTCATCGAACCGCACATCTACAGCCTCAACAACTTTGTTGTGATAGTTGTTGAAGACTCTGTAGGTGTGCGAGTCCTTTCCATAACCGAGCATAAAACCCTCATGTGCCTTAGGTGCAAATTTTGAGCTATGGTGAGGATCTCTAATCCAACATTTTGCACCGAAGACTTTGAAATAACTTACATTGGGTTTCTTATCAGTGAGGAGTTCATATGAGGTTTTCTTGAGGAATTTGTGAAGATATACCCTGTTGATGATATGGCATGCGGTGTTGATTGCTTCAGGCCAAAAGCGACGAGGAGTCTGATATTTTTCAAGCATGGTTCTTGCCATCTCAACCAGAGTCCCGTTCTTCCTGTCGACGACACCGTTCTGTTGAGGAGTATAAGGAGCAGATAATTCGTGAGTAATACCAAGTTCATCAAGATAATCATCAAGACCAATGTTTTTGAACTTTGTTCCATTATCACTCCTGATATGCTTGATCTTGATGCCGAAGTTCGTCGAGGCCCTTGAAGAAAATCGTTTGAAGATTTCCTGCACTTCAGTTTTATATAAGATGATATGCACCCATGTATATCTGGAATAATCATCAACTATGACGAAGCCATATAAAGATGCTGCATTTGTTAGTGTGGCATAGTGAGTAGGTCCAAATAGATCCTTATGAAGCAATTCGAAGGGACGAGTAGTGGTCATGATAGTCTTCGAGGGATGCTTGGATCCTTCATCTCCTCATCTTACACCTTCTAAGACTTTGGATTTGTCAGATTCCATGATCACAACACATCTATATCTACCAAAGATAACAATCATATCAAGATCACAAAGCATCGAGACTGACATGAGGTTAAATCCAAGGGATTCAACAAGCATCACTTTGTCCATATGCCTATCCTTGTAAATAGCCACTTTGCCAAGTTCCAATACCTTGCTTTTACCTTTGTTAGCATATGTGATTTGCTTCAGAGGTGATGGAATTAGTGGCATATTCATCAACATGCTTTTATCACCAGTCATGTGATGTGTGCAGCCACTATCTAGAACCCACTCAGTACTCTTGGGTTTGTCATCCTGCAGATGAATTAGTACAACTTAGCATCTCATATGCTTCAAACTTGAAGAATATGATATCAATTTCATCATATAGGAATTTCATCATAACAGAATTATAAGGACGTGTGAAATATTTCTATTTCATCAATATTAGCTTGCGTCCTATCAAGTATTTCCTCAGGTCTCCAGCAACTTCTTCAAATGATGATTTTCATCTGGAGACCTGCCGTGCAGAAGTGATTAGTTCAATTTCTTCACCACCCACATCTGAAGGGGTGGTAAAGCATTCATCATCATGCGATCACCATATGAGAAAGGAGGCATCGAAGCTAATGCACTTCTCTTTGCAGTAGGGGGTTAAAGTACTCATATGAATATGCAGAGAACTGGTTTGAGGATTTATGAACATAATGATTTGAAGAGTAACGCTCATATTCATATTCCTTGTAGTTTCCCTGCATGTTAGAAGCATTAGCACGAGTACGAGCATAGTTTTGACCAGTTGAGGATTTTGATCCTCTTGAAGACTTTTGTCCTCCTGAGGAATTTGATCTGGGGTTCAGACTCTTCATTGGTGGTGTCATGAGGACATTCACCTGAAGATTTTCAAGACAACTTTTGGGAATCCAGATTTTCCTCAGGGGAGGGCCATTCCTGCAGTTAGTTCCAACATATCGAGCAAATACTTCACCAGCTTGATTTTTGAACAGTTTATAGTTGGAGTCAAATGACTCATCTGAGGAATAGGATAATTCACATGAAAAGCCAGTTAGATTGGATGGATCAAATGGAGGCCCAGTAGCAGCAACCCATGAGGTTTTGGGATACTGCTCAGGTTTCCAATAAGATCCATCAGCATTCAATTTCCTCTCAAAGGCAATTCCTTCTTTCCTCGGGTTCGTGTTCAAGATCTGCTTTATGAGCACATCACAAAGGGTTTGATGTGCTTTGAGACTTTTGTATATGCCTGTCACATACAATTCCTTCAGCCCTGCATTTTCATGAGTGACATTTGTGTTTTCCTCAGGTGAGGAATTTGACACTACAGGAGCAGTTGAAGAATTTGTAGCAATAGAAGCATTTGACGATTCTGGTGAAGAATTAGCAGTTTCGCGTTCAATGCATTTAAGACATGGAGGAATGAATTCAGCTTGAGCAACGCTGATCTGTTGAGCTAGTAACGAATCATTTTCCATACGAAGATCATCATGAGAAATCCTCACCTTCTCTAGATCAAGATTCCTTTGAAGAAATTGATAGGAAAGTTTCTCATGATCAGCGAGGAGTGTATCATAACGATCTTGAAGATTATCAAATCTAGACTGAAGACTTTTCACATCTTCAGTGAGGATTTGTGTAAGATTCATTTCATCCTTCAACAGATCATCACTTCTATCTAGCAGTTTCTGAAGCTTTTCCAGGGCAGTTTGTTGTTTAGTGGCAATGATAGCAAGTTTACTGTAACTGGGTTTTTTTATAATCTTCAGGTTCACAGTCACTTGAATCAGAGGAGGAAGCATCATTTGGTACCTTTGAACCTTTTGCCATGAAGCGATAGGTTGGAGCGAAGTCATCAACATAGTCATCAGTGTGGATGGTGTTATCATCTTTTTCAAGGTTGAAGATTGACTTGCTCACGAAAGTGGTTGCAAGTGCAAGACTAGCCTGTACGGATTCCAAGTCTTCATTAGAACCCTCCTCTTCATCACATTCCTCTGATTCTGCCTCAGAATCCATTTCCTTGCCGATAAGTGCCCGAGCCTTTCTGAAACTAGTCTTCTTGTGCGATGAGGGCTTTGAAGATGAGGATTTTGAAGATTTCTTCTTCTTCTTCGAGTCATCAGAACTGTCATCCTTGTATTTCTTCTTCTTTGATTCCTTTCCCCAACAGGGACAATCAGCAATGTAGTGACCTGATTTCTTGCATTTGTGGCCGGTTCTTTTCTTGTAGTCCTCAGATGAAGATTCTGATTTCCTCATATCTCTTCTTGAAGATTTACGGAACTGGCCACGTCGTGTAAACCTCTGGAATTTCCTCACGAGCATTGCAAGCACCTGTCCAAATTCTTCAGGGTCACCAATGTTATCATCCGAGTCTTCTTCATCAGATGAGGAAATTGCTCTAGCCTTCAGTGCACGTGGTCTAGAATAGCTTGGTCCATATAGATCTTTCTTTTCTTCTTGCTGGAATTCATGTGTATTGAGTCTTTCGAGTATATCAGCTGGATCAAGCATCTTGTAGTCTGGTCTTTCTTGAATCATCAGAACTAAAGTATCAAATGAAGAATCCAAAGATCTTAGCAGTTTCTTCACAACTTCGTGATCAGTAATGTCTCGAGCTCCCAGTGCTTGCAGTTCGTTTGATATGTCAGTGAGGCGATCAAAAGTATCTTGGCAGCTTTCATTGTCAAGCCTCTTGAAGCGATTGAAGAGATTGCGAAGAACATCAACACGAGAATCATCCTGGGTTGATACTCCTTCATTTACTTTGCACAATCTCTCCCAGATAAGTGTCGCTGAGCCCAAAGCACTCACTCTTCCAAACTGGCCTGGGCTCAGATGGCCACAGATGATATTCTTCGCTTGAGAATCAAGTTGCTTGAATTTATTCACATCAACAACAGAGACACTAGCAGAGATGATGGGGACGCCATGTTCCATAATATACCAAAGATCATTGTCAATAGCTTGTACATGCATCTGCATCTTGGTCTTCCAGAAGGGAAAGTTCTTTCCTTCGAAAGTAGGACATGCTGCAGTAACCTTAATCATGCCTGCTGTCGACATTACTAAATCTCCAGGTGGTTAAACCAAAATCACACTGAACAAGGGAGTACCTTGCTCTGATACCAATTGAAAGTGCGTTATATCGACTAGAGGGGGGGTGAATAGGAGATTTTTAGAATTTCATCACTGAGGAAATTCCTTTTGAGGAAATCCTCACCGATGACTAACTTACAGCGGAAATAGTAAAGGATCAGGAGTGCAAAGTTTCACTAAAGCAGTTTTTCAGTATGAGGAATGTGAAAACAGATTGCATAGTAAGCAGGCACGCAGAAAATAGATGAGGATTAACTTGCGTGAAGAATTTGGGGTTGAGGAATTTCAAAGAAAGTCTTCAGCAAGTTCTTCAAACAGTGACAGTGAAAATCATCAACACATAATTTGAGGAATATAAGGAGTTGAGGAATTAGAACCCGTTTCACAGCGAAGACAGTAGTTGATGACCCAGTTCCAACTGCTGTGACAGTTATACATCTGGTTTGGAGCGGATTGGTATTGAAACCAAAAGACACACATTCCCGGGACACACAGTCCCTACCATATTATCCTTCGGCTAAGAACACACAGTCCTCGCCCAACACTCGTGGTAAGTCTTGAGGGCAGACTTCCAAACCCTCACAAACTTGGTCACCCGGTGATCCACAATTGACTGCTGGATTGCTCTAGACCATGACGCCTAACCGTCTAGAGGATGCATAGTCCTCAAAGGTAAAAGGCTTCAGTTCCACACAGGAACAACTTCTTCAGTGATGCTCAATCACTTGGTTTTCGGTTTGTGGTTTGGTGTTTGGGATATTTCCTCACTGATGAATTACTCTCAAAGACTCTGAGGAATTTGGGTTGCTCTTATGACAAGTGTCAGTTTCTAATGGAGCAGCCAACCAGCTAATGGTTGTGGGGGTGACTATTTATAGCCTGGGAGCATCTCGACATGATTTGACACTAATGCCCTTAAATAATATGACCGTTGGTGTGGATAAGACCAATGATGTGGTGTGGCTATCAAAACGGTCGGAACCCTCAACTCTGAGAGTCCTCATGTCACTCGTATTCCTCACTTGAAGTTTTTGGTAGGATTAGTCTTGGGTTGAGCATCATGAGGAAATTCATTCCAAAGTGTAACTTCGACCCCCTTTAACAGTACGGTGTTCCTATTACTCAAGTGTGAAGAAAACAAAAACAGAAAGAGTAAATCTTCATGCTTCAAAGTCTTCAGAATGATTTTCTTCAGGACACACCGAATTCCTCAATTTCAATATCTTCATGAGGAATATCAATTTCATCGCAGATTCGTCGCGATTCAATTCTTCAGCTTCAGACCAATTTCTTCAACCGAAGATATACATTTTTAGGGGTCGATATTCATCAAATATTTCAAACTCATTAGTGACTTATAGATCCTGTGTATACTCATGAACACATTAGATACTTAACCTATAAGTCTTCAAACTACCAAAATCACTAAGGGGCACTAGATGCACTTACAACTACGTTTCACCTCACTACACCATCACTTGTTACCGCTACTTTCAGTGCTTGCAGTTATTACCTTGCTGAAAACCGTTTATCAGTGGCTTCTTCTCCTCGTTGGGTTCGACACTCTTACTTATCGAAAGGACTACGATTGATCCCCTATACTTCTGGGTCATCACATGCCTACATTACATTGGCGAACTAGAGCTAGTTACATATCTCTCCGTGTTATAACTGTTGCATGATGAATAACATCCGGCATAATCATCCATCACCGATCGAATGCCTACGAGTCTTTTCCTACTGGTCCTTACTACGTTACTTTGCCCTACTGCTGTCACTGCTGCTACTGTTACTCTGTTGCTACTGCTGTCACTTTGTTGCTACTGGTTACAGTTGCTACTGTTGCTATCATACTACTCTGCTACTAATACTTTGCTGCAGATACTAAATCTTTCAGGTGTGGTTGAATTGAAAACTCAACTGCTAATACTTGAGAATATTCTTTGGCTTCCCCTTGTGTCGAATCAATAAATTTGGGTTGAATACTCTACCCTCAAAAATTGTTGTGATCCCCTATACTGGTGGGTTATCATGGCGCGAGTGACAAGAAGATCGTGTCGGTGCTTTGGTGATGGAGATCAAGAAGCACACGATGATGGCCATATCATGTCACTTATGAATTGCATGTGATGTTAATCCTTTTATGCACCTTATTTTGCTTAGAACGACGATAGCATTATGAGGTGATATCTCACTAAAATTTCAAGACCAAATTGTGTTCTCCCCGACTGTGCACCGTTGCTACAGTTTGTCGTTTTGAGACACCACGTGATGATCAGGTGTGATAGACTCAACGTTCACATACAATGGTTGCAAAACAGTTGCACACGCGGAACACAGGGGTTAAGCTTGACGAGCCTAGCATCTGCAGACATGGCCTCAGAACACATGAGACCGAAAGGTCGAGCATGAATTGTATAGTTGATATGATTAGCATAGAGATGCTTACCACTCAAAACTATTCTCAACTCACGTGATGATCAGACTTGAGTTTGTCAATTTAGATCATGTACCACACAAATGACTAGAGAGATGTACTTTTTGAGTGGATGTTTAGCAAGTAATTTGATTAGTTAAACTCTATTTATCTTGAACATAGTCTAAGTCCACTTTGAAATATTTGTGCTGTAGATCAATGGCTCACGCGACAATCACCCTGAATTTTAATACGTTCCTAGAGAAAGCTAAGTTGAAAGATGATGGAAGCAACTTTGTAGACTGGGCTCGTAATCTTAAGTTGCTCCTGCAAGCTGGGAAGAAGGATTATGTCCTTAATGTTGCGCTATGAGATGAACCACCCGCTACGGTTGATCAAGATGTTAAGAACGCTTGGTTAACCCATAAGGAGGACTACTTAGTAATTCCATGTGCTGTCTTGTATGGATTAGAGCCGGGACTTCAACGTTGCTTTGAGCGTCATGGAGCATTTGAGATATTCCAGGAGTTGAAGTTTATCTTTCAAAAGAACGCTCGGATCAAGAGGTATGAGACCTCCGATAAATTCTATGCTTGCAAGATGGAGGAGAATTCGTCTGTCAGTGAACATGTGCTCAAAATGTGTGGGTACTCAAACCGTCTAGCTGAGCCGGGGATTGAACTCCCGCAAGAGGCTATCACTGACAGAATTCTTAAATCACTGCCACCAAGCTACAAGAGCTTTGTGTTGAACTATAACATGCAAGGGATGAACAAGTCACCCGGCGAGTTATTTGCGATGCTGAAAGTCGTAGAGTCAGAACTCCGTAAAGAGCGTCAAGTTTTGATGGTGAATAAGACCACTAGTTTCAAGAGAAACGACAAAGGAAAGAAGGGTAATTCCAAGAAGAGCGGCAAGCCTGTTTCCAATCCGATGAAGAAACCCAAAGCTGGACCTAAGCCTGAAACGGAGTGTTATTATTGCAAGGGTATGGGTCACTTGAAGCGCAACTACCCCAAGTATCTGGCTGATAAGAAGGCGGCCAAGGAAAAATCAGGTATATTCGATATACATGTTATTGATGTGTACTTAACCAGCTCTCGTAGTAGTGCCTGGGTATTCGATACTGGTTCTGTTGCTCATATTTGCAACTCGAAACAGGAACTGCAGAATAAGCGTAGGCTGGCAAAGGATGAAGTGACGATGCGCATGGGAAATGGTTCTAAGGTTGATGCAATCGCCGTTGGCACAGTTTCACTTCAATTACCATCAGGATTAGTTATGAACTTAAATAATTGTTATTTAGTGTCTGCATTAAGCATGAACATCTTATCTGGATCTTGTTTATTGCGAGACTATTACTCGTTTAAGTCAGAGAATAATGGTTGTTCTATTTGTATGAGTAATATCTTTTATGGTCATGCACCCAATGTGAGAGGATTGTTCATATTGAATCTTGATAGTGATGATACACATATACATAACATTGAGACCAAAAGAGTTAGAGTTAACAATGATAGCGCCATGTTTTTATGGCACTGCCGCTTAGGTCATATTGGTGTAAAGCGCATGAAGAAACTCCATTCCGATGGACTTTTGGAGTCACTTGACTTTGATTCACTTGACACGTGCGAACCATGCCTCATGGGCAAGATGACTAAGACTCCATTCTCTGGAATAATGGAGCGTGCAAGTGACTTGTTGGAAATCATACATACCGATGTGTGTGGTCCGATGAGTGTGGAGGCGCGCGGTGGATATCGTTATTTTCTCACCTTCACCGACGATTTGAGTAGATATGGTTATGTCTACTTGATGAAGCACAAGTCTGAAATGTTTGAGAAGTTCAAGCAATTTCAGAGTGAAGTTGAAAATCATCGTAATAAGAAGATCAAGTTCCTACAGTCTGATCGTGGGGGTGAATATTTGAGTTTCGAGTTTGGTGCTCACTTAAGACAATGTGGAATTGTTTCACAGTTGACACCGCCTGGAACACCACAACGTAATGGTGTGTTCGAACGTCGTAATCGTACTTTATTAGAGATGGTGCGATATATGATGTCTCTTATGGATTTTCCGTTATCGTTTTGGGGTTATGCATTAGAGACAACTGCATTCACTTTAAATAGGGCACCATCAAAATCCGTTGAGACGACACCATACAAATTGTGGTATGGAAAAATACCAAAATTGTCGTTTCTTAAAATTTGGGGATGTGATGCTTATGTCAAAAAGCTTCAGCCTGAAAAGCTGGAACCCAAAGCGGAAAAGTGCGTCTTCATAGGTTACCCAAAAGAGACAGTTGGGTATACCTTGTATCTCAAATCCGAGGGCAAAGTGTTTGTTGCTAAAAATGGAGCTTTTCTTGAGAAGGAGTTTCTCTCGAGAGAATTGAGTGGGAGGAAGATAGAACTTGATGAGGTTGTCGAACCTCTAATCCCTCTAGATGGTGGCGCAGGGCAAGGGGAAACCCCTGTTGCTGCGGCGCCGGTTGAGGAGGAGGTTGATGATGATGATCATGAAACTTCGGATCAAGTTCCTATCGAACCTCGCAGGTCGACAAGATCATGTACTGCCCCTGAGTGGTACGGTAATCCTGTCTTATCAATTATGTTGTTGGACAACAATGAACCTACGAATTATGAAGAAGCAATGGTGGGCTCGGATTCCAACAAATGGCTGGAGGCCATGAAGTCCGAGATAGGATCCATGTACGAGAACAAAGTGTGGACTTTGGAAGTACTGCCTGAAGGCCGCAAGGCTATTCAGAACAAATGGATCTTTCAGAAGAAGACAGACGCAGACGGTAATGTGACCGTTTATAAAGCTCGACTTGTGGCAAAGGGTTTTTCACAAGTTCAAGGAGTTGAGTACGATGAGACATTCTCACCGATAGCGATGCTTAAGTCCGTCCGAATCATGTTAGCAATAGCTGCCTTTTACGATTATGAAATCTCGCAGATGGATGTCAAAACGGCGTTCCTTAATGGTTTTCTTAAGGAAGAGTTGTATATGATGCAACCCGAAGGTTTTGTTGATCCAAAGAATGCTAACAAAGTATGCAATCTCCAGCGATCCATTTATGGAGTGGTGCAAGCATCTCGGATTGGAATAAGCACTTTGATGAGGTGATCAAAGCATTTGGGTTTATACAAGTGGTTGGAGAATCTTGTATTTACAAGAAAGTGAGTGGGAGCTCTCTGGCATTTCTAATATTATATGTGGATGACATATTGCTGATTGGAAACAACGTGGAGCTTTTGGAGAGCATAAATGATTACTTGAATAAAAGTTTCTCTATGAAGGACCTAGGAGAAGCTCCTTACATTATAGGCATTAAGATCTATAGGGATAGATCGAAACGCCTGGTAGGACTTTCACAAAGCACATACCTTGATAAAGTTTTGAAGAAGTTCCAAATGGATCAAGAAAGGGTTCTTGCCAGTATTACAAGGTATAAAATTGAGTAAGACTCAGTGCCCATCAACTTCGGAAGATAGAGAACAAATGAGTTCCGTCCCCTACGCTTCAGGCGTAGGTTCTATAATGTATGCAATGCTGTGCACTAGACCAAACGCCAGCTTGGCCATAAGTATGGCAGGCAGGTTTCAGAGTAATCCAGGAGTGGATCACTGGACGCCGGTCAAGAATATTCTGAAGTACCTGAAAAAGACTAAGGAAATATTTCTCGTTTATGGAGGTGACAAAGAGCTGGTCGTAAAAGGTTACGTCGACGCAAGTTTTGACACCGATCCGGATGACTCTAAGTCACAAACCGGATTCGTATTTATTCTTGATGGGGATGCAGTAAGCTGGTGCAGTTCCAAGCAGAGCGTCGTAGCAGATTCTACATGTGAAGCGGAGTACATGGCTGCCTCGGAGGCAGCAAAGGAGGGTGTCTGGATGAAGCAGTTCATGACAGATCTTGGAGTTGTGCCGAGCGCACTAGATCCATTAACTCTATTATGTGACAACACTGGTGACATTGCCTTAGCAAAGGAACCAAGGTTTCATAAGAAGACCAGACGCATCAAACGACGCTTCAACCTCATCCGCGACTATGTCGAAGGAGAGGACATGAATATTTGCAAAGTGCACACTGATGACCCACAAGTATAGGGGATCTATCATAGTACTTTTGATAGGTAAGAGTGTCGAACCCAACGAGGAGCAGAAGGATCTGACAAGTGGTTTTCAGCAAGGTATTCTCTGCAAGCACTGAAACTATCGGTAACAGATAGTTGTGTGGTAAGATGATTCGCAGCAAGTAGCAAGTAACAAAAGTAAAAATGGTGCAACAAAGTGGCCCAATCCCTTTTGTAGCAAGGGACAAGCCTGGACAAACTCTTATAGGAGGTAAAGCGCTCCCGAGGACACACGGGAATTTCTGTCAAGCTAGTTTACATCATGTTCATATGATTCACGTTCGCTACTTTGATAGTTTGATATGTGGGTGGACCGGTGCTTGGGTGCTGCCCTTACTTGGACAAACCTCCCACTTATGATTAACTCCTCTCGCAAGCATCCGCAACTACGAAAGAAGAATTAAGACAAAGTCTAACCATAGCATTAAACTAGTGGATCCAAATCAGCCCCTTACGAAGCAACACATAAACTAGGGTTTAAGCTTGTGTCACTCTAGCAACCCATCATCTACTTACTACTTCCCAATGCCTTCCTTTAGGCCCAAATAATGGTGAAGTGTTATGTAGTCGATGTTCACATAACACCACTAGAGGAGAGACAACATACAACACCTCAAAATATTGAACGAATACCAAATTCACATGATTACTTATAGCATGACTTATCCCATGTCCTCAGGAACAAAAGTAACTACTCACAAAGCATAATAATATTCATGACCAGAGAGGTATTGAATAGCATCAAGGATATGAACATATAATCTTCCACCAAGTAATCCAACTAGCATCAACTACAAAGAGTAATTAACACTACTAGCAACCTTACAGGTACCAATCGGAGTCGCGAGATGGAGATTGGTTACAAGAGATGAACTAGGGTTTGGAGATGAGATGGTGCTGATGAAGATGTTGATGGTGATGAGTCCCCTCCGATGAGAGGAGTGTTGGTGATGACGATGGCGACGATTTCCCCCTCCGAGAGGGAAGTTTCCCCCGCAGGATGACCCTGCCGGAGCTCTAGATTGGTTCTGTTCAAGTTCTGCCTCGTGGAGGCGGTGATTCCTCCCGAAAGCCTCCTCCCGATTTTTTCTGGAACGAAACCCTCCTTATAGCAAAATAGGGGGGGGGGCAGAGGGCCAACAGGGAGCCCACAAGCCCCCTAGGCGCAACCAGGGGGGTAGGCCGCGGCTAGCAGGCTTGTGGCCTCCTGCTGGTTCCCCTCTGGTACTTCTTCGGCCCAATATTTTTTATAAATTCCAAAATAAATCCTCGTTGATTTTCATGGCTTTTGGAGTTGCGCAAAATAGGTATCTCAAACTTGCTCCTTTTTCAGGCCAGAATTCCAGCTGCGGGCATTCTCCCTCTTCATGTAAACCTTGCAAAATAAGAGAGGAAAGGCATAAGTATTGTACCGTGAAGTGTAATAACAACCCATAAAGCGATAAATATCAACATGAAAGCATGATGCAAAATGGACGTATCAACTCCCCTAAGCTTAGACCTCGCTTGTCCTCAAGCGAAAGCCGAGAGCAATAAACATGCCCACATGTTTAGAGAGAGAGGTGTCGACAAAACAAGATAAGGACATGCAGGCATCATGATCATGATTAGAATAGCAATATCACCATATCAACTCTTATGCTAAAGTGATAATTCCTTCACAAAGTAAAGTATGGATCAAGAACCTTATTGAGAATTAACAACCAATAGCCTTTAGTCATTGAAGCAATTGCAATTTATCATAACATCGGAAAGAGTGAGATAAGAGCTTGTAAAGCAAATCCACATACTCAATCGTCCTTTTGTCTTCTACAATTGCTACAACTCACGTGGTAGTCATGAGATCAAAGTTTCAGTCAGACACAGAGAAAGATAGTGGCTTATAGTTCACCTCCCAACCATTTACCTCAAGGGTAATGTCAACAATAATAATTCATGAGTACTCACTTCCAAGTTGACATATGAATATAGATCTTTCCCTAGCATATGACGTTAGCCAAGATAAAGGCGAAATAAGGAATTGGTGTAGATCACCATGACTCTTTCAAGGGCAAAAAGTAAAGGTACAAGATAGGCCCTTCGCAGAGGGAAGCAGAGGTTGTCATGCGCTTTTGAGGTTTGGATGTGTGTCCTCTTAGTGTGAAGGAACGTCACTTTATATTGCCTCCTGTGATAAAGAACTTTATTATGCAGTCTGTCGCTTTTATGTCTTCCTCATCACAGGTTCGTACAAAGCTTATTTTCCACACACTAATAGATCATACATATTTAGGGAGCAATTTTTATTGCTTGCACCGATGACAACTTACTTGAGGGGTCTTATTCAATCCATAGGTAGGTACGGTGGACTCTCATGGCAAAACTGGGGTTGAAGGTTTGTGGATGCACTAGTATCTCTACTTAGTGCGGAATTTTTGGCTGATATGAGGTGGAAGCAATCGTGACATGCTAAGGGATCTCTAGTCATATAATCATTGTTCGGAACCAAGCAGGCATAATTCATTATGTTGTCTTCCTTGTCCAACATCTACTTCTAAGCATGCTATAGTTTAGTGAGTGTTCACAATCATAGATGGTGTCCAAGATGATATATTTATATGTGAACCTCTCCTTGTTTATCACTTCCTATTAATTGCAACAATGACCAAGGTCTATGTTTGTCCACCCTCAACAAGTTTCAGTCATCATTCTTTTTATATGTGAATCCATCACTTCCCATAAGATCATTACATGATCTTTCATGCTTTTGTTATTGTATCATTCTTTTCTTTAGATCATGGCATGAGGCAAGGCCCTTAACTAAGAGACTCTTTATTATATGGCTCACGAGCTCGAATACATCGGGGGTGACACAAAGCAAAACTCAAGCCTAGAACACTAAGAACTTTATTCTACTAGAGAAAGATAAAACCAAAAAGGATCGAACTAAGAAAAGGTAAAGGCAAAAGATGTGATGGTGATACGATACCGGGGCAACTCCCCCAAGCTTTGCACAAGCCAAGGGGATTGCCCATACCCATGCTTAGTTTTCTTCCTTCGATGGTGATGGTGGTGGAGTTGTTTCAACATGGGTTTGATCCTCCGTCTTCCAAGGCATAGGTGAGCCATCATGGAAAGATGACCGAGTCTCCGGGATCCTCAAATCTGCAGCCAACCATATTGATTTAAATATATACTCATACTCACAGTTTTGGTTCTGCAGGTCATAGATCTGGGCTTGGAGGTGATCAATTCTGTCATAGAGCCTGGAGAGGTGCTTCCCGATGTCATTGCCATCGATCTTGTGCTTGTTGGTGAACTCCGTGATCATCATGTGGTTGGCGTTGAGTCACGCTCCACCATCCCTTGGCACTTGAAGACTTGTTGCTCCATTGCTTCGAGCCTCGCCTCCACGCTTCCGGTCTTCTTGGGCCCCTCAACATCACGGATGTGCAGCATCCCCTCACTCATCTCGATAGATTGAGGGTGTTGCAGCACTCCCGCGAGGTAGGGATTGATGACCTTCTCGAAGATCTTGTCCTTCGGAGCTTTTGGGGACGCCATAGCGATCTAGATCTGCAGCAGAAATAGTCTCAAAACGAAAACATAGGAAATTTGCGTGATACGAGGGTCAAACCTTTCGGGAGAATATATAATGATTTTTTCGACCAGAAGGAGTACTCCGCAAGAAAACGGAGTCCGGGAGGCACACGAGGTGGTCACAAGCCCCCCAGGCGCGACCAGGGGGTGGCCCGCGCCTGGCAGGCTTGTCGCCTCCTCGTGCGCTTTTCGGACTACTTTAAATTTTTCTATTTTTCTAAAAATTCCAAAACGGAGAAAAATTCCTACTAGAAAAGTTTTGGAGTCGGTTTACTTACCGAATCACATACCTCTTCATTTTCAGAGTCTGAAAAGGCTGAATAATATTCCTAATGTACTCCTCCGGAGTTATGGTATTGATAATATTGCTTTCAACATTTATGGGAGTACGTGAGATATAATGCTTGATTCTTTACCCATTTACCACTCTCGGAAAATTACCTTCCGTGTTGTTGATCTTGATGGCACCAGAACGATATACTTCCTCAACAATATAAGGACCTTCCCATTTAGAGAGAAGCTTGCGTGCAAAAAATCTTCAAGGAAAATTATATAGCAAGACATAATCACCTACATTGAACTCACGTTTTTGTATCCTTTTATCATGCCACCTCTTAACCTTTTGTTTGAACAACTTGGCATTTTCATATGCCTGAGCTCTCCATTCATCAAGCGAGATAATATCAAATAACCTCTTGTCACCAGCAAGTTTGAAATCAAAGTTGAGCTCTTTGATTGCGCAATAAGCCTTATGCTCTAGCTCAAGAGGTAAATCACATGCTCTGCCGTAAACCATTTTGTACGGAGACATGCCCATTGGATTCTTATAAGCAGTTCTATAAGCCCACAGTGCATCATCAAGCTTCTTAGACCAATTCTTTCTAGACCTATCAAGAGTCTTCTGCAGAATTAGTTTAATCTCTCTATTACTTAGCTCTACTTGACCACTGGACTCAGGATGATAGGGAGATGCAACTCTATGGTTGACATCATACTTAGCAAGCGTTTTACGGAAAGCACCATGAATGAAATGTGAACCACCATCAGTCATTAGATATCTAGGGACTCCAAATCTAGGGAAAATAACTTCCTTAAGCATCCTGATAGAGGTGTTGTGATCAACACTACTAGTTGGGATAGCTTCTACCCACTTAGTAACGTAATCAACAGCAACTAGGATATGAGTATACCCATTGGATTTTGGAAAAGGTCCCATATAATCAAAGCCCCAAACATCAAATGGTTCAATGACAAGTGAATAGTTCATAGGCATTTCCTCACGTTTACTGATATTACCTATTCTTTGACATTCGTCACAAGACAAGACAAACTTACGGGCATCCTTGAAGAGAGTGGGCCAATAGAAACCTGATTGCAATACCTTGTGTGCAGTTCTATCTCCCGCATGGTGTCCTCCGTAGGCCTCAGAGTGACACTTCTGTAGGATCTGTCCCTGTTCATGTTCAGGTACACAACGTCTAATAACACCATCTACTCCCTCCTTATAAAGGTGAGGATCATCCCAGAAGTAATGTCTCAAATCAAAGAAGAATTTCTTCTTTTGCTGGTATGTGAAACTAGGTGGTATATATTTGGCAACGATATAATTTGCATAATCAGCATACCATGGTGCACTACGTGAAGTATTGATGACATTCAATTGATCATCAGGAAAGCTATCATCAATAGGTTGTGGGTCATCAAGAACATTCTCCAACCTAGACAAGTTATCTGCTACGGGGTTCTCAGCACCCTTCCTATCGACAACATGCAAATCAAATTCTTGTAGCAAGAGAACCCATCTGATAAGTCTAGGTTTAGTGTCTTTCTTTTCCATGAGGTACTTAATAGCAGCGTGATCAGTCTGAATAGTGACTTTGGAATCAACTATGTAAGATCTGAACTTTTCACATGCAAACACGACTGCTAAATTTCCTTTTCTGTAGTAGCATAGTTTCTTTGGGCACCGTCTAGAGTTTTACTAGCATAGTGAATAACATTCAACTTCTTATCAACTCTTTGTCCTAGAACAGTGCCAACAGCATAATCACTAGCATCACACATGATTTCAAAAGGTAAGTTCCAATCAGGTGGTTGAACAATAGGCGCAGTTATCAAGGCCTTCTTAAGTATTTCGAAGGCTTCCTCACAATCATCGTCAAAAACAAAAGGAATATCCTTTTGCAAGAGATTGGTAAGAGGCCTAGAAATCTTAGAGAAGTCTTTAATGAACCTTCTATAGAAACCAGCATGATCAAGGAAACTTCTTATACCTTTGATATCTGTGGGGCAAGGCCTTTTCTCAATCGCATCAACTTTAGCCTTATTGACTTCAATACCTCTTTCAGAAATTTTATGTCCTAAGACGATGCCTTCATTAACCATAAAGTGTCACTTCTCCGAATTCAAGACAAGATTGGTATCTTTACATCTCTGCAAAACTCGATCAAGGTTGCTGAGGCAATCATCAAAAGAAGACCCGTAAACGGAGAAGTCACCCATCAAAATCTCAACAATCTTTTCACGAAAGTCAGAGAATATAACCATCATACATCTTTGAAAGGTGGCAGGTGCATTACATAAGCCAAAAGGCATACGCCTGTAAGCAAAGGTACTGAAAGGGCAGGTGAAAGTGGTTTTCTCCTAATCATATTGTGCAACAGGTATTTGGGAGAAACCAGAATAACCATCTAGAAAGCAGAAGTGTGTGTGTTTGGACAGTCTTTCTAGCATTTGGTCGATAAAAGGCAATGGGTAATGATCTTTCCTAGTGGCTTTATTCAATTTCCTAAAATCGATCACCATCCTATAGCGAGTAATAATCCTCTGTGGGATCAATTCATCCTTATCATTAGGGACAACGGTAATACCTACCTTCTTAGGGACACAATGCACCAGACTCACCCAATCACTATGAGCAACAGGATAGATAATACCTGCTTCCAGGAGCTTTAGTATTTCTTTTCTTACTACCTCTTTCATCTTAGGATTTAATCTCCGTTGATGATCGACAACTGGTTTGGAATCAGGATCGGTTTTAATATTGTGCTGGCATAGATGGGGACTAATGCCCTTAAGATCATCAAGAGTATATCCAATAGCAGCACGGTGCTTCCTCAGAGTTTTTAGTAACTTCTTTTCTTCATGCTCGGAGAGGCTAGCACTAATAATAACAGGATATATCTCTTTTTCATCAAGATAAGCATACATAAGAGTATCAGGCAACTGTTTGAGCTCGAACACAGGATCACCCTTTGGTGGGGGTGGTTCTCCAAGCAGTTCAAGAGGCAAACTATTCTTAAGGATAGGATATTGTTCAAAGATAACTCTATCTATCTCATCCCTTTCATCCATATGCATATCATTTTCATGCTCAAGAAAGTATTGCTCTAAAGGATCAGTAGGAGGCACAACAATAGAAGCTAGGGCAATAATGTCATCCTTATTAGGCAACTCTTTTTCATGAGATTGGCTACCAAACTTGGAGAAATTGAACTCATGTGACACACCTTCAAAGCCAATAGTGACAGTTTGCTTCTCACAGTCAAAATGAGCATTGACGGTATTGAGGAAGGGTCTGCCAAATATGATAGGACAAAAGCTATCTTGTGTGGTAGCAAGAACGATAAAATCAGTAGGATACTTCATTTTACCACACAAGACTTCAACATCTCTAACAATTCCCAAAGGGCGGATAGTATCTCTATTGGCAAGCTGAATAGTGACATCAATAGGTTCCATCTCAACAGGTGCAATCTCGTCTTTAATTTCATCATATAGAGATTGAGGTATTGCACTAACACTAGCACCCACGTCACATAAACCATGATAACAATGATCTCCTATCTTAACAGAAACAACAGGCGTGCCAACAACAATCCTATGTTTGTCTTTAGCATGTGGTTTAGCAATTCTAGCAGCATCTTCACGAAAGTGAATATCATGGCCATCTACATTGTCGGACAGGAGATCTTTGATAATAGCAATGCTAGGTTCAACTCTAATTTGATCAAGGGGTGTAGGTGTTCTAATGTAGCCCCTACGTATCACAGTTGAAACTTTAGAATGATCCTTTATCTAACAGGGAAAGGTGGTTTCTCAATGTAAGCACTCGGAACAATAGGATCATTATAAGCGATGCCTTTCTCTTTAACTGGATTAGGTTTAACTACATTGACTTCTAAGGGAGGATGATATTTAAACCACTTCTCTTTAGGGAGATCAATATGAGCAGCAAATGATTCACACAATGAAGCTACTATCTCAGAGTCAAGTCCATACTTAGCGCTAAAATCACAAAAGTATTTGTTTTAACAAAGGATTTAACGCAATCAAACTTGAGATTCATACCTAACTCCTTACCTTCATCAAACTCCCAATCTTCATAGTTGCATTTAATTATTTCCAATAAATTCCATCTGAAGTCAATATCTCTCTTCATAAAAGAACCGATACAAGAAGTGTCAAGCGTGGTGCGATCATCATGAGAAAGCCGAGCATACAAGTTCTGAATGATAATTTCTCTCGAGAGCTCATGGTTGGGCATGAATATAACATTGATTTCGGCCTCCCCCAAGCTTGAGTGATGCTTTCTCTGTCATGAGGCCAAAAATTATAAATATAATTCCGATCACGATGTATAAGATGCATAGGATAAAACTTTTGATGAAATTCCAATTTCAACTGGTTGTAGTTCCATGATCCAGTATCATGACATAGCCTATACCATGTCAATGCCTTATCCCTCAAAGATAAGGGAAAGACCTTCTTCTTGACCTCATCCTCGGGCAAACCTGCAATCTTAAATAAACCACAAACTTCATTTACATAGATTAGATGCAAGTCGGGATGTGATGTTCCATCTCCTGTAAAAGGATTAGCCTGCAGTTTCTCAAGCATACCCGAAGGAAATTCATAGCAAATTTTTTCAGTAGGTGCAGCAGGTTGAGGATCAATTCCTTGTGCTTCCGTTCGAGGTGAATATACCCCGAACAAGCTCCTCAAAGGATTAGTTTCCATAGTGACAAGTGACAATAAATTTCAGCACACTATATAAATGCTTCCTTACAAAATTCCACTTACCAAAGGCGCTTCACTCCCCGACAACGGCGCCAGAAAAGAGTCTTGATGACCCACAAGTATAGGGGATCTATCGTAGTCCTTTCGATAAGTAAGAGTGTCGAACCCAACGAGGAGCAGAAGGATCTGACAAGTGGTTTTCAGCAAGGTATTCTCTGCAAGCACTGAAATTATCGGTAACAGATAGTTGTGTGGTAAGATGATTCGCAGCAAGTAGCAAGTAACAAAAGTAACAACGATGCAACAAAGTGGCCCAATCCCTTTTGTAGCAAGGGACAAGCCTGGACAAACTCTTATAGGAGGTAAAGCCCTCCCGAGGACACACGGGAATTTTTGTCAAGTTAGTTTTCATCATGTTCATATGATTCGCGTTCGCTACTTTGATAGTTTGATATGTGGGTGGACCGGTGCTTGGGTGCTGCCCTTACTTGGAAAAACCTCCCACTTATGATTAACCCCTCTCAAAAGCATCTGCAACTATGAAAGAAGAATTAAGACAAAGTCTAACCATAACATTAAACTAGTGGATCCAAATCAGCCCCTTACGAAGCAACGCATAAACTAGGGTTTTAGCTTCTGTCACTCTAGCAACCCATGATCTACTTACTACTTCCCAATGCCTTCCTCTAGGAACAAATAATGCTGAAGTGTTATGTAGTCGATGTCCACATAACACCACTAGAGCAGAGACAACATACAACACATCAAAATATCGAACGAATACCAAATTCACATGATTACTTATAGCATGACTTATCCCTTGTCCTCAGGAACAAAAGTAACTACTCACAAAGCATAATAATATTCATGACCAGAAAGGTATTGAATAGCATCAAGGATCTGAACATATAATCTTCCACCAAGTAATCCAACTAGCATCAACTACAAAGTGTAATTAACACTACTAGCAACCTTACACGTACCAATCGGAGTCGCGAGACGGAGATTGGTTACAAGAGATGAACTAGGGTTTGGACATGAGATGGTGCTGATGAAGATGTTGATGGTGATGAGTCCCCTTTGATGAGAGGAGTGTTGGTGATGACGATGGCGACGATTTCCCCCTACGGGAGGGAAGTTTCCATGGCAGGACGACCCTGCCGGAGCTCTAGATTGGTTCTGCTCAAGTTCCGCCTCGTGGCGGCGGCGATTCATCCCGAAAGACTCCTCCCGATTTTTTCTAGAACGAAACCCTCCTTATAGCAAAAGAGGGGGGCCAGGGGCCAACAGGGAGCCCACAAGCCCCCTAGGCGCGGCGAGGGGCGTAGGCCGCGCCTAGGAGGCTTGTGGCCTCCTGTTGGCTCCCCTCTGGTATTTCTTCGGCCCAGTATTTTTTAGAAATTCCAAAACTAATCCTCGTTGATTTTCACGGCTTTTCGAGTTGCGCAGAATAGGTATCTCAAACTTGCTCCTTTTTCAGGCCAGAATTCCAGCTGCCGGCATTCTCCCTCTTCATGTAAACCTTGCAAAATAAGAGAGAAAAGGCATAAGTATTGTACCATGAAGTGTAATAACAGCCCATAAAGCGATAAATATCAACATGAAAGCATGATGCAAAATGGACGTATCACACATGGATCTGAATGTAGCAGACCCGCTGACTAAACCTCTTCCACGGGCAAAACATGATCAACACCAGAACTGTATGGGTGTTCGATTTATTACAATGTAAATCTAATGGCGATGTGAGGACTAGATTATTGGCTCTAGTGCAAGTGGGAGACTGTTGGAAATATGCCCTAGAGGCAATGATAAATAGTTATTATTATATTTCCTGTTTAAGGATAATCGTTTATTATCCATGCTTTAATTGTATTGAATGAAAACATAGATACATGTGTGGATACATAGACAAAACAATGTCCCTAGCAAGCCTCTAGTTGGCTAGCTAGTTGATCAATGATAGTCAAGGATTTCTGGCTATGTGCAAGTGTTGTCACTTGATAACTAGATCACATCATTAGGAGAATCATGTGATGGACTAGACCCAAGCTATGAACGTAGCATATTGATCGTGTCGTTTTATTGCTATTGTTTTCTGCGTGTCAAGTTTATTCCTATGACCATGAGATCATATAACTCACTGGCACCGTAGGAGTACCTTGTGTGCATCAAACGTCACAACGTAACTGGGTGACTATAAAGGTGTTCTACATGTATCTCTGAAGGTGTCCGTTGAGTTAGTATGGATCAAGACTTGGATTTGTCACTCAGTGTGACGGAGAGGTATCTCGGGGCCCACTCAGTAATACAACATCACACACAAGCCTTGCAAGCAATGTGACTAAGTGTAAGTCACGGGATCTTGTATTACAGAACGAGTAAAGAGAGTTGCCGGTAATGAGATTGAAATAGGTATGCGGATACCAACGATCGAACCTCGGGCAAGTAACATACCGAAGGACAAAGGGAATGACATACATGATTATATGAATCCTTGACACTGAGGTTCAACCAATAAGATCTTCGGAGGATATGTAGGATCCAATATGGGCATCCAGGTCCCGCTAGTGGATATTGACCGAGGAGTGCCTCGGGGCATGTCTACATAGTTCTCGAACCCGCAAGGTCTGCACACTTAAGGTTCGATGATGCTTTAGTATCGTTGAGTTGTCTGTGTGGTTACCGAATGTTGTTAGGAGTCCTAGATGAGATCACAGATGTCACGAGGGTTTCCGCAATGGTCCGGAAACGAAGATTGATATATAGGATGGTTTCATTTGGTTACCGGAAGGTTTTCAGGCATTACCAGCATTGTACCGGGAGTGACGAATGGGTTCCGGAAGTTCACCGGGAGGGGGGCAACCCACCCGGGGAAATCCCAATGGCCTTAGGGGTGGCGCACCAGCCCTTAGGGGGCTGGTGGTACAACCCAAGAGGGCCTTGGCGCCAAGGGAAGAAAATCAAAAGAAGAAAAAAAGGGGAGGTGGGAAGGAAGAGAAGGACTCCACTTTCCAATCCTAATTGGAGTAGGATTCCTCCTCTCCTCTCTGGCCGGCGCACCCTTGAGGGCTTGGCACTCAAGGCAAGCCTCCTCCCCTCCCTCCTATATATAGTGGTGATTTAGGGCTGATTTTAGACAACTTTTGCCACGTGCAACTCAGATCTAGACACCATAGTTCTTCCTCTAGATCATATTTCTGCGGAGCTCGGACGGAGCCCAACAGGATTAGATCGTCACCACCACCGGAGCGCCGTCACGCTGCCGGAGAACTCATCTACTTCTCTGTCTTGCTTGCTGGATCAAGAAGGCCGAGATCATCGTCAAGCTGTACGTGTGCTGAACGCGGAGGTGCCGTCCGTTCGGCGCTAGATCAGAACGGATCGTGGGACGGATCACGGGACGGTTCGTGGGACGGTTCATGGGGCGGATTGAGGGACGTGAGGACGTTCCACTACATCAATCGTGTTTCTTAACGCTTCGTGCTGTGCGATCTACAAGGGTACGTAGATCCAAATCTCCTCTCGTAGATGGACATCACCATGATAGGTCTTCGTGTGTGTAGGAATTTTTTTGTTTCCCATGCAACGTTCCCCAAGAATTCCACCTCTCCTACCTCGCGAAGGAAGACAAGAACCTATCTCTGATGAGTGTACATAAACACTAGCTATGTACTCCTTCTGATCCATATTAGTTGTCACACTATTAATACAACTTTGATACAAAATTGTATTAAAGCGGCGATAATTAATTCGGATCGAAGGGATTAGTTAATTTGATGAGACTACATAAACACTAGCAATGTACTCCCTCCAATCCATATTAGTTGTCGCAACTTTAATACAAAATTATACTAAAGCAACTAAAATTAATTTGAATCGGAGGGAGTAGTTCATTTAAAGAAGTGGTTTCTCCTTACTTATGAACTGTGACCGACTTACTTAACTATTAGTAGCGACTTCGTGTTGCTTACCTTAGAATGAGAAGTCTTGCCAAGGGGAAGATTAGATACTTGAATCTTATCTTTAGGTTCCAAATTCTGAGAAGACTAATTACTTGAATGTGCGCTAGATGCTGGATCAACACGATGGGGCAGGGCCTTCGAGTTCCTGTAGAAAGAAAAAGGTAGTATATATCACAAGGTTGTTTTGTTGGATCACAAAATTGTAACATCATATATACCAAGGGAAAACAAAAATCACAAGGTTCAAGTCCTAGACTTGACATGAACATCGCACTTTCTGGATTTATTCATAATTTAACGGCTTTATTCTTTCAGTGGTTAGCCATGTGTCCATCGGTAGCGAGGCGCTTCTGGTGACTTCGACGATCTCAAGATCCGCTGGTACATTATCTCAAAAGCTCTAATAGGGTAGGGTGTGTGATGTAGGGCAAGCCCCTAGGATTGTCCCAATCTTCACAATTGGGAGGTGGAAAAGGAAAAAATCACGAAGAACACAAGATCTCAAGAGGAAAACATACGAGAACAAGGTTCACAACACACATGCCCTCTAAATAAGTGACACATCAAGATCCACAAACAAGTGAGAAAATGTGAAAGGTAGAGCTCTTCCTAAATCTCTAAGAGAGATTGGGTCTTGAGAGGGGTAGTCTTCTCCAATCAAAAGAAATAGGAGGTTTTGGCAAACCACAAGAGGATCCTTTAGGAGACCTTGGTAACAATGGAAAGTTCTTCCATGATTGATGTCTTGTTCCTTTAAGAGGAAATGCAAGGATCAAAGCTCTCTCAAGTCCTAGTTTAATGATTTGCTAACCTTAGAATGGAGCAGGGGAGAGAATATATATAGTCCTAGGCATGAAGGGGTAAGTGATGGGTACAAATAGAAAGATACGTGGGCAATGCCTAATAGTTGCATGTGGGTAGGCTATGCACGGGGTGTACAGGGAGTTGGAGGCATGACCCTGTGTGAACCAGGGTGCACCCATTGCCATGTCAACTGGGTCATGGTGTGGCGGCCTCCATGATTGGGGGTGTAACACCGGTGTAATTAAACTACAACGATCTCTCACTAATGATGCCATGTCATCCTATATTGCTAAGCTTGATTGCCTCTTAATTAAAACCTAGTCAAATTCAAATTCAAATATCAAGTTAAATTATTATTTATGCAAATAGTAAATAAAAAATGTTCATAATTTTGCAAATAATTCATAAGTAATTATGTTAAGGAAAATAACATGACCTAAATTACCACATTGTCCTTAACCTAATTAAAACAGAATCAACAACAATAAATTGGGCCATTTTATTTTAAACAAATATTTTAATTATTCAATTTTCATTGAAAATTATTGTGCTAGCCGAACACTTTGCCTAGTATTTATGTACCAATTTTCGTATTAAACTAAATTTATTTGGTAGCTCAAATTAATGCAAAGCAGAAAAAAATAAAGAAACAAAAAATAAAAGGAAAAACAGAAAATAGCCATTATGCACTTGGGCCTCAAGTGCACGGTGCAGGCCTAGCCCACCCCGAGGTCTCTTTCAACCTGTGTTCACACAGGGCCCGGTGGTCGCGCGCATAGCGTCCACACCCCCGGATCGCCACGTATCGGTCACCCACTCCATCCCCGATGTCTACAAGACCTCCTCCATCGTCGTGGACAACCCTAGGCTTTGCCAATTCCCCCCTCGCGCTGCTTTCTTCCTCCTCGGACAAAGGCGATGGCGTCATCGCCATGGACGACCTCAATCCCGCGACCATCGAGCTTCCCGGTGCCTGAGATCTTGTCCACCCACTCCCACGTCACCCGCTCCTTCATCTACGACTACTAGTTTGAGCCGGCCGCCACAACAGTGAGCGAATTAAGCTCCTCCCTCTACTTTGGTCATCGATGCTTCTGCGATAACTGCTTGCCACTCCTGCTTCTAAACCCGCCCGTTTCCCCTCTACACGCTCTTTGATTCCATCCATGTAGACCGCCTCGCCGTTGTTGTCGTAGCTCGCCACCGCAGCCACAGCCGGCAAAGCTACACCCAAGCTTTGCAACATGATTGTGGAGTCCCCAGTAAGTCAACACCGCCTCCCGCTTGCTTTGTCGTACCCTACATCGCCGGATCCATCTTTGCACAACATCACCCCCGCTTCAGCTCGCCACGAGCGTCGCCATATAGTCCACCTCCGGCCATCCCGCCTCCCTCATTCGACGCGACAACGTGCCCGCATTCGAACGTGTTGGAAATATGCCCTAGAGGCAATAATAAATAGCTATTATCATATTTCCTTGTTCATGATAATCGTTTATTATCCATGCTATAAATGTATTGATTGGAAACTCAAGTACATGTGTGGATACATAGACAACACTGTGTCCCTAGTGAGCCTCTACTGGACTAGCTCATTGATCAAAGATGCCTAAGGTTTGCTAGCCATAGACATGAGTTGTCATTTGATAACGGGATCACATCATTAGGAGAATGATGTGATGGACAAGACCCAAACTATGAATGTAGCATATGATTGTGTCAGTGTATTGCTATTGTTTTCTACATGTCAAGTATCTGTTCCTATGACCATAAAGATCATGTAACTCACTGACATCGGAGGTGTACCTTCTGTGTACAAAACGTCGCAACGTAACTTGGTGACTATAAAGATGCTCTACAGGTATATCTGAGGGTGTCTGTTGGGTTGGCATGGATCAAAACTGGGATTTGTTACTCCGTGTGACGGAGAGGTATCTCACGGCCCACCCGGTAATACAACATAATAATGAGCTTGCAAGCAATGTGACTAAAGAGTTAGCCACGAGATCTTGTATTACGGAACAAGTAAAGAGACTTGTCGATAACGAGATTGAACTAGGTATGGAGATACCGATGATCGAATCTCGGGCAAGTAACATACCGATGAACAATGGGAACTACATACGGTTTAACTGGATCCTTGACAACGAGGTTGGACCGATCAAGATCTTCGTAGAATATGTAGGAACCAATATGGACATCCAAGTCCTGCTATTGGTTATTGACCGTAGAGGTGTCTCGGTCATGTCTACATAGTTCTCGAACCCGCGGGGTCTACACACTTCACGTTTGGTGACAATATAAGCATAGTCGATTCATTATGTTAGTGTCCTAAGGTTGTTTGGAGTCCGGGATGATATCCCGTATGTGACGAGGAACTCCGAAATGGTCTGGAGGTAAAGATTGATATATAGGATGAAGGGCATCGGAGTCCGGAAGTGTTCTGGGGCATGTCGGGGAATCAAGGGAATGTCGAAAGGAGTTTCGGGCCCCCCGACAAGTGTTGGGGGGGTCTCATGGGCCAAGGAGAGGATGCACACGAGCCAACAAGGGGTTGGTAGCTGCCCCTACCTCAGCTCACCACGGCTATGGGTGGCCACACCCCCTAGGGCGATCGTCCACCCCTAACTTAGGAGGCAAGGCGCCTTGGGGAGGGGCCACCACAAGGCCTAGCCTCCCCACCCTTGGCTGCCGGCCCCTAAGGGAAACCCTTGGGCGCCCTCCCCTCCTTCCTTCCCATTATATATAGAGGGGAGCCGCACCACAACGTGATACGGTGCTCCTCCTCCTCTCCCTCATAGTTCTTCTCTTATCCATAGCGCACAACGAAGCCTAGCTGAGCTGTCACCACCACTACCTCACCACGCCGTCGTGCTGCCGGTGGACTCGGTCTGCTACTTCACCATCGCTTGTTGGATCAAGGAGGTGAGGGCGCCATCAAGTTGTACGTGTGTTGAATGCGGAGGTGCCGTCTGTTCGGCACTTGACCTGGAGTTCGCAGGACGGATCATGATTGGATCGTGAAGATGTTCGACTACATCAGTCACATTCCTTAATGCTTACGCTTAGCAATCTACAAGGGTATGCAGATGCAATCTCTCCTCTCGTAGATGTTCATCTCCTAGATTGATCTTGGTGAGTGTAGGAAATTTTTTGTTTCCCATGCAACGTTCCCCAACAGGATGCGCCCTCATGTGCGTCAAATGCACGCCCGTAGCGCTTTTCCAGCGAAGCCCGAGCCTCTCACCCGCTGATTTGGTCACCGGACATTCACTGCCGATGCGCCACCACGTCCGGGGTATCGACACGTCAACCCCACATGATTAGCCACTAACCTGGCCACTAACCACCCCCATGGACCCACTAACGAGCGGCCCCCCACTAAAGATAATGTTGGAAATATGCCCTAGAGGCAATAATAAATTTGTTATTATTATATTTCCTTGTTCATAATAACCGTTTATTATCCATGCTAGAATTGTGTTGATTGGAAACTCAAATACATGTGTGGATACATAGACAACACACTGTCCCTAGTGAGCCTCTAGTTGACTAGCTCGTTGATCAAAGATGGTCAAGGTTTCCTGGCCAAAGGAAAGTGTTGTCACTTGATAACGGGATCACATCATTGGGAGAATGATGTGTTGGACAAGACCCAAACTATAAACGTAGCATATGATCGTGTCAGTTTATTGTTACTGTCTTCTGCATGTCAATGTATCTGTTCCTATGACCATGAGATCATGCAACTCCCGGACACCGGAGGAATACCTTTTGGGTTATCAAATGTCACAACGTAACTGAGTGACTAGAAAGGTGCTCTACAGGTATCTCCAAAGGTGTGTGTTGGGTTGGCATGGATCAAGACTCGGATTTGTCACTCAGTGTGACGGAGAGGTATCTCGGGGCCCACTCGGTAACACAACATCACAACAAGCCTTGCAAGCAATGTGATTAAGGAGTTAGTTACGGGATCTTGTATTACGGAACAAGTAAAGAGACTTGCCGGTAACGAGATTGAACAAGGTATGGAGATACCGACGATAAAATCTCGGGAAAGTAACGTACCGAAGGATAACGGGAATAGTATACGGGATTATATGAATCCTTGACATAGAGGTTCAACTGATAGAGATCTTCGTAGAATATGTAGGATCCAATATGGACATCCAGGTCCCGCTATTGGTAATTGACCGGAGAGTGTCTCAGGTCATGTCTGCGTAGTTCTCGAACCCGCAGGGTCTGCACACTTAAGGTTCGGTGACGTTTTGGTATAGTTGAGTTATATGTGTTGGTGACCGAAGTTTTGTCCGGAGTCCCGGATGAGATCCTGGATGTCACGAGGAGTTCCGAAATGGTCCAGAAACGAATATTGATATATAGGAAGTTGGTATTTGGATTCCGGAAGGTTTTCGGGCATTGCTGGCAGTGTACCAGGAGTGACGAATGGATTCCGGGGGCCCACTTGGTGGGACCACCATGCCCCAAGGGTTCCACATGGGTTTATTGGATGCTCAATGAGGCATAATGGGCTGACAAAGTCATCGAAGGAAAGCCCATGAGGGAACAGTGGAAAATCCAAAAGAGGTGGGAAATTTAGGAAGGAGTCCTAATCCATTTGGGATTGGAGGAGGACTCCTCCCTCCTCCACTTCAGCCGGCCCAAGGGAGCCTCCCTTGTGGCGCAAGGCCTTCCCCCCTCCCTCCTCCTTTATATACTAGAGGTTTGGGGGTTTTTGAGACACAACTTTGCCACGTGATGCCCTCTCCTCTACTTTGTAGTTTTTCCTCTAGATCGGATTTCTGCGGTGCTTAGGCGAAGCCCTGCAGGAATAGATCACCACCACCACCACCACGCCGTCGTGCTGGAGAATTCATCTACCTCTCCGCCCCCTCTTGCTGGATCAAGAAGGTGGAGATCGTCATCGAGCTGTACGTGCGCTGAACGCGGAGGTGCCGTCCGTTCGGCACTTGATCGGGATGGATCGTGGGACGGATCGTGAAGACGTATCACTACATCAATCGCGTTTATTAACGCTTCCGCTTACAATCTACAAGGGTATGTGGATCCAATCTCCCTCTCGTAGATGATCATCACCATGATAGGTCTTCGTGTGCATAGAATTTTTTTGTTCCCCATGCGACGTTCTCGAACAAATAATTAGGTTAGTTTAAATTGAACTCTTTAATTATTGCGGCCGCTAATAGATTGGCCCCACCACCTAATTAGCTAATTAACTTAGTCTTGTTCATCACTAAACTAACAACTACTGATCGTTGGGTCCGAGTGGACCCAGTTGACCAGCCAACCTGCTCACTCGGCTAGCCCTAGTCAAGGATAGGTCAACTGTTGACCTGCTCACTCAGCCCGTGACCCACATGTCGGCCACACATGCACATCTCTAGGTACACTCTCGGTGTACTCATAGCATTTATATTTATAATAATTTCGAATTAGTAATAATTTCAAAAAATAATTTAAACTTTGGAAATTCATATAAAATAATACATACGTCACATAAAAATAATTTATATATGCAAGTTGATCAGAAAAAGATAACGAATCTGATTATGCCATCCACATGTGTGTCATTCCCCTCTAACATATTGAACATGGACATTTTGGATCAAAATCATCTGATCGAATAATACGTGGAGATGGAAATATTAACAGATATTTCCCCTCTTCTTTTAAAATGATTAGTGATGCATTAGAGCATATCATCAACACATATTGACATGACATGCATGTGTGTTGCATTTGTATGCTCGTTATTTATCTGTTCCCCCTGTCCCTTTTATTCTTCCGATAGACCCCGAGTCGGTCGCTACCCACGAGCACGACTACGTCGATGACGAGTCATCCTTCTTAGAAGAGCTTCCATTCAAGACAAACCTCCTTGATCATTCTGATATCACCCATTCCTTCTCTCTACTTCTTGCATTAGAGTAGTGCTGCTGTTATTGCATTATCGGTAGATCCTATACGCTGCATAGCCTGTCTTTGCTATACCGTTGATACCATACATGTTTTCCTATATGCTTAGTATATATATGTTCTTGTACCATCAGTGGCCCTACACCCTTGTCTGTTTTTCCATTCTATATTATTGGTCGTCATCCTTTCGAGCGGTGATCACCGATATTCTATATATTACCACAATACTTATATCACTGTTTGGAATGGGAGCTGAAAGGACATTTTCTCGATGCCCCCTGAGTGTTTTTTGCGGTGGACCGACATGACACGTAGAGATCACCTAGGAGAGAGGTGGGCCTAGGATCTGGTGAGCGTCTGTGATTATTCATAATAACACATTTAACAAGATTGGGTGTTTGATCTCGGACTGCTACTTACATATACTCACTTACATTTAGACGACGTGTTGACCTCTCTGGAGAGCATAGTAAGGACTTCAGCATGTTGACCTCTCCGGGGAGCATAGTTAGGACTTCGGTGTGTTGATCATCTAAGGACGTGCATTACCCAAAAAAGTGTGTTTGGCGAGAGGTAATCGAGCATATCAAGTAGATTTGTGCACCCCTGCAGGGAAGTTAAACTATTCGGATAGTCGCGTCCACGATAACAGACGACTTGGAGATGTATCCTGATCTTATACTACTTGAACCAAATACTTGGCTGATGTTGAGTCTAGACTTTATAGAAAAACTATTTTCTAAAATACTAACTATGTTGTGTGGCTTACACGCCCACATCACCTATGGATGGGATTAGGATCTTTTATTCCTCTTATTCCTCTTCTTTACTCTGGGATTCTAATCTCTCTTCTCCTCGGGTTAAAGAGTTTTACAAACTCTAACTCTAGGTTCTCGTGACGACTTCATTTCGAGATAGCTACTCATTCTCGATCATCTCTCGAGATATCAAGACATTCCAAAGCACTCTTCGATGTTTTCCCGAGACTCTTTTGTCCACTCCTTTGTGTTTCCCTACCACCAATAAAAGCCCTATGGATAGCAACATATCCTTGTCGTTCATACCTTCAGTCCTAGTTGTTTTTGTTATTACTAGATACCCCAAAATACTCTCTGATTTTCCAAGAACCCTATGTGCCTCATTACTTTTGAATTTCCTGGCCGCCTGCGATATGACTCAACCTTATACTAAACTCTATGTATGACCCATTTTGTAAGACATGCTTACTACTAAGTGTTTCTTGATGACCCACAAGTATAGGGGGTCAATTGTAGTCCTTTCGATAATTAAGAGTGTCGAACCCAACGAGGAGCGGAAGGAAATGACAAGCGGTTTTTAGCAAGGTAATTTCTGCAATCACTGAAATAGCGGTAACAAGTTGTTTGATAGCAAGGTAATTGTAACAAGTGACAATTAGCAATAGTAACAATAGATGCAGCAACGTATCCCAATCCTTTTGTGGCAAAGGATAGGCCAGAACAATTTCTTAAAATAGGCAAAGCGTTCTTGAGGGCACACGAGAATTTCATCTAGTCACTTTCGTCATGTTGGGTTAATTCACGTTTGGTATTTTGATAATTTGATATGTGGGTGAACCGGTGCTTGGGTGTTGTTCTTACTTGAACAAACCTCCCACTTATGATTAACCCTCCCGCAAGCATCCGCAACTATGAGAAAAGTATCAAAAATAAATTCTAACCATACCATTAAACATAGGGATCCAAATCAGCCCCTTATGAAGTAGTGGATAGATTGGGGTTTAAGTTTCTGTCACTCTCGCAACCCATCCCCTAATTACTAGTCCACAATGCATTCGCTTAGGCCCAAAATATGGTGAAGTGTTATGTAGTCGACGTTCACATAACACCATTAAGGGAATCAAACATTCATATCATCAAAATATCGAACGAATATCAATTTCACATGGCTACCCGCAACATGATTTCTCCCGTGGCCTCAAAGACAAAAGTAACTACTCACAAGCGATAAACATGTTCATGACCAGAGAGGTATTATATAGCATAATGAATCTGATCATATGATCTTCCACAAAATAAACCATAAAGCATCAACTACAAGATGTAATTAACACTAGTAGACACACCCTAGGTACCAATCCGAGGTTTGTCTACAAGATTGAGTACAAGAGAAGAACTAGGGTTTTGAGAGGAGTTTGTGCTCATGTTGATGTTGATGGAGATTGGCCTCCCCAAGATGAGAGAGTTGTTGGTGATGACGATGGCCTCAATTTCCCCATTCGGGAGGGAAGTTCCTCTGACAGAATCGCTCCGCCAGAGGGCAAAAGTGATCGTGCCCAGGTTCCGCCTTGAGACGGCGACACTTCATCTCAAAAGTCCTCCCCTTAACTTTTTAGGGCGAAGGAGAATTTATACTAGAAGATGTCGCCGAAGGTGGGCCAGGGGCCCACTAGACATCAGGCTACACCAGGGGGCGTGGCACGCCCTCGTGTCTAGTGGCCACCTGGTGGCCCCCTCCAGTACTTCTTTGCTCAATTATTTTTTATAAAATAAATCTCCGTAAATTTTTAGCCCAATTGGAGATGTGCAGAATAGGTATCTCTACTGTAGCTTTTTTAGGTCGAGAATTCCTTCTGTCAGTATTCTCCCACTTGATGTAAACCACTTCCCGAACCGCAACAACCACCATTAGCCTGGTCCGGTCACACTGTAGGACTTTGTGTGTCTCAACCGAGCTATCTGCCGCACCTCAACAAACCCACTTGATGTTGATGACTAGATTCGCGACATCACTTTTGAGTTGGAGTCTTCCGGTGTTTCCCCTACTAGCTTTGTCACCTTTCTGGCATACCATTTGAAGGGCCGTGCTGCATAATGGTGGGACAGCGAGAGGCGTATGCTACATGTTGGTATATTCATCACTTGGTCTGAATTTCAGATTGCCTTTTGTGCACATCACATCCCCCACAGGCTGATGGAAAGGAAGAAGAAGCAACTCCGCAAACTCGTTCAGGAAAGGATTACAATTGATGCATATCAGCGAGAGTTCCTCAACTTAGCCCGTTATGTTGAAGACGATATCTCAACTGATGCTCACAAGCAAGAGAAGTTCTGAGATGGATTGACCCCTAACCTGAAGCTTGAACTCTGCCTCCATGTGTTTGAAGACTTCGCCACTCTTGTCAAAAAGGATATTCACACTAAGACCAGTCGTATTAAGCACCAGGGGACCATGAAGTGCACTCGTGATGTGGTCTCATCTTCGGGCCCGTCTACTCCGAAACGTCTAGTTTGGATTCCCCACAACGTCTACTGATGTGTCTCGAATATATCTATAATTTTTTATTGTTCCATTCTATTATAGTATCAATCTTGGATGCTTTATATGAATTTATATGATGTTTTATATCATTTTTGATAACTAACCTATTAACCAAGTGCCTAGTGCCAGTTGCTGTTTTCTGCGTGTTTTTGACTTTTCACGGAATCAGTACCAAATGAAGTCGAAATGCAACAAAACTTTTTGGTGATTTTTTGGACAAAAATAAGACCTGGAAACATCGAAGGGATACCTCACACCGTACGAGGTGGTTCCAAGCCAACATGGCGCGTCCGGGGGGGGGGGGGGGCAGCGCCCTCATGGCTTGGGATCACCTCCCAATGCCTCTTTCCCTAACTCCGCCTCTATAAATCCTAATAAATTGGGAACACACCACAAATCCAACCCAAAATGCCTTTTCCGCACCGCAAGTCTCTGTTCCATGGTGATCCCATCTGGAGCCCTGTTTCGGTGCCCTGTCGGAGGGGGATCGATCACGAAGGGCCTCAACATCAACCATGTTGCTCCCATGGTGATGTGTGAGTTGTCTACCATAGTTCTACGGGCCCGTAGTTAGTACCTAGATGTCTATCTCTCTCTATGTTTTTTTCAGTGAAAATATCACCGCGATCCCCGCGGTGATCTATCCTATATAATCCTCTTTGCGACGTGTTTGTTCGTATCCGATGAATTGTGGTTTATGATTATCCATGAAAAGTATTTGAGTCATCTCTTAATTCTTGAAAGCATGATTATTATAGCTTTGTATTTCTCTCTAGTCTATCGGTTTGGTTTGGGCAAGTAGATTGATTTATCTTAAGTGGGAGTGGTACGTTGTGATAGGTTCAATCTTGTGGTGCTCAATCCCAGTGACATAAGGGGACATGGCACGTATTATATTGCTGACATTAAGGATAAAATGATGGTGTTTATTAATATTATTTGAGATTACTTCGTGTACATCATGTCATCTTGCTTCAAGAATTACTCTGTTTTTACTTAATACCCTAGATGCATGCTGGAATAATAGTAGTAGATGCAGGCAATAGTCGATCTACTTGCTTATAGACGTGATGCCGATATGTGTGAACATTGCTGTCAATAAATATTACATAACTATGCGCTTTCCTATCAATTGCCCAACCGTAATTTGTTGACCTACTGTATGCTTTTTTCAAGAGAAAATCCTCTAGCGAAAACTATGGCCCCGGGGTCTTTAGAAATCATATTACAAAAAATCTAAAAATATTGTTGCACTTTTATTTCTGTTATTATGTATAGTTATATTATCTATCTATCACTACTTATCGCTTGCAAGTAACGAGTTCAAGGGGATTAAGAATCCTCTTGCCCACGTTGGGTGCAAGTGTGTGCTTTTTTGTGTGTAGGTGATAACGACGTGCATTTTCGTGGTCTTCCTATTTGTTTGATAACCTTGGTTCTCATTGAGGGAAATACTTATCTCTACTTTGCTGCATCTCCCCTCATATTCGGGGCAAATACCTATGCAGTTTAGAAGTAGGAGGAAGAATTTCTGGCACCGTTGCCGGGAAGTATCATCAAATTCTTATCAGGTTCCTACACACAAATTATCATTCATTTGTTCTACTCTCTACTTTCCTAGCAATGCCATTTTTATCTTTGTCACAGAAAAACAGAAAGTAAAACAAAATTTTAGGATAAATGGACCCTCATCCTCTTGCTAATCTTCTCAAAATACCCGATTATGTTGAACCAATTGCTAGTGAGTTGAGGGCACTAGATTATCTTTATGAGGCCTTGCTTGAAAACAATGAATCTTGAAATTGTGATCAAGTGTTCAAATAAATTTATAAAGGGAATCATAATAGTTCCTTTAATGAAATGCATGATTGCAGTTTTGCTAGTATAAATTCTATAAATATCAATTGTGCTAATGATCATGATTGGGGTTATAATTATGATGTTTCTTGTGATCTTGAAAATTCATTTGAGCTTAGTGACGAATCTATTACTGATAATGATATTTGCAATATTACTAAAAGTGGGTTTGGAAGAGCATCAACTTTAGGTAATAACCCCACTATTTTAGATAATGATCAATCTTACAAAATTATCGATAAAAATGGGTTTGGAGAGGTCATGACTTTAGTTGATGTTAGGCCCACTACCTTGGAAGAATATAAGACTTGTGTGTGTATGGATCATAAAGAGAATGTTTTAAAGATAGTTACATTGTTGAGTTTTATTATGATCCTATATGTAATTATTATGAGAGGGGCAAATATGGTTAGAGGAATTTGCATGTTACTCAATTACCTCTCTTCGTGTTGAAATTATGAATGCATCACTCTTCCTACTTGCATATGCTAGATATCACTTGTCTTGATGATTTTTTTCCTATTAAATGCTTATGCATAAGAAGTATGTTAGACTTAGATGTGTTTTCATATAATTTATGATGTTCTCTTTTAGCTTAATTTTTGTCTATTACACGAGCATCATCACTATCAGAAGCCTCTCTTCATGGCTATAAAGAAAGAGCTTGTTGGGGACAAGCCAATAGTTATATTTTTTTGTGTTCACATGATTATTGCAATGTTTTAGTTAGTGTTTGTGCCAAGTAAAGCCTTTGGGATGATTTGGATGATAAGTAGATTTGATCCTCTGCAAAAGCAAACACTTTATGTCCACTGCAGAATTTCTATGATTTTACTAGAACGCCTTTTTGATATGAATTTTATAAAAAGCACCGATATACAAATTTCCTAGGTCGACCTAATGATACATCTCCATCGTATCTACTTTCCTAATGTTTTTCTCTTGTTTTGGACTCTAATTTGCATGATTTGAATGAAACTACCGAGACTGACGTTGTTTTCACCTCAACTACCATGGTGTTGTTTTTGTGCAGAAATAAAAGTTCTCGAAATGAAGTGAAACTGTAACATCCCAAAATTATAAATTTTGGAATGTTAATATAATTATTAGATTGATTGTTTGTTGGTTGCCTGAGTGATTGAAACTTGTGTGAAATTTGAAACTTTTCGAAACTTTTGAATGAGAGGGAATAAAATGACTTTCCCCTTCTCCGGTGAATTCAAATTCAATCTTTTAAAAGCAAAGAGAGAAGATGACATGACTTCTTCAACCATAAAGAATTTGAACGGAGATATTTGCATTTGAATTCTCTTGCATTTGTATTTGTTTTCTTCGTGCAAGAAATGCTGGGAAATACTTTCTGTCAAACACAAAAAAGCGGAGGAATATGACCCTCAAGACCCCGGGCATTTTGAATGTTATTTGCACCCTAAAACTTAGAGGGTCATTTGAAAATTATTTGCAAAAGAAAATAAACCTTTTAGGCAATTTCTGGAGAAACATTTTTTCTGAAGTTTTTATTTTTGCCGTGGAAAAATGCCCATCATCTATATATTATTTTTCTGATAATTTTAATGTATAAAAACTCTTTATTCCGAATTGATTCGATTTCCTTTTTAACGTTTTAGTTTCCTAGTTTTGAAAATAGGAATAGAATCACTTTTATTAGGAAATAGGAGCTGGCCCAATTAAGACACTTTCCTATTTGGCCCAACCTACATCATCTCCTACCTCCATCTCTCCTTCACGTGACACAAACTTGCCATCCATGGAGAGGAGAATCCCCACCTCCCGGATTCGCGAAATCCTTTCCCTCCTAGCGCCTCCCGTCGCCTCTATAAGAAGCCCCACATCCTCCTCGTTCCATTCCCATTGAAACCGCCGCCTCTCCTCGCCTCTAGCTCGCGCACCCCTCGCCGGAGTCGGCACCGGAGAACGTCACCAGAAGCTCGCTCCACCTCGCTGCACCTCGCCAGGAACCTCTCGACCTCGCGGCACCCCCTCCTCCACTTCGGCCACCACCTCGCTGCACCCCTCCACCCCCCTCCACCGCCCCCCGCTGCCCCTTCTCCACCTCCCCATCGCCATTGCCACGAGCAGCAGCACACCAGCAGTTTTTTTTCCACCACCTTGCCCCCTACAGCCACCCCTCCACCTCGCCATCACTCCCCCCAGGAGCCCCACCGCCCCCTGCCACCCCCCCTTCGCCCCTCCCCTCGCCGGCAACCCCCACCGAAGCCCCACCCCATCGGCCACCATTGCCAGCCACGGGCAGCTCTCCTAGCCGAAGGTAACCTCTCCTCTCTCTGTTATTTCTCTTTTATTGTTTTGTAGCCCTTAGATCTCTAGTAGATGGTGTAGATTAGATCTTAGGATAACCTTTCGGTTTAGAGTAGAAAACCAGCGGTTTTTATTTCACTTATGTTTTAGCCAGCAGGTTTTTGCTTAGCCTCGGCCGTTTGCTCAAAACTTTGCAACAAACGTCCCCCGCAGCCTATAGCAACATGCCACGTGTACCCCCTATTTGTAGATAGTTAGCTTCAGGTTTTTCTGTCTAAATTGCAAAAACAGAAAGTTTCAATTTTGTTTTGGCCACAAATTTTGATCCCAAAGTCCAATGATAGTGATTCTTTTTCCTGTAGCTCACAAATTTCCTGTAGTTTTTAAAAACATATAATTTGTCTATGTTTGAAATTTTCAAATACAAGTTAGATCAGATTTAGTTTAAACCTTGTTTTGCCTATTCCAGGAGTTTAAAAATAGATTTTAATTTGATTCCTTTTGGTACTGATCACTAGTGATCGTATTTATCAGTGATAGAAATTTCAGATTTGTTTGAGTATTTTAGCTCACTGTTTCTTGTGAAACAATTTCTGTTTCACCTCTTTTAGGATTGCGGCTAATTCCTTTTCTAGAATTGTTTTTAAAATATTTTCTTTTATATTTCAGAAAGATTATGTTTTGTTTATATTAGTTAAACAGTAGTTTTGCAACAAGTTTTTATTTTTATTTGTTTTCACGAAATCAATTCTAGTTCCTTAGTAACTTGCAATTGGTTTCCGCATTGTTTCAAATCCCGTTTGGGAATACTTTCAAAGAGTTTTGTGAAAAATACTTTATTTTATCTTAGTTAAACTTATATCTTAGTTCCTTGTTATTATTTTCTGTTAGACAAAAACTATTTAGTGTTTGACGTAGTAGAAGACTCCCTAGTCTTATCTGAAGTTTCTTTCGGATTCCTATTCGCTCTCTCTTTTGTTTTGATTGTTAGAATGCTTGCTAGTATGAGTGCTTATGTGAATGATATGTTTGTTATATAGATTTCATCGGAGAGTGACGAGTAGTCTATCAAGTTATTTCTCGAGAAATTCTTCTTTGTCAACATCACCAGGCAAGTCACTTTGATCATACTATCACCTATGTTTTATGCATCGTAGTTCTACCATCCTATGCCCAATTGCATGCTGCCTAGGTACTTGGAAACTTTAGTATAAGTTGTAGTATCCTGTGGTACGCACACAACAACCCCGATACTTGGCCCCGGGATGACAATTTCTTAATGCTATGCTTGAGTAGACGGGTTATCGGTTGAGTGTATATCACGAGTGATGCGAGGTGAAGGACGGTTGATCGGCTCCCTGGAGAACCCAGTGGATGCCCGGGATGCTGGAGAGGCCATGTCATCCTGCGGAAAGCTTCACCCAGGCTCAAAGAGACGGACGGATATTTTCAAGACCCAAGGCTTACCTGCACAGCCACAAGTCATTATGGGCTCTGGCTTGGTTGGACAACGCGGCGACTCTGGACAGGCGGTGCTAGCAGATGTAGACGAACGGTAGGAATGGATGGGCACCGACAGGGATTCAGAGGGACCCGTTGAAAGACCATGTTTTGATCATCCGGTCTTCAAACGCCCTGAAGTGCGAGGACATACACGGAGGCGATCAAATCTTGTGGGGAACGTGTGCAAAACTCTGACTCAAACCTAATCGATTAGCCGTGTCCACGGTCATGGACAACTTGAGCCAAAGGAACTGAAGTTATCTGGATTTATCAACACCATTATATATATATATATATATATATATATATATATATATATATATATATATATATATATATTTGATGAGGGTAATTATTGACAACTCCGGTACGAGAACTGGTTGGCGGAACCATCTCGTTAACAACCAACAATGTAGTAACATTTTGCTTTTAGCCCTCTCTTGTTGTAGGAGAAAAACTTGCTTTTCGCTAAAAACTTATAGCCCCACCTGCCATATATGCATATAGTATAGATGATTACTTTTCACCCCTCTCTTATGTGACTTGCCGGCATATTCAATATGCTGACCTACACGACTGCAACGTCTTATGTTGCAGATATTTTCTTCGATGAGTAAGAGTACGATTCAGGGTTACGGTCTACACTCAACTTGCCGTTCGTGTTTATTGGGACTCCACTCCCTTGACCGCTTCCGCTGAGATATTTAAGGTATATATCAATTTTACGCTATTTTACATGTGATTGCACTTTGATATATACATTGATGTACTGTGTGTGCCAGCATACTGATCCAGGGATGGCACAGAAACACAGAGGCTTGACTCGTCTTGAGTCGGGTCGCTACAGAAACTTTTTGGAGATTTTTTCTGGAATATATGAAAAATACTCGAACCAGGACCCACCGGAGGTGAGGCAGCACGCACCCACTAGACATCACGGCGCGCCAGGCCCCCCTGGCACGGCGTGGTGTCTAGTGGGGCCCACGTGGCTCCACTGACCCTAATTCCAGTGCTTTAAAATCCTATTTTCAGAGAAAAAATAAGAGAGGAAGTTTCATCGCGTTTCATGATACAGAGTCGCCAGCACCTCCTGTTCTTCATCGGGAGTCCTAATGTGGAGTCCGTTTGGGGCTCCGGAGAGGGGAATCTTCGGTCTTCGTGATCACCAACCCTCCTCCATCGCCAATTCCATGATGCTCTCCACCGGGAGTGAGTAATCCCTTTGTATGCTTGGTGGTCGGTGAAGAGCTGGATGAGATTCATCATGTAATCTAGTTAGTTTTGTTAGGGCTTGATCCCTAGTATCCACTATGTTCGGAGATAGATGTTGCTATGACTTTGCTATGTTTGATGCTTGTTAGTAGGGCCCGAGTGCCATGATTTCAGATCTGAACTGTTCATGTTTTCACCAATATATCTATGTTCCTGATCCGATCTTGCAAGTTATATGCACCTACTACGTGTTAGGATCCGCATACCCCAAAGTGACAATAATTGGGATTCTTTCCGGTGATTACCGTAGTATGAGGAGTTCATGTATTCACTAGGTGTTAATGCTTTGTTCTGGTTCTCTATTAAAAGGAGGCCTTAATATCCCTTAGTTTCCTTATGGACCCCGCTGCCACGGGAGGGTAGGACAAAACATGTCATGCAAGTTCTTTTCCATAAGCACATATGACTATTTACGGAATACATTCCTACATTATATCGATGAACGGGAGCTAGTTCTGTGTCGCACTATGTTGTGACTGTTATATAGTGAATATTGTCTAGCTATATCACCGATACAGTGCCTACGAGTTTTCCACATATTGTGCTTGCTAAGTTACTAATGTTGATACTGCTGTTACAACTGCTACAAAAATTGCTATCATTGTTTCTGTTACTGCTGCTACTGTCACTAGTGCTATCAAAACTACCATATTATTCTGCTACTAATCACCGAGCTACAGACACTAAATCTCCAAGTGTGGTTGAATTGACAACTCAGCTGCTAATACCTGCAGATATTCTTTGGCTCCCCTTGCATTGAATCTATAAATTTGGGTTGAATACTCTACCCTCGAAAACTATCGTGATCCCATATACTTGTGGGTTATCAAGAACGTTTTCTGGCGCCGTTGCCGGGAATCATAGCTATTTTTGCTGAGTCACTTGGTGTATCTATTTATTGATCACTATGAAGAATCTTAAAGATACAAGAACCAAGATCGTTCCCTCTAAGACGAGGGGAGGTAAGGAACTGCCATCTAGCTCTGCACTTAATTCACCCTCTGTGTTGAATAGACTTGCAACACCACCACCACATGCTATTAACCCGATAAGTTGCAAGTAATTGATGATGTTACCTCTCCTATGAATGATGCTTATGATGATGCTAGTACCTTGCTTCATGACACTGTGCCACTAGGCGAATTTCTTGATTAACAACTTGCTAGAGCTAAAGAAGCTGAGCATGCTGAAATTGATGATACTATTGAAACTGATGAAGTCTTTGCAACTAAAAATATTGAAATACCTTTTAAACACGACTATCCTAGAACTGAAATGCCTGAAATACCTGAAGGTTATGTTATGGATGAAGAAATTGCTAGAGACTTTGTTGGTTGTAAGGATAGAGAAGATCTTAAGAAACTACTATGCAAGTTGAAAGAAAAATCCTTGAATGCTAGAATGAAATATGATCCTAAGTTTTCTACTTCACCTATATTTGTTACCGATAAGGATTATGAATTCTCTGTCGACCCAGAGATATTTACTTTGGTTGAATGTGATCCTTTTCATGGATACGAAAATGAAACCGTTGTGGCACATCTCACTAAGCTAAATGATATAGCCACCCTATTTACTAATGATGAGAAAATTCGCTACTACTATATTCTCAAGTTATTTCCATTCTCATTAAAGGGTGATGCTAAGATTTTGTACAATACTCTTGCTCCTAGTTGTGTGCGTAGTCCCCAGGATATGACTTATTACTTCTCCAAAAAATATTTTGCTGCTCATAAGAAACAAGCTGCCTTACAGGAAATATTTAACTTTGTAGAATTGAAGAAGAGAGTCTCCCACAAGCTTGGGGGAGGCTTCTCCAATTACTTAATAATTTTCTTGATCATCCTCTTATGAAAAATGAAATACTTGATATATTTTATGATGGACCAATCGATTCTTCTTGGGACCACCTAGATAGTTGTGCTGATTGTGTTTTCAGGGAATGAAGTGTTGAACAAGCTAAGGAATTATTGACTAAAATACTCAAGAATTATGATGAATGGACACTTCCAGAACCACCGCCTAAACCCACTCCAAAGACGAGAGGTATCTTTTTCGTTAGTATTGAAACTATGCAAGAGACAAAGAAATGTATGAAGGAAAAAGGCATTAAAGTTGAAGATGTTAAGAAGATACCACCTATCGAAGAAATCCATGGTCTCAAAACATCACCACACGTGGTGGAGGTAAATTATCTTCTAAAGTTTGATGAAGGTGACATCCCTTAAAATTAAAATCCTAGTCAATGCTTATATGAGTTTCATAATTATACTATAAAGCAAGATCATTTCAACTCCTATGTCATGAAAGAATTGAAACAAAACTCACATATGATTGCTCGCTCAGGTGACTTGTTATTTAGAATCACCAATGATGTAAGAGGTGTAGGAAAACATGATTCTATGGTCCAAAACCAACTAGAACAAGTTTCTAAATCTCAAAGTGAGCTACTTCATGAAATGACTAATAATATGAATGATCATGTTGTTAGAGTAATGACTAGAGGAGGAACAATGACTCGAGATCCACTATATCGAGAAGGTCATCCTAAAAGAACTAAACAATATTCCCAAATAATTAACGTTGATGCACCTGGTCCTTCTAGGAATAAAAATAAAAATAAAAATTATAGGACCTTGCATACTTCTAGTGAACCTGAATTAGAGAAACCTTCTTAGAATGCTAATGATATCTCTATCTCTTATGCTGAAACTCAATCTGGTAGTGGGCATTCACCTAGTGATAATGAAAATGATAATGATAATGTGCATGTGGATGCTCAACCTAACATTAATAAAGAACCAAATAATTATGTTGGAATGGGACTTGTTGTTGATCTTGAAAATCCATAACCTAAGAATAAACGTTATGATAAAAGAGATTTTGTTGCTAGAAAGCATGGCAAAGAAAGAGAGAGAGAGCCATGGGTTCAAAAACTCATGCCTTATCCACCTAAACCAACTAAGAAAAAGATGATGAAGAAATTGAAAACTTTGCTGAATTTTTTAGAATGTTTGGAATTATAATAGTATAGGTTCATTACAGATTACTACAAACTAATCTGTTTTAGACAGATTCTGTTTATGCTTGCATAGTTTGCTTGTTTTGATGATGCTATGGATTATATCAGGGGGTATAAGTCTTGGAGAAGTTATAATACAATACCTTTTTCAATAATTAATTATGAATCAATTTATTACGATACCTAAAGTTTATGATTTGCTTATTATACTAACAGATCTCACGAGGTTTCTGATGAGTTTTGTGTGATGAAGTTTTCAAGTTTTGGGTGCAATCACGATGGATGAAGGAATAAGGAGTAGCAAGATAATACATATCCAACGTATCTATAATTTTTTATTGTTTCATTCTACTATATTATCATTCTAGGATACTTATTGGGTATTTATGTACACATTTATATTATTTTTGAGCACTAACCTATTGACCCAGTGCCTAGTGCGAGTTGTTGTTTTGTGCGTGTTTTTTCTTTTCAGGTCTATAGTACCAAATGAAGTCCAATTGCCACGAAACTTTTTGGTGATTTTTTGGGACCAAAATAAGGCTTGGAAGCTTAGGGAGGATGCTAGAGGCCTCACGAGGGAAGCGCCACACAACAGGGCCCGCCCATGGGGGGTGGTCGTGCCTTGTTTCCTCGTGCCCCCCTTGGCTGCCTCCTAGCGTACCTTTTTGTCCTATGAATTCTCATTAATCCCAAAAAACCTAACGATCGAAACACTTTTGTTAGTGATGCAAGTCTCTGTCCGTCGTGAGGCCATGTGAAGCCCTTTTCCGGTGCCCTATCGGAGGGTGAATTGACCACGGCAGACCTCTACATCAACCTTGTTGCTCCCATGGTGATGTGTGAGTAGTTGACCACATACCTACGGATCTGGAGTTAGTACCTAGATGGTTATGTCTCTTTATCTCTCTTTATCTCCAATGCAATGATCATCGCATCTTTGCTTTGATCTATTCGATGTAATTCTTTTGTGTTGTGCGTTTGTTGGATCCGGTAAATTGTGGTTTTATGCTCAGATTATTCATGATAAATATTTGAGTCTTCTTTCAATTCTAAATATGATTATTATGTGCTTGATCATCATAGCTTGAGAAATCTATCTGATCTATTGATTTGCTTTGGCCAAGTAGATTGATCTTTATTCAGTGAGAGAGGTGCATTATAGTGGGTTCAATGTGACGGATTTCTATATTGCAGTGACAAAGTAGGGGACAAGATATGTCTTTGTATTGTTCCCACTAATGATAAAATTATGGAGTTAATTCATATTAATTGAGTTCTCTTTGAGTTCTCTCTACGTATTAATTCATGACAAACAGAGTAATGCTTGGAGAACGATGACATGATGTAGATAAAGTAAACCCAATCAATATGAATAAACCCCATCATTTTATACTTAGTAGCAACAACAAAAAGACATATCTTGCCCCCTTCTGTCACTGGGACATATAAATCCGTCAGGTTGAACTAGTGCGGACCCAGGATTGGCTGACGCCCGAGGCGAGAAGTTAAGGGCTAAAAACTACCCAGAAAAAACTTTAATTTCAAGGCATAGGAAAGTCCTATATTGCATAACTAATAAGAAACCAAACATAATATTGAATGGAAGCATTTGTTCCATGATGGATCAACTAATAAATAAAGACAAATCAAAAGACAATATGTAGCATAGATAGATGATACTACCTCCATAAACTAATATAAGAGCGTTTAGATCACTACTCTAGTGATCCAAACACACTTATATTAATTTACAGAGAGAGTACAAAAGATTAATGCCTAATCAAAGTATTGGTTGAACCGAGCCTCCCATGACTACATCTTCAATAGCAAAAGAAGCTAAAGCTTCAATCATCAATTTTGAAATGCAAATTAGTGCATAATATACTAGGTAAGACTAGTTCATAATATATACAAAATGTGAGAACTTACATCTAGGACGAGGCAAAATGCCTTTACGTGTGAGATAACCTTGAAATCATGAAATAGCTAAAGATCAAACTAAGATGGCTAAAGGTAATAAGAGTGATGGTGATACGATACTGGGACACCTCCCCCAAGCTTGGCACAAGCCAAGGGGAGTGCGCCTACCCGTGTACTCAAGTCTCCTTCTTTGGTGATGAAGATGGAGGTGTTGGTGGTGTAGCATTTGTGTTTTCCAACTTGCGTCTGAGGCTAAAATTATTCTCCCCGAGATCCTCATTCTCCAACTCCAACTTTAATATATTTTCACGTAAGGTTGCTTTGCTCTCCTGTAGAAAACGGGAAGGGATAAATTGGACCTTAGGTTTGTACTTGTTAGGGAGGCTTGACTTCTTGAATTCCACATGCATATCTTCGGGTTGAGGTAGTGGATCCTCCTCTTGCCCGGAGCTATCCTCCTTTGCTTGCTTCATATCTTCGTCTTCCTACTCCTCCGTAGTCCAACCGTACTGACCCGCCTCTCCGTAGACCTTAGGGTGCACAATGTAGTAAGCGACATAGCTCTCTCCCACCGAATCTTGGAACGACATAATTCCAGATCTGCTAGGAAAATGGAATGAAACAAGAACAAATGATTTCTCCGTGGTACTGGGGTTAACTCATTGGGAGATATATACAAAGATTTTTTATAAAAGAAAATATGTGTCCACAAGAAAACAAAGCCAGGAAGGTGCCCGAGGGGCTCACTAACCACCTGGTCGCGCCAGGGGGCCGAGGTGGCCTGGTGCCTGTGGGCACCTCGGTTGCCTTCCCGTGTGTTTAGCAATTAACTAATTTTTCTAAAATTCCAAAACTGACAGAAAATATTTTTGCGGTTTTTTCTGAGTCCGTTTACTTACCATATCACATACCTTTTTATTTTAAGGGTTCTGGAGTGTTCTGGAAGGTCTCCTTAATGTGCTCCTCCAGTGTCATGGTTTGGATAATATTTGTTTCAATGTTAATTGGTGTACCTGAAATATAGTGCTTTATTCTTTGTCCATTGACCACCTTTGGGTTAGTGCCTTAGGGATTATTGATCTTAATAGCTCTAGACAGATAAACATCTTCAATGATATATGGTCCTTCCCATTTGGAGGGAAGTTTTCCTGCAAAAAATCTAAGACGGGAATTGTACAATGGAACATATTCACCAACTTTGAATTCTCGCTTTTGGATTCTCTTGTCATGCCATCTTTTAACTTTTTCTTTGAGTAGTTTGGCATTTTCAAAAGCTTGGATTCTCCATTCATCTAATGAGCTAATATCAAATAACCTCTTTTGACCAACGAGTTTTAAATTATAGTTGATTTCTTTAACTGCCCAATAAGCTTTATGTTCTAACTCAAGAAGTAAATGCCATGCTTTCCCGTAAACCATTTTATAAGGAGACTTACCCATGGGATTTTTATAAGTTGTTCTATAGGCCCACATTGCATCCTCTAATTTCTTAGACCAATTCTTTCCGGACCTATTAACAGTCTTTTGCAATATTAATTTTATTTCTCTATTGGTTAATTCTACTTGACCACTAGATTGAGGATGATAGGGAGATGCAATTCTATGGTTAACATCATATCTAGCAAGCAACTTACGAAAAGCACCATGAATAAAATGTGAACCACCATCAGTCATTAAGTATCTAGGGACTCCAAAACACGGGAAAATAACTTCCTTCAGCATTTTAATAGAGGTGTTATGATCAACACTATTGGTTGGAATAACTTCTACCCATTTAGTGACATAATCAACAGCAACCAAAATATGCGTATACCATTGGAGGAAGGAAAAGGTTCCATATAATCAAATCCCCAAACATCAAATTGTTGAATAACAAGTGAATTATTCATAGGCATTTCCTAACATCTACTAATATTACCAATTCTTGACATTCATCACAAGAGTGGACAAAATTACGAGCATCTTTGAGAAGAGTAGGGCAATAAAATCAAGACTATAATACCTTGTGTGTAGTTCTATCTTCTGCATGGTGTCCTCCATAAGCCTTGGAGTGACACTTCCGAAGGATTTGTTCCTGTTCTCGCTGAGGTATACAACCCCTAATAATACCATCTACTCCCTCTTTATAAATATGTGGGTCATCCCAAAAGTAATATCTCAAATCAAAGAAGATTTTTTTCATTTGGTGATAGGTGAAACTAGGTGGTATGTATTTAGCAACAATGTAATTAGCATAATTATCAAACCATGGTGTGTTATGAGAAACATTTACCATAGCTAGTTGTTCATGAGGAAAGCTATCATCAATATGTAGTGGGTCATCAAGAACATTTTCTAACCTAGACAAGTTATCAACTACAGGATTCTGAGCTCGTTTACTATAATATATTTAATGGGTCATCAAGAACATTTTCTAACCTAGACAAGTTACTATACTATGTTATGCAAATCAAATTCTTGTAGCAAAAGAACCCACCTAATAAGTCTAGGCTTATCATCTTTCTTTTCTATAATATATTTAATAGCAGCATGACCAGTGTGAACAATTACTTTAGAATGAACAATGTAAGATCTGAATTTATCAAAAGCAAATACAACTGCTAAGAATTCTTTTTTAGTGGTAGCATAATTTTTTGGGCACTGTCGAGATTTTTACTAGCATAATGGATAAAATTTAGTTTCTTATCAACTCTTTGTCCTAGAACAACACCAACAACATAATCACTAGCACCACACATAATTTCAAAAGGCAAGTTCCAATCACTTGTTTGAACAATAGGTGCAAAAGTCAAGACTTTCTTAAGTGTTTCAAAGGTTTCTACACAATCATCATAAAAAATGAAAGGAATATCCTTTTGTAATAAATTAGTAAGATGCCTAGAAATTTTAGAGAAGTCTTTAATAAACCGTACCTCCTATAGAAACCAGCATGAGCAAGGAAACTACAGATACCTTTAATATCTTTAGGACATGGCATCTTCTCAATTGCATTAACTTTAGCCTTATCCACCTCAATACCTCCTTTGACTTTTTTTTGACCCAAGACAATGCCTTCATTTGATAATACCTTCATTTACCATGAAGTGGCACTTATCCCAGTTCAATACAAGGTTAGTTTGCTCACATATCTGCAAAACTTGATCAAGGTTGCTTAAGCAATCATAAAAAGAAGTTCCATAGACACAAAAATCATCCATGAAAACTTCAACAATCTTTTCACAAAAATCATAGAATATAGCAGTCATACATCTTTGAAAGGTAGAACTTCCATTGCATAACCCAAAAGTCTTACATCTATAAGCATAGGTTCCAAAATGACAAGTAAAGGTGGTTTTCTCTTGATTAGGTTGTGACATAGGTATTTGAGAGAAACCAGAATAACCATATAGAAAGCAAAAATGTGTGTGCTTTGATAAGCTTTCTAGCATTTGGTCTATGAAAGGTAAAGGATAATGATATTTTCTAGTATTTTGTTTAATTTTATAAAATCAATTACCATTCTATAGCTAGTCACAATTATTTGTGGAATGAGTTCATTTTTATCATTAGGAACAACAGTAATACCTCCTTTCTTAGGAACACAATGAACGGGACTTACCCATCTACTATCAGCTATGGGATAAATTATACCTGCTTCCAGAAGCTTTAATATTTCATTTCTTACCACTTCTTTCATTTTGATATTCAGTCTCCGTTGGTGATCAACAATGGGTTTAGCATCTGGTTCCATATTAATCTTGTGCTGGCAAAGAGTGGGACTAATGCCCTTAAGATCATCAAGAGTATACTCAATAGCATCTCGGTGCTTCCTTCGAGTTTTTAATAGTCTTTCTTTTTCATGCTTTGTAAGGTTAGCACTAATTATAACAATAAATATCTTATTTTCATCAAGATAAGCATATTTCAAAGTGTCGGGTAATTGCTTTACTTTAAACACAGGATCACCCTTGCGTGGAGGAGGACCTCCTAGAGTTTCAACATGCAAGTTGTGTTTAAGGATAGGCTTTTGCTCAAAGAACATATTATCTAGTTCCTTTCTCTCACGCACATGCACGTCATTTTCATGGTCTAGAAAATATTGTTCTAATGGATCACTAGGAGGAATGGCAATAGAAGCAAGACCAATTAGTTCATCTTTACTAGGCAATTATTTATCATGGGGTTGCTTACTGAACTTGGAGAAATGAAACCCGTGACAAATACCACAAAAATTAACACTAACAGTTTCCTTTTTGCAATCCATTTGAGCATTGACAATGTTAAAGAAGGGTCTACCAAATATTATGGGACAAAAATCATCTTGTATTGAGCCAAGTACTAGGCAATTAGCATGGTATTTTACTTTTCAACACAAGACTTCAACATCTCTAACAATCCCAAGTGATGTGATGGTGTCTCTATTAGCAAGTTTAATAGTAACATCTATGTCTTCTATTTCAGCGGGTTCTATCTCATGCATAATTTCTTGATATAAGGTGAAAGGAATAGGACTAACACTAGCACCCGTATCACATAAACCATGATTGCAATGATCTCCTATTTTGACTGAGACGACATGCATGCCAACAACGGGCCTATTTTTATTTTTGGTATCAGGTTTGGCAATTCTAGCAGCTTGATCACATAAATAAATAACATGCCCATCAGTATTATCGACCAAGAGATATTTAACCATAGTAGTACTAGGTTCTACCTTGATTTGCTCAAAGGGTTTGGTTTTCTAACATAACTTTTGTTAACCATTGTTGAAGCTTTAGCATGTTCCTTTATCCTAACAGGAAAGGTGGTTTCTTAATATAAGAAGTGGTTACAAGTGGGTCAACATTGTAAATGATAGTTTCATCCTCAAATTTAATTGATTCTTCAACTTTTTTCATTTAATAGGTGAATGATATTTAAACCATTTCACTTTAGGGAGATCAGCCTGAGAAGCAAAGGTTTCACAAAATGAGGCTACTATCTCAGAGTCAAGTCCATATTTAGTGCTAAAATCATTGAAAGCATCGGTATTCATAAAAGATTTAACACAATCAAAATTAATTTTTATACCTGACTCTTTACCTTCATTGAATTCCCAATCTTCAGAGTTGCATTTAATTCTTTCCAAAAGGTCCCACCTGAATTCAATGGTCTTCTTCTTAAACGAACCAGAACAAGAAGTGTCGAGCATGATTTGATCATTACGAGAAATACAAGCATAAAAATTGCGAATAATAATTTCCCTCACAATCTCATGATTGGGGAATGAATATAACATTTACTTCTTCCTCCCCCCAAGCTAGAGCGATACTTTCTCCTTCACAAGGCCGAAAATTATTAAAATTCCAATCACGATGAACAAGATGCATAGGATAAAATTTTGATGAAACTCCAATTGCAATCAATTTCATTTCCAAGATCCTGTATCATCACATACCCTATACCATGTCAATGCTTTCCCCTCAAATATGAAGGTAAAATCTTCTTATTGGCTTCATCTCCGGATAAACCTGCAAGCTTAAATAATCCACAAACTCCATCCACATAGATTAGGTGCATATCGGGATGTTTTGTTCCATCTCTTGCATAAGGATTAGCTGGCAGTTTCTCTATCATACCCGACGGAATTTCATATCCTGTCGAGGTGAAGATACCCCGAAAAAACCCCTCAAAGGATTACTTTCCATAGTGACAAGTAACAGTAAATTTCAGCACGTAATATAAATTTTCGCTTACCAAATTCCGCTTATCAAAGGCGCTTCACTCCCGGACAACGGCTCCAGAAAAGAGTCTTGATGGACCACAAGTGTAGGGGATCAATCGTAGTCCTTTTTGTAAGTAAGAGTGTCGAACCCAACAAGGAGCGAAAGGAAATGACAAGCGGTTTTCAGCAAGGTAATTTCTGCAAGCACTGAAATAGCGGTAACAAGTTGTTTGATACCAAGATAATTGTAACAAGTGACAAGTGGCAATAGTAACAACAGGTGCAGCAAGGTAGCCCAATACTTTTGTGGTAAAGGACAGGCCAGAACAATTTCTTATAATAGGCAAAGTGTTCTTGAGGGCACACGGGAATTTCATCTAGTAACTTTCGTTATGTTGGGTTAATTCGCGTTCGGTACTTAGATTATTTGATATGTGGGTGGGCCGGTGCTTGGGTGTTGTTCTTACTTGAACAAACCTCCCACTTATGATTAACCCTCCCACAAGCATCGGGATTTATGATAAAAGTATTAAGAATAATGTCTAACCATAGCATTAAACATTGAGATCCAAATCAGCCCCATACGGAGTAGCGCATAAAGTGGGGTTTAAGTCTCCGTCACTCTCGCAACCCACCATCTAATTACTACTCCACAATGCATTTCCTAAGGCCCAAAGATGGTGAAGTTTTATGTAGTTGATGTTCACATAACACCACTAAGGGAATCACAACATTCACATTATTAAAATATCGAACGAAGATCAACTTCACATGACTACTTGCAACATGACTTCTCCCGTGGCCTCAAGAACAAAAGTAAATACTCACAAGTGATAATCATGCTCATGATTTGAGAGCTATCAAATAGCATACTGGATCTGGAAATATGATTCCACCAAATAAACCATAAAGCATGAACTACAAGATGTAATCAACACTACTAGTCACACCCCACGTACCAATCCGAGGTTTCGGTACAAGACTGAGCACAAGAGATGAACTAGGGTTTTGAGAGGAGATGGTACTAATGAATATGTTGATGAAGATTGGCCTCCCCAAGATGAGAGGGTTGTTGGTGATGACGATGGCCTCGATTTCCCCCTCTGAGAGGGAAGTTCCTCTGGTGGAATCGCTCCGCCGAAGGGCAAAAGTGCTCATGCCCAGGTTCCGCCTCGAGACGGCGGCGCTTCGTCTCGAAGGTACTCTCCTGATTTTTTTTCAAGTTAAAAGAGAATTTATACGAGAATACGGTCGCCAGAGGTGGGCCAAGGGGCCCACTAACCACCAGGATGTGCCAAGGGGGCCTGGTGCGCCCTGGTGCCTAGTGGGCGCCTTGTAGCCCCCCTCTTGTGCTTGTCCCCTCCAGTATTTTTCATTTATTCCAAAAAAATCTCAATAAAGTTTCAACCCATTTGGAGGAGAGCGGAATAGGTATCTTTGATGTAGCTTTTTCAGGTCCAAAATTCCATCTACCGACAGTCTCCCTCTTGATGTAATCCTTGCATATTATGAGAGAAAAGGCATTAGAATTACTCCAACAAGTGGTAAAATCCATAAAAATAGTACTCCCTCCGGTCCTTTTTACTCCGCATATTATATTTGTGTCAAGTCAAACTTTACAAAGTTTGACCAAATATATATTGAAAAATATTAACATCTACAATACCAAATATACATATCATGAAACTACCTTTCGTAATGAATCTAACAATATTAATTTGACATTGTGAATATTGTTACATGTTTCTATAAATTTGGTGACGGTAGAGATAATTTGACTTCGGACAAAGATAATATGCAGACTAAAAAGGACCGGAGGGAGTATAAATAACAGTAACAAAACATGATACAAAATGGATGTATCAGCGGCGATGGGCGGCACTGCGGTGGGCGGTACTTATGGTTCATGCGTAGGTTCGACGGGTCGGGGGAAGAGAGCGGCTGTAGCGTGCGTATCCGTGCGCCGAGGAGGTGAGTCCGCCTGTGAGCTCGGCTAGTCGGCGTGGTCCACATGAGCTTGGAACTTTGTTGCTCCCTAGATTTTTTTTCTAAATATAGGCTAAGAAATTCTCCAACGCCCGAGGCAATGGCATGGGTTGCGTGGGGCGCAAATCCGCCCATGGGTTGAACCCACTAAAACGCACCTCTCTCACTGAAGAAAGATCAATCTACTTGGCCAAAGCAAATCAATAGATCGAAGAGATTTACAAAGCTATGATGATCATGCACATAAGGATCATATTTTAAGAAAATGCTCAAATATTTTTCATGAATAATCTGAACATAAACCCACAATTCATCGATCCCAACAAACACATCGTACAAAAGAGTTACATTGAATAGATCAAAGCGAAGATGCGATGATCATTGTATTGCAGATCAAGAGAGAGAGATAGCCATCTTGGTACTAACTACGGATCCGTAGGTCTATTGTGAACTACTCACACATCATCATGAGAGCAGCTAGGTTAATGTAGAGGTCCCCCGTGATCGATTCCCCTCCGGTAGGGCATCAAAAAAGGGCTCCAGATGGCCTCACGGCGGAACACATACTTGTGGCGGCGGAAAAAGTGTTTCGGAGTGCTCTCTATGGATTTTGGGATTAGAGAGAATTTATAGGATGAAGAGGTGTGCAAGAAGTCAGCCGAGGGGGCACGAGGCAACAGGGCGCGACCACCCTCTAGGCGCACCCTGTTGTGTGGTGCTCCCCTCGTGAGGCCTCTAGCCTCCTCCTGAAGCTTACAAGTCTTCTATTGGTCTAGAAAAATCACCAAAAAGTTTCATGGCAGTTAGACTTCATTTGGTACTGTAAACTTGAAAAGCTAAAAACACACAGAAAACAACAACTAGCACTGGGCACCGAGTCAATAGGTTAGTGCTCAAACAATATAAATTGATGTATAAACACCCAAAAAGTATCCTAGAATGACAATATAATAGCATGGAACAATAAAAAATTATAGATACGTTGTAGACGCATCAATTGACATGACATGTAGAGACCACCTAGGAGAGAGGTGGGCCCGGGCTCTGGTTAGTGTCCGTGATTATTTCATAATAACATGATTAAAAATATTGAGTGTTTGATGTGAGACCGCCACTGACATATACGCACTAACCGCTGCAAGGGATAATGGTTTACGAGGCCCTCGGCATCATTAGTTCATAACAAAAGCTCTCTCGGATGTCACAATGGAGTGGGCTGATTGTTGGGGTGAGTCAGTTATGCCTGCTGAGTATAGAGAGGTGGGCTTGGTCCCCAGTCAGTCTCGCACCATGCATGAGCGCTTAGGGTGATGGGCCCATGACCCCTTTGCACTCAGGATTTAGACCGGTGTGTTGACCTCTCTAGAGAGCCTAGTTAGGACTTCGATGTGTCGATCATCCGAATCCGGGCATTACCCAGAATAGTGTGTCCGGACAGAGGTAATCAAGCGTATCGGGTAGATTGTTGCACCCCTACAGGGAAGTGAAACTATTTGGATAGCCACATCCACGGTAACGGACAACTTGGAGATGTATCCCGATCTTATACTACTTGAACCATATACTTGATAAAATACACCAAGATAACAAACAAATATCCTCGAAGATTTATTTCTTGTAGGGAGTCGGGGAGAGCATCTATGGGCAGGTTATTTTATATGTATGTGCAAGATGATGCTATATACACTCCTCTATTCTACTGCTGAAAGATGTAGTCTTAGATAGGATCAGCTTCTCTCCCTTATTCTAGCATTTCTATAGTTTAGTCCACACATATTACCCCATTCCTTCGATACAGATGCATACCTAGTATAGATCTCATGTACGCCTTGTGGGTGCTTTGGATGAGTACTTACCATTCCTTTGCTACTCTTTCTACTTCGATTCGGTTGCTCAAATAGATGATATTCCCGAGTATGAATGTCCTATCCCAGGAGGCTACTACGTGGAGGACGTTTGACGAGGAGTAGTCCAGAGGTCCTTGATACGTCCATTTTGCATCATGTTTTCATGTTGATATTTATTTCTTTTTGGGTTGTTATTACACTTCGAGGTACAATACTTTTTCCTTTTCTCTCTTATTTTGCAAGGTTTACATGAAGAGGGAGAATGCCGGGAGCTGGAATTCTGGCCTGAAAAAGGAGCAAGTTTGAGATGCCTATTCTACGCAACTCCAAAAGCCGTGAAAATCAACGTGGATTTTTTTGGGAATATATAAAAAATATTGGGCGGAAGAGGTACCACAGGGGCGCCACCTGGAGGCCACAAGCCTGCCAGGCCCGGCCTACCCCCCTGGCCGGGGCTGGAGGGCTTGTGGGCCCCCTGTTGCCCCTTCAGCGCTCATCTTTTGCTATATGAAGGGTTTCGTCCAGAAAAAAATCAGAAGGGTGCTTTTCAGAGGATTCGCCGCCGCCACGAGGCAGAACTTGAGCAGAACCGATCTAGAGCTCCGGCAGGACGATCCTGCCGGGGAAACTTCCCCCCCCGGAGGGGGAAATCTTCGCCATCGTCATCACCAACACTCCTCTCATCAGAGGGGACTCATCACCATCAACATCTTCATCAGCACCATCTCATCTCCAAACCCTAGTTCATCATTTGTAACCAATCTCCGTCTCACGACTCCGATTGGTACTTCTAAGGTTGCTAGTAGTGTTAATTACTCCTTGTAGTTGATGCTAGTTGGATTATTTGGTGGAAGATTTTATGTTCAGATCCTTGATGCAAATCATTACCTCTCTGGTCATGAACATGATTATGCTTTCTGAGTAGTTACTTTTGTTCCTAAGGACATGGGATAAGTCATGCTAGTAGTAGTCATGTGAATTTGGTATTCGTTCGATATTTTGATGTGGTGTATGTTGTTTCTCCTCTACTGGTGTTATGTGAACGTCGCCTACATAACACTTCACCATTATTTGGGCCTAGAGGAAGGCATTGGGAAGTCGTAAGTAGATGATTGGTTGCTAGAGTGACAAAAGCTTAAACCCTAGTTTATGCGTTGCTTCGTAAGGGTCTGATTTGGATCCACTAGTTTAATGCTATGGTTAGACTTTGTCTTAATTCTTCTTTCGTAGTTGCGGATGCTTGCGAGAGGGGTTAATCATAAGTGGGATGCTTGCCCAAGTAAGGGCAGTACCCAAGCGCTGGTCCACCCACATATCAAACTATCTAAGTAATGAACGCGAATCATATGAACATGATGAAAACTAGCTTGACAGAAATTCCCGTGTGTCCTCGGGAGCGTTTTTCCTCCTATAAGACTTTGTTCAAGCTTGTCCCTTGCTACAAAAGGGATTGGGCCACTTTGCTGCATCGTTGCTACTTTTGTTACTTGTTACTAGCTACGAATCATCTCACCATACAATCACTTGTTACCGATAATTTCAGTGCTTGCAGATATTACCTTGCTGAAAACCACTTGTTAGATCCTTTTGCTCCTCGTTGGGTTCCACGCTCTTACTTATCGAAAGGACTACGATTGATCCCCTATACTTGTGGGTCATCAAGACTCTTTTCTGGCGTCGTTGCCGGGGAGTGAAGCGCCTTTGGTAAGTGGAACTTGGTAAGGAAACATTCATATAGTGTGCTGAAATTAATTGTCACTTGTCACTATGGAAACTAATCCTTTGAGGGGCTTGTTCGGGGTATCTTCACCTCGAATGGAAGCACAAAGAGTTGCTCCTCAACCTGCTGCACCTACTGAAAATATTTTCTTTGAATTTCTTTCGGGTATGCTTGAGAAACTGCTGGCTAATCCTTTTACAGGAGATGGAACATCACATCCAGACTTGCATCTAATCTATGTAGATGAAGTTTGTGGTTTATTTAAGATTGAAGGTTTGCCCGAGGATGAGGTCAAGAAGAAGGTCTTTCCTTTATCTTTGAAGGATAAGCCGTTGACAAGGTATAGGCTATGTGATGATACTGGATCATGGGACTACAATCGGTTGAAATTGGAATTTCATCAAAAGTTTTATCCTATGCATTTAGTACATCGTGATCGGAATTATATTTATAATTTTTGGCCTCATGACAGAGAAAGCATAGCTCAAGCTTGGGGGAGGCTTAAATCAATGTTATATTCATGCCCCAATCATGAGCTCTCGAGATAAATTATCATCCAGAACTTTTATGCTCGGCTTTCTCATGATGATCGCACCATTCTTGATACTTCTTGTACCGGTTCTTTTATGAAGAGAGATATTGACTTCAAATGGAATTTATTGGAGATAATTAAACGCAACTCTGAAGATTGGGAGCTCGAAGAAGGTAAGGAGTCAGGTATGAATTTCCAGTTTGATTGCGTTAAATCCTTTGTTGAAACAAATACTTTTTGTGACTTTAGTGCTAAGTATGGACTTGACTCTGAGATAGTAGCTTCATTGTGTGAATCATTTGCTGATCATGTTGATCTCCCCAAAGAGAAGTGGTTTAAATATCATCCTCCTTTATAAGTCAATGTAGTTAAACCCTCCAGTTGAAGAGAGAGTCATAGCCTATAATGATCCTGTTGTTCCCAGTGCTTACATTGAGAAACCACCTTTCCCTGTTAGGATAAAGGATCATCCTAAAGCTTCAACTGTGATACGTAGAGGCTACATTAGAACACCTACACCCCCTGAGCAAATTAGAGTTGAACCTGGCATTGCTATTATCAAAGATCTTTTGTCCGATGATGTTGAGGGACATAATATTCACTTCTGTGAAGATGCTGCTAGAATTGCTAAACCTCACGCTAGAGACAAACATAGGCCTGTTGTTGGCACGCCTGTTGTTTCTGTTAAGATAGGAGATCATTGCTATCATGGTTTACGACGTGGGTGCTACTGTTAGTGCAATACCTCAATCCTTATATGATGAAATCAAAGATGAGATTGCACCTATTGAGATAGAGCCTATTGATGTCACTATTCAGCTTGCTAATAGAGATACTATCTGCCCTGTGGGAATTGTTAGGGATGTTGAAGTCTTGTGTGGTAAAACGAAGTATCCTGCTGATTTCCTCATTCTTGCTACCACCCAAGATAGCTTTTGTCCCATCATATTTGGCAGACCTTTTCTCAATACTGTCAATGCTCATATTGATTGTGAGAAGCAAACTGTCACTGTTGGTTTTGAAGGTGTGTCACATGAGTTCAATTTCTCCAAGTTTGGTAGACAACCTCATGAAAAGGAGTTGCCTAGTAAGGATGAAACCATTGCCTTAGCTTCTATTGTCGTGCCTCCTACTGATCCCTTAGAGCAGTACTTGCTTGAGCATGAAAATGATATGCATATGGATGAAAGGGATGAGATAGATCGAGTTGTCTTAGAACAATATCCTATCCTTAAGAATAATCTGCCTGTTGAACTGCTTGGGGATCCACCCTCACCAAAGGGTGATCCTGTGTTCAAGCTTAAACAGTTGCCTGATACTCTTAAGTATGCTTATCTTTATGAAAAAGAGATATATCTTGTTATTATTAGTGCTAGCCTCTCAGAGCATGAAGAAAAGAAATTACTAAAAACTCTGAGGAAGCACCGTGCTGCTATTGGATATACTCTTGATGATCTTAAGGGCATTAGTCCCACTCTATGCCAGCACAAGAATAAAACAAATCCTGATTCCAAACCAGTTGTTGATCATCAATGGAGATTAAATCCTAAGATGAAAGAAGTAGTGAGAAAAGAAATACTAAAGCTCCTGGAAGCAGGTATTATCTATCTTGTTGCTCATAGTGATTGGGTAAGTCCGGTGCATTGCGTCCCTAAGAAGGGAGGCATTACCGATGTCCCTAATGATAAGGATGAATTGATCCTGCAGAGGATTTTTACTAGCTATAGGATGGTGATCGATTTTAGGAAATTGAATAAAGCCACTAGGAAAGATCATTACCCTTTGACTTTTATAGACCAAATTCTAGAAAGACTGTCTAAACACACACACTTCTGCTTTCTAGACGGTTATTCTGGTTTCTCCCAAATACCAGTTGCACAATCTGATCAGGAGAAAACCACTTTCACCTGCCCTTTCGGTACCTTTGCTTATAGACGTATGCCTTTTGGCTTATGTAAATCACCTGCCACCTTTCAAAGATGTATGATGGCTATATTCTCTGACTTTTGTGAAAAGATTGTTGAGGTTTTCATGGATGACTTCTTTGTTTATGGGTCTTCCTTTGACGATTGCCTCTGCAACCTTGATCGAGTCTTGCAGAGATGTAAAGACACCAATCTTGTCTTGAATTGGGAGAAGTGCCACTTTACGGTCAATGAAGGCATCGTCTTAGGACATAAAATTTCTGAAAGAGGTATTGAAGTCGATAAGGCTAAGGTTGATGCAACAGAGAAAATTCCATACCCTACAGATATCAAAGGTATAAGAAGTTTCCTTGGTCATGCTGGTTTCTATAGAAGGTTCATTAAAGACTTCTCTAAGATTTCTAGGCCTCTTACCAATCTCTTGCAAAAGGATATTCCTTTTGTTTTTGACGATGATTGTGAGGAAGCCTTCGAAATACTTAAGAGGGCTTTGATAACTACACCTATTGTTCAACCACCTGATTGGAACTTACCTTTTGAAATCATGTGTGATGCTAGGTGATTCCAAAGTCACTATTCACACTGATCATGCTGCTATTAAGTACCTCAGGGAGAAGAAAGACGCTAAACCTAGACTTATCAGATGGGTTCTCTTGCTACAAGAATTTGATTTGCACGTTGTCGACATGAAGGGTGTTGATAACCCAGTAGCAGATAACTTGTCTAGGTTGGAGAACGTTCTTGATGACCCACAACCTACTGATGATAGCTTTCCCGATGAGCAGTTGAGTGTCATCAATGCTTCACGTAGTACACCATGGTATGCTGATTATGCAAACTATATTGTTGCCAAATATATACCACCTAGCTTCACATATCAGCAAAAGAAGAAATTCTTCTTTGACTTGAGACATTACTTTTGGGATGATCCTCACCTTTATAAGGAAGGAGTAGATGGTGTTTTTAGACATTGTGTACCTAAACATGAACAGGGATAGATCCTACAGAAGTGCCACTCCGAGGCCTACGGAGGACACCATGCGGGAGATAGAACTACACACAAGGTATTGCAATCAGGTTTCTATTGGCGCACTCTCTTCAAGGATGCCCATAAGTTTGTCTTGTCTTGTGATGAATGTCAAGTAATAGGTAATATTAGTAAACGTCAGGAAATGCCTATGAACTATTCACTTGTCATTGAACCATTTGATGTTTGGGGCTTTGATTATAGGGACCTTTTCCAAAATTCAACGTGTATACTCATATCCTAGTTGTTGTTGATTATGTCACTAAGTGGGTAGAAGCTATCCCCACTAGTAGTGCTGATCACAACACCTCTATCAGGATGCTTAAGAAAGTTATCTTCCCTAGGTTTGGAGTCCCTAGATATCTAATGACCGACGGTGGTTCACATTTCATTCATGGTGCTTTCCGTAAAACGCTTGCGAAGTACGATGTCAACCATAGAATTGCGTCTCACTATCACCCTCAGTCCAGTGGTCAAGTAGAGCTAAGAAATAGAGATATTAAACTGATTCTGCAAAAGACTGTCAACAGGTCTAGAAAGAATTGGTCTAAGAAGCTCGATGATGCACTGTGAGCTTATAGAACTGCCTATAAGAATCCCATGGGCATGTCTCCGTACAAAATGGTGTACGGTAAAGCATGTCATCTACCTCTTGAGCTAGAGCATAAAGCTTATTGGGCAATCAAAGACCTCAACCTTGATTTCAAACTTGCTGGTGAGAAGAGGTTATTTGACATTAGCTCGCTTGATGAATGGAGAACTCAGGCATATGAAAACGCCAAGTTATTGAAAGAAAAGGTTAAGAGGTGGCATGATAAGAGGATACAAAAGCGTGAGTTCAATGTAGGTGATTATGTCTTGCTATACAATTCCCGTTTAAGATTCTTTGCAGGCAAGCTTCTCTCTAAATGGGAAGGTCCCTATATTGTTGAGGAAGTGTATCGTTCCGGTGCTATCAAGATCAACAACAGGGAAGGTAATTGTCCGAGAGTTGTAAACGGGCAGAGAATCAAGCATTATATCTTAGGTACTCCCATAAATGTTGAGAGCAATATTATCAATACCATAACTCCGGAGGAGTACATAAGGGATATTTATCAGCCTGTTTCAGACTCCGAAAACGAAGAGGTATGTGATTCGGTAAGTAAACCGACTCCCAAACCTTTCCCATAGCAATTTTCCTCCGTTTTAGAATATTTGAAAAAATAGAAAAACATTTAAAGCAGTCCATAAAGTGCCCGAGGAGGTGACAAGCCTCCTAGACCCGGCCTACCCCCCTGGCCAGGGCTGGAGGGCTTGTGGCCACCTCGTGCGCCTCCCAGACTCCGTTTTCGTGTGGAGTACTCCTTCTGGTCTGAAAAAAATCATTATATATTCTCCCAAAAGGTCTGACCTGTGTATCACGCAAATTTCCTCTGTTTTCGTTTCGAGCTTGTTTCTGCTGCACATCTAGATCGTTATGACGTCCTCAAAAGCTCCGAAGGACAAGATCTTCGAGAAGGTCATCAATTCTTACCTAGCGGGAGTGCTGCAACACCCTCAATCTATCGAGATGCATGAGGGGATGTTGCACATCCGTGAAGTTGAGGGGCCCAAGAAGGCAGGAAGCATGGAGACGAGGCTCGAAGCAATGGAGCAACAAGTCTTCAAGTGCCAAGGTATGGTGGAGCGTGGACTCAACGCCAACCACATGATGATCACGGAGTTCACCAACAAGCACAAGATTGATGCCAATGACATTGGGAAGCACCTCTCCAGGCTCTATGACATGATTGATCACCTCCAAGCCGAGATCTATGACCTGCAGAACCAAAACTGTGAGTATGAGTATAGATTTAAATCGATACGGTTGGCTGCAGATTTGAGGATTCCGGAGACTCGTTCTTCTTTCCATGATGGAGCACCTATGCCTTGGAACACGGAGGATCAAGCCCATGTTGCAACAAATCCACCACCATCACCTCCAAAGGAAGACAACTGAGCATGGGTATGGGCAATCCCCTTGGCTTGTGCCAAGCTTGGGGGAGTTGCCCCGGTATCGTATCACCATCATATATTTTGCCTTTACCTTTGTTTTAGTTTGTTTCTTTTCAGTTTTATCTTTCTCTAGTAGAATAAAAGTCTTAGTGTTTTAGGCTTGAGTTTTGCTTTGTGTCACCCCCGATGTATTCGAGCTCGTGAGCCATATAATAAGGAGTGTCTTAGTTGAAGGGCTTTGCCTCTTGCCATGATCAAAAGATCGAGAAAGAACAAAAGCATGAAAGATCATGTGGTGATCTTATGGGAAGTGATGGCTTCACATGTAAAAAGGATGTTGATTGAAACTTGTTGAGGGTAGACAAATGTAGACCTTGGTCATTGTTGCAATTAATAGGAAGTGATAAGGAAGGAGAGGTTCACATATAAATATATCATCTTTGACACCATCTATGATTGTGAACACTCACTAAACTATTGCATGCCTAGAAGTAGATGTTGGACAAGGAAGATAACATAATGAATTGTGTTTGCTTGGTTCCGAATAATGTTATATGATTAGAGATCCCCTAGCATGTGACGATTGCCTCCACCTCATATTAGCCAAAACTCCCGCAGCAAGTAGAGATGCTACTTGTGCATACATAAACCTTCACCCAGTTTTTCCATGAGTGTCCACTATACCTACCTATGGATTGAATAACATCCCTCAAGTAAGTTGTCATCGGTGCAAGCAATAAAAATTGCTCCCTAATATGTATGATCTATTAGTGTGTGGAAAATAAGCTTTGTACGAACCTGTGATGAGGAAGACATAAAAGCGACAGACTGAATAATAAAGTTCTTTATCACAGGAGGCAATATAAAGTGACGTTCCTCCGCACTAAGAGGACACGCATCCCAACCTCAAAAGCACATGACAACCTCTGCTTCCCTCTACGAAGGGCATATCTTGTACCTTTACTTTTTGCCCTTGAAAGAGTCATGGTGATCTTCACCAATTCCTTGTTTCGCCTTTATCTTGGCTAACGTAACATGCTAGGAAAAGATCTATATTCATATGTCAACTTGGAGGTTAGTATTCATGAATTATTATTGTTGACATTACCCTTGAGGTAAGAACTTGGGAGGCAAAACTATAAGCCCCTATCTTTCTCTGTGTCCAGTTGAAACTTTGATCTCATGAGTACCACGTGAGTAGTAGCAATTGTAGAGAACGAAAAGATGATTGAGTATGTGGATTTGCTTTACAAGCTCTTATTTAACTCTCTCTGATGTTGTGATAAATTGCAATTGCTTCAATGACTAAAGGCTGTCGGTTGTTGATTCTCGGTAAGGTTCTTGATTCATGCTTTACTTTGTGAAGAATTTGTCACTTTAGCATGAGAGATTATATGTTGGTATTGCTGTTCTGATCATGATCATGATGCCTGCATGTTCGTATCTTGTTTTGTCGACACCTCTCTCCCTAAACATGTGGACATATTTATTGAGCTAGGCTTTCGCTTGAGGACAAGCGAGGTCTAAGCTTGGGGGAGTTGATACGTCCATTTTGCATCATGTTTTCATGTTGATATTTATTGCTTTTTGGGTTGTTATTACACTTCGAGGTACAATACTTATGCCTTTTCTCTCTTATTTTGCAAGGTTTACATGAAGAGGGAGAATGCCGGCAGCTGGAATTCTGGCCTGAAAAAAGGAGCAAGTTTGAGATGCCTATTCTGCGCAACTCCAAAAGCCGTGAAAATCAACGTGGAATTTTTTGGGAATATATAAAAAATACTAGGCAGAAGAGGTACTAGAGGGGCGCCACGTGGAGGCCACAAGCCTGCCAGGCCCAGCCTACCCCCCTGGCCGGGGCTGGAGGGCTTGTGGGCCCCATGTTTCCCCTCCGTCGCTCGTCTTTTTCTATATGAAGGGTTTCGTCTGGAAAAAAAATCAGAAGGGAGCTTTTCGGAGGATTCGCCGCCGCCACGAGGCGGAACTTGAGCACAACCAATGTAGAGCTCCGGCAAGACGATCCTGCCGGGGAAACTTCCCTCCTGGAGGGGGAAATCGTTGCCATCGTCATCACCAACGCTCCTCTCATCGGAGGGGACTCATCACCATCAACACCTTCATCAGCACCATCTCATCTCCAAACCCTAGTTCATCACTTGTAACCAATCTCCATCTCACGACTCCAATTGGTACTTGTAAGGTTGCTAGTAGTGTTAATTACTCCTTGTAGTTGATGCTAGTTGGATTATTTGGTGGAAGAGTTTATGTTCAGATCCTTGATGCTACTCATTACCTCTCTATTCATGAACATGATTATGCTTTGTGAGTATTTACTTTTGTTCCTGAGGTCATGGATAAGTCATGCTAATAGTAGTCATGTGAATTTGGTATTCGTTCGATATTTTGATGTGTTGTATGTTGTTTCTCCTCTAGTGGTGTTATGTGAACGTCGACTACATAACACTTCACCATTATTGGGGCCTAGAGGAAGGCATTGGGAAGTAGTAAGTAGATGATGGGTTGCTAGAGTGGCACAAGCTTAAACCCTAGTTTATGCGTTGCTTCATAAGGGGCTGATTTGGATCCACTAGTTTAACGCTATGGTTAGACTTTGTCTTAATTCTTCTTTTGTAGTTGCAGATGCTTTCGAGAGGGGTTAATCATAAGTGGGATGCTTGTCCAAGTAAGGGCAGTACCCAAGTGCTGGTCCACCCACATATCAAAGTATCAAAGTAACGAACATGAATCATATGAACATGATGAAAACTAGCATGACAGAAATTCCCGTGGGTCCTCGGGAGCGTTTTTCCTCCTATAATACTTTGTTCAGGCTTGTCCCTTGCTACAAAAGGGATTGGGCCACTTTGCTACACAGTTGCTACTTTTGTTACTTGTTACTTGCTATGAATCATCTCACCATACAATCACTTGTTACCGATAATTTCAGTGCTTGCAGATATTACCTTGCTGAAAACCACTTGTCAGATCCTTCTGCTCCTCGTTGGGTTCGACACTCTTACTTATTGAAAGGACTACGATTGATCCCCTATACTTGTGGGTCATCAGTCCTAAGCAGGAGGCCTTGCCTTTCGATCTAGTTGACGTTGTTATGCTCAACCTTCTTCAAGCAAAAACTTGTCTAACTATGTCCGTACTCACATAATATTTGCTTCACTTTTGCTTCGGTAGGCCCCCTCACAAAACGTAAAAGGATAAACATATAACCACCCCGCATTGTACATTAGAGGTCGTCGTACGTACCTCACATTGTACCCACCTCGTATTATATACGTACGACGACCTATATTGTACAATATAAGGTGGGTATACATTCCATCTTCTATGTTTTCTGAGGGGGGGTCTACCGAAGCACACCTCTATTTTCTTTCATGACTGGTGTGTTATGGATCTTCGTGACCCGGGCTTGTAATATAAAGATTTATGTTTAACTTTGTGTCATAGATTTGTGTTGTGATATTGATGTGAGTCACCGTTTGTGATCATGCATGGTGCGTGTATGATCAGTGCACAATTGCCCCCGCAGGCATCACATGGGGCTTGGATGTCTCGGACCTCGGGTGCACTACGGTTAGTCTAAGGTTCCGTCGATTGTGAAGAATATGCACTGATCCTATTTAGTTTTGGAGAGGGTTGGACTTCTAGTTCTCCCGAGAAGAGTGGGAGGTGTTTGTTGCTTGGTGGATACATTCTTCAAAGATTTTCCGGGAGGAAAGTTGGCTCGATGGTCATGCCATAGCTCATGAGTTTGGCCTGTGTGAGAACTATGAAGCCTTGGGTCGTACGAAAGGTGTTGGTTGCTATGACAACAAAAGTCCTTCCCCGGCAACGCCAGGAATTCTTCTTGCTACTTCTCTTGCTTGCGTCGGTTTTTTCCCTCAATTTGAGAACCAAGGTATCAATCCAGTAGGAGAATCTCGTCAAGTCCAGAGTACCTGCACAAACACAAAGAGCTTGCACCCAACGCTATAAAGGGGTTGTCAATCCCTTCAAGATTGTTTGCAAAGTGAGATCTGAAGGCGGAAAGTGCAATGAAGTAAAAAGTGTAAGGCTGAAAATATGGTGTGGAGTAGACCCGGAGGGCATAGTGTTCACTAGAGGCTTCTCTCAAAATAGCAAGTATTACGGTGGGTGAACAAATTACTGTCGAGCAATTGATAGAACCGCGCAAAGTCATGACGATATCTAAGGCAATGATCATACATATAGGCATCACGTCCGAGACAAGTAGACCGATTCTTTCTGCATCTACTACTATTACTCCACACATCGACCGCTATCCAGCATGCATCTAGTGTATTGAGTTCATGACGAACAGAGTAACGCCTTAAGCAAGATGACATGATGTAGAGGGATAATCTCAAACCAATGATGAAAACCCCATCTTTTTACCCTTGATGGCAACAACATGATGCGTGCCTCGTTATCCCTTCTGTCACTTGGTGAGGTCACCGCACGGTATGAACCCAAAACCAAGCACTTCTCCCATTGCAAGAATCATAGATCTAGTTGGCCAAACAAAACCCACAACTCGAAGAGAATTACAAGGATATCAAATCATGCATAAGAGAGATCAGAAGAAACTCAAATAAGATTCATAGATAATCTGATCATAAATCCACAATTCATCGGATCTCGACAAACACACCGCAAAAGAAGATTACATCGGATAGATCTCCATGAATATCATGGAGAACTTTGTATGGAAGATCCAAGAGAGAGAAGAAGCCATCTAGCTACTAGCTATGGTCCCGTAGGTCTATGGTGAACTACTCACGCATCATCGCAGAGGTCATGGTGTTGATGAAGAAGCCCCGTGTATCTGAATCCCCCCTCCGGCAAGGCACCAGAATATGCCCCAGATGGGATCTTGCGGAGACAGAAGCTTGCGGTGGCGGAAAAGTACTTTCCATGATCTCCTAATTTTTTATCGAATTTTAGGGAATATATAGGCGCAAAACCTAGGGCAAATGAGCCTTAGGGAGCCCACAAGCCAGGGGGCCATGGGCCCCCCTGGCCGCGCCATGAGGGCTTGTGGGGTCCCTGGTGGCCCCTGCCCTGATTCTCCGGCTTCCCGATCTTTTTCTGATCCGGAAAAAATCTTTTTGCCAGTTTCATTCCGTTTGGACTCCGTTCAAAATCCTCCTCTGAAAGGGGTCAAAAACATTGAAAAACAGGAACTGGCACTTGGCACTGAGTTAATAAGTTAGTCCCAAAAAATATATAAAAGGCATGCAAAACATCCAAAGTTTGACAAGATAGTAGCATGAAACCATAAAAAATTATAGATACGTTAGAGACGTATCATTGGTCGGTCATAATTGTATCTAATTAGAGGGGCCTTGAGTGTGCCAGCCTTACGACAACACATCTAGGCCTGGCAGTTGGTGAGCAGGGTGCAACTTGCCACCATGCAGGATGTCCTCCTCTAGTGTTGGAATCGGGTCAGTCATTACCCTTCCAAGAGCTGCTACGACGGTCTCTTCCAGGGATCGGTTGGTTCAAAAATTGCTGATTCTACATAATGTAAGGTCGATACTAAATCCTTTCAAGAGAAGTGTAGTGTTACTAAGACCATGGGAACTAGGAACTTCATCAATACAAGGTAAGTGGAACCTTTGATTTTATCATTCTTATTTTCTGTGCACATAAAAATCTTCAGTAGGTATGCATTTTTAGGACACTGTTATTACTGTGCTATCCTATGAATGGACACACCAAGTAAGTTCTGGGAGCCTAACCTTGTAGACCAGCTGAAAATAGTTAGTGTTAGGATGGATTGGGTCTACTAGGTCACTTAGGATATTGATTTTGAAAGGTCTCGCTTCAGTCTTTTCCTGGTTAGTCTACACCTTGAGTTTAGTAGCAGAAGAGACTGTTTGGTTCATGCAGGGAATATACACAAACCTCTCGAGAGTGTAAAAGTTGATAGAATTAGACGTGTGCTTGGTTATGGTGAATGTTGAGCAACTTGGTCGGGAACTGTGTGGAAGGTCTCATCACCGTTTTTTCTTAACTAAAACTTGTTAGGTTGAACATGATGATATGACCTTTGTTGGTGCATGGTTGGATGGTTAGGAGGACAGTGGTATCCCCATGCCACTAGGGTTCAAGACCTAGACTTGACACCAATGCTCGCATTTTCCTGAATTTATTCTAGGCCTTCCAGCGATGTGCATTCAATGAGAGGAGATGTTCCTGCTGGAATTTTTATCTACTTTTGGGTCAGCCCAATATATAATTTCAGAAATTCTTAATAAATCCTAGAGGCCCACGCAGCCCATTTGTGCAAGGCAAGACGTGGAAATGTTTAGTCCCACATTTCTAGTTCAATGGGAGTTGGACCTCCTTATAAGGGAGGATGTTTCCACACATGTATGAGCTTGAGAACAAGAGAGACATACACGCGCGCTCCTCCTCCTCCTCCGTCACGACGCGGGTTGCGCTCGTCTCCCTCGTTCTCTTCGGCTCCCGTCGCTAGCCTCTCGCCTCCTTCTCTTGCGCCTATAAAAGAGAGGTCGCTTCCTGTCACCACCAGTTCCATCTCTCTGTGTTGCTGCTACGTTCTTCCCCATCCCGACCTGCGGCGTGCACCGTATGTCGGGACAGTAGGCCTCTGAAACTCCGTCTCTTTGAGTTTTGTATCGGAGAAGGGATATAAGGTTTTTGGGGAGCGCTCAGTGCAACTACTGGCTTCCGTCACGGACACCGACGATCTCTTCCCGAACGACAACTTCTTCCACGACATCGACCACCTCTTCGGTAACATGGCCGACGACAACGCCAGCACCAACCCTACTGCTGCTGCAACTCAGTACGTGCTCGTGTCCCTTTTCTTTGAGTTCCTACCGCAACTTCTTGCTCTAGTTTCACTGCTAGATATCTTCCGTTTCTGCTCATCCTTTCATATGATGTTTTATGTACATAGAATGACTCTATATATGTTCTCTTTTAGATCATATGTGCACATGTCTTTTGTCGTCTCATCTCTATATTGCCTGCCCTGTTTCATCTATTTTATGATAGTCATGTTTTCTCTATTAATAAAATCCTATGATAAATTGCTCATATTTCCAACAATCCAAAAACCTTATTATAGGCAATTTACCCCCGAGTGGTTTTGCTGCTTCCATGAGACCTCCTATATTTGAGGGTATCCACTATAAGAGGTGGCGCGTGAGAGCTGTTCTATGGTTTCAAACCATGAGCTGCTATGACGCCACTCTTGGCAAACCTGAAGGAGATCATGATGCTCAATGGGAACTAGCTTTTCAGAAAATGGATACCTTGTTTAAGCTTGATCTCTTGAGTGTTCTTGGTGAGAACATAGTTGATGCTTATCCATCAATTGATAATGGAAAAGAGATGTGAGATGCACTCGAGGCCAAGTTTGAGGTCTCGGATGCCGGCACTGAGCTGTACATCATGGAACAATTCTATGACTACAGGATGACTAAAGAGCGCTCCATGGTTGAGCAAGCTCACGAGATAGAGTCATTTGCAAAAGAACTTGAGCACTTCAATTGCATGCTACCACACAAGTTTGTTGCTAGAGGCATCATCACTAAACTTCCTCCTTCGTCAAAGAACTTTGTTACCTTACTAAAGCATAAGAGGGAGGAGTTTTCTGTTCCGGATCTCATAGGTACTCTTGATCTGGAAGAAAAGGCGAGAGCAAAAGACACACATGCTCGAGGTATTAAGGGAGGATATAGTGCCAATCTGGTACAGAAGAAAAACTTACAGCCCCACAATTTCAAGAACAAGGGCCAGTTTGATGGTAAAGCAAAGGTCGATGGGAAGAACAAAGTTGTAGAGCACACCAACTTCAAGAAGAATAATGACAAGAAGAAAGGTGTTTGTCATGTGTGCGAAGATCCTGATCATTGGGTACCTAACTGCCCTAACCGTTATGACAAGCGTCAACATGGGAAAGGCGGCAAGACCGCTAATGTTTTCATTGGTGACACTGACGTGGAGGATGCTAGGTATGGTATATTTCCCCTATCCTTTCAGTATGTCATTTTCCCGATTGATTGACTGACACGGGTGCTAATGTGCATGTATGCGATGATATTTCCATGTTTTCATCTTATCAATCCGCAGGGACTTCCACTGTGCTGATGGGCAACGGTTCAAGTGCTTATGTTCATGGTGTTGGCACAGTCAATCTGAAGTTTACTTCGGGGAAGGTCGTGTGGCTGAAGAACATGCATTATGTCCCCTCCGTGAATAAAAACCTTTAGCAGATCTCTTTTGTGTAGAGATGGCTAAAAGCTTGTCTTTGAGTCGAATAAATTTGTAATATCCAAGTTTGGAACTTTTGTTGGTAAAGGCTATGAGTCAGGGGGCATGTTTCGTTTATCCTTGGCAGATATTTGCAATAAAGTTGTTAAGCATGTTTGCAACAATAGTGAATCAAATGTGTGGCATTCACGTCTCTGTCATGTTAATTTTGGTTGCATGCCGCGACTAGCAAAATTGAACTTAATCCCTAGCTTCACCACCGTCAAGGGATCTAAGTGTCAAGTTTGTGTGCAAGCCAAGCAGCCTCGTAAGTCTCACACAACTGCCGAAACGAGAAACCGTGCACCTCTAGAGCTCATACATTCAGATCTATGTGAAATGAATGGTATTTTCACAAAAGGTGGAAAAAATATTTCATTACGTTAATTGATGACTCCACTAGATACTACCAAGTGTATCTTCTGAAATCTAAGGATGAGGCTTTGAAATTTTTCAAGATCTATAAAGCTGAAGCGGAAAACCAACTTGATCGAAAGATCAAGAGGCTTAGGTTTGATCATGGTGGAGAGTATTTCTCAAATGAATTTGATTTTTTCTGTGCGAAACATGGTATAATCCATGAGAGGAAACCTCCCTATTCACCTCAGTCAAATGGGGTAGCCAAAAGAAAGAACCGTACTCTAACTGATTTGGTTAACACCATGTTAGACACATCGGGTCTCTCCAAGGCATGGTGGGGGGAGGCAATATTGACTGCATGTCATGTCCTAAACAGAGTTCCCACAAAGAACAAAGAGATAACTCCATTCGAGGAATGGGAGAAGAAAAGGTTAAAACTCTCTTATCTACGAACCTGGGGTTGTTTGGCGAAAGTCAATGTGCCAATTCCAAAGAAGCGCAGGCTAGGATCAAAAACTTTGGATTGTGTTTTCCTGGGATATGCTTTTCATAGAATTGGATATAGATTCTTGGTTGTAAAATCTAAGGTATCTGACATGCATGTCGGTACCATCATGGAGTCGAATGATGCGACTTTCTTCGAAGATATCTTTCCCATGAAGGATATGGCTACCTCATCTAATCAGGAGATGCTTAATTCACCGAATCATGAATTAGTTACAATTACCTAACCTATCATTTCGATGGAACTTTTTGAAAATATTGTGGAGGAAAACCATGAAGTTCCTACCAGGAGCAAGAGACAGAGGACTACAAAGTCCTTTGGTGATGATTTTCTTGTGTATCTCATAGATGACACTCCCAGTTCTATTTTAGAGGCATATGCGTCTGAAGATGATGACTACTGGAAGGAAGCAGACCGTAGTGAGATGGATTCCATCTTGACAAATGAAACTTGCGAGATCACTGATCGTCCTTATGGTTGCAAACCTATAGGATGCAAATGGGTATTCAAGAAGAAGCTTAGGCCTGATGGTACTGTCCAGAAGTAGAAGGCACGGCTCGTGGCTAAGGGTTATACCCAAAAGGAAGGTGACGACTTCTTTGATACTTACTCACATATGGCTCAACTGACCACTATTCGAGTACTACTTTCACTAGTCGCCTCACATGGTCTTCTCGTTCATCAAATGGATGTTAAGACTGCTTTCCTAAATGAAGAGTTGGATGAGGAAATTTACATGTAACAACCAGATGGGTTTGTAGTAGATGGTCAGGAAGGAAAAGTGTGCAAGTTGTTGAAGTCTTTATATGGACTTAAGCAAGCACCCAACCAGTGGCATGAGAAGTTTGAAAGAACTCTAACTGCTGCAGGTTTTGTTGTAAACGAAGCCGATAAATGTGTGTACTATCGCCATGATGGGGCGAGGGAGTTATCCTTTGCTTTTATGTTGATGACATACTGATTTTCGGAATAAATCTGAATGTTATTAAGGAGGTCAAGGATTTCCTATCTCACTGTTTTGAGATGACGGATTTAGGAGTGGCTGATGTCATTCTGAACACCAAGTTGTTGAGAGACGATGATGATGGGATTATGTTGCTTCAATCTCACTATGTGGAAAAGATCTTGAGTCGCTTTGGATATAGTGACTCCAAGCCCTCTCCCACACCATATGATGCCAGCGTGTTTCTTCGAAAGAATCGAAGAATTGCTAGAGACCAATTGAAATATTCTCAGATTATTGGCTCGCTTATGTACATAGCCAGTGCTACAAGACCAGGAGATGTGCATTGGAAATCTCTAGAGAGAGTTTTGCTTTATTTGAAAGGATCTGCAAATTATGGAATTCACTATAATTGTAAAGGGTATAATGATTCAAACTGGATCTCTGATGTTGATGAGATAAAGGCCACGATGCTGATGAGATAAAGGCCACGAGAGGTAAAACTATGGTGTCAAGATCTGAGTTGCACGTGGCAAAAGTTGTATCAAATCAGCCCTAAATCACCACTATATATAGGAGGGAGGGGGAGGAGGCTTGCCTTGAGGACAAAGTCCCCAAGGGTGCGCCGGCTAGGAAGGGTGTACGATTCCTACTCCAATCCTACTCAAAATAGGATTGGAAAGTGGAGTCCTTCTCTTCCATCCCACCTCCCCTTTTTTTCTTTGGTTTTTTTCTTATGGCGCCAAGGCCCACTTGGGTTGTCCCACCAGCCACTAAGGGCTGGTGCGCCACCCCTAGGACCATTGGCCTTCACCTGGGTGGGTTGCCACCCTCCCGATGAACTTCCAAAACCCATTCGTCACTCCTAGTACATTCCCGGTAATGCCCGAAAACCTTCCGGTAACCAAATGAAGTCATCCTATATATCAATCTTCGTCTCCGGACCATTCCAGAAACCCTCGTGACGTCCGTGATATCATCCAGGACTCCTAACAACGTTCGTTAACCACACATATAACTCAACTATACTAAAACATCGCCGAACCTTAAGTGTGCAGACTATGCGGGTTCGAGAACTATGTAGACATGCCCCGAGGCACTCCTCGGTCAATATCCCATAGCGGTACCTGGATTCCCATATTGGATCCTACATATTCTCCGAAGATCTTATCGGTTGAACCTTAGTGTCAAGGATTCATATAATCTCATATGTCATTCCCTTTGTCCTTCGGTATGTTACTTGCCCGAGATTCGATCGTCGGTATCCGCATACCTATTTCAATCTCGTTACCGGCAAGTCCCTTTACTCGTTCCGTAATTCAAGATCTCATGACTTACACTTAGTCACATTGCTTGCATGGCTTGTGTGTGATGTTGTATTACCGAGTGGGCCCCGAGATACCTCTCCATCACACGGAGTGACAAATCCCAGTCTTGATCCATACTAACTCAACGGACACCTTCGGAGATACCTGTAGAGCACCTTTATAGTCACCCTGTTATGTTGCGACGTTTGATACACACAAGGTATTCCTCCGGTGCCAGTGAGTTATATGATCTCATGGTCATAGGAACAAATACTTGACACGCAGAAAACAATAGCAATAAAACGACACAATCAATATGCTACGTTCGTAGTTTGGGTCTTGTCCATCACATGATTCTCCTAATGATGTGATCCCGTTATCAAGTGACAACACTTGCCTATGGCCAGGAAACCTTGACCATCTTTGATCAACGAACTAGTCAACTAGACGCTCACTAGGGACAGTGTGTTGTCTATGTATCCACACATGTATTTGAGCTTCCAATTAATACAATTCTAGCATGGATAATAAACAATTATTATGAACAAGGAAATATAATAATAACTAATTTATTATTGCCTCTAGGGCATATTTCCAATAGTCTCCCACTTGCACTAGAGCCAATAATCTACTTCACATCACCATGTGATTTCAACGAATCCAACACCCATATAGTTCTGGTGTCTGATCACGTCTTGCTCGTGAGAGAGGTTTTAGTCAACGGTTCTGAAACTTTCAGATCCGTGTGTGCTTTACAAATCTTTATGTCATCTTATAGATGCTGCTACTACGTGCTATTCAGAAATACTCCAAATACCTACTCTACTATACAAATCTGTTTTACTACTCATAGTTATTCGCATTAGTGTCAAAGCTTGCATCGACGTAACCCTTTATGACGAACTCTTTAACCACCTCCATAATCGAGAAAAATTCCTTAGTCCATTAGTTACTAAGGATAACTTTGACCGTTGTTCAGTGATTCAATCATGTATCACTCTCTGTACCTCTTAACAGACTTGTGGCAAGGCACACGTTAGGTGTGGTACACAGCTTGGCACATTTTAGAGTCTATGGCTAAGGCATAGGAGACGACCTTCGTCCTTTCTCTTTCTTCTGCTGTGGTTGTACTTTTGAGTCTTACTCATATTGACACCTTACAACACAGCCAAGTGTTGGGGAACGTCGCATGGGAAACAAAAATTTTCCTACGCGCACGAAGACCTATCATGGTGATGTCCATCTACGAGAGGGGATGAGTGATCTACGTACCCTTGTAGGTCGTACAGCAGAAGCGTTAGTGAACGCGGTTGATGTAGTGGAACGTCCTCACGTCCCTCGATCCGCCCCGCAAACAATCCCGCGATCAGTCCCACGATCTAGTACCGAACGGACGGCACCTCCGCGTTCAGCACACGTACAGCTCGACGATGATCTCGGCCTTCTTGATCCAGCAAGAGAGTCGGAGAGGTAGAAGAGTTCTCCGGCAGCACGACGGCGCTCCGGAGGTTGGTGATGACCTTGTCTCAACAGGGCTCCGCCCGAGCTCCGCAGAAACGCGATCTAGAGGAAAAACCGTGGAGGTATGTGGTCGGGCTGCCGTGGAAAAGTCGTCTCAAAACAGCCCCAATACCTCCGTATATATAGGTGGGAGGGAGGGGACCTTGCCTTGGGGCTCAAGGAGCCCCAAGGGGGTCGGCCGAGTCCAAGGGGGGAAGGCTCCCCCCCCAAACCGAGTTGGACTTGGTTTGGTGGGTGGGAGTCCTTCCCTTCCTTCCCACCTCCTTTTTTTTTCTTTCTCTTTGATTTTTCTTTGTATGGCGCATAGGGCCCTTTTGGGCTGTCCCACCAGCCCACTAAGAGCTGGTGCGCCACCCTTATGGCCTATGGGCTTCCCCGGGGTGGGTTGCCCCCCCCCCCCCAGTGAACTCCCGGAACCCATTCGTCATTCCCGGTACATTCCCGGTAACTCCGAAAACCTTCCGGTAATCAAATGAGGTCATCCTATATATCAATCTTCGTTTCCGGACCATTCCGGAAACCCTCGTGACGTCCGTGATCTCATCCGGGACTCCGAGCAACATTCGGTAACCAACCACATAACTCAAATACGCATAAAACAACGTCGAACCTTAAGTGTGCAGACCCTGCGGGTTCGAGAACTATGTAGACATGACCCGAGAGACTCCTCGGTCAATATCCAATAGCGGGACCTGGATGCCCATATTGGATCCTACAGATTCTACGAAGATCTTATCGTTTGAACCTCAGTGCCAAGGATTCAGATAATCCCCTATGTTACTTGCCCGAGATTCGATCGTCAGTATCCGTATACCTATTTCAATCTCGTTTACCGGCAAGTCTCTTTACTCGTTCCGTAATACAAGATCCCGCAACTTACACTAAGTTACATTGCTTGCAAGTCTTGTGTGTGATGTTGTATTACCGAGTGGGCCCCGAGATACCTCTCCGTCACACGGAGTGACAAATCCCAGTCTTGATCCATACTAACTCAACTAACACCTTCGGAGATACCTGTAGAGCATCTTTATAGTCACCCAGTTACGTTGCGACGTTTGATACACACAAAGCATTCCTCCGGTGTCAGTGAGTTATATGATCTCATGGTCATAGGAACAAATACTTGACACGCAGAAAACAGTAGCAACAAAATGACACGATCAACATGCTACGTCTATTAGTTTGGGTCTAGTCCATCACGTGATTCTCCTAATGACGTGATCCAGTTATCAAGCAACAACACCTTGTTCATAATCAGAAGACACCGACTATCTTTGATCAACTGGCTAGCCAACTAGAGGCTTGCTAGGGACGGTGTTTTGTCTATGCATCCACACATGTAAATGAGTCTTCATTCGATACAATTATAGCATGGATAATAAACGATTATCTTGATACAGGAATTATAATAATAACTATATTTATTATTGCCTCTAGGGAATAATTCCAACAGTCTCCCACTTGCACTAGAGTCAATAATCTAGCCCTCACATCACCATGTGATTTACATTGTAATAAATCTAACACCCATACAGTTCTGGTGTTGATCATGCTTTGGCCGTGGAAGAGGTTTAGTCAGCGGGTCTGCTACATTCAGATCCGTGTGCACTTTGCATATATTTACGTCCTCTCCCTCGACGTAGTCGCGGATGAGGTTAAAGCGTCGTTTGATGTGTCTGGTCTTCTTGTGAAACCGTGGTTCCTTTGCTAAGGCAATGGCACCCGTGTTATCACAGAACAAGGTTATTGGATTCAGTGCGCTTGGCACCACTCCAAGATCCGTCATGAACTTCTTCATCCAGACACCCTCCTTAGCCGCCTCCGAGGCAGCCATGTACTCCGCTTCACATGTAGAATCTTCTACGACGCTTTGCTTGGAACTGCACCAGCTTACCGCACCCCCATTAAGAATAAATACGTATCCGGTTTGCGACTTAGAGTCATCCGGATCTGTGTCAAAGCTTGCATCGACGTAACCTTTTACGACGAGCTCTTCGTCACCTCCATACACGAGAAACATCTCCTTAGTCCTTTTCAGGTACTTCAGGATATTCTTGACCGCTGACCAGTGATCCACTCCTGGATTACTCTGGAACCTACCTGCCATACTTATGGCTAGGCTAACATCAGGTCTAGTGCACAGCATCGCATACATGATAGAACCTATGGCTGAAGCATAGGGGACGGGGCGCATATGCTCTCTATCTTCATCAGTTGCTGGGCACTGAGTCTTACTCAATCTCGTACCTTGTAGAACTGGCAAGAACCCTTTCTTGGACTGTTCCATTTTGAACCTCTTCAAAACTTTATCAAGGTATGTGCTTTGTGAAAGTCCTATCAGGCGTTTTGATCTATCCCTATAGATCTTAATGCCTAGAATGTAAGCAGCTTCTCCTAGGTCCTTCATAGAGAAACTTTTATTCAAGTAACCTTTTATGCTCTCCAAAAACTCTACGTTGTTTCCAATCAGCAATATGTCATCCACATATAATATTAGAAACGCCACAGAGCTCCCACTCACTTTCTTGTAAATACAAGATTCTCCAACCACTTGTATAAACCCAAATGCTTTGATCACCTCATCAAAACGTTTGTTCCAACTCCGAGATGCTTGCACCGGTCCATAAATGGATCGCTGGAGCTTGCACACCTTGTTAGCATTCTTAGGATCGACAAAACCTTCGGGTTGTATCATATACAACTCTTCCTTAAGGAAACCGTTAAGGAACGCCGTTTTGACATCCATCTGCCAAATTTCATAATCGAAAAATGCAGCTATTGCTAACATGACTCTAACGGACTTAAGCATCGCTACGGGTGAGAATGTCTCATCGTAGTCAACTCCTTGAACTTGTGAAAAACCCTTTGCCACAAGTCGAGCTTTATAAACGGTCACATTGCCGTCAGCGTCCGTCTTCCTCTTAAATATCCATTTGTTCTGAATGGCCTTGCGGCCCTCAGGTAGTACCTCCAAAGTCCACACTTTGTTCTCATACATGGATCCTATCTCGGATTTCATGGCCTCTAGCCATTTGTTGGAATCTGGGCCCACCATTGCTTCTTCATAATTTGCAGGTTCATTGTTGTCTAACAACATGATTGATAAGACAGGATTACCGTACCACTCTGGAACAGCACGTGATCTCGTCGACCTGCGTGGTTCGACAGAAACTTGAACTGGAGTCTCATGATCATCATCATTAACTTCCTCCTCAACCGGCGTTGCAATGACAGAGGTTTCCCCTTGCCCTGTGCCACCATCCAGAGGGATGAGAGGTTCGACAACCTCGTCAAGTTCTATCTTCCTCCCACTCAATTCTCTCGAGAGAAACTCCTTCTCGAGAAAAGCTCCGTTTTTAGCAACAAACACTTTGCCCTCGGATTTGAGATAGAAGGTGTACCCAACTGTCTCTTTTGGGTAACCTATGAAGACACACTTTTCCGCTTTGGGTTCCAGCTTTTGAGGCTGAAGCTTTTTGACATAAGCATCACATCCCCAAACTTTAAGAAACGACAACTTTGGCCTTTTGCCATACCACATCTCGTATGGTGTTGTCTCAACGGATTTTGATGGTGCCCTATTTAAAGTGAATGCAGCTGTTTCTAATGCAAAACCCCAAAACGATAACGGAAAATCAGTAAGAGACATCATAGATCGCACCATCTCTAATAGAGTACGATTACGACGTTCGGACACACCATTACGCTGTGGTGTTCCAGGAGGTGTTAACTGTGAAACAATTCCACATTGTCTTAAGTGAGTGCCAAACTCGAAACTCAGATATTCACCCCCACGATCAGACCGTAGGAACTTGATCTTCTTGTTACGATGATTTTCCACTTCACTCTGAAATTGCTTGAACTTTTCAAATGTTTCAGACTTGTGCTTCATCAAGTAGACATAACCATATCTACTTAAATCGTCAGTGAAGGTGAGAAAATAACGATATCCGCCGCGTGCCTCCACGCTCATCCGACCACACACATCGGTATGTATGATTTCCAACAAATCACTTGCACGCTCCATAGTTCCGGAGAACGGAGTCTTAGTCATCTTGCCCATGAGGCATAGTTCGCACGTGTCAAGTGAATCAAAGTCAAGTGACTCCAAAAGTCCATCAGCATGGAGTTTCTTCATGCGCTTTACACCAATATGACCTAAGCGGCAGTGCCACAAAAATATGGCGCTATCATTGTTAACTCTAACTCTTTTGGTCTCAATGTTATGTATATGCGTATCGCTATCAAGATTAAATATGAACAATCCTCTCACATTCGGTGCATGACCATAAAAGATGTTACTCATAGAAATAGAACAACCATTATTCTCTGACTTAAAAGAGTAACCGTCTCGCAATAAACAAGATCCAGATATAATGTTCATGCTCAACGCAGGCACTAAATAACAATGATTTAAGTTCATCACTAATCCTGACGGTAACTGAAGTGACACTGTGCCGACGGCGATTGCATCAACCTTGGAACCATTTCCTACGCGCATCGTCACTTCATCTTTCGTCAGCCTTCGTCTATTCCGTTGTTCCTGTTTCGAGTTGCAAATATGAGCAACAGAACCGGTACCGAATACCCATGCACTACTACGAGAGCCGGTCAAGTACACATCAATAACATGTATATCAAATATACCTGATTTTTCTTTGGCCGCCTTCTTATCTGCCAGATACTTGGGGCAATTGCGTTTCCAGTGACCCATACCCTTGCAATAGTAACACTCTGTTTCAGGCTTAGGTCCAGCTTTGGGTTTCTTCGTCGGATTGGCAACAGGCTTGCCGCTCTTCTTCGAATTTCCCTTATTGCCTTTGCCGTTTCTCTTGAAACTAGTGGTCTTATTCACCATCAACACTTGATGCTCTTTACGGAGTTCAGACTCTGCGACTTTCAGCATCGCAAACAACTCGCCGGGAGACTTGTTCATCCCTTGCATGTTGTAGTTCAACAAAAAGCCTTTATAGCTTGGCGGCAGTGATTGAAGGATTCTGTCAGTGATAGCTTCTTGCGGGAGTTCAATCCCCAGCGCAGCTAGACGGTTTGAGTACCCAGACATTTTGAGCACATGTTCACTGACAGATGAGTTTTCCTCCATCTTGCAAGCATAGAATTTATCGGACGTCTCATACCTCTCGATCCGGGCGTTCTTCTGAAAGATAAACTTCAACTCCTGGAATATCTCAAATGCTCCATGACGCTCAAAGCGACGTTGAAGTCCCGGTTCTAAGCCATACAAGACTGCACATTGAACTATTGAGTAGTCCTCCTTACGTGCTGACCAAGCGTTCTTGACATCCTGATCAGCCGTAGCGGGTGGTTCATCTCCTAATGCAGCATTAAGGACATAATCCTTCTTCCCAGCTTGTAAGATTAGCTTAAGATTACGAGCCCAGTCTACAAAGTTGCTTCCATCATATTTCAACTTAGCTTTAGCTAGGAACGTATTAAAATTCAGGATGACTGTCGCGTGAGCCATGATCTACAACACAAATATATTCAAAGTGGACTTAGACTATGTTCAAGATAATTAGAGTTTAACTTAATCAAATTATTTGCTAAACTCCCACTCAAAAAGTACATCTCTCTAGTCATTTGAGTGGTTCATGATCCACTTACACTAGCTCAAGTCCGATCATCACGTGAGTTGAGTATAGTTTCAGTGGTAAGCATCCCTATGCTAATCATATCATCTATATGATTCATGATCGACCTTTCGGTTTCATGTGTTCCGAGGCCATGTATGCACATGCTAGGCTCGTCAAGCTTAACCCGAGTGTTCCGCGTGCGCAACTGTTTTGCACCCGTTGTATGTGAACGTTGAGTCTATCACACCCGATCATCACGTGGTGTCTCGAAACGACGAACTGTAGCAACGGTGCACAGTCGGGGAGAACACAATTTCGTCTTGAAATTTCAGTGAGAGATCACCTCATAATGCTACCGTCGTTCTAAGCAAAAAAAGGTGCATAAAAGGATTAACATCACATGCAATTCATAAGTGACATGATATGGCCATCATCACGTGCTTCTTGATCTTTATCACGAAAGCACCGGCACGATCTTCTTGTCACCGGCGCCACGCCATGATCTCCTTCAACGTGTTGCCATCGGGGTTGTCGTGCTACTCATGCTATTACTACTAAAGCTACATCCTAGCAAAATAGTAAACGCATCTGCAAGCACAAACGTTAGTATAAAGACAACCCTATGGCTCCTGCCGGTTGCCGTACCATCGACGTGCAAGTCGATATTTCTATTACAACATGATCATCTCATACATCCAATATATCACATCACATCGTTGGCCATATCACATCACAAGCATACCCTGCAAAAACAAGTTAGACGTCCTCTAATTTTTTTTGTTGCATGTTTTACGTGGTGACCATGGGTATCTAGTAGGATCGCATCTTACTTACGCAAACACCACAACGGAGATATATGAGTTGCTATTTAACCTCATCCAAGGACCTCCTTGGTCAAATCCGATTCAACTAAAGTTGGAGAAACTGACACTTGCCAGTCATCTTTGAGCAACGGAGTTACTCGTAACGATGAAACCAGTCTCTCGTAAGCGTACGAGTAATGTCGGTCCAAGCCACTTCAATCCAACAATACCGCGGAATCAAGAAAAGACTAAGGAGGGCAGCAAAACGCACATCACCGCCCACAAAAACTTTTGTGTTCTACTCGAGAAGACATCTACGCATGAACCTAGCTCATAATGCCACTGTTGGGGAACGTCGCATGGGAAACAAAAAATTTCCTACGCGCGCGAAGACCTATCATGGTGATGTCCATCTACGAGAGGGGATGAGTGATCTACGTACCCTTGTAGGTCGTACAGCAGAAGCGTTAGTGAACGCGGTTGATGTAGTGGAACGTCCTCACGTCCCTCGATCCGCCCCGCAAACAATCCCGCCATCAGTCCCACGATCTAGTACCGAACGGACGGCACCTCCGCGTTCAGCACACGTACAGCTCGACGATGATCTCGGCCTTCTTGATCCAGCAAGAGAGTCGGAGAGGTAGAAGAGTTCTCCGGCAGCACGACGGCGCTCCGGAGGTTGGTGATGACCTTGTCTCAACAGGGCTCCGCCCGAGCTCCGCAGAAACGCGATCTAGAGGAAAAACCGTGGAGGTATGTGGTCGGGCTGCCGTGGAAAAGTCGTCTCAAAACAGCCCCAATACCTCCGTATATATAGGTGGGAGGGAGGGGACCTTGCCTTGGGGCTCAAGGAGCCCCAAGGGGGTCGGCCGAGTCCAAGGGGGGAAGGCTCCCCCCCCCCAAACCGAGTTGGACTTGGTTTGGTGGGTGGGAGTCCTTCCCTTCCTTCCCACCTCCCTTTTTTTTCTTTCTCTTTGATTTTTCTTTGTATGGCGCATAGGGCCCTTTTGGGCTATCCCACCAGCCCACTAAGAGCTGGTGCGCCACCCTTATGGCCTATGGGCTTCCCCGGGGTGGGTTGCCCCCCCCCCCCCCCAGTGAACTCCCGGAACCCATTCGTCATTCCCGGTACATTCCCGGTAACTCCGAAAACCTTCCGGTAATCAAATGAGGTCATCCTATATATCAATCTTCGTTTCCGGACCATTCCGGAAACCCTCGTGACGTCCGTGATCTCATCCGGGACTCCGAGCAACATTCGGTAACCAACCACATAACTCAAATACGCATAAAACAACGTCGAACCTTAAGTGTGCAGACCCTGCGGGTTCGAGAACTATGTAGACATGACCCGAGAGACTCCTCGGTCAATATCCAATAGTGGGACCTGGATGCCCATATTGGATCCTACATATTCTACGAATATCTTATCGTTTGAACCTCAGTGCCAAGGATTCAGATAATCCCCTATGTTACTTGCCCGAGATTCGATCGTCAGTATCCGTATACCTATTTCAATCTCGTTTACCGGCAAGTCTCTTTACTCGTTCCGTAATACAAGATCCCGCAACTTACACTAAGTTACATTGCTTGCAAGGCTTGTGTGTGATGTTGTATTACCGAGTGGACCCCGAGATACCTCTCCGTCACACGGAGTGACAAATCCCAGTCTTGATCCATACTAACTCAACTAACACCTTTGGAGATACCTGTAGAGCATCTTTATAGTCACCCAGTTACGTTGCGACATTTGATACACACAAAGCATTCCTCCGGTGTCAGTGAGTTATATGATCTCATGGTCATAGGAACAAATACTTGACACGCAGAAAACAGTAGCAACAAAATGACACGATCAACATGCTACGTCTATTAGTTTGGGTCTAGTCCATCACGTGATTCTCCTAATGACGTGATCCAGTTATCAAGCAACAACACCTTGTTCATAATCAGAAGACACCGACTATCTTTGATCAACTGGCTAGCCAACTAGAGGCTTGCTAGGGACGGTGTTTTGTCTATGCATCCACACATGTAAATGAGTCTTCATTCGATACAATTATAGCATGGATAATAAACGATTATCTTGATACAGGAATTATAATAATAACTATATTTATTATTGCCTCTACGGCATAATTCCAACACCAAGAACTCCTTCTTTGTCGATCTATTTTGAACTCCTTCAAAAACTTGTCAAGGCATGCATTTCAGTTGAAAGTTCTATCAAGCATTTTGATCTATCTCTATAGATCTTAATGCTCAACGTTCAAAAAGCTCTATCGAGGTCTTCCTTTGAAAAACTCCTTTCAAACAACCTTTTATGTTTCACAGAAATTCTACATTACTTCCGATCACCAATATGTCAACCACATATACTTATCAGAAATTCTATAGTGCTCCCACTCACTTCTTTGGAAATACAAGTTTCTCACAAACCTTGTACAAACCCAAAAGCTTTGATCATCTCATCAAGGTGTATATTGCAACTCCGAGATGCTTGCACCAGTCCATTGAAGGATCGCTGGAGTTTGCATACTTGTTAGTATCCTTAGGATTGACAAAACCTTCTGGTTGTATCACACACAACCTTTTCTCAAGGAAACCGTCGAGGAAACAATGTTTTGACATCCTATGTGCAATATTTCATAAATAATGCAGCAACTACTAACATAATTCCAACATACTTTTAGCACCGCTACGAGTGAGAAAGTCTCATCATAGTCAACTCTTTGATCTTGTCGGAAACATCTTTGCGACAAGTCGAACTTTTCTTAATGGTGACTTTTCACCATCATCGTGTGTCTTCCTTTCAAAGATCCATCTTTACTCAATAGTCTTACTACCATCAAGTAGTTCTTGTAAAGTCTACACTTTGTCTTCATACATGGATCCTCTCTCGGATTTCATGGCCTCCAGCCATTAGTCAGAATCCGGGCCCACCATCACTTCTCCATAGCTCGTAAGTTCATTGTTGTTCAACAACATGACCTCCAAGGCAAGGTTACCGCACCACTTTGTAGTAGCACGGGACCTTGTCGACCTACGAGGTTTGTAGTAACTTGATCCGAAGCTCAATGATCACCATCATCAGTTTCCACTTCAATTGGTGTAGGCGCCACAGGAACAACTTCCTGCACCCTGCTACACACTGGTTGAAGTGACGGTTCACTAACCTCATCAAGTTCTACCACTCTTCCACTCAATTCTTTCGAGAGAAACTTTTCCTAGAGAAAGGACTTGTTTCTAGAAACAAACACTTTGCTTCCGGATCTGAGATAGGAGATGTATCCAACTATCTTGGATATCCTATGAAGATGCTTTTATCCGCTTTGGGTTTGAGCTTATCAGACTGAAACTTTTTCACATAGGCGTCTCAGTCCCAAACTTTCAAGAAACGACAGCTTAGGTTTCTCCAAACCATAGTCTATAGTGTGTCTTCTCAACAGAAATACGCGGTGCCCTATATAAAGTGAATGTGGTTGTCTCTAATGCATAACCCATAAACGATAGTGGTAATTCGATAAGAGACATCATAGTATGCACCATATCAAATAGGGCGCGGCTATGACGTTCGTACACCATCACACTATGGTTTTCCAGGTGGCATGAATTGTGAAACAATTTCCATATTGTCTCAACTGTGTACCAAAACTCGCAACTCAGATATTCATCTCTATGATCATATCGTAGACAGTTTATCCTCTTGTCACAACGATCTTCAGTCTGAAATAGCTTTGGACTTTTCAATATTTCAGACTTGTGATTCATTAAGTAAATACTCTTGTATCTACTCAAATCATCAATGAAGTAAGAACACAACGATATCCACTGCGTGCCTCCGCACTCATTAGACTGCACACATCAAAAATGTTTTGCATCCAACAAGTTACTTTCTTGTTCCATGTGGTATGATTTTGCATGTCTCAAGTGATTCAAAATCAAGTGAGTCCAAACGATCCATCTACATGGAGTTTCTTCATGCGTTTATACCAACAGGTATGGTTTGCATGTCTCAAACGTTTTAAAAATGAGTGAGTACAAAGATCCATCAGCATGGATCTTCTTCATGCATTTTACACCAACAAGACTCAAGCGGCAGTGCCACAAGTAAGTGGTACTATCATTATTATTTTGTATCTTTTGGCACCAATATTATGAATATGTGTAACACTACGATTGAGATTCAATAAACCATTGATGGTAATTATTCAAGCAAATAGAATAACCATTATTATCTTTAAATGAATAATCATATTGCAATAAACACGATCCAATCATGTTCATGCTCAACGCAAACACCAAATAACAATTATTTAGGTTTAACACCAATCCCGATGGTAGAGGGAGCGTGCGATGTTTGATCACATCAACTTTGGAAACACTTACAACACTTATCGTCACCTCGCCTTTAGCTAGTCTCCGTTTATTCCCTAGCTTTTATTTTGAGTTACTAATCACTTAGAAATCGAACCGATATCTAACACCCTCGTGCTACTAGGAGTACTAGTAAAGTACACATCAATACCATGTATATCAAATATACTTCTGTTGACTTCGCCAGCCTTCTCATCTACCAAGTATCTAGGATAGCTCTGCCTCAGTGACCGTTCCCCTCATAACATAAGCACTTAGTCTCGGGTTTGGGTTTAATCTTGGGTTTCTTCATTAGAGAAACAACTGGTTTGTCGTTTCATGAAGTATCCCTTCTAGCCCTTGCCCTTCTTGAAACTAGTGGTTTTACTAACATCAACAATTGGTGCTCCTTCTTGATTTCTACTTTCGCAGTGTCAAACATTGCGAATCGCTCAAGGATCATCATAGCTATCCTTGATGTGTTATAGTTCATCACAAAGCTCTAGCAGCTTGGTGGCAGTGACTTTGGAGAACCATCACTATCTCATCTGGAAGATTTAACTCCCACTTGATTCAAGCGATTGTTGTACTCATACAATCTGAGAACATGCTCAACGATTTGAGCTTTTCTCCTTTACTTTGTAGACAAAGAATCTTGTCGGAGGTCTCATACCTCTGAACAAGGGCACGAGCATGAAATCTCAATTTCATCTCTAAGAACATCTCATATGTTCCACGACGTTTCAAAACGTCTTCCGCGCCTTGCTTCTAAGCTATTAAGTATTATGCACTAAACTATCACCTAGTCATCACAAACGTGTACGTCAGATGTTCGCAACATCCACAGACGACGCTCGAGGTGCAGCACACCGAGTAGTGCATTAAGGACATAGGCCTTCTGTGCAGGAATGAGGACAATCCTCAGTTTTACGGACTCAGTCCGCAAAGTTGCTACTATCAACTTTCAACTAAATTTTATCTAGGAACATATAAAAAACAGTAGAGCTATAGCGCAAGCTACATCGTAATTCGCAAATACCATTAGACTATGTTCATGATAATTAGTTCAGTTAATCATATTACTTAAGAACTCCCACTCAAAAAGTACATATCTCTAGTCATTTGAGTGGTACATGATCCAAATCCACTAACTCAAGTCCGATCATCACGTGAGTTGAGAATAGTTTCAGTGGTAAGCATCTCTATTCTAATCATATCAACTATATGATTCATGCTCGACCTTTCGGTCTCATGTGTTCCAAGGCCATGTCTGCACATGCTAGGCTCGTCAAGCTTAACCCGAGTGTTCCGCGTGTGCAACTATTTTGCACCCGTTGTATGTGAACGTTGAGTCTATCACACACGATCATCACGTGGTGTATCGAAACGACGAACTGTCGCAACGATGCACAGTCAGGGAGAACACAATTTCGTCTTGAAATTTTAGTGAGATATCACCTCATAATGCTACCGTCGTTCTAAGCAAAATAAGGTGCATAAAAGGATTAACATCACATGCAATTCATAAGTGACATGGTATGGCCATCATCATGTGCTTCTTGATCTCCATCACCAAAGCACCGGCACGATCTTCTTGTCACCGGCGCCACACCATGATCTCCATCAACGTGTTGCCATCGAGGTTGTCATGCTACTTATGATATTACTACTAAAGCTACGTCCTAGCAATATAGTAAACGCATCTGCAAACACAAACGTTAGTTTAAAGACAACCCTATGGCTCCTGCCGGTTGCCGTACCATCAACGTGCAAGTCGATATTAACTATTACAACATGATCATCTCATACATCCAATATATCACATCAGGTCATTGGCCATATCATATCACAAGCATACCCTACAAAAACAAGTTAGACGTCCTCTAAATTTTTGTTGCATGTTTTACGTGGCTGCTATGGGTATCTAGTATGATTGCATCTTACTTACGCAAAAACCACAACGGAGATGTGCAAATTGCTATTTAACCTCTCCAAGGACTGCCTCGGTCAAAACCAATTCAACTAAAGTTGAAGAAACCGACACCCGCCAATCATCTTGATGCAACGAGGTTGCATGTCAATCGATGAAACCAGTCTTTCATAAGCGTACGAATAATGTCGGTCCGGGCCGCTTCAATCCAACAATACCGCCGAATCGAGAAAAGACTAAGGAGGGCAGCAAATCAAACATCACCGTCCACAAAACCCTTTGTGTTCTACTCGAGATAACATCTACGCATGAACCTGGCTCATGATGCCACTGTTGGGGAACGTTGCATGGGAAACAAAAAATTTCCTACGCACACGAAGACCTATCATGGTGATGTCCATCTACGAGAGGAGATTTGGATCTATGTACCCTTGTAGATCGCACAGCAGGAAGCGTTAAGAAACGCGGTTGATGTAGTGGAACGTCCTCACGTCCCTCGGCCCACCCCACGAATCGTCCCACGAACCGTCCTGCGATTCGTCCCACGATCCGTTCTGATCTAGTGCCGAACGGACGGCACCTCCGTGTTCGGCACACGTACAACTCGACGATGATCTCGGCCTTCTTGATCCAGCAAGCAAGACGGAGAAGTAGATGAGTTCTCCGGCAGCATGACGGCGCTCCGGTGGTGGTGACGATCTACTCATGCAGGGCTCCGCCCGAGCTCCGCAGAAATACGATCTAGAGGAAGAACTATGGTGTCTAGATCTGAGTTGCACGTGGCAAAAGTTGTCTCAAATCAGCCCTAAATCACCACTATATATAGGACGGAGGGGGAGGAGGCTTGCCTTGAGGACAAAGTCCCCAAGGGTGCGCCATCTAGGAAGGGAGTAGGATTCCTACTCCAATCCTACTCAAAATAGGATTGGAAAGTGGAGTCCTTCTCTTCCTTCCCACCTCCCCTTTTTTTCTTTCTTTGGTTTTATTCTTATGGTGCCAAGGCCATCTTGGGCTATCCCACCAGCCCACTAAGGGCTGGTGCACCACCCCTAGGACCATTGGGCTTCCCCCGGGTGGGTTGCCCCCCTCCCGGTGAACTTCCGGAACCCATTCGTCACTCCCGGTACATTCCCTGTAATGCCCGAAAACCTTCCGGTAACCAAATGAAGTCATCCTATATATCAATTTTCGTCTCCGGACCATTCTAGAAAACCTCGTGATGTGTGTGACCTCATCCGGGACTCCGAACAACATTAGGTAACCACACATATAACTCAATTATACTAAAACATCGTTGAACCTTAAGTGTGCAGACCCTGCAGGTTCGAGAACTATGTAGACATGCCCCGAGGCACTCCTCGGTAAATATCCAATAGGGGGACCTAGATGCCTATATTGGATCCTACATATTCTCCGAAGATCTTATCGGTTGAACCTCAGTGTCAAGGATTCATATAATCTCGTATGTCATTCCCTTTGTCCTTCGGTATGTTACTTGCCCAAGGTTCGATCGTCGGTATCTACATACCTATTTCAATCTCGTTACCGGAAAGTCTCTTTACTCATTCCGTAATACAATATCCCGTGACTTACACTTAGTCACATTGCTTGCAAGGCTTGTGTGTGATGTTGTATTACCGAGTGGGCCCCGAGATACCTCTCCGTCACACGGAGTGACAAATCCCAATCTTGATCCATACTAACTCAACGGACACCTTCGGAGATACCTGTAGAGCACCTTTATAGTCACCTAGTTACGCTACGACGTTTGATACACACAAGGTATTCCTCCGGTGCTAGTGAGTTATATGATCTCATGGTCATAGGAACAAATACTTGACACGTAGAAAAAAATAGCAATAAAACGACACGATCAATGTGCTACATTCATAGTTTGGGTCTTGTCCATCACATGATTCTCCTAATGATGTGATCCCGTTATCAAGTGATTTGCCTATGGCCAGGAAACCTTGACCATCTTTGATCAACGAACTAGTCAACTAGAGGCTCACTAGGGACAGTGTGTTGTCTATGTATCCACACATGTATTTGAGTTTCCAATCAATACAATTCTAGCATGGATAATAAACGATTATTATGAACAAGGAAATATAATAATAAATAATTTATTATTGACTCTAGGGCATATTTCCAACAGTATTCATTCATGGAGGTGGTGCTGTTTCTTGGAAGTCTTGCAAGCAAACGATCTTGACAAGGTCAACAATGGAAGCGGAACTCACAACACTAGATACAGCTGCGGTCGAAGCATATTGGCTTCACCGGATCTTCAGTGACTTGCCGGTTGTCGAGAAACATGTACCGGGTATCATTATGAACTGCGACAATCAAACTGTGATCACGAAAGTGAGCAGCTCAAAGGATAACATGTAGTCATCAAGAAACGTTCAGAGAAGGTTAAAATATGTCAGGAAAATGAGAAACTCCGGAGTTATTGCATTGGATTATATCCAAACATCTAAAAATCTCGCAGATCATTTTACTAAGGGTCTATCATGTAATGTGATAGATAATGCATCGAGGGAGATGGGTATGAGACCCACAATTTGAGTTGTTCACAATGGTAACCTATTCTTTGTGATCGGAGATCCCGTGAATTAGATGTGGAAGACAAGTTGTTGGTCCATGATACGTCTCCAACGTATCTATAATTTTTGATGGTTCCATGCTATTATCTTGTCAAACTTTGGATGTTTTGTATGCCTTTTATATCTTTTTTGGGACTAACTTATTAACTCAGTGCCAAGTTCTTGTTCCTCTTTTTTCCGTGTTTTTACCCTTTTCATAGGAGAATTTTAAACGTTGCCAAATGGAATAAAAATTCCGAAAATATTTTTTCCGGAATAGAAGATACACACGGGACTTGAGAACCAAGGCAAAGGCCACTAGGGGAGGCCACAAGCCCCCTAGGCGCGGCCAGGGGGGCCGCACCTGGCGGGCTTGTGGGCCCCGTGTGGCTCGTCTGCCCTACCTCTTCCGCCTATAAATTCCCGAAAAATCCAAAACTGCGCGAGAGATCCACGAAGATACTTTTCCGCCGCCGCAAGCTTCTGTATCCGCAAGATCCCATCTGGGGCATGTTCTGGTGCCCTGCCGGAGGGGGGATTCGGATACGGAGGGCTTCTTCATCAACACCATGGCCTCTCCGATGATGCGTGAGTAGTTCACCATAGACCTTCGGGTCCATAGCTAGTAGCTAGATGGCTTCTTCTCTCTCTTGGATCTTCAATACAAAGTTCTCCATGGTCTTCATGGAGATCTATCTGATGTAATCTTCTTTTGCGGTGTGTTTGTCGAGATCCGATGAATTGTGGTTTTATGATCAGATTATCTATGAATCTTATTTGAGTTTCTTCTGATCTCTTATATCCATGATTTCATATCCTTGTAATTCTCTTCGAGTTGTAGGTTTTGTTTGGCCAACTTGATCTATGATTCTTGTAATGGGAGAAGTGCTTGGTTTTGGGTTCATACTGTGCGGTGACCTCACCCAGTGACAGAAGGGGTAGCGAGGCACGCATCGTGTTGTTGCCATCAAGGGTAAAAAGATGGGGTTTACATCATTGGTTTGAGTTTATCCCTCTACATCATGTCATCTTGCTTAAGGCGTTACTCTGTTCGTCATGAACTCAATACACTAGATGCATGCTGGATAGCGGTCGATGTTTGGAGTAACAGTAGTAGATGCAGAAAGTATCGGTCTACTTGTCTCGGACGTGATGCCTATATGTATGATCATTGCCTTAGATATCGTCATGACTTTGCGCGGTTCTATCAATTGCTCGACAGTAATTTTTTTCACCCGCCGTAATATTTGCTATTTTGAGAGAAGCCTCTAGTGAACACTATGGCCTCGGGTCTACTTCACATCATATTTTCAGCCTTACACTTTTACTTCGTTGCACTTTCCGCCTTCAGATCTCACTTTGCAATCAATCTTGAAGGGATTGACAACCCCTTTATAGCGTTGGTTGCAAGCTTGTTTGTGTTTGCGCGGGTACTCTGGACACTTGGCTTGATTCTCCTACTGGATTGATACCTTGGTTCTCAAACTGAGGGAAATACTTACTGCTCCTGTGCTGCATCACCCTTTCCTCTTCAAGGGAAAAACCAACGCAAGCTCAAGAGGCAGCAGAAGGATTTCTGGCGCCCTCAACGTGTCTCCCGTCAAGAATAGTCTCCCGTCAACGTGTCAACGTGTCAATTTCTCGCACCGAGGATTATTCTAGGTGAAGCTCATCCAAGTAAGTGTCGCAAACTCATCTCTTGCATTTACTTTTTTGCCTCTCGTTTTCCTCTCCCCCACTTCTGAAAAACAAAAATTTACAAAAATATTTGCATTTTTCGCTTGCTTTCCTTTGCTTGTGTGCTATGTGCCTTCATTATGCTTGCATCTTCGCTTGCTGAAAATCTATTGATATGGATGCTCATCCACTTGCTAATCTCTTTAAGAGATCCAATTATGTTGAACCATTTGCTAGTGAGTTGAGTGCACTTGACTTTCTCTATGGAGTTTTGCTTGAGATGCGTGAATTTGAAAATCGTGATGAAGAAATTTATGAAGTGACTCACGAGGGCTCCTTGAATGAAAAGCATGATTGCAATGGTTTCACTATAAATCCTATTAGTGACAATCATGCCAAAAATATGCAAAACCCTAAGCTTGAGGATGCTAGTCTAGCTATGTCCACTACTTGTTGCAATGATCATGATTGGGGTAATGGTTTTTCTTATGATCTTGAAAATTTGTTTAAGCCTCATGATGATTATGATATTTGCAATAATATTGAAAGTGGGATTGGAGAAGTCATGACTTTAGTTGATGATAATCCCACTATTTTTGAAGAGCGTCAACTTTGCATGCATGTGGATCATGAAAATAATATCCTTTGTGATAGCTATATTGTTGAATTTGATTATGATCCCACATGTAGTTGTTATGAGAGAGGAAAATATTGTGGTAGAAACTTTCATATCACTAAATCACCTCTCATTATGTTAAGATTGACATTGTCTCTTTCTTCTTCCTTGCATATGGTAACTATTGGTTGTCTTGACAATCTGTTTTCCTATAAAATGCCTATGCATAGGAAGTATGTTAGGCTTAGATGTGATTTTCACATGCTTTACGATGCTCTCATTGTGCTTCAATTCTTGTCTTTTATGTGAGCATCATTGAATTATCAATGCCTAGCTAAGGGCGTTAAACAATAGCGCTTGTTGGGAGGCAACCCAATGAATTTAGCTTTGCTTTTTGCTTTCTGTTTTGCTGCGTCCACACCATAATAATTCTGTTATTATTGTGTATTTTGTGTTTCTTTTTGTGTTTGAGCCAAGCAAAACCTTTATGACTAGTTTGGTGTTGGTTGTTTGATCATGTTGGAAAAAGACACAAACTTTTCACTCACTAAATTATTTTTCATTTTTATCCAAAAAGAGCTTTTGAGTTGATTCTTTTTTCTTCTCGTTGATATTCCTTTTTTCCAGGCTGTCGTAATTTTTCAGAATTTTTGAGGTACCAGAAGTATACGAAGTATACATATTGCTACAGACTGGTCTACTTTTAATAGATTTTGTTTTTGTTGTGTTGGTTGCTTGTTTTCATGAAACTATGGATAGTATCGGGGGGTACTAGCCATGGAAAAGTGAGAATACAGTAATCTAACACCAATATAAATATAATTTAAGTTTGCTACAGTACCTTGATACGTCTCAAAAGTATCTATAATTTTTGATGGTTTCATGCTGTTATCTTGTCAACTTTGGATGTTTTATATACCTTTTATATCTTTTTTGGGACTAATTTATTAATTCAGTGCCAAGTGCCAGTTCCTGTTTTTCTGTGTTTTTTGACTCTTTTCACATCTGATTTTGGAATGGAGTCCAAACGGAATAAAATCCCCGAAATGAATTTTTCCAGAACAGAAGAAGATCGGGGGACTTGAGGGCCAAGGCAGGAGGCCCACATGGAGCCCACAAGCCCTGTAGCCACGGCCAGGGGCCGCGGCTACCAGGCTTGTGGCCTCCCTGGCACTCCCCTGCCCTATCTCTTTGGCCTATATATTCCCTAAAATCCCAGAAAAAATAAGGGCGTCCACGAAACCACTTTTCCGCCGCCGCAAGCTTCCGTTTCCGCGAGATCTCATCTGGAGACCCTTCTCGGTGCCCTACCGAAGGGGACTTGGAGCTGGAGGGCTTCTACATCAACATCATTGCCTCTCCAATGACTCGTGAGTAGTCTACTTCAGACCTACGAGTCAGTAGTTAGTAGCTAGATGCCTTCTTCTCTCTCTTCGATCTTCAATACAAAGTCTCCATGATCTTCATGGAGATCTATCTGATGTAATCCTCTTTGGAGGTGTGTTTGTCGAGATCCGATTAATTGTGGATTTGTGATCAGATTATCTATGAATTATATTTGAGTCTTTGCTGATTTCTTATATGCATGATTTGATACCCTTGTAAGTCTCTCCGAGTCTTGGGTTTTGTTTGGCCAACTAGATCTATGATTCTTGCAATGGGAGAAGTGCTTGGTTTTGGGTTCATACCGTGCGGTGACCTTTCCCAGTGACAGAAGGGGCAGCAAGGCACGCATCATGTTGTTGCCATCAAGGGTAACAAGATGGGCTTTCATCATAGATTTGAGATTGTCCATCTACATCATGTCATCTTGCTTAAGGCGTTACTCTGTTCTTATGAACTCAATACACTAGATGCATGCTGGATAGCGGTCGAAGTGTGGAGTAATAGTAGTAGATGCAGAAAGTATCGGTCTACTTGTTTTGGACGTGATGCCTATATGTATGATCATCGCCATAGATGATGTCATGACTTTGCGCGGTTCTATCAATTGCTCGACAGTAATTCGTTCACCCACCGTCTACTTGCTTTCATGAGAGAAGCCACTAGTGAACACTACGGCCCCCGGGTCTACTCACAATTATCATCTCAGCTTTTAGTTTTACTTTGCTTTGTTTACTTTTTGCTTCCAGCTCTCACTTTGCAAACAATCTATAAGGGATTGACAACCCCTTCATAGCGTTGGGTGCAAGCTCTTTGTGTTTGTGCAGGTACTTGTGACTTGACGCGATCCTCCTACTGGATTGATACCTTGGTTCTCAAACTGAGGGAAATACTTACCGCCGCTGTGCTACATCACCCTTTCCTCTTCAAGGGAACACCAACGCAAGGCTCCAAGGCCGCGGGGGAATCCTTTGCATATTTGCCAAGGAAATCCCTATAGGCGTAGCCAGCAGCAGAAGGATTTCTGGCGCCGTTGTCGGGGAGAGATCAAGTCAAGATCTATCCAAGTAAGTGTCACAAACTCATCTCTTGCATTTACCTCTTTTCCAGTTGCCTCTCGTTTTCCTCTCCCCCACTTCACATTTGTCGTTTTCATTTTCCTTTCTCCTTTGCCGTTTTCTTTTGTTTGTTGCCTTCTTTTTCCGCCCGTTTTTCTCGCTTGCTCTTGGGCTTGTTCGTGAGAGACCTTTCCTCATGGCCAAACCAAATTATTTCAGAAGGTTGGAAGAGATTGAAAGTGGTGTCAAAGGTTTCATGTCTTCTCAGTTTGACCAAAATAGTTACTTCTGTAGGGAATTAAAAGAGCAAAATTCTTTTATGGCCTGTTTGAATAAAGAAATTGATGATATGGCCAAAGAATTCCTTGCACTAAATTCTCAACTTGCTCACCTTGAAAAATTGGTGGGCCAAATTTCTGACAAGTGATACGTCTCAAACGTATCTATAATTTTTTATGGTTTCACGCTGTTATCTTGCCTTCTTTGGATGTTTTATGTACCTTTTTATATCTTTTTGGGACTAACTTATTAATTCAGTGCCAAGTGCCAGTTCCTGGTTTTTGTGTGTTTTTCACTCTTTTCAGATCTGATTTTGGAACGGAGTCCAAACAGAAGAAAAACCCCGAAATGATTTTTTCCCGAACGGAGGAAGTCCAGGGGGCTTTTAGGCCAAGCCAGGTGGGCTCCAGGGAGCCCACAAGCCCCCACTCCGCCACCAGGGGAGGCGGCGGTGGGCAGGCTTGTGGCTTCCCTGGCCGCCCCGTGACCTAGGTCTTTGGCCTATAATTTCCCAAATATTCCACAAAAAATCGGGGGAGCCTCGAAAATACTTTTCCGCCGCCGCAAGCTTCCATTTCCGCGAGATCTCATCTGGAGACCCTTCCCGGCACCCTGCCGGAGGGGACTTTAGAGTTGGAGGGCTTCTTCATCATCATCATCGCCCCTCCAATGACTCGTGGGTAGTTCACTTCAGACCTACGGGTCCATAGTTAGTATCTAGATGGCTTCTTCTCTCTCTTGGATCTTCAATACAAAGTTCTCCATGATCTTCATGGAGATCTATCCGATGTAATCTTCTTTGGCGGTGTGTTTGTCGAGATCCGATGAATTGTGGACTTGTGATCAGATTATCTATGATATATATTTGAGTCTTTGCTGATTTCTTATATGCATGATTTGATATCCTTGTAAGTCTCTCCGAGTCTTGGGTTTTGTTTGGCCAACTAGATCTATGATTCTTGCAATGGGAGAAGTGCTTGGTTTTGGGTTCTGCCATGTGGTGACCTTTCCCAGTGATAGTAGGGGCAGCAAGGCACACATCAGGCAGTTGCCATCAAGGGTAAAAAGATGGGGTTTTTATCATTGGTTTGAGATTATCCCTCTACATTATGTCATCTTGCTTAAGGCGTTACTCTGTTCTTATGTACTTAATACACTATATGCATGTTGGATAGCGGTCGACGTGTGGAGTAATAGTAGTAGATGCAGAAAGTATCGGTCTACTTGTTTTGGACGTGATGCCTATAGAAATAATCATTGCATAGATATCGTCACGACTCTGCACAGTTCTATCAATTGCTTGAGAGTAATTTGTTCACCCACCGTCTACTTGCTTTCATGAGAGAAGCCACTAGTAAACACTACGGCCCCCGGGTCTATTCACATCCATCGTTTACATCTCCGCTTTTACTTTGCTTTGTTACTTTGTTGCTTTCAGTTCTCACTTGGCAAACAATCTATAAGGGATTGACAACCCCTTCATAGCGTTGGGTGCAAGCTTTTGTGTTTGTGCAGGATCTTGAGATACTCTTCCGCCGGATTGATACCTTGGTTCTCAAACTGAGGGAAATACTTACCGTCTCTGTGCTACATCACCCTTTCCGCTTCGAGGGAACACCAACACAAGGCTCCAAGGCCACGGGGGAAATCCTTTGCATACTTGCCTAGGAAGTCCCTTAAGGCGTAGCCGTAGCTGAAGGATTCCTGGTGCCGTCGACACAACTGGCGCCATTGCAAGGGATACACAGCAAACATCAGAAGTATTTCTGGCGCCGTTGCCGGGGAAGGAGGATCGTCAAGAATATTCTCCCGGCAACGTGCCTATTTCTGGCGTCGTTTTCCTCTCCCCCACTTCACATTTGCCGTTTTCATTCGCCTTTCGCCTTTGCCGTTTTCTTTTATCTTTGCCAGTTTTCTTGCTTGCTTGTGTGCTTGTTTGTTTGTTGAAGACATCATGTCTGAAAACACCAAACTTTGCGACTTCTCGAGCACTAATAATAATGATTTTATTAGTACTCCGATTTCTCCCGCCACTAGTGCGGAATCGTATGAAATCAACGCAGCTCTGCTGAATCTTGTTATGAAAGAGCAATTTTATGGCCTTCCTAGTGAAGATGTCGCATCCCATCTCAATACCTTCATTGAGCTTTGTGATATGCAAAAGAAAAGAGATGTGGATAATGACGTGATTAAGTTGAAACTTTTTCCTTTCTCGTTGCGAGATCGCGCAAAAACTTGGTTTTCTTCTATGCCTAAAAATAGTATCGATTCTTGGGATAGGTGCAAAGATGCTTACATATCCAAGTATTTTCCGCCGGCTAAGATCATCTCCTTACGTAACGATATCATGAATTTCAAGCAACTTGATCATGAACACGTTGCACAATCTTGGGAGAGGATGAAGCTTATGATTAGAAATTGTCCTGCTCATGGCTTGAGTTTGTGGACGATTATACAAATCTTTTACGATGGCTTGAATTTCGCTTCTCGCAATATCTTGGACTCCACCTCAGGTGGAACGTTCATGGAAATCACGTTAGGAGACGCTACAAAACTCCTAGACAATATCATGACCAACTACTCTCAGTGGCACACTGAAAGGTCGCATGCTAGCAAAAAGGTGCGCGCTATAGAAGAGATTAACTCGCTTAGTGCTAAGATGGACGAGTTGATGAATTTGGTTGCTAGTAGAAACGCTACCGTAGATCCTAATGACATGCCACTATCTTCTTTGATTGAGAGTAGCAACGCTAGTTTGGACGTGAATTTTGTTGGTAGGAAAATTTTTGGCAACAACATTGCTTTTAGAGGAAACTATGTTCCTAGGCCTTTTGCTAGTAACTCCTCTAACAATTATGGCAATTCCTATGGCAACACTTATGGAAATCACAACAAATTACCCTCTGATCTAGTGAGTAATATCAAAGAGTTCATCAACTCTCAAAAGATTTTCAATGCGTCCATAGAGGAAAAACTACTCAAAATAGACGATTTGGCTAAGAGCGTTGATAGGATGTCTTGTGATACTGATGCTTTGAAAGTTAGATGCGCTCCTCCCAAGATCAACTTGGATGAAACTTTGAAAGCTATGCGTATCTCCATGAATGATAGCAAAGAAAGAACCGCCCAAATTCGCGCTAGACATGAATGGTTTAAAAGGGTGCGTTCTAGTGATGCAAATCGCAAAGATCTTAAAGTGCTTGGTGTGTCTCCTCTTGAATCTTTGTTTTCGCGTGTCAAACCTACTTATGGAGGGGCTGGATATGAATCCACTTTGGTTGAAAAACGCCCCAATGACTCGGAATCCACCTATCTTGATGATAAAGGTGTGCAGAGATGAGTAGAAGAAGTCAAAATTTTGGGTAGTAATGAAACCCCCACTTTGGATTTCAAGGAATTCAATTATGATAATTGATCCTTGTTTGAATGCATTTCTTGGATGCAATCCATTGCAAACTCTCCACATGCTTATAGCCAAAGCAAAGCCTTTACCGCGCATATCGTAGATGCTATGATGAAATCTCTTGAAGAGAAGCTCGAACTAGAAGTCTCGATACCTACAAAACTTCATGATGAGTGGGAACCTACTATCAAAATCAAGATCAAAAACTATGAGTGCAATGCTTTGTGTGATTTGGGTGCTAGTGTTTCCGCGATTCCAAAGTCTTTATGTGATATTCTTGTATTTCATGAGATTGAAGAGTGTTCTCTTAATTTGCATCTTGCGGATTCTACCGTCAAGAAGCCCATGGGGAGGATCGATGATGTTCTTATTGTTGCAAATAAGAACTATGTACCCGTGGATTTCATTGTACTTGACATAGATTGCAATCCTTCATGTCCCATTATTCTTGGTAGACCTTTCCTAAGGACTATTGGTGCTATCATCGATATGAAGGAAGGGAATATTAGATTTCAGTTTCCCTTAAAGAAGGGCATGGAGCACTTTCCTAGAAAGAAAATAAGATTGCCTTATGAATCTATGATGAGCGCTACCTATGGTTTGAGCACCAAAGATGACTATACATGATTCCATCACTTTCGCCTAGCTAAGGGCGTTAAACAAAAGCGCTTGTTGGGAGGCAACCCAACGAATCTATCCTTTTTCTTTCTGTTTTGTGTTTTTCACACTTTCATAATTCTGTTATGGTTTTTTGTATTTCTCTTTGCGTTTGTGTCAAGCAAAACCGTTATGATTAGTCTTGAGGATGATCGTTTGGTCATGCTGGAAAGGACAAAAACTTTCTGCTCACGAAAAGAATTTTCATGTTTTTTCTGTAAGAGCTTGAGTTGATTCTTTTTGTTGCTGATTGCTATGCAAATTATTCAGACTGTCGTAATGTTTCAGAAGTTTTGAAGTACCAGAGGTATACGAAACATACAGATTGCTACAGACTGGTCTACTGTTAACAGATTTTGTTTTTGTTGTGTTGGTTGCTTATTTTGATGAAACTATGGATAGTATCGGGGGGTATTAGCCATGGAAGATTGGAAGTACAGTAACCCAACATGAGCACAAGTATAATTTAAGTTTGCTATAGTACCTAAGGAAGTGGTGGTTTTGCTTTCTTGTACTAATGTTATCACGAGTTTCTGTTTAAGTTTCGTGTTGTGAAGTTTTCAAGTTTTGGCTGAAGTTCTTATGGACAAAAAGATAAAGAGTGGCAAGAGCTCAAGCTTGGGGATTCCCAAGGCACCCCAAGAGATTCAAGGATGCCGTAAAAGCCTAAGCTTGGGGATGCCCCGGGAAAGCATCCCCTCTCTCGTCTTCAATCCATCGGCAACGTTACTTGGGGCTATATTTTTATTCACCACATGTTATGTGTTTTTGCTTGGAGCGTCTTGTATCGTAGGAGTCTTTTATTTTGTCGTGTCACAATCATCCTTGCTGCACACCTAGAGAGAGAGACATGCACTCACCATGATTTTTTCGAGCTTCACTTATATCTTTTGGTAGACAATTCAGCTCACATGTGCTTCACTTATATCTTTTGAGCTAGATACTTTTGCTCTATGTGCTTCACTTATATCTTTTAGAGCACAGCGGTGTGTGGCTTGGTAGTGGATGTATGCTTTGAAAGTAGTCTCAAAAGGGGTACTTATCCAAAGGGATACGAAAACTTCCACCTTCATGTGCATTGAATAGCTAGAGAAGTTTGATTCATCTCAATTAGTTTTGAGTTGTGGTTATGGTAATATTGAAGTCATGCTAGTAAGGTGTTGTGGATCTAGAAATACTTGTGTTGAAGTTAGTGATTCCTGTAACATGCACGTATGGTGAACCGCTATTGATGAAGTCTGAGCATGATTAGTATATTGATTGTCATCCTTTGCGTGGCGGTCGGGATCGCGCGATGGTTTATCCCTACCAACCCTTCCCCTAGGAGTATGCGTTGAATGCTTTGTTTCGATTACTAATAAAACTTTTACAACAAGTATATGAGTTCTTCATGACTTATGTTGAGTCCATGGTTTAGATGCACTTTCACCTTCCACCATCACTATCTTCTTAGTGTCGTGCAACTTTCGCCGGTGCACAAAACCTACCATTAGCCTTCCTCAAAACAACCACCATACCTACCTACTATGACTTTTTCAAAGTCATTCTGAGATATATTTCCATGCAACTACCGCCATGATATGTTCCACCACGTCTACATTGCCTTTGCACGATCGTAAGATAGCTAGCATGATGTTTCCATTGATGTCTATGCCATGTTAGATCATTGCCACGGTACACTACCGAAGGAATTCCATATAGAGTCATAGTTGCTCTAAGTTTTGAGTTGAAAGTGTGATAATCATCATTATAGGAGCATTGTCCCATGTGAGGAAATAAAATAGGCCAAAAAAGCCCATAAAAAGAGGCCAAAGAGCCCACCAAAATAAATAAAAATGAGAGAAAAAGAGAGAAGGGACAATGCTACCACTTTTTCCACACTTGTGCATTTTGAGCACCATGATCTTCATGATTGAGAGTGTCTCGTTTTGTCACCACCATATAGCTAGTGGGAAATTCTCATTATATAACTTGGCTTGTATATTCAAATGATAGGCTTCCTCAAAATTGCCTTAGGTCTTCGTGAGCAAGCAAGTTGGATGCACACCCACTAGTTTTCTTGAAGAGCTTTCACATACTTGTAGCTCTAGTGCATCATTTGTATGGCAATCCCTACTCATTCACATTGATATCTATTGATGAGCATCTCCACAGCTCATTGATATGCCTAGTTAATGTGACTATCTTCTACTTTTTGTCTTGCAACCCCCACCACATTCCACACCATCTATAGTGCTATAACCATGGCTCACGCTCATGTATTGCGTGAGAGTTGAAAATGTTTGAGAAAGTAAAGGTGTGAAACAATTACTTGGCCAATACCGGGGTTGTGCATGATTTAAATTCGTTGTGCAATGATGATAGAGCATAGCCAGACTATGTGCTTTTGTAAGGATAACTTTATTTTGCCCTTGTTATTTTGAAAGTTCATGATTACTTTGCTAGTTTGCTTGAATTATTATTGTTTCCACGTCAATAGCAAACTATTGTTTTGAATCTAATGGATTTGAACATTCACGTCACATAAGAGGAATTACAAAGGACACCTATGCTAGGTAGAATGAAAGCATCAAAAATTCATTCTTATCACTTCCCTACTCGAGGACGAGCAGGAGTTAAGCTTGGGGATGCTTGATACGTCTCAAACGTATCTATAATTTTTGATGGTTTCACGCTGTTATCTTGCCTTCTTTGTATGTTTTATGTACCTTTTAATATCTTTTTGGGACTAACTTATTAATTCAGTGCCAAGTGCCAGTTCCTGTTTTTTCCGTGTTTGACTCTTTTCAGATCTGATTTTGGAACGGGGTCCAAACGGAAGAAAAAACCTGAAATGATTTTTCCCCGAACAGAGGAAGTCCACTGTGCTTTTGGGCCAAGCCAAGTGGGCTCCAGGGAGCCCACAAGCCCCCACTCCGCCACCAGGGGGAGGCGACGGTGGGCAGGCTTGTGGCCTCCGTGGCCGCCCCCTGACCTAGGTCTTTGGCCTATAAATTTCGAAATATTCCGCAAAAAATCGGGGGAGCCTCGAAAATACTTTTCCGCCGCCGCAAGCTTCCGTTTCCGCGAGATCTCATCTGGAGACCCTTCCCGGCACCCTGCCGGAGGGGACTTCAGAGTTGGATGGCTTCTTCATCATCATCATCGCCCCTCCAATGACTCGTGAGTAGTTCACTTCAGACCTACGGGTCCGTAGTTAGTATCTAGATGGCTTCTTCTCTCTCTTGGATCTTCAATACAAAGTTCTCCATGATCTTCATGGAGATCTATCCGATGTAATCTTCTTTGGCGGTGTGTTTGTCGAGATCCGATGAATTGTGGACTTGTGATCAGATTATCTATGATATATATTTGAGTCTTTGCTGATTTCTTATATGCATGATTTGATATCCTTGTAAGTCTCTCCGAGTCTTGGGTTTTGTTTGGCCAACTAGATCTATGATTCTTGCAGTGGGAGAAGTGCTTGGTTTTGGGTTCTGCCATGTGGTGACCTTTCCCAGTGATAGTAGGGGCAGCAAGGCACACATCAGGCAGTTGCACTCAAGGGTAAAAAGATGGGGTTTTTATCATTTGTTTGAGATTATCCCTCTACATCATGTCATCTTGCTTAAGGCGTTACTCTGTTCTTATGTACTTAATACACTAGATGCATGTTGGATAGCGGTCGACGTGTGGAGTAATAGTAGTAGATGCAGAAAGTATCGGTCTACTTGTTTCGGACGTGATGCCTATAGAAATAATCATTGCATAGATATCGTCACGACTCTGCATAGTTCTATCAATTGCTCGACAGTAATTTGTTCACCCACCGTCTACTTGCTTTCATGAGAGAAGCCACTAGTAAACACTACGGCCCCCGGGTCTATTCACATCCATCGTTTACATCTCCGCTTTTACTTTGCTTTGTTACTTTGTTGCTTTCAGTTCTCACTTGGCAAACAATCTATAAGGGATTGACAACCCCTTCATAGCGTTGGGTGCAAGCTTTTGTGTTTGTGCAGGATCTTGAGATACTCTTTTGCCGTATTGATACCTTGGTTCTCAAACTGAGGGAAATACTTACCGTCTCTGTGCTACATCACCCTTTCCGCTTCGAGGGAACACCAACGCAAGGCTCCAAGGCCACGGGGGAAATCCTTTGCATACTTGCCTAGGAAGTCCCTTAAGGCGTAGCCGTAGCTGAAGGATTCCTGGTGCCGTCGACACAACTGGCGCCATTGCAAGGGATACACAGCAAACATCAGAAGTATTTCTGGCGCCGTTGCCGGGGAAGGAGGATCGTCAAGAATATTCTCCCGACAACGTGCCTATTTCTGGCGCCGTTGCCAGGGAGGAGAAATCAAGATCTATCCAAGTAGGTCTCACAGACTCTTCTCTTGCATTTACTTTTGTTGCCAGATGCCTCTCGTTGTCCTCTCCCCCACTTCACATTTGCCGTTTTCATTCGCCTTTCGCCTTCGCCGTTTTCTTTTGCCTTTGCCAGTTTTCTTGCTTGCTTGTGTGCTTGTTTGTTTGTTGAAGACATCATGTCTGAAAACACCAAACTTTGCGACTTCTCGAGCACTAATAATAATGATTTTATTAGTACTCCGATTGCTCCCGCCACTAGTGCGGAATCGTATGAAATCAACGCAGCTCTGCTGAATCTTGTTATGAAAGAGCAATTCTCTAGCCTTCCTAGTGAAGATGTCGCATCCCATCTCAATACCTTCATTGAGCTTTGTGATATGCAAAAGAAAAGAGGGCTTCTTCATCATCATCATCGCCCCTCCAATGACTCGTGAGTAGTTCACTTCAGACCTACGGGTCCGTAGTTAGTAACTAGATGGCTTCTTCTCTCTCTTGGATCTTCAATACAAAGTTCTCCATGATCTTCATGTAGATCTATCTGATGTAATCTTCTTTGGCGGTGTGTTTGTCGAGATCCGATGAATTGTGGACTTGTGATCAGATTATCTATGATATATATTTGAGTCTTTGCTGATTTCTTATATGCATGATTTGATATCCTTGTAAGTCTCTCCGAGTCTTGGGTTTTGTTTGGCCAACTAGATCTATGATTCTTGCAATGGGAGAAGTGCTTGGTTTTGGGTTCTTCCATGTGGTGACCTTTCCCAGTGACAGTAGGGGCAGCAAGGCACACATGTGGCAATTGCCATCAAGGGTAAAAATATGGGGTTTTTATCATTGGTTTGAGATTATCCCTCTACATTATGTCATCTTGCTTAAGGCGTTACTCTGTTCTTATGGAATTAATACACTAGATGCATGTTGGATAGCGGTCGATGTGTGGAGTAATAGTAGTAGATGTAGAAAGTATCGGTCTACTTGTTTCGGACGTGATGCCTATAGAAATAATCATTGCATAGATACCGTCACGACTCTGCACAGTTCTATCAATTGCTCGACAGTAATTTGTTCACCCACCGTCTACTTGCTTTCATGAGAGAAGCCACTAGTAAACACTACAGCCCCCGGGTCTATTCACATCCATCGTTTACATCTCCGCTTTTACTTTGCTTTGTTACTTTGTTGCTTTCAGTTCTCACTTGGCAAACAATCTATATGGGATTGACAACCCCTTCATAGCATTGGGTGCAAGCTTTTGTGTTTGTGCAGGATCTTGAGATACTCTTCCGCCGGATTGATACCTTGGTACTCAAACTGAGGGAAATACTTACCGTCGTTGTGCTACATCACCCTTTCCGCTTCGAGGGAACACCAACGCAAGGCTCCAAGGCCACGGGGGAAATCCTTTGCATACTTGCCTAGGAAGTCCCTTAAGGCATAGTCGTAGCTGAAGGATTTCTGGTGCCGCCGACACAACTGGCGCCATTGCAAGGGATACACAGCAAACATCAACAAGAAGGCTACGTTAGTCAATAAGATAATAGCTAAACCTGAAATTTGTGATGCAAATCACGAAGACCTTAAAGTGCTTGGTGTGACTCCTATTGAATCTTTGTTTTCGCATGTCAAACCTATTGATGAAGGGGCTGGATATGAATCCACTTTGGTTGACAAACGCCCCAATGATTCGGAGTCCACCTATCTTGATGATAAAGGTGTGGAGAGTGGAGTAGAACAAATCAAAATATTGGGTAGTAATGAGACTCCCACTTTGGATTTCAAGGAATTCAATTATGATAGTTGCTCCTTGTTTGAATGCATTTCTTTGATGCAATCCATTGCAAACTCTCCACATGCTTATAGCCAAAGCAAAGCCTTTACCGCACATATCGTAGATGCTATGATGAAATCTCTTGAAGAGAAACTCGAATTAGAAGTCTCTATACCTAGAGGACTTCATGATGAGTGGGAACCTACTATCAAAATCAAAATAAAAAACTATGAATGCAATGCTTTGTGTGATTTGGGTGCTAGTGTTTCCACGATTCCAAAGTCTTTATGTGATATTCTTGGTTTTCATGAGAATGAAGAGTGTTCTCTTAATTTGCATCTTGCGGATTCTAGTGTCAAGAAACCCATGGGAAGGATCAATGATGTTCTTATTGTTGCAAATAAGAACTATGTACCCGTGGATTTCATTGTACTTGACATAGATTGCAATCCTTCATGTCTCATTATTCTTGGTAGACCTTTCCTAAGGACTATTAGTGCTATCATCGATATGAAGGAAGGGAATATTAGATTTCAATTTCCTCTAAAGAAGGGCATGGAGCATTTTCCTAGAAAGAAAATAAGATTGCCTTATGAATCTATGATGAGGGCTACTTATGGTTTGAGCACCAAAGATGACTATACGTGATTCCATCACCTTATGCCTAGCTAAGGGCGTTAAACAATAGCGCTTGTTGGGAGGCAACCCAATCAATCTATCCTTTTTCTTTCTGGTTTGTGTTTTCCACACTTTCATAATTCTGTTATGAATGTGTTTTTTGGGTTTCTTTTGCGTTTATGCCAAGTGAAACCGTTATGATTAGTCTTGGGGATGATCGTTTGATCATGCTGGAAAAGACAGAAACTTTCTGCTCACGAAAAGAATTTTCATTTTTTCTGTGAGAGCTTTTGAGTTGATTCTTTCTGCTGCTGATTGCTACACACATTCTTCACACTGTCGTAATTTTTAAGTATTTTTGAAGTACCACAAGTATACAAAGTATACAGATTCCTACAGACTGGTCTGCTGTTAACAGATTCTGTTTTTGTTGAGTTGGTTGCTTATTTTGATGAAACTATGGATAGTATCGGGGGGTATTAGCCATGGAAGATTGAAAATACATTAACCCAACATCAACATAAGTAGAATTTAAGTTTGCTACAGTATGTAAGGAAGTGGTGATTTGCTTTCTTATACTAATGATATCACGAGTTTCTGTTTAAGTTTCGTGTTGTGAAGTTTTAAAGTTTTGGGTGAAGTTCTTATGGACAAAGAGATAAAGAGTGGCAAGAGCTCAAGCTTGGGGATGCCCACGGCACCCCAAGTTGATTCAAGGATGCTGAAAAAGCCTAAGCTTGGGGATGCCCCGGGAAGGCATCCCCTCTTTCGTCTTCAATCCATGGGTAACATTACTTGGGGCTATATTTTTATTCACCACATGTTATGTGTTTTGCTTGGAGCGTCTTGTATCGTAGGAGTCTTTTATTTTTGTTGTGTCACAATATTCCTTGCTGCACAACTAGAGAGAGACATGCACTCACCGTGATTTTGTCGAGCTTCACTTATATCCTTTGGTTAGACAATTCAGCTCACATGTGTCTCACTTATATCTTTTTAGCTAGTTGATTTTGCTCTATGTGCTTCACTTCTATCTTTTGGGGCACGGCAGTGCGTGGCGTGGTAGTTGATCTATGCTATGAAAGTAGTCTCAAAAGGGGTAGTTATCCAAAGGGATATGAAAACTTCCACCTTCATGTGCATTGAGTAGTTAGAGAAGTTTGATTCATCTCAATTAGTTTTGAGTTGTGGTTGTGGTAATATTGAAGTTATACTAGTAAGGTGTTGTGGATCTAGAAATACTTGTGTTGAAGTTAGTGATTCCCGTAGCATGCACGTATGGTGAACCGCTATGTGATGAAGTCTGAGCATGATTAGTTTATTGATTGTCATCCTTTGTGTAGCGGTCGGGATCGTGCGATGGTTTATACCTACCAACCCTTCCCCTAGGAGTATGCGTTGAATGCTTTGTTTCGATTACTACTAAAACTTTTGCAACAAGTATATGAGTTCTTCATGACTAATGTTGAGTCCATGGTTTAGATGCACTTTCACCTTCCACCATCACTATCTTCTTTAGTGTCGTGCAACTTTCGACGGTGCATAAAACCCACCATTAGCCTCCCTCAAAACAGCCACCATACCTACCTACTATGGCTTTTTCAAAGCCATTCCGAGATATATTGCCATGCAACTACCACCATGACATGTGCCACAGCTTCTACATTGCCATTGCATGATCATAAGATTGCTTCTACATACCCTTAGCTCTAGTGCATCATTTGTATGGCAATCCCTACTCATTCACATTGATATCTATTGATGAGCATCTCCTTAGCTCATTGATATGCCTAGTCAATGTGACCATCTTCTCCTTGTTTGCCTTGCAACCTCCACCACACTCCATTCCACTTATAGTGCTAAAACCATGGCTCACGCTCATGTATTGCGTGAGAGTTGAAAAGGTTTGATAAAGCAAAGGTGTGAAAACAATTACTTGGCCAATACTGAGGTTATGCATGATTTAAATTCGTTGTGCAAGGATGATAGAGCATAGCCAGACTATATGATTTTGTAGGGATAACTTTCTTTTGGCCTTGTTATTTTGAAAGTTCATGATTACCTTGCTAGTTTGCTTGAAGTATTATTGTCTCCACGTCAATAGCAAACTATTGTTTTGAATCTAGCGGATCTGAACATTCATGTCACATAAGAGGAGTTACAAAGGACATCTATGCTAGGTAGCATGAAAGCATCAAAAATTCATTCTTTATCACTTCCCTACTCGAGGATGAGTAGGAGTTAAGCTTGGGGATGCTTGATACGTCTCAAACGTATCTATAATTTTTGATGGTTTCATGATGTTATCTTGTCAACTTTGGATGTTTTATATACCTTTTATATCTTTTTTGGGACTAACTTATTAATTCAGTGCCAAGTGCCAGTTCCTGTTTTTTCTGTGTTTTTGACTCTTTTCAGATCTGATTTTGGAACGGAGTCCAAACGGGATAAAATCCCCGAAATGAATTTTTCTGGAACAGAAGAAGATCGGGGGACTTGAGGGCCTAGGCAGGAGGCCCACACGGAGACCACAAGCCCTGTAGCCGCGGCCAGGGGCCAGCGGCTACCAGGCTTGTGGCCTCCCTGGTGCTCCCCTGCCCTAGCTCTTTGGCCTATATATTCCCTAAAATCCCAGAAAAAATAAGGGCGTCCACGAAACCACTTTTCCGCCGCCGCAAGCTTCCGTTTCCGCGATATCTCATCTGGAGACTCTTCCCGGTGCCCTGTCGGAGGGGACTTTGGAGCTGGAGGGCTTCTACATCAACATCATTGCCTCTCCAATGACTTGTGAGTAGTATACTTTAGACCTACGGGTCCGTAGTTAGTAGCTAGATGGCTTCTTCTCTCTCTTGGATCTTCAATACAAAGTTCTCCATGATCTTCATGGAGATCTATCCGATGTAATCCTCTTGGGCGGTGTGTTTGTCGAGATCCGATGAATTGTGGATTTGTGATCAGATTATCTATGAATTATATTTGAGTCTTTGCTGATTTCTTATATGCATGATTTGATATCCTTGTAAGTCTCTCCGAGTCTTGGGTTTTGTTTTGCCAACTAGATCTACGATTCTTGCAATGGGAGAAGTGCTTGGTTTTGGGTTCATACCGTGCGGTGACCTTTCCCAGTGACAGAAGGGGCATCAAGGCACGCATCGTGATATTGCCATCAAGGGTAACAAGACGGGCTTTCATCATAGATTTGAGATTGCCCATCTACATCATGTCATCTTGCTTAAGGCATTACTCTGTTCTTATGAACTCAATACACTAGATGCATGCTGGATAGCGGTCGACGTGTGGAGTAATAGTAGTAGATGCAGAAAGTATCGATCTACTTGTTTTGGACGTGATGCCTATATGTATGATCATTTCCATAGATAACGTCATGACTTAGCACGGCTCTATCAATTGCTCGACAGTAATTCGTTCACCCACCGTCTACTTGCTTTCATGAGATAAGCCACTAGTGAACACTACGGCCCCCGGGTCTACTCACAATTATCATCTCAGCTTTTACTTTTACTTTGTTTTGTTTACTTTTTTCTTTCAGTTCTCACTTTGCAAACAATCTATAAGGGATTGACAACCCCTTCATAGCGTTGGGTGCGAGCTCTTTGTGTTTGTGCAGGTACTTGTGACTTGACGCGATCCTCCTACTGGATTGATACCTTGGTTCTCAAACTGAGGGAAATACTTACCGCCGTTGTGCTACATCACCCTTTCCTCTTCAAGGGAACACCAACGCAAGGCTCCAAGGCCGCGGGGGAATCCTTTGCATATTTGCCAAGGAAATTCCAATAGGCGTAGCCAGCAGCATACCTCAAGAGGTGGTAGTTTATTTTCTTGTGCTAATGATATCACGAGTTTCTGTTTAAGTTTTATGTTGTGATGTTTTCAAGTTTTGGGTGATGTTCTCATGGACAAAGGTACAAAGAGTGGAAAGAGCTCAAGCTTGGGGATGCCCAAGGCATCCCAAGCCAAATTCAAGGACACCAAAAATCCTAAGCTTGGGGATGCCCCAGGAAGGCATCCCCTCTTTCGTATTCAATCCATCGGTAACATTACTTGGAGCTATATTTTTATTCACCACATGATATGTGTTTTGCTTGGAGCATCTTGTATCGTAGGAGTCTTTTCTTTTTGTTGTGTCACAATCATCCTTGTTGCACACCTTTTGATAGAGACATGCACTCATCGTGAATTTGCTAGAATACTCGTTGAGCTTCGCTTATATCTTTTGAGTTAGGCAATTTAGCTCACATGTGCTTCACTTATATCCTTTGATCTAGATAACTTTGCTCTATGTGCTTCACTTAGATCTTTTAGAGCACGTCGGTGCGTAACTTGGTAGTTGGCTTGTTGCTATGAAAGTAGTCCCAAAGGTGATAGGCACCCAAAGAGGATACAATAAAACTTCCATCTTCATGTGCATTGATTAGAAAGATAAGTTTGATTCCTCTCAATTAGTTTTGAGACGTGGATTTGGTAATATTAAGAGTTATGTTAGTAGGGTGTTGTGAATCTAGAGATACTTGTGTTGAAGTTAGTGATTCCCGTAACATGCACGTATGGTGAACCGCTATGTTAGGAAGTTGGAGCATAATTCATCTATTGATTGTCATCCTTTGTGTTGCGGTCGGGATCGCACGATGGTTAACACCTACCAACCCTTCCCCTAGGAGTATGCGTTTAGCACTTTGTTTTGATTACTAATAAAAACTTTCGCAATAAGTATGTGAGTTCTGCATGACTAATGTAAGTCCATGGTATAGATGCACTTTCACCTTCCACCATTGCTAGCCTCTCTAGTGCCGTGCAATTTTCACCAGTGCACAAACCCACCATATGCCTTCCTCAAAACATCCACCATACCTACCTACTATGGCATTTTCATAGCCATTCTGAGATATATTGCCATGAAACTCCCACCCGTTCCGTCTCATGACTTGTGCCGCCACTCTCATATTGCCATTGCATGATCGTAAGATAGCTAGCGAGATGTTTCAACGTCATACGCCAAGCTAGATCGTTGCACATCCCGGTACACTGCCGAAGGCATTTCCTATAGAGTCATCATCGTTCTAAGATTTGAGCCGTGAGTAAATAAAATGGTGATGATCATCATTATTAGAGCATTGTACCATGTGAGGAAATAAAAAAAAAGAGGCCAAAGTTTCCCACACACAAAAAAGAGATATGGAAAGAGGCCAAAGAGCCCAAACAAAAAAAGAGAGAAAAAGAGAGAAGGGACAATGCTACTATCTTTTCCACACTTGTGCTTCATAATAGCACCATGTTCTTCATGATTGAGAGCCTCTCGTTTTGTCACCACCATATACTAGTGGGAATCTTTATTATATAACTTGGCTTGTATATTCCAATGATGGGCTTCCTCAAAATTGCCCTAGGTCTTCGTGAGCAAGCAAGTTGGATGCACACCCACTAGTTCTCCTTTTGAGATTTCACATACTTATAGCTCTAGTGCATCCTTTGTATGGCATCCCTACTCATCCACATTGATATCTATTAATGGGCATCTCCATTGTCCTTTGATACGCCGAGTCAATGTGACCATCTCCTCCTTTTTGTCTCACAACCTCCACCACACTCTATTCCACCATAGTGTTATATCCATGGCTCACGCTCATATATTGCGTGAGAGTTGAAAAAGGTTTAAGAAAGTAAGAGTGCGAAAATGATTACTTGGCCAATACCGGGGTTGTGCATGATTTAAATTAGTTGTGTGGGGATGATGGAGCATAGCCACACTATATGATTTTGTAGGGATAACTTTCTTTGGCCTTGTTATTTCGAAAGTTCATGATTACCTTACTAGTTTGCTTGAAGTATTATTGTTTTCATGTCAATAGCAAACTATTGTTGTGAATCTTACGGATCTGAACATTCATGTCACATGAAAGAAGTTACAAAGGACAACTATGCTAGGTAGCATTCCACATAAAAAATTCAGTCTTTATCACTTCCCTACTCGAGGACGAGCAAGACTTAAGCTTGGGGATGCTTGATACGTCTCCAACATATCTATAATTTTTTATGGTTCCATACTATTATCTTGTCAAACTTTGGATGTTTTGTATGCCTTTTATATCTTTTTTGGGACTAACTTATTAACTCAGTGCAAAGTGCCAGTTCCTGTTTTTTCCGTGTTTTTGACCCTTTTCAGAGGAGAATTTTAAATGGTGTCCAAACGGAATAAAACTTCCGAAAAGATTTTTTCTGGAAAAGAAGATACGCACGGGACGTGAGAACCAAGGCAGAGGCCACCAGGGGAGGCCATAAGCCCCCTAGGCGCGGCCAGGGGGGCCCGCGCCTAGCAGGCTTGTGGGGCCCCTATGGCTCGTCTGCCCTACCTCTTCCGCCTATAAATTCCCGAAAATCCAAAACTGCGTGAGAGATCCACGAAAATACTATGTAGACATGCCCCGAGGCACTCCTCGGTAAATATCCAATAGCGGGACCTGGATGCCCATATTGGATCCTACATATTCTCCGAAGATCTTATCGGTTGAACCACAGTGTCAAGGATTCATATAATCCCGTATGTCATTCCCTTTGTCCTTTGGTATGTTACTTGCCCAAGGTTCGATCGTCGGTATCCGCATACCTATTTCAATCTCGTTACCGGAAAGTCTCTTTACTCGTTCCGTAATACAAGATCCCGTGACTTACACTTAGTCACATTGATTGCAAGGCTTGTGTGTGATGTTGTATTAATGAGTGGGCCCTAAGATACCTCTCTGTCACACAGAGTGACAAATCCCAGTCTTGATCCATACTAACTCAATGGACACCTTCGGAGATACATGTAGAGCACCTTTATAGTCACCCAGTTACGTTGCGATGTTTGATGCACACAAGGTATTCCTCCGGTGCCACTGAGTTATATGATCTCATGGTCATAGGAACAAATACTTGACACGCAGAAAACAATAGCAATAAAACGACACGATCAATATGCTACGTTCATAGTTTGGGTCTTGTCCATCACATGATTCTCCTAATGATGTGATCCCATTATCAAGTGATTTGCCTATGGCCAGGAAACCTTGACCATCTTTGATCAACGAACTAGTCAACTAGAGGCTCACTAGGGACAGTGTGTTGTCTATGTATCCACACATGTATTTGAGTTTCCAATCAATACAATTCTAGCATGGACAATAAACGATTATTATGAACAAGGAAATATAATAATAACTAATTTATTATTGCCTCTAGGGCATATTTCCAACAGTATTCACTCATGGAGGTGGTGTTGTTTCTTGGAAGTCTTGCAAGCAAACGATCTTAACAAGGTCAACAATGGAAACAAAACTCACAACACTAGATACAGCTGCGGTCGAAGCAGATTGGCTTCGCTGGCTCTTGCCTGACTTGCCGGTTGTCGAGAAACCTGTACCGGGTATCATTATGAACTGCGACAATCAAACTGTGATCACGAAAGCGAGCAGCTCAAAGGATAACATGTAGTCATCAAGACACGTTCAGATAAGGTTAAAATATGTCACGAAAATGAGAAACTCCGGAGTTATTGCATTGGATTATATCCAAACATCTAAAAATCTCGCAGATCCTTTTACTAAGGGTCTGTCATGTAATGTGATAGATAATGCATCGAGGGAGATGGGTGTGGGACCCACAATTTGAGTTGTTCACAGTGGTAACTTATTCTTTGTGATCGGAGATCCCGTGAATTAGATGTGGAAGACAAGTTGTTGGTCAATGATATGTCTCCAACGTATCTATAATTTTTGATGGTTCCATGTTATTATCTTGTCAAATTTTGGATGTTTTGTATGCCTTTTATATCTTTTTGGGACTAACTTATTAACTCAGTGCCAAGTGCCAGTTCCTGTTTTTTCCGTGTTTTTGACCCTTTTCAGAGGAGAATTTTAAACGGTGTCCAAACGGAATAAAACTTCTGAAAAGATTTCTTTCGGAACAGAAGATACGCAGGGGACGTGAGAACCAAGGCAGAGGCCACCAGGGGAGGCCACAAGCCCCCTAGGCGCGGCCAGGGGGCCCGCGCCTAGCAGGCTTGTGGGCCCCCTGTGGCTCGCCTGCCCTACCTCTTCCGCCTATAAATTCCCGAAAAATCCAAAACTGCGCGAGAGATCCACAAAAATACTTTTCCGCCGCCACAAGCTTCTGTCTCCGCAAGATCCCATCTGGGGCACGTTCTGGTGCCCTGCCGGAGGGGGATTCAGATATGGAGGGCTTCTTCATAAACACCATGGCCTCTCCGATGATGCGTGAGTAGTTCACCATAGACCTTCGGGTCCATAGCTAGTAGCTAGGTGGCTTTTTCTCTCTCTTGGATCTTCAATACAAAGTTCGCCATGATCTTCATGGACATCTATCCGATGTAATCTTCTTTTGCAGTGTGTTTGTCGAGATCCAATGAATTGTGGATTTATGATCAGATTATCTATGAATCTTATTTGAGTTTCTTCTGATCTCTTATATGCATGATTTCATATCCTTGTAATTCTCTTCGAGTTGTGGGTTTTGTTTGGCCAACTTGATCTATGATTCTTGCAATGGGAGAAGTGCTTGGTTTTGGGTTCATACCGTGCGGTGACCTCACCCAGTGACAGAAGGGGTAGCGAGGCACGCATCGTGTTGTTGCCATCAAGGGTAAAAAGATGGGGTTTACATCATTGGTTTGAGTTTATCCTTCTACATCGTGTCATCTTGCTTAAGTCGTTACTCTGTTCGTCATGAACTCAATACACTAGATGCATGCTGGATAGCGGTCGATGTGTGGAGTAATAGTAGTAGATGCAGAAAGTATCGGTCTACTTGTCTCGGACGTGATGTCTATATGTATGATCATTGCCTTAGATATCGTCATGACTTTGCGCGGTTCTATCAATTACTCGACAGTAATTTTTTTCACCCACCGTAATATTTGCTATTTTGAGAGAAGCCTCTAGTGAACACTATGGCCCCGGGGTCTACTTCACATCATATTTTCAGCCTTACACTTTTACTTCGTTGCACTTTCCTCCTTCATATCTCACTTTGCAATCAATCTTGAAGGAATTGACAACCCCTTTATAGCGTTGGGTGCAAGCTTGTTTGTGTTTGCGCAGGTACTCTGGACACTTGGCTTGATTCTCCTACTGGATTGATACCTTGGTTCTCAAACTGAGGGAAATACTTACTGCTCATGTGTTGCATCACCCTTTCCTCTTCAAGGGAAAAACCCAACGCAAGCTCAAGAGGCAGCAGTCAACTGAGAGGAAAGTATCCTTATCATTGATAATACCACTCCATGAAGATGCAATACTTTCCTAATCTGCATGGTAGGTTGATATACATCTTAATATGTTCTAAGTGGCTTATCGAAGCAGAGATGTTGTCCGCAGAACATCTTTTAAAGAACATACCTATATGAGTCTGATTGTTAACGTCGCAATCTATGAAAGTAGGGTGCTCTCTAGTAAAGTCATGAAAGGTCTCGGAGTATGACGCATAAGCTCCACCCGCGGGGAAGTCCCACGGTAGCCTAGTATCGATCAAGGTTCTGTGTGAAGCTAGATTCAAAGAAAACTTGCAGTTCAAGGCCTAGTCCACTCTTCAAGTTTCTTACTAGTGTAGCATAGAGTTCTAGGTGGAAGTTCAACTTAACAGTCTCCACTGCAGTATCGGTATATAAAATAGTGTTTTGGAACCAAAGGCAAATTTTGTGTGCCTCTCGGATCTGGTGGGGGATTGCTGGAACTTTTAACTACTTTTGGGCCAGCCCAATATATAATTTCAGAAATTCCTAATAAATCCTAGAGGCCCACGCAGCCCATTTGTGCAAGGCAAGAGGTGGAAATGTTTAGTCCCACATTGCTAGTTTAGTGGGAGTTGGACCTCCTTATAAGGGAGGATGTTTCCACACATGTATGAGCTTGAGAACAAGAGAGACATACACGCGCACTCCTCCTCCATCGCCGCCCGCCTCGTCACGACGGGTTGCGGGAATGAGTCGAGCCGAACTAAATTTTTGCCACGCATGACTAGTATACGAAAGGTCACTCGGAAGCTTAACGTTTTGCTCCCTTCGGCTGATGTCTGTTTGTTTCGTGTCCCTCGTTCTCTTTGGCTCCCGCCGCTGGCCTCTCGCCTCCTTCTCTTGCGCCTATAAAAGAGAGGTCGCTCCTCTCCAGAGATACGCATTAGAATTTTCTCTCACCATCGGATCCATCTCTCTGTGTTGCTGCTACATTCTTCCCCATCCCGACTTGCGGCGTGCACCGTATGTCGGGACAGTAGGCCTCCGAAACTCCGTCTCTTCGAGTTATGTACGGGATAAGGGCGATAAGGTTTTTGGGGAGCGCTTAGCGTGACTACTGGCTTCCGTCACAGACACTGACGATCTCTTCCCAGACGACGACTTCTTCCCCAACATCGACCACCTCTTCGGTAACGTGGCCAACAACAACGCCAATACCAACCCTACTGCTGCTGCAACTCAGTACGTGCTCGTGTTCCTTTTCTTTGAGTTCCTGCCGCAACTTGTTTCTCTAGTTTCACTGCTAGATATGTTTCGTTTCTGCTCATCCTTTCATATGATGTTTTATGTACATAGAACGGCTCTATATATGTTCTCTTTTAGATCATATGTGCACATGTCTTTTGTCATCTCATCTCTATATTGCCTGCCTTGTTTCATCTATTTTATGATAGTCGTGTTTTTCCTATCTTTTCTGTTAATAAAATCCTATGATAAATTGCTCATATTTCCAACAATTCACATCGACTATGAAGGTGTCTATGGCGACTTCATCAATTTTAAGATGACGTGTCATCTTCGTCTCTCAAAGGTGCTTATAGGGATAGGTGTGCATGTGTGTATTCACATGGGTGAGTGTATGTGTGTATGTATGAGTGTTTACGTAATGTCTTAAAAAATGGTAAAGGATTTCCATTGAGATTTCACCAACATGTCTAGGGCTATAGTGTAATGCAGTATGTCCAATATATTAGAGTAGATCCGCTTATCATAAAGTTAGGGATAAACTATATTGCTTTCCGCAAAGAAAACCTAGCCTACACTTACCCCATATGCATGACATATGCATGCTATATAGTATCGACCCTTGTAGATATAAAACACTATGTTGCAGGATTCCACATGATGAGTGAGTGATGTGATGTAGGGCAATCTATACTCAACTTCTGCTTGTGAGTAGATGGACGCCAAAAAGAATGTTATTGTAATCCAATGTATTGATTGTAAGTTAGCCTTGAGCGGAGCATGTGTATTAATACTGGATCTGCAATTTAATACGCATGACATGTGATTTTATTGGTATTCCCTCGTGTATTGTGCATGTTAGCAATTGATCTAGGGACTAGCACGGTAAGCACTGAGATTCGGGTTCTTATCGGGGACTAAGTCGCTACACATTCGATCTTTGAGATTTATCCTGGTCAACCTCTATCTTTACTCCATGCCCAATATTTATGTCTTGAAGGCCATATTGAAATCCTCATTCCATTTCATTGCTTCAAGACATGATCACTAGTATCTCAATTCTTGCATGACCATATTGAGTTTCTACATGAGTATGATATTGGGAGTCATCATTTGCTCTTATTCATGCTTCGTCATAATCTCTTGAGAGACAAATGAATTCTTCGCTTTAATTACGTTATTCAAGACTTGATAAACCATGACTCAACACATGAGTTCATCATGCTTTATCTTTAAGACATGTATATATATAACTTGTTTTCCTCAATCATTCTCTCAAGATCTTGATCCATCATTGCTCAACCCATAAGCATGGCAATATTTGAGCCTCCAATGAACTCCAACTTGACCACATCTTGTACATCACATGGACTTCATATTGATCATATTTGATCAATCAGTGAACACAATTTGATGCATAGATGTCTTCTTTTGCTTCTTCTTGATCATAATATATTTATCACTAGAGCTTAGTGATATTCATGTGTATAGATCTTAAAGAAAACTATTGCCCCTTAGGAATAGATCACCAACACTCAATGCATATCTTTATCTTGATGGATTTTATCCTTTAATCCATCCAATATGCTTCATGCATTAACCATAAAAAATTCCTTCAAATACATCCCAAAGAAACCATTAGTCCATAAGGATTGTCATTAATTACCAAAATCACACATGGGGTCTACATGCACTTTTAGCGTTTATTATGGCGAAGGCACGGAGCCTCACTTTGATCATGTCGGTTCTAGATGATATACCTTTGCACTAGCTTGTGGTGCCATACATGGATAAGAGGTCGCCTAAAAAGGTTGATATGATCTTGCAAGGCTTCCTCTAGGTGGGTAGAGCGACCACTGCTACTTGGTGTAGGCGTTGGGTTTTCCCCGAAGAGAAAGGATGGAGGAGTATAGTAGTAGATAATTTTTCCTCTCTTAAGAACCAAGGTTATTGAACTAATAGGATACACCACATAACTAACGTCAACACTATGTGCACACACTAAGCAAATGATCACACTCAACGAAGGCAAGGGGGTTTTCAATCCCTTGTTCCCATCAATTCCAAGGATTAAATAAGGTAGTGATAGGTATATAAATAAAATAAAAGTAATGAAAACAACAAGCAATTTGTATTTTCGGTATTTAATGGGAAAAGTAGACCAGGGGGCCATAACGTTCACTAGAGGCATCTCTCTTATAAGCATAGTATCGATGGGTAAATAAATTACTATTGGGTAACTAACAGAAAAGCACATAGTGAGGATGATTCTTCATGGCATAAGGATGAAGAATCATCCTTATATATATATATATAGGGTCGCGCTATTCGTCACCTTGGGTGAGGAATAGTTATTCTTCACCCCCTCTATTTTCACATTAATACACCATAATTTTACGTTTCTTAAATTTTAATCTTATCTCATACGTAAAAAGAGACCGTAAAAAAGTACATAGTCACCGTAAAAAATATTTTATGCCACGTAAAATTACAAACATAAAAACATCGTGTAAATTATACATAAAATATGAATTTTCTAGTCTTATGATCTATATTTTTGTTTTCTTATGTCAAATTTTTCGTAGGTAATCAATATAAATGTATCTATTTGCATTTCAAATTTAATTTATTTATGAAATGGTCGTAAAATTACCTCGAGTGAGGAATAATTTATTCTGCACCTTTGGTGATGAATAGAGTTTCTCTCTCTCTCTCTCTGTGTATATATATACCTAGGTGCCCAGACACCTTGTACCTAGGTGTCCAGACACCTTGCCTAGAAATCGTTGAATTACATTGAGATGCGTGCATTTGTAATTAGTATTAACAATAATGGGTTAATCCATTGGCCTTTATTAGGAAAGAATTATTGCTTGAAAGATAGAGAAAATCAGCAATTAATGGTTAATTAAGGCCATGCATGCTCTATGGTACGTGCCCAACTTTAGTTCTTATACGTACATTTTTTCTTTTGTACATAACATAGAAAGTCATATAGACAATTAGGTACGTAGGTATATCATCATCTTGGGTATAAAATGTATGATTACCATTTGTCTCCATGGAAAAATAATCCCGTATGTCGTTAAACATATACTTGTATTTAAAAAAGATATATTTTTTGGTGTGTGCATACCCATCGTATTTCTGTACATACCCTCAAATGTGTGATTTTTACCCCGGGTATTCAAATACATATGTAGGTCATAATTCACGTAGTCGAGTATATACGTAACCATATTTTACTTTATATACATTAACAGGATACCTACAATAGTTTTCTACTTTTTTCCATGTAGTTGGATATATATGTGTACTAACACATTGGGTATATTGTTTTACTTTTATGTACATTTGGTATATAGTAGGAGATTTATATGAGTATCGTGTAAATTTGTGGGTATACTAGGAGTTCATTGAGTATATTTTATGTAGTCGGGCTGATATTTTAGGCATATTTTACGTAACCTGTTATATACGTTGTTACATTTTATATAGTCGGGTAGATAAGTAGCCGTATTTTACAAATAAAATTCACATCAAGGTACCCACTATTTGTTTGCGGGTATTTGAGTATATTCACTTAAAAATACATTAGACTACGTGTGTAGGTATTTAATGTCCAGAATAATTTATTGGGTATATACGTATCTAAGTACGAGTGTTCAAATTATTTCTAACAAGATTATAGTATAATTGTTTATTAAGGAAATAAGTCAATTATGAGGCAGTCAATGACATGCATTTGTTTTGAAAATCCATCTACAATCAGTGACGTGAGTACTAGTGCATGCAAGCAAAAATGAAAAGTGAATTATTTGGAAAGCATTAGTGGTTATTTATACGTACAAAATGCACTAACGAATTAAATCCAAACAAGGTGCGTGGGCACCTAGGTGCCCCAGGTAATTTACCTATATATATATATATATATATATATATATATATATATATATATATATATATATATGCATTACGTTAGTGACAGGTAGACCATCATCCAACATCATCTAATATCATTACTCCACCCTAGACTGCTATCGAGTTGCATCTCAAAACATTACGTTCATAACAAATAGAGCATGATGACATAATGTAGACAAAGTAAGATTAAATAACATGTTCAGACCCCATCGTTTTATCCTTAGTAGCAACAATACAATACGTGTCTTGCAACCGCTCCTGTGAGAGAGTAATTGAACCCACTATCGTGCACCACTCCCCTTGATGATCTACTCATTAACTTAGCCAAAGCAAACTCATATATCCATAAGCATACATAGCTATCAACTTACACATAATAAATCTAAAAAGACTCAATTATTTTCAATAAACAATTTGATCATAAACCCAAAATTATCGGATCCCAACAAACACACTTCGAAAATTTCGAATAGGTCTCCTAAGAGATCGTTGTATTGAAGATCATAAAAGAGAGAGAGAGTCACTTAGCTACTACTCCATCCGTTCCTAAATATAAGTCGTTCTAAAGGTTCCACTGGTGAATTACATACGGATGTATATAGATATATTTTAGAGTGTAGATTCACTCATTTTGCTCCGTATGTAGACCCCTAGTGAAATCTCTTAAAAGACTTATATTTAGAAACGGAGGGAGTATTATGGACCCGTAGCTCCTGTAGAAACTACTCATACATCATCATAGAGATAACAAGGTTGATGAAGATGGCCTCCCCGATGATTGCCCCCTCCGACAGATTGCCAAAACAGGACTCTAGATTGGATAGCGGAAGAACAGAGCCTTGCGACGGCGATAAAATTGTTTCGGTTCTCGCTCTGATGGTTTGTGGATATATGGTAATTTATACCATCGAAATTAGGTCAAACGGAGCCACGAATGAAACACAAGGCACCTAGGCGCGCTTTACCACCCGGGGAGCGCCCCCTGCCTTATGACTCCCTCATGGCACATATGGTCTCCTCCCAAAGCTTCAAGGGTCTCTTTTTGTCTAGAAAAAATCGTCAAAAGTATCGTTGCATTTAGACTTCGTTTGGTATGGGTTTCTAGGAAAAGCAAAGGCGTGCAGAAAACATGAGCTCGCACTGGGAATCGAATTGATATGTTAGTCCATAATATAAAATGACACATAAAGCATAGAAGATTGATAATATAATAGCATGAAATAATTAAAAATTACAGATACGTTGGAGGCATATCAACCACCCAAGGTGCATTGCCATCTCAATTGGGAACGGTGTGTCGGTCTCCCCGCTTGCGAGGGCTCGGGTGTCTTGGGATTTGGGTGCATTGTGGTTAGCCTCAGGGTTTGTTGATTGTGGAGAATGCGCAATTGCACATCGACCCTCTTCGGCCCTCAAGAGGGTTGGACCTTGAACTTTCCCGGGAAGAGCAGGGGATATCGTTGCTTCCATCAGGATTGTGGTTGGAGATGGTGCTTCTGCGCTATTCTGGGAGGATCACTGCCTCGATGGTCACACCATAACTCATGACTCTAGCTTTGGATGCAATAGGATTCAATGCTTCATCTGGAAAGCACTGACTGATCACCGTTGGATCTCGGACATTAGGGGGCCTTCGGCTCCCTAGTCTTAAAACAGTACATCCAGGTCTGACGGTTGGTGAGCAGGTTGCAACTTTGCACCACATGCGGATGTCCTCTTCTCGCGTTGGACTCGGGACAATTGGTACACTTTAAAGAGTTGCTATGATGACCTCTTTGAGGGATCGGTTGGTTCGAGCTCATGCCAATTGAAATGGAAATCCTAGGTGCCTCGACGGGCCAAGTTCTTCATTCGGCTTATGTGTGAGGGCCATTGCTGGACATTTTTCTTGTTGGGGGTCTCCATGATTTTCTTTTTAGGTGCTCTGGTACCAATCATAGGAGACAATGGCTCACCTCCTCACCGCGTGCCCCTTCTCATGCTCGGTGTGACACTAGGTGCTAAAGTAGATCAGTTCCATGATGCCCCCTCCTCCTTAGAAGGGTAGGTCTTTGTGGATTAGTGGAAGCACAGCTATCTCTTTGTCCCACCCCGGCCCGGAAGGGCACCGCTTGTTTTATAATGTTGGCGGCCTAGTGCATCCTAAAGCATCATAACATGATCATCCTCGATGAGGCCCAACTGAGTAGTGGGTGCGAAGGGGTGACCACCCTGCTCTCGGCGACGAAAACTAGCAACTAGGGATCTTGTGTTGCAATCCACGGGTTAATCCATAAATGGTGTGTTGTCCATCTTTGGGCCTATACTAAATCTTCTTCTATCAACACGTCGGAACCTAAGACTTTTATGTGTCCATGTTTTTATTTATCCGAGAGCATAACTGCACCCCTCACCCTTCGTCCCAAATTCTTCATCTTAGATTTTTTCTAGATACAAATGAATTTAGACACATTTTAGTGTTATATGTACGTCCCCATATCTAGACAACTTTAAGACTAGCAATCCCATTGCCGGTTTATGAGATGCATGATTTTATAGCCTGGAGCCCAGCGAAGAATGGCGTTTTTTCAGTTCGATCAGCATATCAAATGGAATGGAATTCCAGGTTTGGCAACCTAATACAGGTCAGTACTGGGTCTTCTTCACCAAGTGACAAATGGGAGTTGGTATGGAGTCTGGAATGTCCTGCAAAAATCAGAATTTTCATCTGGAGATTATTACAGTCAGCTATCCCCTGTCGGTCTGTATTAGCATCCAAGCATATGAAGGTCAAAACCCAGTGTCCAGAATGCAAGAAGGGGCCACACAGTATTCGTCACTTCCTTTTCGAATGCCCCAGATCATCAGCAGTTTGGAAGCAGTTGGGCATGTTCGATATTGTTAAGAGGGTATGCACTAAGTATAAATCGGGTGAGGATGCCATTTATGATCTGTTGCATATGGAAACATCAGGAATCATTCTCTTGGGCTTCCCGAAACTCCGAGAGGTGGTCGCTACTGCTGCTTGGTATCTGTGGTTCGAACACCAAAAGGTATATCATGGAGATGACATCCAAACAGCGTCTCAAATTGCCCTAGCCATACGTGGACTGTCGGCAAATTTCAGTATTGCATGTGCCAATACAGCAAAAGGCCGAACTGGAGGATGGAGCAAGCCACCGCACGGCTATGTCAAACTGAATGTCGATGCAGGCTTTGATCACGACCTACTCCGAGGATCGATTGGGGCAATTATCAGGGACCAAAAAGGTCAGTTCTTGGCAGCAGCAGATAATATTGATATATGCTATGACTCAAACACTGCAGAAGCATTGGCGGTGAGGTTTGGGCTCAACCTTGCAAGAACTATAAGGTGCAGCAAAATTGTGGTGAACTCTGATAATCTGGAGATAGTGGAGGATCTTAAGAAGGGATATTCTTCTTCGGCAGCTTCGGCAATCATCGATGATTGTTTCTTTTTGGGATCGGAATTCAAGCATGTTTTATATGATCATTGTGGTAGAGATAGTAATCAAGTAGCGCATGAACTAGCTAAGTTAACTAAATCTCCCCCCCCCCCCCCCTAGCTGTTGGATGGACTCAGCTCCTCCTGAGATCATCCCAGCTATTGTAAACGATATGATTACCCTTATTGCTGAATAAAGTGGGAAGAAGTTTTCAAAAAAAAAAAAAGGAGCAAAAGAGGGGTACCATTTGCTACTGGTCCAAATCACTCTAGTTTGGCCCGGTGATTTCGGCCTGTTTAACCGCGGAGATAAGCGGCGTGATCCCCTACGCAACTCAACTGCCCGCCGCGTATCAGCAAAAGGATCATACCACACTCAAGAAACAAAAAAGCAAAAGGATCATACGCGTGTTGCGCAAGGACACAACGTGACGTCCCCCGTCGTGCACCGCGCCCCACCCTACCATCCGTCCGTTCCAAGATCAACAGCCCAGATCCCCTCCTAATCCCCAAGCGACCTTCCCTAACCCTCCGCGGACCCTTAAATACCAACTCGCCGCCATTCCCCCCGGGCTTTTGATCAATCGACCGACCGACTCGATTCCCCCGCAGAGCCTGAGGGAGATCGGAGGCGATGGGAGGCGGGGGCATGGGGATCCGCGCGGCCGCCAGGGCCGCCTTCATCGGCGGCTACCGCTCCGCCTCGAACGCCCGCCGCGCCGTCCTGCCCCCCTCCTCCGCCGCCGCGGCCGACGCCCGCCCCGCGTCCACGGCCGCCACCTTCGACGACTGGTACATCCCCGACCGCGAGGTGTTCGGCCCCGTGCCCTCCCACGACGAGGCCATGGCCGCCACCCTCGACCTCAGGGACGCCTTCGAGATGTGCGCACCGCTCAACTTTACTGATTACTTGTCACTTCTCCTCCCCGTTTCCTTTGTTTTACTAAGATAGATTAACTAATGTCATGGGCCAAACTGGTGATGGTTTGATAGATGTGCTTCATATCCATGAAGTGTTAGTTGCAAAATGATGCGATTGCACGTCTGGTTGTTAGGCAGTGACAGAGCCCTGTTATAGTGGTTGACTCCGTTCTGTTTTTCTTTTCCAGCAGATTGTTCTTATCTGTTGTCTGGTGTGACACAAAATTTGTATTAGGAGCGTTCAGCAGTTTTCAGACAGATTCCAGATTTTCTTTTAAAAATTTAGGCACTCTTCATGCTTATCCGTGATGTGCCTGTCGCTGAGTGCTTGTCACTGGAATCGTGCCATGAGAATTTGCTTCACAGAAATCACGGCCAATGCTTGTTTAGGGTTTACATTGCATTTTTCTAAAGAATTGCCTGATCCAAACCCTAAAAGTATCTCGACGTGTCAGTCATGTAGAGTTGTTCTTCTAGCCATGTCATATGATTCTGTATTCGATTACTTTTCTTCTTGTACGCTTTTCAGCTCTTCTGTATACCGCTTTGGGCCTTTTGGCTCATGTACAAGACAGATGTTGTGTTTACTAACAAACTGATGAATTTTGTTCATGCAACCAGTGCCAAGACTGAATCCCATGGTGCCCGCCTGGATATGTCGCATGGTGGTCCCACAAAGGTCGCTCAGGAAACATTTCAGGATCATCCCCATTCAGAAGCATCTATGCATGAAGAGAAGAATGACAATTTGTCCGTTGCCTCTGGATCCTCTGCACGTGTTATTGAAGCCTTCACCATGCTACAGGACAGCCCTGAAGCTCAGGTAATTAAGCTCTAACTTGTACTGAAGGTGTCAAGTCAAGGTCGTCACCCTAATGATGTGCTGTGGAGTCACGATTTTTCCATTTCTTCCTGCTAGCTAGCATCAGAAGATAAGTTGATTTCGTATATTGGCATAATGTCAGCCCCCTTTTTTGTTCATGCAACTTCAGTTGGCACTAAGTGCAAACAACCCAACATTGTTGTTTATTTACCTGAAGCATGGGTTCTACTTGGGCTGCAGGATGTTGTTGCTTCGCTTGCGTCTGATAAGAATGTCTGGGAAGCTGTGATGAAGAATAAAAAACTTGTGGAGTTTTACAAGACAAGTAAGCGCCCAACCATCATGTAATAATATATCTAGTTCAGTTAACCATTGGACACGTATACGCAATAACTTGGTTCATACACCTTCCCGTTCTCAGACCTCAGCGAGTCATCCAGTGTCACTGACGAAGCTGAACAGAGCGACGCTGAGAGCTCGCAGAGCAGCAATGCTGTCTTGCCAGGAGACGCATTCAGCGATTACATTCAGAAGATGAAGGCGTTCGTGTCGGAGATGGTGACAAATCTTTCGAGCATCATGCAGGACCTGGTGGCCACGTCGGACGAGGGCCAGAGCAAGGGGAGGCTGAAGACCCTGATCGTCAACACCAAGAAGGATTTCGTAAACGGCCCGTCGTCGTTCGTGCTCCTGGCCATCGCGTCGATCCTGGTCGTTTTGCTCAAGCGCGCGTAGTTCTGAATAAAACGAAGGAGCTGGCCGAGTGGTTGTTCGGAGTTTGGTTTCGTTTCAGCTCTTTGAGCCAGATAGGGTTTGATTTCCCTGCTCTAGTTAGTTCAACAAATGGTCGATTCTACGTAGTGTACAGGTCGACGTTAAGTCCTTTCAAGGGTTTATCTGGTGGCTGTGTGTTTACCTGGAGTGAACATGTTCTGCAAGATGAATAATATGATAGAGTTTAGTTTTCTTTTGGACTGGTGATAAGTTCCCTTGTTACTGCAATTGTCTATGATCTCATTCTGGTTTAGCCGTATGTACAGGTCAGTGCCGTGTTCCAGGGTTAGCCATGCATCTCTCAGTAGTGTACAAGCAATAATGATACATCTACGAATAGGCTACGAAAGCCTACGTAACCTTCCATCTAAAATCCTCTTGGCCCCGTGATTTTCGCCAGGGATGGGCCCCAGCCCAATTAATCACCTCCACATCAGATTTTACGTAAAACACTTACGTAGGCGTAGCATTGTCGAAGTACGAGTTATGCATTCAGGTTGTTCGTAGATAACACCTTGACAAGATACTGTTAGGTTTTTGTACGTGAACGCTACTGTCAGTTACTCATATTCAGCAAAACCATAGCACATCCTACAAATGCGCAAAATTGAATAAATAGTATAAGTTGCTAAGCTTGACGCAGGCGCGTGTACCCCATCAGTTAATACCTCACTCATTTGGCTTTCTATTACTCTCTCCTATCCATATTACACAAGTTGTACTAAAGCAACGACAAGAAATATGAATATCATGTGTATACACAAAAATGTTAATGCAGCTCAGCTCCACCGACAATTGCATTTCACATTTTCGCTCAAGTCTTCAAAGTTAATTTTTGTGTAATACGGAGTAATTCATACAGGGACCACTGGAAATATGAACTCCAGTGCTTAACTGATGTGTTTGGTTGAGCTGTGGATTCAGAAAAATACATTGTGAACTGTGGATTCTAGACAGTTAATACACTATCATAACAACACGAGCGCACATGCCCAAATGTTACAAGGTTTCAACCGTCTGTTTCTTCCGAGAAGAAAGGGAAAATTCACGTCATCTACCATCCAGAGAAATCTTTGAATTCTACGCTAGGAGCACTCGGTTTTCTCTTCTTGCTTGAATCATCTGCTGCGGCGGCATTTCCGGTGACATCAGCAGAGCCAGCCGTTCGAGCTTTTAGATACTTGCCGACCCCACCGCCAGCACTCGTTGAAGCAGAAACACCAGTCCCTGGGTTGCTGTACCATGAACCCACCTTATCCTGAATTAATGCAAACAAAATGTTAAAACAAAAACCATCAGAGATAAACAAATGCAAATAAGCACTTGAATCTAACTGAAACAAGATGCAAAGCAGCATTACATGATCTTCATCCTTGTCCTTCTCCTCCTGCTTTGCCTTTTCTTCTTCTTCGTCAGGTTCCGTGTAAGGATTCACAAATACACTAACTTTTAGTAACTTTATTTCCTCCTGTAAACAAAGTTAAAAACCAGGGATGCCATGTTCAGATATTTTTGTCCAGTGAAAAAATTAACTATGCCGGGCACAACACATCAATTACACCTAAAATAATATGGAGCGTAGTGCTTAAGATACAAGTGTACCGCAGTCGTGCCAAAGTTAATGACCAACGTATTGTGGCCACAAAATCCTTTTTGCGAAAAAGCATAAGGTATGTTCATTTTAAAAATAAAGTTAAAAATGCAGATGAAACTAAAACAATCACTAACCAATGGGCGGTCATCATCATCAACAGGAACCTTTTCCATTGCTGAAAGATTGTGCAGACCACCAACCACCATGCCAAATACTGTATGTTTGAAATTTAAATGTGTGGCAGACTTGTATAAGATGAAAAACTGCGACCCGTTGGTATGGGGGCCAGAATTCGCCATGCTGACAACACCTCTTCCTGAATGTAGCAGCTTTGAATTTAATTCATCCTTGAAAGGTTGACCCCATATGGACTCCCCTCCACTTCCTGTGCCCGTTGGATCACCTCCTTGAATCATAAAGTTTCTGTAAAAAGGTAATGATCAAACCGGACAACATTTAGATATAGCCATAATCATGTATAAAGAAGGGAATGATTGAATGGACAGGATTTAGATACGGCTAATAGAATAGGAGAACATACTTGATGCTACGATGGAAGATAAGACCATTGTAGTAACCATTTTCACAATGTGTTAGGAAGTTTTCACATGTCCGGGGAGTAATATCACAATGAAGCTCCAAATTCAAATCACCATGGGTGGTATGCAACTGAACATATCCTTTCTTTTTTGGATTCCTTTCAACTTTAACATACTCATATTCATTTTTGGTAACGGGATCATAGGAAGTCGACGTGAAAGAACGTGAAGCTGCTCCAGTAGTGTAACGACTTTTTACCTGAAATGACCGAATCAACTCCATAAGGACAAACACCAAAGGCATAAGTAACAAAAGGTCCATATAAGACATGAGGATGAGATGAGAGTATACCAATTTAGCATTTATAGGATCCCGATCCCCTGCTCTGTGCATAGCAATTCTAGCAGCAGTTTTCTCAGCAGTGCCAGATTTTGCTGCTGCTGCACTTCTACCATGAACAGAAGCCGAAGCAGCATCCACAACACTGAATGGTTGGGGAGGTTTAGGTTCTTTGCTCGATTTTGAGTCACTCTTCTCTTCTTTTGCTAAAAGAACAGCCAGTGCGGCAGCTCTTTCCTTTTGAGCTTTCTGTCCTCCACCACCATGCAGAAAAGCTAACTTTCCTTTTTCAGTCCCAAGTTCCTTCATCATTTGCTTAAGATCACCGGCAACATTTATGTTGTAGGTTGGATCATCTTTCATCCGCTGCAACTCTGCACAGACAGAAGTTGGGTAGTCAGACTACATAGTAAATCTACTTCAAAAGGGAAGATTATATATGTAATATGTTAGACATAAAACAGCCGAACACAAAATAAGTAAAAGGGAAAGAGGGTGCATAATTGAACCTTCATCATCAAGTTTGAGGCCTTGTCTGACATGATCAAATTGTCCTAGGACCTTGGTATCAAGCGCATTTGGATTCTACAGAAGTTCAGAAAGGCAAACATCATTGGGCTACGGTATTAGTAATTGTCAATAAGACAATGAGTAATATATATTGTCCTTCCAGACAGCTACCTGAATTGTTATCAAGTCCTTTCGTGCGAAGGGCTCGTCGGTTAGCAACTCTTTCCAATTCTTTGGCTTAATGTTAAGCTCTTGGATTGCCTATGAATACAAAGGAAGAACCCACCGGTTACGTACAAACAAAATTGACCACCTGAACTAACCAAAGTCTAAAGCCCACCTCATAACAGAAGACGTTCCCGGTAGTCTTTACAGCAACTATATGTGTGAATTCTGTAAAAACTTTATTCAAAACAGGGCACTGGAACTCTCCTGCACGAAAAGAGTACACATTAACATACTGACATCAGAAGAGCAACTAACATCAAAGGAAATCAGTACTGTTCAAGCAGCTCCATTTGGTTAAAGCTACATCGACTTGTTCATGCCATAGATTTCAACTTACCATCCGTGTTCTTGTGGAACGTCAGAGGAATTAGATCCTCCTGCTTCAGCGCTGCTCCAGTTACCGGATGCTTCCCGAATTTTTTAATATATGGTATTATGCTCCTACATTCAGAAGCAAGAAATAAGAATCCCAACCTTCACAGCTCTCCTGCCAATAAGTTATCCAGAGAGGTACACCTAGGCACTTACATCAAATCGAAGACGCTTCCATCTGCCGTACACACCGGGTCCTCGAATGGCAAGAACGTGAGCCTAATATCCAATGAAATGACAATCAGTGGCCGAAGAAGATGGATTAGCTTACTAATCAACTGCTAATGTGGCTAAATTTGAACCGTACGAGGGTTCGATATCAAGAGCTGAATTTGAGCACTCAGAGCTTACAAAGGCAGCATATACCAACTAAAAGATCCACAGAAAACAAGTTCATGCCCTAAGGAAGAAACCCTATAAGCTCAAGCTCTCCCGAAATTCGAATCAGAATCCTAAATTACCAAGAGAACAGAAGTAAGCAGGCAAATCTTCCAGCGAGGCTGGTGCGGAAACAGGGGAAGCAGGGAGAGAGAGAGAGAGAGAGAGAGAGAGTAGGTAATTACGCGCAGCAGTAGAAGGGGAGGCGCTGGAATGGCGCGATGGCCTCCCTGTTCTTGGCGCCGCCCCACTCTGTCGCCCACTCCGTGGCCGTTATGAACATCCGGTCCTTGCTATGCTGCTTCTTCCCCATCTCCGACTACCCTACAGGCGCGGGCCTTCGGCTGTTGGTGCGGTTGCCCTGCCGGGCGGTCGGGTTTCGCCGGCGGCGAGGTGGGGCGGCGAGATTTGACGACCGCAGGTATTGGGGTCGGGGAAAGAGAAGGGAATAATAGGCGGCTGGCGGATTCGTCAGCGGCTCAGCCCGTGATAGAACACGGCTCGAGCCGCGGGGCTCGGTACGAAACAGATTCGGCCCGGCCCGGCCCGGCCCAACCCAGCGCACAACTGGCCCAGAAGCAGAGCGAAAGTGCGCACCACCGGCCGAGCGAGCTGGGTCGATTCGAGCAGCAGGATGGGTGGCGGCGGCGGCGGCAGCCCGACGGCGAGCAGCAGCAGCGACGATGACGGAGACGCCTCGTGGAGGGCGGCCATCGACTCCGTCGCTGTCGGAGGGTTCGGCTACCCGTCGTCCAACGGCGCGGCGAAGGCCGCCTCTGGCGGCGGCGGCGGCGGCGGCGGCGGCGGCGGCGAGGACAGCAACGGGCTGGAGCAGCCGCCGCAGGAGGAGGGGAAGGCGCAAACGCCTGGGCTCAAGCTGTACCAGATCAAGGTATCTTGCTTTCCGCGTTCGCCCCTTGCTCTATGCTTGCTAGCTGCATAGCTCTGAAGGGCTGCAGCTCATATAGGTTGCCATGGTCTTCGGTTTTGTTGTGCTAATTCAGTGCTGTTAGGATCGAGTACTGTCTTTGAAGCTTGATGCAGCCGTTTTGGGAGTATCTTCCCAGCTTTGCCGCATATTTCATTCGTCCCGTGGTCCGTGCGCGAACTAGAATTGGCTGGTTCACTTGGAATAGTCTGGATTAACATAGTACATTAGCAATAGGCAATAGCAACTGCATTGGCTAAAAAATGTACGTATGTTCTAGTGAAATATATCAGTGTTACCAGAGGAAGCCACAGACTAGCAAAGTAGCTATGATTGGTAATTAAGAAAATCGATTTTGTTCCACTCCCACTCCATGGACTAGAACTTTTGGATGTCATATGGAATGTATACTCTGTTGGGATGAGGATTTGTGGCTCTCGGGTGCCACACACCCCTATATGACAATAGCATTAAAAAAACATATTAGAAAAATTCGAAAAAAATCTGAGATTTTAGGATATGAAACTTGGATGCCCGTTGCATACACGTGTTCAATTTCGTGGGGAATGGGTGCCCGCGGTAATGCCAGTAAAAGAAACAAAAAAATCATAGGTGTAGAAAAAAAACTGAATGTAACGTATGTCGGACCGTAATTTGTACGCCGCGGATACCACGGGCACCCGTTCCCCACGAAAATGAACACGGGTGTGCAACGGGCACCCAGGTTTCATATCCCAAAATTTCAGATTTTTTTGAAATTTCCTGATATTTTTTTAATGCTATTTTCATATAGGGGTGTGTGGCACCCGAAAGCTGCAATGCATTTCTCTACTCTGTTGCTGCTATTTTGGAGGTTTTCTCTCTGGCTATTTTACAGAATACCACAACTCATTATGCCGCTAGCCAGGTAAAAAGAACTTACTTTGCCACTAGAAAATCATGCCCTATCTTGCATTGGAGTTGATCCAATTCCCCTTATTATTTTGACCTTTTGATGATTGCTCTGTTCCGTAAATAATTTCATGTTAAATGGGCCTCCAGATCACCCTATTAGTTTCGCTTGGTACTTCCAGCCACAAAGTAAGTTCATCACTTGCGTCTACTAATAAAATAGTGATCTAAACGCTCTTATATTTTTTTACAGAGGGAGTAGTTTGCAAATATATCATGTGAATTTCATTCACTACATGTACAAGTTATATAATCCTACCGTTGATTCGCTTGCATGACCCTTTAATCCTTTTCAATAAGTAGTAGTTCATCACTTCACCTGGCAAGCCTAATGAGCAACCAGAAGAAGCTGGCACAATGTTGTCGTGTATTCACTATTTAGGCCTGCCAATCTACAACTATGTTATAACCATTTCACTTAATAAACTAGCTAAGTTCCAAGTGTTTTCTCTGCCCTTCATGCAACTGTTCATCTGCTTATATCATTCTTTTTGTTAGTTCGTATTAGGAAGTCATAATGTGTTATGCATTATGTATTACAAGCTCCATCTTGTTTGTTTCAGGTAAGAAATATGTTGGACGACATGTTAGAGAAAAATCTCGAAATAGTGAGAAATCCCTGCTTGAACCCGGCTGACCCAGAGGAAACAGGCGGAGGGATAAAATTATTTAAGAAGGCACCACCTGGCATCAGAATGGATGCTATAGGTATGTGATGAACGTGATTATCTTTAACAATCTCGGTGGATAAATCTTTTCATGATGGTAATACATACGAGGTGTGCTTCGGTACAACCCCCCTCCCCCCCCCCCCCCAAAAAAAACGTACAAAGGAGAACGTATACCCACCTCGTATTGTATTCTACAGGCCGCCATACGTATGCGGGGGGGTACTGAAGCAAAAGTGAATACATATTCATACATAATGTTTATTTTCTAGATAAATACCATGTGCAACTCAAGAGGCCAAGGATTCTTCCCAGGCCGGAGATCGACGAGAAATCAAAGAAGGTTGTATATCTATTTTCACAATAATTATACCTATCCCTGCGGGGTATAGTCTATGTCTCTTACTGAACATACTGTGACCCTGATTTCAGTTCAGACATATGCTTCAGTCTGTCGTTGTTGATGGTAACGACATACTTGTTTCCGCAAAAGAAACATCCCAAATATCATTGGCCAGAATGGAAGCTAGAGAAACTGCAGCAAAAACCAAAGCCAAGAGGGAGGAAGAAAGGGTGAACCAACTGAAGAAGGTTAGGGGAGAGAAATGGCTTCCTTCCGTTGCTAGTAAAATGAAGGTAAACAAATGCATACTTTAAATCACTCTTCGGTGGCTAGTTTGGTGGTTTGTTGTTGTACAGCATTCAACCAACATTTTGTCTTAACAGATATATGATGCCAGCATGCAATATTGTCTTTGCAGAAAGAAAAATCATGGGAGGAATGGCAGAAAAAGCGTGCGAGCAAAGGCAGTGATGGTGGATCATATCAGCTGGGCCGCATATGCTAATCTATGAGGCCATCTATGGGGGCACCCTTTTCCGGATGTCACAAGTGCTTTTATAACTTCTATTTTGCCATTTATCAGTTGGTGATGATGGTCGACAAGGGGATTGACTTGGATGAAAGATAGTGTCGGACTGGCAGTTTTGTTCTAATCTGGAGAATGTAACTCTGAGTATCATATCAGTACCTTCTCATGGAAATTTTGTAACAAAATTCTGTTATATTGCAGGATTGGATGTACTTACGCAGTCTCTGGCTCGCAACTGTGGGTGAAACCAAACCACAATTTCTGAATTTCATATTGACAACTCACAAATCGAAGTAGCTATTAGCATGTGCTCCCCCCGGTTCAAAATTACTTAAAGTTCTATCTTTGTCCCAATTTTAAAAATTAAGTTTGAAAAATTATATAGGAAAACATGTTAAATCTACAACATTAAATACATAGACTGTGAAGATGTCTGTTTATGACTAATTTAATGAATCTTATTGTACATACTAGTATATTGAATCTTAAAAAGTTTGACTTGGGAAAAAACTAGAACTTCAAATAATTTGGAACAGAGGATCTGGAATTTTTCCAAATTCATGGAGTGACCAATTCAATTGTTATATGGCAGCGAGGTCTTAGTTTTCTTCTTCAAAAAACGTAGATATTAATGGGGCTGCTACGCGTCGGCCGGACTCACAGGTCCGTTAGAGCATCTCCACTGGCCTCCCCCCTCCCCTGCCGCATTTTTTAGCACCGTCGGTGCAAAATTGGCCCAGCCGCACCCCAACTCCTCGTTTAGCGTTGGTTTTGGTCAAAATAACAGCCTGCGAACCCGAGCCGAACTCAGCCCTCCGGGGCCTGGGAGCGCCGGTTGAAGCGAAAAGCCAAACGGGCCCGCTCTGTCGGTGACAGTCGAGCCATTCCCGCCGTTTTCTCCCCCTTCCTCCTCTCTTTCCCTCCATTTCCCCGCCTCCTCCCGCCATTCTTCTCCCGCTCCCGCCATTTGGCCGTCATGCTGCCGAAAAAGTACACCCTCCCTCGCCCTGCCTGTAACGCCCAAGATGCGGTCCTATCCTTATTTTGGCGCGAGGGCCTCGACAGGGTTAGAAACGCATCTCGTCGTTTCGCAAGAATGGATATCGTTATAAGTACATGTACTGAAAAGATGAGTATATGGAATTGGCTTACACTCGCCACAAGCTACATCAGAGTCACGTCAGTACAATACATACAATCATCATGATGAAGAGCAGGGTCGGCCTACGGACGAAAACAAACGATAAAAGAATGATGTCCATCCTTGCTACCCCAGGCTGCCAGCCTGGAACCCATCCTAGATCGACGATGGAGAAGAAGAAGAAACTCCACATGAACAATCATCGCGCTCACGTCAAAGTAACTCTTTACATGTACCTGCAACTGGTGTTGTAGTAATCTGTGAGCCACAAGGACTCGGCAATCTCATTTCCAAAGGTACCAAGACTAGAAAAGCTTTGTGGGTGAGGTAAGGTTAAGTGGTGAGGCTGCAGCAAGCGACTAAGCATTTATTTGAGGTGGCTAACTTATGAGTACAAGAATAAGAGGGGGATGATCTACGCATATCGAACGTGAACTAATAATAATCAAATGAATGATCCTGAACACCTACTTACGTCAGACATAACCCCACCATGTCCTCGATCGGAGAAGGAGCTCACGAAAGAGACAGTCAAGGTTGCGCACTCAGTTGGCAAGTTTTATTTAAGTTTACTTCAAGTTATCTAGAACCGGATGTTAAACAAAGTTTCCACGTTTCCACATAACCGTGGGCACGGCTTTCCGAAAGATTTGACCCTGCAGGGGTGCTTCAACTAGTCCATTACAAACTACCACAAGCTGCGACGGAATAACCTCGATTAGGGGGAAAACCATGATCTCTTCGGGTTCCTATTCGAAAATCTCAACCTCGAGATAACTCAAATCATCCTCGTAATCCCTCGCACAAGACGCTCGAGAAAGGTAAAACAAGTCCAGCAAGGCCGCCCGGCGTGTTGACGATCCCGATAGGAGTCGCGTATCTCGTTCTCAGGACACGACGGATAAGCGAAGCGTACGGTGGCCTGATAGACATTTCCCGAGTTTCCCCGGGTTGGCCCCGCACGATGTTCTGTTTTGGACCAGCACCATCAGCACTGACCCTCCCTATATTATGTTGAATTACTCCTCGGGTTCATGACGCCCTATGTTTTCAGTATTATGAGTATATGTTGGGCAAATATAATACCAATGTTGGGCCTTGCCAGACGATCTTTATCCTAAAACGGGAATCTAGAGGGTCCCCATAACAACCCCAAGCATGTTAGGAGCGCTCATTTATGGAATATAACACCGGTAGCCGATAAGGCAGCAAAGGTGGAACAAAACACCAGGCTAGAAAGGCCGAGCCTTCCACATTTTACCAAGTATATAGGTGCATTAAATTAAATATCATTTAATAGGGTGATATTACAAGGGACCCATGTTAACACATGGAAGCAACTGCACCTGCAACTAGCAACTCTAACACATGGTTAAGCAAGCGGTAACATAGACAATCAGTAGTTTGCTAGGTTGTAGAAAGGTTGAAGGTTTTCATGGCAATTTTGGTAGGCTCATGTTTAACATGTGGTAGGCAGCGAGACATAACGATAGAAACGAAACAACTAGCATGGCAATGATAGTAATGGTATCTGGGGAAATGATCATCTGCTTGTGATCCCGCTTGGAAGAAGAACGACTCCGTGAAGCAGACGAACCGAGGTAGACGAACGGATCCTCACATTTTGACACGCTTGCGGAACTCTATCGAGACGAAGCAAACCGAAAACAAGAATCAACACACGATATTCACCACACATATGCATGACATGATGTACACCCTAATATGATGCATGTCCATTTCAAAATATGCAAGGCATGGTGTTAGAGCATATTTCTCCATATGTGGTTTTGGTAATTGGTTACAATCCCTATGGACTAATGGTTTCCTTAAGTTATATTCGAAGGATTTGTCCATATGCACTTCTTGAAGTTCATCTGTTGGTTTCAAGGATTTTATATGATGACCAAGGTGGTATTCAATATATTATCCAAAGATTGGTCATAAAGACACAAGGTTGATCAAGACTAAGGAGAGAGTAAACCAAGATGATCAACACACAAAGCGTACAAGATGTACCAAGAAGGATCAAGTGATCCCATGGTATGGTAAGCATTGTTCATAACGCTTTTGTGTACTAACCCATGTCTTCGTGAGAGTTCTATGTGGGGTTAGGTGTGTTTCCATGGGTTTGCGTCAAGAGGAAGATCTCATTCAACCTATGAAGGATGACATCAAGTGGTGATCGTCATCAAGATTGTGGTGTGCAAGTTCAAGTGGAGCATCACGAAGATATCATGCTTCAAGCTTGTTGTCCATTGTGGTGGCAATGGACTTGTGAAGAATGTGCTGAAGAGTGGCTCACCCATAGTGAGTATGGGGGAGCAATCAAGAAAGGTGGTCCATCTTGAGGAAGCCAAGATCATCATCATCTAGCTCAAGAGGACTAGGTGCAAGGTATAGGTTTGCCCTCGACATGTTTTTCTATTGTAGGATAGTTTGGCGTACTGTCAAGGGGGGCTCTCAAGTGAGTAGTTTGATCGTATCGTTCGTTGAGATCTCAAACCATTTGCATCCTTGCATCATATCTTGGTTCTTGTTTGGTGTTTCTCCTTGTGAGTTTTAGATCTTATGGTCATCTTCATGACAAGCTTGAGTTCATCGAAAACGGAGTCCATATGCATCTTCTATGATGTTTTCGATGTTGGAAGTTTTTGTCGGTTCTTCATTCATAGAGGTCTCACATATCTATATAATTGGCATTCTCATAACTGCATGTTCTTAGGATTTTATGTCATTGTTGAATAGCTCTTGTCGTTGTGAATTCAACAAGCTTGAGTTTGCTCGTTTCGGAGTTCGTATGTGAAAGTTATGGTAGTTTCAGTATCCAGCGGTAGTACCGCTCCTGGTGCCAGCGGTAGTACCGCACCTAAAGCGCTAGTAATATTTTACTACCGCTCCCTCGGACGTTCTGGCAGCGGTAGTACCGCTCCCAGCAGCGGTAGTACCGCTCCGGTCGGGTTGTGAGTGGGGATAACGGTTGGATTCTTTCCCCCACTGTATAAAGGAGGTCTTCTTCCCAATTGGACCATATCCATCCATTGAGCTCGTGTTCTTCCCCCATTGTTGACCTTCTTAGAGCTTGCTAACTCTCAATCCCTCCAATGATTCTTGCTAGTTCTTGAGGAAAAAGAGAGATAAGATCTAGATCCACATCTCCACCAATCACTTTCTCCTCTATGTGAGGGTTCCCCTTGGATCTTGATCTTGGAGTTCTTTGCGAGCTCCTTGTTCTTCCTCTCATATTTCTCCATAGCTTTTGTTGTTGTGGAGGTATTTGAGAGTGAGGGACTTGACCACTTCGTGTGTTCTTGCCATTGCATTAGTTTCATCGGTTTGAGTTCTCCATGGTGATACGTGGAAGTGAGAAGTTGAGAAGCTTATTACCCTTGGGTACTTGGTACCCCTAGAGATTGTTCTTCGTGGATGCTTTGGCATTCTAAAAGCTTGGTGGTGCCTCGAAGCTCAATCATTGTGGTGTAAAGCTCCGGGCAAGCTTCGGGGTCTCCAATTAAGTTGTGGAGATTGCCCCGAGCATTTGTGGTCACCTCGAAGCCATTTGCCATTGTGGTGAAGCTTCTAGTGTTGTTGGGAGCCTCCAATTAAGTTGTGGAGATTGACCCAACCTTGTTTGTACGGGTTTGGTGACCACCCTCAAGGGTCCCTTAGTGGAATCACGGCATCTTGCATTGTGCGAGGGCATGAGGAGATTACGGTGACCTTAGTGGCATCTTGGGGAGCATCGTGCCTCCACACCGCTCCAAACGGAGATTAGCATCCGCAAGGGTGTGAACTTCGGGATACATCGTCGTCTGCGTGTGCCTCAATTATCTCTTACCCGAACCCTTTACTTATGCACTTTACTTTGTGATAGACATATTGTTTCTTGTCATATATCTTGCTATCACTTAGTTGTTTATCTTGCTTAGCATAAGTTGTTGGTGCACATAGGTGAGACTAGTTGTTTTAGGTTTTGTGCTTGACAAATTAAACGTTAGTTTTATTCCGCATTTGTTTAAGCCTAAACCGTAATTATTTTAAAGCATCTATTCAACCCCCCCTCTAGGCGACATCCACGTCCTTTCACATGGGAAATCACATCACACAAACACTACACATGAAGTGAAGCTCAATATGCAACGAGTTGCATATTGACGAAACTCCACATTTAATTATTTAGTTCACTTCTGTTTATTAACACAACAATATTAAATGTTGTTAAACATGGAAAGGGGTGAAGCACAAATTAAACTACCTATCTAGGCATTTTAAATGAGGTCGGAAACAACATATAGCATCTCTGAAATGACCCCATGTGTTAAATTCTAAATCTGTCTAGATTTGTCCTAATCACCTTTTATGTTTGTTAAACGACAAAACAAAGTGATTCACGTGATTCTACTCGTTGTTCTATTCCATTTACATGTATGGCTCATCTCCAACGGAGCTACGAATAATTAACTACGACCTAAACCGTTTCTATCACATCGACACGCAAACCGATGCAAACAGCACGGCTAACAGCCTTAAATATGCATGAGAGCTAGAAATTATTAATCTACGCGAAATTCTACACGATATACATATATAGACTATTCTGGTCGACGCACGGTTTAAAAGATATGCGGGTTTTAAAAACAATGATATTCTGAAATCCCTCGTTATATCTAAATTCGTCCACCGGAAAAAAACATGGGCCGAATGTGCTATACGCAATTTACTAACATGCGCTCAGGCAGGGAATAACTGGCAAAGGGGGCGCACCTCGTGGGCGTCGGCCCATGGAGCAGCTCGGGGGAGGCAAGCTCGAAGAGGGCCGGCTCGAGGGCTTGGCAGGCCTACCCGTGGTTGGTGGCTTGGCGGAGCGAGGCCAACCTGGCTGGGGGCGCGGGTGCAGAGGAGCTCGGGGCTCCTCCAGTGGCTGTGGGAGCTCGGGCCTAGCGGCGGCGGGACCCGAGCCGAGGGCGGACCTCGGATGGGCTCGGTGGGCCCGGCGGCTAGAGGAGAGAGGAGGTGGGAAGAGGGGATGTTGGTGGCGGCCAGGGTTAGGGTTAGCACGGATTTTGATGAGAGGCCGGATCTAGTTGTCTATTTATAGCGAGGGGGCTAGGGTTACCTGATTTCAGCCTGATTCGGACCATAGGATCGTGATCCGACGGCTCCAATCGGAGGGGGTTTAGTAGATGGGGTAGTGGCTGTGTAGAGAGGGTGTTGGGCTAAGATGAGAGGGAGATTGTGGCCCGGCAACGAGATTTTAAACACCGAAAAACGTCCGACGATAAACCGATGACTGTGCCGCTACGGTCGACCGTTCGGGTATCAAACGAACTCAGATTGCGACGAAAGTTGGCAGGTGGCCTACCTATACTATAATAAGACCGCATGCCAAGTTTCGACCCAATTCGAGAATATTTTACACACACTTTAAAAAACAATATTTTAAGGATGCCGCGGGCGCAGGCGTGTGGTTGGTCTCAAAACGGTCAACGACGAAGACAGAGAGAACCGACAACTAATAATGGATGCAGGGTTTTTAAAATTGGCGGCCACGGAGTGCCGACGCAACGCAGATGATGCGCATGATGCGATGATGAATGCGAGAGACATCTAATCGCACAACGACAATGGAACAAGAGGGGAATCTTCTGGAGCGTCGGTCTCGGGTTGTCACAACTCTCCTACACTGACAAGAGATCTCGCCCCGAGATCTAAGAATGAAAGGAGGAAAGAGGATGAGAAAGCAAGAGGTAAACTTAGTCGCTTCTTTGACAAACGAGTGAAACTAATGAATCTTGAAGGTTGCAAAGAGATGAAGAATGATATGAGAAACAAGCAAGAATTCAAAAAAAATCAGCAGCACTTCGGTAGGAAAATAGGACAAAAATTGATAAGATGGGAAGATCTTGAAAGATCCACCACACCCCAACTAAATTGATATGCAAGGAAAGAGCATGAAATAAGACACAACACTACGGTTAAATGGACAAGCAAGCAAAGAACATGATCTTGATGAGACGAGACGATAGATTCAAAGAGAGCAACACCACAACAACTTCGGAACAAGAGAGTAGAAACTAGATCTTTAAGAAGAATAGAATGAAGAAGAAAATGACAACTACTACCACAATTGAATTTGACAAGCAGACTTGCAAGAATAATTGAACAGAGTTGTTGCCAAACCAATAACAAAAGAACAAGCTTGTAGTGGACTTACGAAAACCACCTCTAATAATGAGTTGACAACCAGCCACTAACAGAAGCAAGGATTGATTGGATGCAACAAGAAAGACAAAATTTCTTACACCAAGAGGATACATTGAGAACTTGGATCAACAATGATGACCATACAAGCAACAATCCTTAGAAAAAGCTTTAGGTGAAATCTAAACCAAGGTAGCTCAATGAATAAACCATGGGTCAAAATATCTCAGATCAAAGGATTTGGTGGGTTTACATATTTAATTCTTGACATAACTTCTCTCTGAGACTCCTCCACTAACAATAATGTTATAACACCACCTCAAATTATAAAGGAGGAAGAATTGCACTTAGAAGTGCAAGAGAAAGAAAACTTGGGGTACTACCACAAGAATCTTGAAGAACACCTTGAGAATGACGAGATAATGATTCGCCTAAAAGAAAACTTCAACAAGGCATCGGAATAATTGAGAGACGAACGAAGAGACAAAAATTCAGAAGGATTTGAGGACGAAAGTTGAAAGCTGAGAACGAAGAAATCTTCTAAAATGATGGCCTTCGGAGCATCGAGAATGAGAACAACTCTAAAATGCACCGGATAGATATGGAAGGAATTACTCACGATCGAAAACAAATGAGAGGATAACACGAAGCTGGAATGATGAATCTTCAAGAGAATTGAACAAGATTTGACTGAAACACTCCTTCGGTCTTCCAAGCTGAAAATGATGAAGAGAACACCACCAAGAATAACTAAGACACTCTGGAATAAGAATATGAAAAGTTGAGCCAATAATGAAATAATTTAGATTGACCTTGAGGCAGGAATATGACTGATTGAATCCAATCTTACGTCACACTTGAAAGGATTAAGAGATCTCCGGAAAAGATTAGAAGAGACAGATAAGATCCTGGGAAAAACTTGTGGGTTATGGGTCCACTAAAAGAAAACACCGGATGAAACAATTGATTAGGAAGGGAGATATTGCACCGGTATAAATGAAAACTAGATGAGGTGGGAACCTCAAAATAATTGAAAGATTAGAAAACAAGAAACTTCTGAGATATGTTCAACACTCCAGATAGAATAGAGAGAGATGAAAAACATGATAGACTTGATAAGAATTTCCAACATGGGAAAAAATTAAAAGGATGAAACGGATATGAAGGACACCGAGAGCTTTCATTGAATCCACCGGAAAAAGAACAAGAATGAACAAATGATGAACTAGAAACTCGTGAGAATCTTCACAAGAATCACCGGATACCACATGGAAGATAAGATGGCGGAGGAAACACTAAATAGAAAGGCAGTAGGATGACAATCTAATTAATGAAGAAAAGGGCGGGAGGGCGGGGAAAACAAAGACAACTTGGGACAGATGAGATGAACTCCGGAAAGAAATGAGAGATTGATCTTGCAATTCTTGAAATGGATAGAATTGAATTGAAGAGAAGCACAACGGATGGAAAAGAATTGACATGACAAATCCGGTTGAGAAGAATTGAAAAGACAACTTGATTGATCAAAAGAATTTGCATTCCCATAAAAATATGAGAACGCCTCTTGGAAAAGATATGAAATCACCATTTGACATCGAAGCAACTTAAATTACCATACTCCAACAAAACAAAGGATGAGGCTTATGAAACAAGCCAGAACAAATTCATGACAAAGATACCGTCCGATATTTTCATGGATAGGATCGCACGGTCTCTATACTATAGTAGCCATCATGTACAAGGTAGTGCACACGACATACTGCTGCCTCTTGAGCTTGCGTTGGTTTTTCCCTTGAAGAGGAAAGGGTGATGCAGCACAGGAGCAGTAAGTATTTCCCTCAGTTTGAGAACCAAGGTATCAATCGAGTAGGAGAATCGCGTCAAGTCCAGAGTATGTGTGCAAACACAAAAGAGCTTGCACCCAACGCTATAAAGGGGTTGTCAATCCCTTCAAGATTGATTGCAAAGTGAGATCTGAAGGCGGAAAGTGCAACGAAGTAAAAGTGTAAGGCTGAAAATATGGTGTGAAGTAGACCCGGGGGCCATAGTGTTCACTAGAGGCTTCTCTCAAAATAGCAAATAATACGGTGGGTGAACAAATTACTGTCGAGCAATTGATAGAACCGCGCAAAGTCATGACGATATCTAAGGCAATGATCATACATATAGGCATCACGTCCGAGACAAGTAGACCGATACTTTCTGCATCTACTACTATTACTCCACACATCGACCGCTATCCAGCATGCATCTAGTGTATTGAGTTCATGACGAACAGAGTAACGCCTTAAGCAAGATGACATGATGTAGAGGGATAAACTCAAACCAATGATGAAAACCCCATCTTTTTACCCTTGATGGCAACAAACGATGTGTGCCTCGCTACCCCTTCTGTCACTGGTTGAGGTCACCGCACGACATGAACCCAAAACCAAGCACTTCTCCCATTGCAAGAATCATAGATCAAGTTGGCCAAACAAAACCCACAACTCGAAGAGAATTACAAGGATATGAAATCATGCATATAAGAGATCACAAGAAACTCAAATGAGATTCATAGATAATCTGATCATAAATCCACAATTCATCGAATCTTGACAAACACACCGCAAAGAAGATTACATCGGATAGATCTCCATGAAGATCATGGAGAACTTTGTATTGAATATCCAAGAGAGAGAAGAAGCCATCTAGCTACTAGCTATGGACCCGAAGGTCTATGGTGAACTACTCACGCATCATCAGAGAGGTCATGGTGTTGATGAAGAAGCCCTTCGTATCTGAATCCCCCCTCCGGCAGGGCACCAGAACATGACCCAAATGGGATCTTGCGGAGGCAGAAGCTTGCAGCGGCGGAAAAGTATTTTCGTGGATCTCTTGCGCAGTTTTGGAATTTTTCTGAATTTATAGGCGGAAGAGGTAGGGCAGACGAGCCACAGGGGGCCCACAAGCCTGCTAGGCGTGGGCCCCCTGGCCACGCCTAGGGGGCTTGTGGGGTCCCCTAATGGCCCCTGCCTTGGTTCTCAAGTCTCCTCGTATCTTCTGTTCCGGAAAAAATCTTTCCGGAAGTTTTATTCCGTTTGGACACTGTTTAAAATCCTCCTCTGAAAAGGTTCAAAAACACGGAAAAAATAGGAACTGGCACTTGGCACTGAGTTAACAAGTTAGTCCCAAAAAAGATATAAAAGGCATACAAAACATCCAAAGTTTGACAAGATAATAGCATAGAACCATCAAAAATTATAGATACGTTGGAGACGTATCAAGCATCCCCAAGCTTAACTCCTGCTCGTCCTCGAGTAGGGAAGTGATAAAGACTGAATTTTTGATGTGGAATGCTACCTAGCATAGTTGTCCTTTGTAACTTCTTTCATGTGACATGAATGTTCAGATCAGTAAGATTCAGAACAATAGTTTGCTATTGACATGAAAACAATAATACTTCAAGCAAACTAGCAAGGTAATCATGAACTTTCGAAATAACAAGGCCAAAGAAAGTTATCCCTACAAAATCATATAGTCTGGCTATGCTCCATCATCCTCACACAACTAATTTAAATCATGCACAACCCCGGTATTGGCCAAGTAATTGTTTTTGCACTCTTACTTTCTCAAACCTTTTTCAACTATCACGCAATACATGAGCGTGAGCCATGGATATAGCACTATAGGTGGAATAGAGTGTGGTGGTGGTTGTGAGACAAAAAGGAAGAGATGGTCACATTGACTCGGCGTATCAAAGGGCTATGGATATGACCATTAATAGATATCAATGTGAATGAGTAGGGATTGCCATACAAAGGATGCACTAGAACTAAAAGTATGTGAAAGCTCAAAAGGAGAACTAGTGGGTGTGCATCCAACTTGCTTGCTCACGAAGACCTAGGGCAATTTGAGGAAGCCCATCATTGGAATATACAAGCCAAGTTATATAGTAAATATTCCCACTAGTATATGGTGGTGACAAAACGAGAGGCTCTAAATCATGAAGAACATGATCCTATTATGAAGCACAAGTGTGGAAAAGATAGTAGCATTGTCCCTTCTCTCTTTTTCTCTCTTCTATTTTATTTTACTTTATTTGGGCTCTTGGGCCTCTTTGTTTCTCTCTTTTTTTATTGTGGGCAACTTTGGCCTCTTTTTCCTATTTCCTCACATGGGACAATGCTCTAATAATGACGATCATCACACTTTTATTTACTCACAGCTCAAAGCTCAGAACAATGATGACTCTATAGGAAATAGCTCCGGCAGTGTACCGGGATGTGCAACGATCTAGCTTGGCGTATGACGTTGAAACATCTCGCTAGCTATCTTACGATCATGCAATGGCAATATGAGAGTGACAGCACAAGTCATGAGACGGAACGGTGGGAGTTGCATGGCAATATATCTCGGAATGGCTATGAAAATGCCATAGTAGGTAGGTATGGTGGCTGTTTTGAGGAAGGCATATGGTGGGTTTGTGCACCGGCCAAAATTGCGCGATACTAGAGAGGCTAGCAATGGTGGAAGGTGAAAGTGCATCTATACCATGGACTCACATTAGTCATGAACAACTCACATACTTGTTGCGAAGGTTTTTATTAGTAATCAAAACAAAGTGCTAAACGCATACTCCTAGGGGAAGGGTTGGTAGGTGTTAACCATTGCGCGATCCCGACCGCAACACAAAGGATGACAATCAATAGATCAATTATGCTCCGACTTCCTAACATAGCGGTTCACCATACGTGCATGTCTTCAACACAAGTATATCTAGATTCACAACACCCTACTAACATAACTCTTAATATTACCAAATCCACGTCTCAAAACTAACTGAGAGGAATCAAACTTTTCTTTCTACTCAATGCACATGAAGATGGAAGTTTTTGTATCCTCTTTGGGTACCTATCACCTTTGGGACTAGTTTCATAGCACAAACCAACTACCAAGTCACGCACCGTCGTGCTCTAAAAGATCTAAGTGAAGCACATAGAGCAAAATTATCTAGCTCAAAAGATATAAGTGAAGCACGATGAGCATTCTAGAAAATTCACGATGAGTGCATGTCTCTCTTAAAAGGTGTGAAACAAGGATGATTGTGACACAACAAAAATAAAAGACTCCTACGATACAAGACGCTCCAAGCAAGACACATATCATGTGGTGAATAAAAATATAGCTCCAAGTAATGTTACCGATGGATTGAAGACGAAAGAGGGGATGCCTTCCCGGGGCATCCCCAAGCTTAGGCTTTTTGGTGTCCTTGAATTTGTCTTGGGATGCCTTGGGCATCCCCAAGCTTGAGCTCTTTCCACTCTTTATCCATTTGTCCATGAGAACATCACCCAAAACTTGAAAACTTCACAACACAAAACTTAAACAGAAACTCGTGATATCATTAGCACAAGAAAACAAACTACCACCTCTTTAGGTACTGTAGCAAACTTTATTTCTATTTATATTGGTGTTAGATTACTGTATTCTCACTTTTACATGGCTATTACCCCCGATACTATCCATAGTTTCATCAAAACAAGCAACCAACTCAAGAAAAACAGAATCTGTCAAAAACAGACCAGTCTGTAGCAATTTGTATACTTCGTATACTTCTGGTACCTCAAAAGTTCTGAAAAATTACGAATGCCTGGGAAAAAGGCATATCAACCAGCAGAAAAAAGAATCAACTCAAAATCTCTTTTTGATTAAAAATGAAAAATAATTTCGTGAGCGAAAAGTTTCTGTCTTTTTCCAGAAGGATCAAACAACCATCACCAAAACTAGTCATAAAGGTTTTGCTTGGCTCAAACACAAAAAGAAACAGAAAAGACACAATAATAACAGAATTATGATTGTGTGGACGCAACAAAAGGGAAAGAAAAAGTAAATTCATTGGGTTGCCTCCCAACAAGTGCTATTGTTTAACGCCCTTAGCTAGGCATTGATAATTCAATGATGCTCACATAAAAGATAGCAACCGGACACGAAGAGAGCATCATAAAGCATGTGGAAATCACATCTAAGTTTAACATACTTCCTATGCATAGGCATTTTATAGGAAAACAGATTGTCAAGACAACCAATAATTACCGTATGCAAGGAAGAAGAAAGAGACAATATCAATCTCAACATAACGAGAGGTGAATTGGTAACATGAAAGTTTCTACCACAATATTTTCCTCTCTCATAGCAATTACATGTGGGATCATAATCAAATTCAACAATATAGCTATCACAAAGGATATTATTTTCATGATCCACATGCATGCAAAGATGACGCTCTTCAAAAATAGTGGGATTATCATCAACTAAAGTCATGATTTTTCCAATCCCACTTTCAATATTATTGCAAATATCATAATCATCATGAGGCTTAAACAAATTTTCAAGATCATAAGAAAAATTGTCACCCCAATCACCATCATTGCAACAAGTAGTGGACAAAGCAAAACTAGCATCCCCAAACTTAGGGTTTTGCATGTTTTTAGCATGATTGTCATTAATAGAATTTATAATGAAATCATTCCAATCATGCTTTTCATTCAAGGGGCCCTCGTGAATCACTTCATAAATTTCTTCATCATGATTTTCAGATTCACGCATCTCAAGCAAAACTCCATAGAGAAAGTCAAGTGCACTCAACTCACTAGCAAATGGTTCAACATAATTGGATCTCTTAAAGAGATTAGCAAGTGGGTGAGGATCCATATCACTAGATTTTCAGCAAGCGAAGATGCAATCATATTGAAGGCACATAGCACACAAGCAAAGGAAAGCAAGCGAAAAAGGCAAATGAAGAAAAGGGCAAATATTTTTGTAAATTTTTGTTTTTCAGAAGTGGGGGAGAGGAAAACGAGAGGCAAAAAAAGTAAATGCAAGAGATGAGTTTGCGACACTTACTTGGATGATATCTTGACTTGATCCTCCCCGGCAACGGCCCAAGAAATCCTTCTGCTACCTCTTGAGCTTGCATTGATTTTTCCCTTGAAGAGGAAAGGGTGATGCAGCATAGGAGCAATAAGTATTTCCCTCAGTTTGAGAACCAAGGTATCAATCCAGTAGGAGAATCACGTCAAATCCAGAGTGCCTGCGCAAACACAAAAGAGCTTGCACCCAACACTATAAAGGGGTTGTCAATCCCTTCAAGATTGATTGCAAAGTGAGATCTGAAGGCGGAAAGTGCAACGAAGTAAAAGTGAAGGCTGAAAATATGGTGTGAAGTAGACCCGGGGGACATAGTGTTTACTAGAGGCTTCTCTCAAAATAGCAAATAATACGGTGGGTGAACAAATTACTGTCGAGCAATTGATAGAACCGCGCAAAGTCATGACGATATCTAAGGCAATGATCATACATATATGCATCACGTCCGAGACAAGTAGACCGATATTTTCTGCATCTACTACTAATACTCGACACGTCGACCGCTATCCAGCATGCATCTAGTGTATTGAGTTCATGACGAACAGAGTAACGCCTTAAACAAGATGACATGATGTAGAGGGATAAACTCAAACCAATGATGTAACCCCCATCTTTTTACCCTTGATGGCAACAACACGATGCGTGCCTCGCTACCCTTGAGGTCACCGCACGATATGAACCCAAAACCAAGCACTTCTCCTATTGCAAGAATCATAGATCAAGTTGACCAAACAAAACCCACAACTCGAAGAGAATTACAAGGATATGAAATCATGCATATAAGAGATTAGAAGAAACTCAAATAAGATTCATAGATAATCTGATCATAAATCCACAATTCATCGGATCTCGACAAACACACCGCAAAGAAGATTACATCGGATAGATCTCCATGAAGACCATGGAGAACGTTGTATTGAAGATCCAAGAGAGAGAAGAAGCCATCTAGCTACTAGCTATGGACTCGAAGGTCTATGGTGAACTACTCACGCATCATCGAAGAGGTCATGGTGTTGATGAAGAAGCCCTTCGTATCTGAATCCCCCTCCGGCAGGGCACCAGAACGTGCCCCAGATGGGATCTTGCGGAGACAGAAGCTTCCGGCGGCGGAAAAGTATTTTCGTGGATCTCTTGCGCAGTTTTGGATTTTTTCTGAATTTATAGGTGGAAGAGGTAGGGCAGACAAGCCACAGGGGGCCCACAAGCCTGCTAGGCGCGGGCCCCCTCCATGGCCGCGCCTAGGGGGCTTGTGGGGTCCCCTGATGGCCTGTCCCTTGGTTCTCAAGTCTCGTGTGTATCTTCTATTCCGGAAAAAAATCTTTTCGGAAGTTTTATTCCGTTTGGACACCGTTTAAAATCCTCCTCTGAAAAGGGTCAAAAACGCGGAAAAAACAGGAACTGGCACTTGGCATTGAGTTAATAAGTTAGTCCCAAAAAAGATATAAAAGGCATACAAAACATCCAAAGTTTGACAAGATAATAGCATGGAACCATCAAAAGGTATAGATACGTTGGATACGTATCACATACGAAGCGTCCCCGAGTCGTAGCAAGCTACAAGAACTCTTTAAGACACAACGAGAACCGTTGTAAGACGACCGTGAACAAACGAATCAACTAGATGTCGAACCCCAACCTCACATCATGCATCTGTTGGAAGATTGTCCTATAAGTAACTACTTCATTTCCCACCTAAGAACTCCTAAATTTTTTGGTCATGCAATCGGGTACACGATACAAGGAGTAAAACCCATCACTCAACTCCTAGCAATAACACTACCGGTCCAGTGTATCACATCCGTCAACACATAACACGAGATCTCAGAAACTCATCTATCTCCGATCCTTGAAAACACATAACTCTCTGCACTAGTACTAGGGATGCTGGGGTTATCTCTCCATTACCAGTATGGAAGCAATTTCAAACATCCTCCTGTTGGGGAACGTCGCATGGGAAACAAAAAATTTCCTACGCGCACGAAGACCTATCATGGTGATGTCCATCTACGAGAGGGGATGAGTGATCTACGTACCCTTGTAGACCGTACAGCAGAAGCGTTAGTGAACGCGGTTGATGTAGTGGAACGTCCTCACGTCCCTCGATCCGCCCTGCGAACAATCCCGCGATCAGTCCCACGATCTAGTACCGAACGGACGGCACCTCGGCGTTCAGCACACGTGCAGCTCGACGATGATCTCGGCCTTCTTGATCCAGCAAGAGAGACAGAGAGGTAGAGGAGTTCTCCGGCAGCGTGACGGCGCTCCGGAGGTTGGTGATGATCTCGTCTCAGCAGGGCTCCGCCCGAGCTCCGCAGAAACGCGATCTAGAGGAAAAACCGTGGAGGTATGTGGTCAGGCTGCCGTGGAAAAGTCGTCCCAAATCAGCCCTAAAACCTTCGTATATATAGGTGGGAGAGGGGGGGCCTTGCCTTGGGTCTCAAGGAGCCCCAAGGGGGTCGGCCGAGCCAAGGGGGGAAGGTCTCCCCCCCAAACCGAGTTGGACTTGGTTTGGTGGGTGGGAGTCCTTCCTTCCCTTCCCACCTCCTCCTTTTTTTCTTTCTCTTTGATTTTTCTTCCAATGCGCATAGGGCCCTTTTGGGCTGTCCCACAAGCCCACTAAGGGCTGGTGCACCACCCTCAAGGCCTATGGGCTTCCCCGGGGTGGGTTGCCCCCTCCCGGTGAACTCCCGGAACCCATTCGTCATTCCCGGTACATTCCAGGTAACTCCGAAAACCTTCCGGTAATCAAATGAGGTCATCCTATATATCAATATTCATTTCCGGACCATTCCGGAAACCCTCGTGACGTCCGTGATCTCATCCAGGACTCCGAACAACATTCGTAACCAACCATATAACTCAAATACGCATAAAACAACGTCGAACCTTAAGTGTGCAGACCCTGCGGGTTCGAGAACTATGTAGACATGACCCGAGAGACTCCTCGGTCAATATCCAATAGCGGGACCTGGATGCCCATATTGGATCCTACATATTCTATGAAGATCTTATCGTTTGAACCTCAGTGTCAAGGATTCATATAATCCCGTATGTCATTCCCTTTGTCCTTCGGTATGTTACTTGCCCGAGATTCGATCGTCAGTATCCGCATACCTATTCCAATCTCGTTTACCGGCAAGTCTCTTTACTCGTTCCGTAATACAAGATCCCGCAACTTTCACTAAGTCACATTGCTTGCAAGGCTTGTGTGTGATGTTATATTACCGAGTGGGCCCTGAGATACCTCTCCGTCACACGGAGTGACAAATCCCAGTCTTGATCCATACTAACTCAACTAACACCTTCGGAGATACCTGTAGAGCATCTTTATAGTCACCCAGTTACGTTGCGACGTTTGATACACACAAAGTATTCCTCCGGTGTCAGTGAGTTATATGATCTCATGGTCATAGGAACAAATACTTGACACGCAGAAAACAGTAGCAACAAAATGACACGATCAACATGCTACGTCTATTAGTTTGGGTCTAGTCCATCACGTGATTCTCCTAATGACGTGATCCAGTTATCAAGCAACAACACCTTGTTCATAATCAGAAGACACTGACTATCTTTGATCAACTGGCTAGCCAACTAGAGGCTTGCTAGGGACAGTGTTTTGTCTATGTATCCACACATGTAAATGAGTCTTCATTCAATACAATTATAGCACGGATAATAAACGATTATCTTGATACAGAAATTAAATAATAACTATATTTATTATTGCCTCTAGGGCATAATTCCAACACCTCCATCCTGAGATACTAAGAAATCTGAATGATAACGATGTCCTCAAGAATCCCTTGGATCTCATCTCCCCGGAAGAAATCAAGTCAGACAAGAGGCACCAACACAGAACTTTGTCACAACAGCATCATATAGATTCCAAAATTATCCTCGTGATCCTAATTTTTTTGAGTGAGAACAGGAGTAGAACTAAATTATTGCTTCAAGATTCCTCACCAGAGCATAGAAGAGGAGAAAAAAGAATCCTACTCTCTGATATATAACTAGACTCAAAGCAGTTTTTCACTAGACTCGACTCGGCCATGTTCGATCAATCAAGGGGGCTCCTAGGTCGATACTGCTCTGATACCAACTTGTAACGCCCAAGATGTGGTCATATCCTTATTTTGGCACGAGGGCCTCGACAGGGATAGAAACACATCTCGTCGTTTCACAAGAATGGATATCGTTACAAGTACATGTACTGAAAAGATGAGTATATAGAATTGGCTTACACTCTCCACAAGCTACATCAGAGTCACGTCAGTACAATACATACAATCATCATGATGAAGAGGAGGGTCAGACTACGGACGAAAACAAACGATAAAAGAACGACGTCCATCCTTGCTATCCCAGGCTGACGGCCTGGAACCCATCCTAGATCGACGAAGGAGAAGAAGAACAAACTCCAAATGAACAATCATCATGCTCACGTCAAAGTAACTCTTTACCTGTACCTGCAACTGGTGTTGTAGTAATCTATGAGGCACAAGGACTCACCAATCTCATTTCCAAAGGTATCAAGACTAACAAAGCTTTATGGGTGAGGCAAGGTTAAGTGGTGAGGCTGCAGCAAGCGACTAAGCATTTATTTGAGGTGTCCAACTTATGAGTACAAGAATAAGAGGGGGGGTGATCTACACATATCGAACGTAAACTAATGATAAAATGAATGATCCTGAACACCTACTTACGTCAGACGTAACCCCACCGTGTCTTCGATCGGAGAAGGAGCTCACGAAAGAGACACTCGCGGTTGCGCACTCAGTTAGAAAGTTTTATTTATCTTAAACAAAGTTTCCATGTTGCCACATAACCGCGGGCACGGCTTTCCGAAAGATTTGACCCTATAGGGGTGCTCCAACTAGTCCATCACAAACTACCACACGCTGCGACGGAATAACCTCGATCAGGGAAAACCCGTGATCTCCTCAGGTTCCTATTGGAAAACCTCAACCTCGAGATAACCCAAATCATCCTCGGAATCCCTCGCACAAGACGCTCGAGAAAGGTAAAAAAGTCCAGCAAGGCCGCCTGGCGTGTCGACGACCCCGGAGATTTCCTCGGGTTCATGATGCCTTATGTTTTTAGTATTATCGGTATTATTATGTTGGGAAAATATAATACAAGTATTGTGTTGGGGAATGTAGTAATAATTAAAAAAATTCCTACGTGTCACCAAGATCAGAATAGGAGAAACCAGCAACGAGAGAGGGAGAACATCTTCATACCATTGAAGATCGCAAAGCGGAAGCGTTACTATGAATGCGGTCGATGGAGTCGTACTCGCGGCGATCCGATCCAAGCACCGAACGAATGGTGCATCCGCGTTCAACACATCTACAGCCCTGGGACGTCTCCTCCATCTTGATCCATCAAGGGTGAAGGAGAAGTTGAGGGAGAGCTGTGTGATGGTTGGTGTGTATCCCTTGCAACGGCGCCAGAAATAGTTGTGTCGACGGCACCAGGAATCCTTCAGCTGCGGCTACGCATTAAGGGACTTCCTAGGCAAGTATGCAAAGGATTTCCCCCGCGGCCTTAGAGCCTTGCGTTGGTGTTCCCTCGAAGCGGAAAGGGTGATGTAGCACAACAACGGTAAGTATTTCCCTCGGTTTGAGAACCAAGGTATCAATCCAGCGGAAGAGTATCTCAAGATCCTGCACAAACACGAAAAGCTTGCACCCAACGCTATGAAGGGGTTGTCAATCCCTTATAGATTGTTTGCCAAGTGAGAACTGAAAGCAACAAAGTAACAAAGCAAAGTAAAAGCGGAGTTGTAAACGATGGATGTGAATAGACCCGGGGGCCGTAGTGTTTACTAGTGGCTTCTCTCATGAAAGCAAGTAGACGGTGGGTGAACAAATTACTGTCGAGCAATTGATAGAACTGTGCAGAGTCGTGACGATATCTATGCAATGATTATTTCTATAGGCATCACGTCCGAAACAAGTAAACCGATACTTTCTGCATCTACTACTATTACTCCACACGTCGACCACTATCCAACATGCATCTAGTGTATTAAGTCCATAAGAACAGAGTAACGCCTTAAGCAAGATGACATGATGTAGAGGGATAATCTCAAACCAATGATAAACCCCCCATCTTTTTACCCTTGATGGCAACTGCTTGATGTGTGCCTTGCTGCCCCTACTGTCAGTGGGAAAGGTCACCACATGGCAGAACCCAAAACCAAGCACTTCTCCCATTGCAAGAATCATAGATCTAGTTGGCCAAACAAAACCCAAGACTCGGAGAGACTTACAAGGATATCAAATCATGCATATAAGAAATCAGCAAAGACTCAAATATATATCATAGATAATCTGATCACAAGTTCACAATTCATCGGATCTCGACAGACACACCGCCAAAGAAGATTACATCGGATAGATCTCCATGAAGATCATGGAGAACTTTGTATTGAAGATCCAAGAGAGAGAAGAAGCCATCTAGCTACTAACTACAGACCCGTAGGTCTGAAGTGAACTACTCATGAGTCATTGGAGGGGCGACGATGATGATGAAGAAGCCCTCCCCCTCCAAAGTCCCCTCCGGCAGGGTGCCGGGAAGGGTCTCCGGATGAGATCTCGTGGAAACGGAAGCTTGTGGCGGCGGAAAAGTATTTTCGAGGCTCCCCTGATTTTTTGCGGAATATTTGGGAATATATAGGCGCAAGACCTAGGTCATGGGGCGGCCAGGGAGGCCACAAGCCTGCCCACCGCCACCTCCCCCTGGTGGCGGAGTGGGGGCTTGTGGGCTCCCAGGAGCCCACCTGGCTTGGCCCAAAAGCCCCTTGGACTTCTTCCGTTCGGGAAAAAATCATTTCGGGGTTTTTCTTCCTTTTGGGCTCCGTTCCAAAATCAGATCTGAAAAGAGTCAAAAACACGGAAAAACAGGAACTGGCACTTGGCACTGAATCAATAAGTTAGTCCCAAAAAAAGATATAAAAAGGTACATAAAACATACAAAGAAGGCAAGATAACAGCGTGAAACCATCAAAAATTATAGATACGTTTGAGACGTATCAAGCATCCCCAAGCTTAACTCATGCTCGTCCTCGAGTAGGGAAGTGATAAGAATGATTTTTTGATGCTTTCATGCTACCTAGCATAGGTGTCCTTTGTAATTCCTCTTATGTGACGTGAATGTTCAGATCCATTAGATTCAAAACAATAGTTTGCTACTGACGTGGAAACAATAATAATTCAAGCAAACTAACAAAGTAATCATGATCTTTCAAAATAACAAGGCCAAAAGAAAGTTATCCCTACAAAAGCATATAGTCTGGCTATGCTCTATCATCATTGCACAACGAATTTAAATCATGCACAACCCCGGTATTGGCCAAGTAATTGTTTCACACCTTTACTTTCTCAAACATTTTCAACCCTCACGCAATACATGAGCGTGAGCCATGGTTATAGCACTATAGATGGTGTGGAATGTGGTGGAGGTTGCAAGACAAAAAGGAGAAGATAGTCACATTAACTAGGCATATCAATGAGGTGTGGAGATGCTCATCAATAAATATCAATGTGAATGAGTAGGGATTGCCATACAAATGATGCACTAGAGCTACAAGTATGTGAAAGCTCTTAAAGAAAACTAGTGGGTGTGCATACAACTTGCTTGCTCATGAAGACCTAAGGCAATTTTGAGGAAGCCTATCATTGGAATATACAAGCCAAGTTATATAATGAGAATTTCCCACTAGCTATATGGTGGTGACAAAACGAGAGACTCTCAATCATGAAGATCATGGTGCTCAATATGCACAAGTGTGGAAAAAGTGGTAGCATTGTCCCTTCTCTCTTTTTCTCTCATTTTTTTTATTTTGGTGGGCTCTTTGGCCTCTTTTTTTATGGGTTCTTTGGCCTCTTTTATTTCCTCACATGGTACAATGCTCCAATAATGATGATCATCACACCTTCAACTCAAAACTTAGAGCAATTATGACTCTATATGTAATGCCTTCGGTAGTGTACCGTGGCAATGATCTAGCATGGCATAGACATCAATGGAAACATCATGCTAGCTATCTTACGATCGTGCAAAGGCAATGTAGACGTGGTGGAACATATCATGGCGGTAGTTGCATGGAAATATATCTCGGAATGACTTTGAAAAATTCATAGTAGGTAGGTATGGTGGCTGTTTTGAGGAAGGCTAATGGTAGGTTTTGTGCACCGGGGAAAGTTGAAAGGCACTAAGAAGATAGTGATGGTGGAAGGTGAAAGTGCATATAAACCATGGAGTCAACATAAGTCATGAAGAACTCATATACTTGTTGCAAAAGTTTTATTAGTAATTGAAACAAAGCATTCAACGCATACTCCTAGGGGAAGGGTTGGTAGGTATAAACCATCGCGCGATCCCGACCGCCACGCAAAGGATGACAATCAATATACTAATCATGCTCATACTTCATCACATAGCGGTTCACCATACGTGCATGTTACGGGAATCACTAACTTCAACACAAGTATTTATAGATCCACAACACCTTACTAGCATGACTTCAATATTACCATAACCACAACTCAAAACTAATTGAGATGAATCAAACTTCTCTAGCTATTCAATGCACATGAAGGTGGAAGTTTTCGTATCCCTTTGGATGACTACCCCTTTTGAGACTACTTTCAAAGCATACATCCACTACAAAGCCACGCACCGCTGTTCTCTAAAAGATATAAGTGAAGCACATAGAGCAAAAGTATCTAGCTCAAAAGATATAAGTGAAGCACATGTGAGCTGAATTGTCTACCAAAAGATATAAGTGAAGCTCGACAAAATCACGGTGTGTGCATGTATCTCTCTCTAGGTGTGCAGCAAGGATGATTGTGACACAAAAAAAATAAAAGACTCCTACGATACAAGACGCTCCAAGCAAAAAACACATAACATGTGGTGAATAAAAATATAGCCCCAAGTAACGTTACCGATGGATTGAAGACGAGAGAGGGGATGCCTTCCCGGTGCATCCCGAAGCTTAGGATTTTACGGCATCCTTGAATCTCTTGGGGTGCCTTGGACATCCCCAAGTTTGAGCTCTTGCCACTCTTTATCTTTTTGTCCATAAGAACTTCACCCAAAACTTGAAAACTTCACAACACGAAACTTAAACAGAAACTCGTGATATCATTAGTACAAGAAAGCAAACCACCACTTCCTTAGGTACTATAGAAAACTTAAATTATACTTGTGCTGATGTTGGGTTAATGTACTTTCAATCTTCCATGGCTAATACCCCCCGTTACTATCCATAGTTTCATCAAAATAAGCAACAAACACAACAAAAACAGAATCTGTTAACAGCAGACTAGTCTGTAGCAATCTGTATGTTTTGTATACCTCTCGTACTTCAAAAATTCTGAAAAATTACGACAGTCTGAAGAATTTGCGTAGCAATCAGCAGCAAAAAGAATCAACTCAAAAGCTCTTACAGAAAAAATGAAAATTCTTTTCGTGAGCAGAAAGTTTCTGTCTTTCCCAGCATGACCAAACGATCATCCTCAAGACTAATCATAACGGTTTTGCTTGGCACAAACGCAAAAAGAAACACAAAAAGCACAATCATAACAGAATTATGAAAGTGTGGAAAACACAAAACATAAAGAAAAAGGATAGATTCGTTGGGTTGCCTCCCAACAAGCGCTTTTGTTTAACGCCCTTAGCTAGGCGAAAGTGGTGTAATCACGTATAGTCATCTTTGGTGCTCAAACCATAAGTAGCATGATCATTTATCATCTTAAGATTTTCATCTTTATTAGATGACTCACCACTAACTCTAGGAACAAAATCTGGCTTGACGGTCCTTTTGAGAGTAAGATTTGGACTATTTTGCACAGCGGCAAAAGCGGAACCCAAGTTGGTTATGACATCTTCTAATTTGCCAATTCTAGAAGAATCATTAACTATAAGTTCCTTATCCTTTAATTTTTTCAAAAAGTATCCCACTTTGGATCCGTACTGAGTAATTTGATTGTGGATCTTTCTATCCAAACCCTCAATAAGTTTAACTGTGGCAATTTTGTTTTCAATAGCGTCAAGCCTTTGCATCACGTGTTCCAACGTCAAGATAGTTCCATTAACCATGAGCGGGGGTGAGCCTACCAAAATAATGATAGCTCTATAGGAGTCAACAGAATGGCTCCCCAAAAAGTTCCCGCCTACAATGGTATCAAGGATATACCTATTCCAAGGAGAAATTCCAACATAGAAACTGCGAAGGAGGACGGGAGTGGATTGCTTACGAGTAGATCTACTTTGAGCATTGCAAATCCTGTACCAAGCGTCCTTCAAATTTTCTTCCTCATTCTGCGTGAAATTGAGAACTTCATTTTCAAGGGTGTCGTTTGGAGTGGTGGGTCTAGCCATTGATGGACTATCTCACACACAAACGAGAAGAAAGAGACAGTGAAACGGGCAAAAGAAGACAACAAAAAGGCAAAAGAAAACGGCGAAGGCGAAAGGCGAATGAAAACGGCAAATGTGAAGTGGAGAAGAGGAAAACGAGAGGCAACTGGCAACAAAAGTAAATGCAAGAGAAGAGTTTGTGAGACCTACTTGGATAGATCTTGATTTCTCCTCCCCGGCAACGGTGCCAGAAATACTTCTGATGGCTGCTGTGTATCCCTTGCAACGGCGCCAGAAATAGTTGTGTCGACGACACCAGGAATCCTTCAGCTGCGGCTACGCCTTAAGGGACTTCCTAGGAAAGTATGCAAAGGATTTCCCCTGTGGCCTTGGAGCCTTGCGTTGGTGTTCCCTCGAAGTGGAAAGGGTGATGTAGCACAGCGACGGTAAGTATTTCCCTCAGTTTGAGAACCAAGGTATCAATCCGGCGGAAGAGTATCTCAAGATCCTGCACAAACACGAAAAGCTTGCACCCAACGCTATGAAGGGGTTGTCAATCCCTTATAGATTGTTTGCCAAGTGAGAACTGAAAGCAAAAAAGTAACAAAGTAAAGTAAAAGCGGAGTTTAAACGATGGATGTGAATAGACCCAGGGGCCGTAGTGTTTACTAGTGGCTTCTCTCATGAAAGCAAGTAGACGGTGGGTGAACAAATTACTTTCGAGCAATTGATAGAACTGTGCAGAGTCGTGATGATATCTATGGAATGATTATTTCTATAGGCATCACGTCCGAAACAAGTAGACCGATACTTTCTGCATCTACTACTATTACTCCACACGTCGACTACTATCCAGCAGGCATCTAGTGTATTAAGTCCATAAGAACAGAGTAATGCCTTAAGCAAGATGACATGATGTAGAGGGATAATCTCAAACCAATGATAAAAACCCCATCTTTTTACCCTTGATGGCAACTGCTTGATGTGTGCCTTGTTGCCCCTACTGTCACTGGGAAAGGTCACCACATGGCAGAACCCAAAACCAAGCACTTCTCCCATTGCAAGAATCATAGATCTAGTTGGCCAAACAAAACCCAAGACTCGGAGAGACTTACAAGGATATCAAAACATGCATATAAGAAATCAGCAAAGACTCAAATATATATCATAGATAATCTGATCACAAGTCCACAATTCAACGGATCTCGACAAACACACCGCCAAAGAAGATTACATCGGATAGATCTCCATGAAGATCATGGAGAACTTTGTATTGAATGTCCAAGAGAGAGAAGAAGCCATCTAGCTACTAACTACGGACCCGTAGGTCTGAAGTGAACTACTCACGAGTCATTGGAGGGGCGATGATGATGATGAAGAAGCCCTCCACCTCCAAAGTCCCCTCCGGCAGGGTCCCCGGAAGGGTCTCCAGATGAGATCTCGCAGAAACGGAAGCTTGCGGCGGCGGAAAAGTATTTTCGAGGCTCCCTTGATTTTTTGCGGAATATTTGGGAATATATAGGCACAAGACCTAGGTCAGGGGGCGGCCAGGGAGGCCACAAGCCTGCCCACCGCCGCCTCCCCCTGGTGGCGGAGTGGGGGCTTGTGGGCTCCCTGGAGCCCAACTGGCTTGGCCCAAAAGCCCCCTGGACTTCTTCCGTTCGGGAAAAAATCATTTCGGGGTTTTTCTTCCTTTTGGACTCCGTTCCAAAATCAGATCTGAAAAGAGTCAAAAACACGGAAAAACAGGAACTGACACTTGGCACTGAATCAATAAGTTAGTCCCAAAAAAAGATATAAAAAGGTACATAAAACATACAAAGAAGGCAAGATCACAGCATGAAACCATAAAAAATTGTAGATACGTTTGAGATGTATCACTCTGCAACACGACGGCGTGGTGGCGGTGGAGCTTGTGGTTCCCGGCACGGCTTCGCCAAACGCCGCGGAGGAGGAGAGGTGGAGAAGTAGGAATGCGCCAAGGGGAGAGTTTCAAGGTGTGTGCAGCCCTCCCAAAACCCCCACTATTTATAGGAGGGAGGGAGAGGGGGCGGCCACCCAAGGGAAACCCTAGAAGGGGCGGCGACAGCCCTAGGAGGAGGGGCGGCGACGCCCTAGGGGTGGCTTGCCTCCCAAGTCACAGGGCGGCACCCCCACGCCCTAGGGTTTTGCCCTAGGCGCCTTGGGCCTCCTCTGTTGCCTCGCACCAGTCCACCAGGGGCTGTTTCCCTTCCACTTTCGTCCCATGAGGCCCTCCGGGACAGGTGGACCCCCGGTACCCTTTCGGTGGTCCCGGTATAATACCGATAAACCCCGAAACCTTTCCGGTGACCGAAACTGGACTTCCCATATATTAATCTTCACCTCCGGACTATTTCAGAACTCCTCGTGACGGACGTGACCTTATCCGGAACTCCGAACAACCTTTGGTAACCACATATACAATTCCCATTACAGCTTAGCGTCACCGAACCTTAAGTGTGTAGACCCTACGGGTTCGGGAACCATACAGACATGACCGAGACACCTCTCCGGCCAATAACCAACAGCGGGATCTGTATACCCATGTTGGCTCCCACATGTTCCATGATGATCTCATCGGATGAACCACAGTGTCAAGGATTCATTCAATCATGTATACAATTCCCTTTGTCTATCGGTATGATACTTGCTCGAGATTCGATCGTCGGTATCCCTATACCTTGTTCAATCTTGTTACCGGCAAGTTTATTTACTCGTTCCGTAACACATGATCACGTGGCTAACTCCTTAGTCACATTGATCTCATTATGATGATGTATTACTGAGTGGGCCCAGAGATACCTCTTCGTCACACGGAGTGACAAATCACATTCTCGGTTCGTACCAACCCAACAGACTCTTTCAGAGATACCTGTAGTGCACCTTTATAATCACCCAGTTATGTTGTGACGTTTGATACACCCAAAGCATACTACGGTATCCGGGAGTTGCATAATCTCATGGTCTAAGGAAATGATACTTGACATTACAAAAGCTCTAGCACACGAACTACACGATCTTGTGCTATGCTTAGGATTGGGTCTCGTCCATCACATAATTCTCCTAATGATGTGATCCCGTTATCAATGACATCCAATGTCCTTGGTTAGGAAACCATGAACATCTATTGATCAACGAGCTTGTCAACTAGAGGCTCACTAGGGACATGTTGTGGTCTATGCATTCACACAGGTATTACGGTTTCGGTTAATACAATTACAACATGAATAATAGACAATTATCATGAACAAGGAAATATAATGATAACCATTTTATTATTGCCTCTAGGGCATATTTCCAACAGTCTTCCACTTGCACTAGAGTCAATAATCTAGTTACATTGTGATGAATCAAACACCCATAGAGTTATGGTGTTGATTATGTTTCGCTCATGGAAGAGGTTTAGTCAACGGATATGCGACATTTAGATCCGTATGTACTTTACAAATATCTATATCTCCATCCTAGATGTATCCATGAATGGAGTTGAAACGGCGCTTGATGTGCTTTGTCTTCTTGTGAAACCTGGGCTCCTTGGCAATGGCAATAACTCCAGTGTTGTCACAGAAGAGAGTCATCGGGCCCGACGCACTGGGAATCACTCATAGGTCGGTGATGAATGATACGTCTCCAACGTATCTATAATTTTTGAAGGTTTCATGCTATTATCTTGTCAAACTTTGGATGTTTTGCATGCCTTTTATATATTTTTTGGGACTAACTTATTGACTCATTGCCAAGTGTCGGTTCCTGTTTTTCCATGTTTTTGACCCCTTTCGGAGGAGATTTTGAAACGGAGTCCAAACGGAAGAAAATCCCCAAAAAGATTTTTTTTCGTAACGGAAGAAGATCGGGAAGCTTGGGAGCCAAGGCAGTGGAGACTCAGGGGCCCCACAAGCCCCCACCCCGCGGCCAGGGGGTAGGCCGCGGCCCATAGGCTTGTGGGCCCCCTGGGTGCCCTTTGCCCTAGGGGTTGCCCCTATATATTCCCTAAAAATCCCAAAAAATCAGGAGATCATCGAAATCACTTTTCCGCCGCCCGAAGCTTCTGTCTCCGCAAGATCCCATCCGGGGCACGTTCTGGTGCCCTGTCGGAGGGGGATTCGGACACGGAGGGCTTCTTCATCAACACCATGACCTCTCCGATGATGTGTGAGTAGTTCACCATAGACCTACGGGTCCATAGTTAGTATCTAGATGGCTTCTTCTCTCTCTTGGATCTTCAATACAAAGTTCTCCATGATCTTCATGGAGATCTATCCAATGTAATCTTCTTTTGCGGTGTGTCTGTCGAGATCCGATGAATTGTGGATTTATGATCAGATTATCTATGAATCTTATTTGAGTTTCTTCTGATCTCTCTTATGCATGATTTCATATCCTTGTAATTCTCTTCGAGTTGTGGGTTTTGTTTGGTCAACTAGATCTATGATTCTTGCAATGGGAGAAGTGCTTGGTTTTGGGTTCATACCGTACGGTGACCTCACCCATTGATAGAAGGGGTACCGAGGCACGCATCGTGTTGTTGCCATCAAGGGTAAAAAGATGGGGTTTTCATCATTGGTTTGAGATTATCCTTATACATCATGTCATCTTGCTTAAGGTGTTACTCTGTTCGTCATGAACTCAATACACTAGATGCATGATGGATAGCGGTTGATGTGTGGAGTAATAGTAGTAGATGCAGAAAGTATCGGTCTACTTGTCTCGGACGTGATGCCTATATGTATGATCATTGCCTTAGATATCGTCATGACTTTGCACGTTTCTATCAGTTGCTCGACAGTAATTTATTTACCCACCGTGATATTTGCAATTTTGAGAGAAGCCTCTAGTGAACACTATGGCCCCCGGGTCTACTCCACACCATATTATCAGCCTTACACTTTTTACTTCGTTGCACTTTCCGCCTTTAGATCTCACTTTGGAAACAATCTTGAAGGGATTGACAACCCCTTTGAAGCGTCGGGTGCAAGCTCTTTTGTGTTTGCGCAGGTACTCTGGACTTGAGGAGACCCTCCTTCTGGATCGATACCTTGGTTCTCAAACTAAGGGAAATACTTACTGCTCCTGTGCTGCATCACCCTTTCCTCTTCAAGGAAAAAACCAATGCAAGCCCAGTCTCCGTCAACGTGTCAATTTTTGACGCTGTTGTTTGAGAAGTAGCAATGAACTCCTTCATCCAGACTCCTTCATGCGTTGCTTCCGAAGCAGCTATGTACTCCTCTTCACATGTATATGCCGCCATGATGCTTTGCTTGCAACTGCATCAGCTGACTACCCCACCATTCAAAATATACACTTATCCGGTTTGTGAATTGAGTCATCCGGATCTGTGTCGAAGCTAGCATCAACGTAACCCTTTACGACGAGCTCTTTGGCACCTCCATAGATGAGAAACATATCTTTAGTCCTTTTCAGTTACTTAAGGATATTCTTGACTGTTGTCCAGTGATCCATTCCTGGATCACTTTGGTACCTCCCTACCAAACTTATGGCAAGGTTCACATCAAGTCTGGTACACAGCATGCCATACATAATAGAGCCTATGGCTGAAGAATAGGGGATGGTACTCATCTTTTCTCTATCTTCTGCCGTGGTCGGGCATTGAGCTGTGCTCAATCTCACACCTTGCAATACAGGCAAGAACCCCTTCTTGGACTTATCCATATTTAACTTCTTCAATATCTTGTCAAGGTATGTGCTTTGTGAAAGACCAATGAGGCATCTAGATCTATCTCTATAGATCTTGATGCCTAATATGTAAGCAGCTTCTCCAAGGTCCTTCATTGAAAAACACTTATTCAAATAGGCCTTTATGCTTTCCAAAAGTTCTATATCATTTCCCATCAACAATATATCATCCACATATAATATGAGAAATGTTACAGAGCTCCCACTCACTTTCTTTTAAATACAGGCTTCTCCATAAGTCTGTATAAACCCAAACGCTTTGATCACCTCATCAAAGCAAATGTTCCAACTCCGAGATGCTTGCACCAGCCCATAAATGGAGCGTTCGAGCTTGCATACCTTGTCAACATTTTTAGGATCAACAATACCTTCCGGCTGTATCATATACAATTCTTCCTTCAGAAAACCGTTAAGGAATGTTGTTTTGACGTCCATTTGCCAGATCTCATAATCATAAAATGCGACAACTGCTAACATGTTTCGGACGGACTTCAGCATCGCTACGAGTGAGAAAGTCTCATCGTAGTCAATTCCTTGAACTTGTCGATAACCCTTAGCGACAGGTCGAGCCTTATAGATGGTCACATTACCATCCGCGTCAATCTTATTCTTAAAGATCCATTTATTTTCTATGGCTCACCGATCATCGGGCATGTCCACCAAAGTCCATACTTTGTTCTCATACATGGATTCTATCTCGGATTTCATGGCTTCAAGCTATTTGTTGGAATCCGGGCCCGCCATCGCTTCTTCATAGTTCGAAGGTTCACTTTTATCTAACAACATGATTTCCATGACAGGGTTGCCGTACCACTCTGGTGCGAAACGTGTCGTTGTGGACCTACGAATTTCAGTAGCAACTTGATCCGAAGTTTCATGATCATCATCATTAACTTCCTCTCTAGCCAGTGCAGGCACTCGAGAAACATTTTCTTGTGTTGCGCTACTCTGCGGTTCGAGAGGGGGTACAATTACCTCATCAAGTTCTACTTTCCTCCCACTCACTTCTTTCAAGAGAAACTCTTTCTCTAGAAAGGATCCATTCTTGGCAATAATGATTTTGCCTTCGGATCTGAGATAGAAGGTATACCCAATAGTTTCCTTAGGGTATCCTATGAAGACGCACCTTTTCTATTCGGGTTCTAGCTTTTCAGGTTGAAGTTTCTTGACATAAGCATCGCATCCCCAAACTTTCAGAAACGACAACTTAGGTTTCTTGCCAAACCATAATTAATACGGTGTCGTCTCAACGGATTTAGACGGTGCCCTACTTAAAGTGAATGCGGTAGTCTCCAATGCATATCCCCAAAATGATTGCGGTAGATTAGTAAGAGACATCATAGATCGCACCATATCCAATAGAGTGCGATTACGATGTTCAGACACACCGTTACGCTGAGGTGTGCCAGGCGGTGTGATTTGTGAAACAATTCCACATTTCCTTAAGTGCATGCCAAACTCGTGACTCAAATATTCTCCTCCACGATCAGATCGTAAGAACTTTATTTTCTTGTCACGTTGATTCTCTACCTCACTCTGAAATTCCTTGAACCATTCAAAGGTTTCAGACTTGTGTTTCATTAAGTAGACATACCCATATCTGCTTAAGTCATCAGTGAGGGTGAGAACGTAACGATAGCCACCGCGAGCATCAACGTTCATTGGACCGCATACATCGGTATGTATTATTTCCAACAAGTTGGTCACTCGCTCCATTGTTCCGGAGAACGGAGTCTTAGTCATCTTTCCCATGAGGCATGGTTCGCACATGTCAAATGATTCAAAATCAAGAGACTCCAAAAGTCCATATGTATGGAGTTTCTTCATCAGTTTGACACCGATATGACCAAGGCTGCAGCGCCACAAGTATGTGGGATTATCATTATCAACCTTACATCTTTTGGTACTCACACTATGAATATGTGTAACATCACGTTCGAGATTCATTAAGAATAAACCATTGACCAAAGGGGCATGACCATAAAACATATCTCTCATATAATAGAACAACCATTATTCTCATATTTAAATGAGTAGCCATCTCGCATCAAACGAGATCCCGATACAATGTTCATGCTCAAAGCTGGCACTAAATAACAATTATTAAGGTTTAAAACTACTCCCGAAGGTAGATGTAGAGGTAGTGTGCCTACCACGATCACATCAACTTTGGAACCATTCCCGACGTGCATAGTCACCTCGTCCTTCGCCAATCTCCGCTTATTCCGCAGCTCATGTTTTGAGTTACAAATGTGAGAAAATGCGCCGGTATCAAATACCCACGAGCTACTACGAGCGCTGGTAAGGTACACATCAATAACATGTATATCATATATGTTGGAAATATGCCCTAGAGGCAATAATAAAATGGTTATTATCATATTTCCTTGTTCATGATAATCGTCTATTGTTCATGCTATAATTGTATTAACAGGAAACAGTAATACATGTGTGAATAAATAGATCATAATGTGTCCCTAGCAAGCCTCTAGTTGGCTAGCTTGTTGATCAATAGATGATCATGGTTTCCTGATCATGGACATTGGATGTCATTGATAACGGGATCACATCATTAGGAGAATGATGTGATGGACAAGACCCAATCCTAAGCATAGCACTAGATCGTGTTGTTCGTATGCTAAAGATCTTCTAATGTCAAGTATCTTTTCCTTCGACCGTGAGATTGTGCAACTCCCGGATACCGTAGGAGTGCTTTGGGTGTATCAAATCAAAAAGTGACTGGATGACTATAAAGGTGCACTACGGGTATCTCTGAAAGTATCTGTTGGTTTGGTACGAATCGAGATCGGGATTTGTCACTCCGTGTGACGTAGAGGTATCTTTGGGCCCACTCGGTAGAACATCATCATAATGAGCTCAATGTTACTAAGGAGTTAGTCATGGGATGATGTACTACGGAACGAGTAAAGAGACTTGCAGGTAACGAGATTGAACAAGGTATAGGGATACCGACGATCGAATCTCGGGCAAGTTCTATACCGATAGACAAAGGGAATTGTATATGGGATTGATTGAATCCTTGACATCGTGGTTCATCCGATGAGATCATCATGGAACATGTGGGAGCCACCATGGGTATCCAGACCCCGCTGATGGTTATTGTCCGGAGAGGTGTCTCGGTCATGTCTGCATGCATCCCGGACCCGTAGGGTCTACACACTTAAGGTTCGATGACGCTAGGATTATAGGGAATTGTTGTACGAGGTTACCGAAGGTTGTTCGGAATCCCAGATGAGATCCCGGGCGTCACGAGGAACTCCTGAATGATCCGAAGGTAAAGATTGATATATAGGATTGATGGGTTTGGACGCCGGAAATGTTTTGGGCACCACCGGCAACGTGCGAGGACCACCGGAAGGGTTCCGGAGGCCCACCGGGAGGAGCCACCAGCCCCGGTAGGCTACATGTGCCAAGTGTGAGAGGGAACCAGCCCCTGGGTAGGCTAGTGTGCCCCCCACACCCAGCCCAAGGCGCACCAGAGAGGGGAGGAGGGGGGGGAACCCTAGCGCTGGTGGGCCTAAGGCCCACCTAGGGGTGTGCCACCCCCCTCTCCTCCCCTGGCCACCGGCCGCCCCTCCCATCTAGGGCTGCCGCACCCTTTGGGGGTGGGAACCCTAAAGGGTGCGCCCCCTCCCCTTCCCCCTATATATAGTGGAGGTTTTGGCCATTGGAGACACGCAGTTCTCTCTCTCTCGGCGCAGCCCTGCTTCTCCTCTCCCTCCTCTCCCACGGTGCTTGGCGAAGCCCTGACGGGAGACCTCATAGCTCCATCGCCACCACGCCGTCGTGCTGCCGGAGCTCTTCCCCAACCTCTCCCTCCTCCTTGCTGGATCAAGGTGCGGGAGACATCACCGGGCTGCACGTGTGTTGAACACGGAGGTGCCGTGGTTCGGCACTAGATTGGAATCACACCGCGATCTGAATCGCAACGAGTATGACTCCATCAACCGCGTTCTTGCAACGCTTCCGATTAGCTATCTTCAAAGGTATGAAGATGCTCTCACCCCTCTCTCGTTGCTGGTTTCTCCATAGAAAGATCTATGTATGGCGTAGGAAAATTTTGAATTTCTGCTACGTTACCCAACAATATATACCTTTGACGTTGCTGGCCTTCTTACTCGCTAAGTACTTCGGGGCAGTTCCGCTTCCAGTAACCGTTTCCCTTGCAATAATAGCACTCACTCTCAGGCTTGGGTCCATTCTTTGACTTCTTCCCGGCAACTCGTTTACCGGGCGCGACAACTGCTTTGTCGTCCTTCTTGAAGTTCTTCTTACCCTTGCCTTTCTTGAATCTAGTGGTCTTATTTACCATCAACACTTGATGTTCCTTTTTGATTTCCACCTCTGATGATTTCATCATTGAATACAACTCGGGAATGGTCTTCTCCATCCCTTGCATGTTGTAGTTCATCACAAAGCTCTTGTAGCTAGGTGGAAGCGACTGGAGGATTCTGTCAATAACATAGTCATCCGGAAGGTTAACTCCCAGCTGAGACAAGCAGTTGTGCAACCTAGACATTCTGAGTATGTGCTCGCTAACAAATTAATTCTCCTCCTTCTTACAACTGAAGAACTTGTCGGGGACTTCATATCTCTCGACCCAGGCATGAGCTTGGAAAACCAGTTTCAGTTCTTGGAACATCTCATATGCTCCATGTTGCTCAAATCGCTTTTGGATCCCCGGTTCTAAACTATAAAGCATGCCGCACTGAACCAGGGAGTAATCATCACTACGCTACTGCCAGGCATTCATAATGTCTTGAGCCGCTGGGAAATCGGGTGCTTCACCTAGTGGTGCATCAAGGACATATATTTTCTTGGAAGCTATGATGATGAGCCTCAAGTTACGGACCCAGTCCCTATAGTTGCCTCCATCATCTTTCAGCTTGGTTTTCTCTAGGAACGCATTGAAGTTCAATGGGACATTTCCGTGGGCCACTGGATCTACAATATAGATTGCAAAGACAATTTTAGACTAAGTTCATGATAATTAAGTTCATGTAATCAAATTATTTAATGAACTCCCACTCAGATAGACATCCCTCTAGTCATCTAAGTGATACATGATCCATATCGACTAGGCCGTGTCCGACCATCACGTGAGACGGACTAGTCATCAATGGTGAACATCTCCATGTTGATCGTATCCACCATACGACTCATGTTCAACCTTTCGGTCTCTCGTGTTCCGAGGCCATGTTTGTACATGCTAGGCTCGTCAAGTCAACCTAAGTGTTTTGCGTGTGTAAATCTGGCTTACACCCGCTGTATGCGAACGTTAGAATCTATCACACCTGATCATCACGTGGTGCTTCAAAACAACGATCCTTTGCAACGGTGCACACTTAGGGGGAACACATTTCTTGAAATTTTAGTGAGGGATCATCTTATTTACTACTGTCATTCTAAGCAAATAAGATGTAGAAACATGATAAACATCACATGCAAATCATAAAGTGACATGATATGGACAATATCATCTTGCGCCTTTGATCTCCATCTTCGGGGCGCGGCATGATCACCATTGTCACCAACATGACACCATGATGTCCATCATCATTATCTCCATCACCGTGTCTTCATGAAGTCGTCCCGCCAACTATTACTTCTACTACTATGGATAACTGTTAGTACTAAAGTAAAGCAATCACTTAGCGTCATACAATAAATTAAGACAACTCCTATGGCTCCCGTCGGTTGTCATACTCATCGACATGCAAGCCGTGAATCCTATTATAAGAACATGATCAATCTCATACATCACATATATAACATCACATCCTTTTGGCCATACCACATCACATAGCATACCCTGCAAAAACAAGTTAGACATCCTCTAATTGTTGTTGCAAGTTTTACGTGGCTGCTATGGGTTTTTAGCAACAACGTTTCTTACCTATGTCACAGCCACAACACTGATATGCCAATTGCTCTTTACCCTTCATAAGGACCCTCTTCATCGAATCTGATCTGACTAAAGTGGGAGAGACAAACACCCGCTAGCCACCTTATGCAACTAGTGCATGTCAGGCGGTGGAACCAGTCTCACGTAAGAGTACGTGTAAAGTCGGTCCGGGCCGCTTCATCCCACGATGCCGCCGAATCAAGATAAGACTAGTAACGGTAAGCAAATTGACCAAATCATCGCTGATACGCCCCGAACGTATCTATAAATTCTGCTTGCTCCATGATCTTTTGGGTGGCATATTTATATGCTTTGCTACACTTTCACATCTTTTACACATATTTGGACTAACCTACTAACTCAGTGCACCCAGTGCCAGTTTCTGTGTGCTGATGTCTTTTTTGCAGGGGATTTTATCCAAATTTCTAGAACCCAAAATATCCCGAGAAATATATATAAAAATCAGCGTGACGGAAACTTCAAGATCACCAAAGATGGGCCAGAGGGGAGCCAGGGGCTGCCCAGGCGGCCACCCTGCGTGGCCTGGCCCCTAGCCACGCCCACAGACCGCTGATACGTCTCCAACGTATCTATAATTTTTTATGGTTCCATGCTATTATCTTGTCAAACTCTGGATGTTTTGCATGCCTTTTATATATTTTTTGGGACTAACTTATTAACTTAGTGCCAAGTGCCAGTTCCTGTTTTCCATGTTTTGACCCCTTTCAGAGGAGGATTTTGAACGGAGTCCAAATGGAATGAAACTGCCAAAAAGATTTTTTCCAGAACAGAAAAATATCGAGAAGCCGGAGAATCAGGGCAGGGGCCACCAGGGACCCCACAAGCCCTCATGGCGCAGCCAGGGGGGCCACGCTCCCCTGGCTTGTGGGCTCCCTGAGCCTCCTTTGCCCTAGGTTTTGCGCCTATATATTCTCTAAAATTCCATATAAATCAAGAGATCATCGAAAGTACTTTTCAGCCGCCGCAAACTTCTGTCTCCGCAAGATCCCATCTGGGGCACGTTCTGGTGCCCTGCCGGAGGGGGGATTCGGATACGGAGGGCTTATTCATCAACACCATGACCTCTCCGATGATGCGCGAGTAGTTCACCATAGACCTGCGGGTCCATAGCTAGTAACTAGATGGCTTCTTCTCTCTCTTGGATCTTCAATACAAAGTTCTCCATGATCTTCATGGAGATCTATCCGATGTAATCTTCTTTTACGGTGTGTTTGTCGAGATCCGATGAATTGTGGATTTATGATCAAATTATCTATGAATCTTATTTGAGGTTCTTCTGATCTCTCTTATGCATGATTTCATATCCTTGTAATTCTCTTCGAGTTGTGGGTTTTGTTTGGCCAACTAGATCTATGATTCTTGCAATGGGAGAAGTGCTTGGTTTTGGGTTCATAACATGCGGTGACCTCACCCAGTGACAGAAGGGGTAGTGAGGCATGCATCATGTTGTTGCCATCAAGGGTAAAAAGATGGGGTTTTCATCATTGGTTTGAGTTTATCCCTCTACATCATGTCATCTTGCTTAAGGCGTTACTCTGTTCGTCATGAACTTAATACACTAGATGCATGCTGGATAGCGGTCGATGTGTGGAGTAATAGTAGTAGATGCAGAAAGTATCGGTCTACTTGTCTCGGACGTGATGCCTATATGTATGATCATTGCCTTAGATATCGTCATGACTTTGCGCGGTTCTATCAATTGACCGACAGTAATTTGTTCACCCACCGTGATATTTGCTATTTTGAGAGAAGCCTCTAGTGAACACTACGGCCCCCGGGTGTACTCCACACCATATTTTCAGCCTTACACTTTTTCTTCGTTGCACTTTCCGCCTTCAGATCTCACTTTGCAATCAATCTTGAAGGGATGGACAACCCCTTTATAGCATTGGGTGCAAGCTCTTTTGTGTTTGCGCAGGTACTCTGGACTTGACGAGATTCTCCTACTGGATTGATACCTTGGTTCTCAAACTGAGGGAAATATTTACTGCTTATGTGTTGCATCACCCTTTCCTCTTCAAAAGAAAAACCGAAGCAAGCAAGAGAAGTAGCAAGAAGAATTCCTGGCGTTGCCGGGGAAGGACTTTCGTTGCCGTAGCAGCCGCCTAGGTGGGCCCCACCTCCTCTGACGCCCTCATTTGGCATATATTTACCCCTCCGATCGGAAACCCTTCGAGCATATCCAGAATCGCGAATTTCTCCATCGTTCCGCCCCTTCAGCGTGATACGTCTCAAACGTATCTATAATTTTTGATGGTTTCATGCTGTTATCTTGTCATCTTTGGATGTTTTATGTACCTTTTATATCTTTTTTGGGACTAACTTATTAATTCAGTGCCAAGTGCCAATTCCTGTTTTTCTGTGTTTGTGGCTCTTTTCAGATCCGATTTTGGAACGGAGTCCAAACGGAATAAAATCCCCGAATTAAATTTTTCCCGAACGGAAGAAGATCAGGGGGCTTGTGGGCCAACCCAGGAGGGCTATAGGGAGCCCACAAGTAGGGCTGCAGGGCGAGCGGGACTGCCCGCTAAGCCGCAACGCCGTCCCGCAAAAAAAGCCTAGCACGCATCACTCACCTGGCCGCATCAGTACAAGCGGGATTAGACGGCAATGACCGCTTCGTCCGCCAGGTGTCCCGTATATCCCGCATATGTCATCGTAGGAAGGATCAGAGCTATGCCAATCCCAGTCCAGGTCCCTAACTCCGGTCACTATTCACGTGGATTGGATACGGGATTAATTACCTCTATTCCCTCGCCGACGGAGTTGACGACGTCCTCCCCTCGCCGCCGGCGCTGGAGCCACTGCGGCAGCTGCAACTGCTGCTGGTGGTCATGGCCACCGAGCGGTCCGACCCAGAGCGGTGGGCCGCAGGGCTCACGCGCGCTGCGCACGCGCTCAGGCTCGTGGCCCCGCCCGTGTTGTGGCTGGTCGTGGAGCCGGCGGCAGAGGCCCTGCCTACCGCGCGGCTGCTGTGCAGTGCCGGGGTGGCGTACCGGCACCTGACATACGGGAAGAACTTCACCGATGGCGAGGCGCAGGCCGAGCGGCACCACCAGCGGAACCTGGCGCTGGAGCACGTGGAGGAGCACCGCCTCGCCGGCGTCGTCCTCTTCGCCGGCCCCAGCGACGTCTACGACCTCCGCTTCTTCGACTAGCTCAGGCAGATCAGGTGCGTACGCGTCGTGACTCCTAAACTTTTAACTACTTCGTTCTATCGATGGGATCTTCGATCATCTTAGCACTGCCGCCATTACAAACCGCATTTCAACATAGTGAGTTAGCAGCTGGATGCAGGATGTTGATTAGGGAACGTTGTTTGTTATGCTAGTTATGCTAGTGAGTCTTCGCCGGTGTCAGTGAAGTTTGAGGATGCATTAGTGGATGGTTGACAAGCAGTTAATATGCACCAGACTGAAAGAGTAGGCCATGGTGACCATGGCGACCGATGAGCAGGAATCGGCATGATGGATGTCACAACACAACACTCGGCAGCACCAGCAGTACAATGCTGTCGTGCGACTGCACCCATGCATGCATGTGGGGATCATGCTCTGCTATGCGCATGTGGGTCGATGGCCGGTTCATGCGGGCTGCCGCATTGTCCGCCAAAAGTGAAGCGGCATGACGCGAGCTGCCTGCGGTGGCCGCTAAAAACGCAGCCTCCCGCTTCGTTGTTCGGCGGGCAGCTACATCCCGCCCCGCCTACAACCTGGGCCCCTCATCCGCCAACAGGGGGCGGCGGTGGGCAGGCTTGTGGCATCCCTGGCGCCCCCCTGACCTAGATCCTTCGCCTATATATTCCCTAAAATACAGCAAAAAATCAGGGGATCCATGAAAATACTTTTCCGTCGCCGCAAGCTTCCGTTTCCGCGAGATCTCATCTGGAGACCCTTCCCGGTGCCCTGCCGGTGGGGACTTTGGAGATGGAGGGCTTCTACATCAACATCATCGCCCCTCCAATGACTCGTGAGTAGTTCACTTCAGACCTACGGGTCCGTAGTTAGTAGCTAGATGGCTTCTTCTCTCTCTTGGATCTTCAATACAAAGTTCTCCATGATCTTCATGGAGATCTATCCGATGTAATCCTCTTTGGCGGTGTGTTTGTCGAGATCCGATGAATTGTGGATTTGTGATCAGATTATCTATGATATATATTTGAGTCTTTTCTGATTTCTTATTTGCATGATTTGATATCCTTGTAAGTCTCCCTGAGTCTTGGGTTTTGTTTGGCCAACTAGATCTATGATTCTTGCAATGGGAGAAGTGCTTGGTTTTGGGTTCTTACCGTGTGGTGACCTTTCCCAGTGACAGTAGGGGCAACAAGGCACATATCATGTAGTTGCCATCAAGGGTAACAATGTGGGCTTTGTCGTAGATATGAGATTGTACATCTACATCATGTCATCTTGCTTAAGGCGTTACTCTGTTCTTTCGGACTTAATACACTAGATGCATGCTGGATAGCGGTCGACGTGTGGAGTAATAGTAGTAGATGCAGAAAGTATCGGTCTACTTGTTTTGGACGTGATGCCTATAGATATAATCATTGCCATAGATGATGTCACGACTTTGCGCGGTTCTATCAATTGCTTGACAGTAATTTGTTCACCCACCGTCTACTTGCTTTCATGAGAGAAGCCACTAGTAAACACTACGGCCCCCGGGTCTATTCACACCTATCGTTTCCACTTTCGCTTTTACTTTGCTTTGTTACTTTGTTGCTTTCAGTTCTCACTTGGCGACCAATCTATAAGGGATTGACAACCCCTTCATAGTGTTGGGAGCAAGCTTTTTGTGTTTGTGCAGGCACTTGTGATAGTCCTTCACTGGATCGATACCTTGGTTCTCAAACTGAGGGAAAAACTTACCACCGTTGCGCTACATCACCCTTTCCGCTTCGAGGGTACACCAACGCAAGGCTCTAAGGCCATGGGGAAAATCCTTTGCATATTTGCCTAGGAAGTCCCTTAAGGCATAGCCGTAGCAGAAGGATTCCTGGTGTCGTTGCTGAGGAGTATCAAGACAAGTCAACACTCCTATTTCTGGCACCGTTGGAAGGTCTTTTGTTGTAGTAGCAGAAGTATTTCTGGCGCCATTTCCGGGGAAGGAGAGATCTATCCAAGTAGGTCTCACAAACTCATCTCTTGCATTTACTTTTTTGCGAGTTGCCTCTCGTTTTCCTCTCCCCCACTTCACATTTGCCGTTTTCTTTTGCCTTTCTCCTTTGCCTTTTTCGTTTGCCTTTTTCGTTTGCCTTTTTCGTTCGCCCTTTTCTCTCGCTTGTCTTTCCTTTGCTTGAGTGCTATGTGCCTTCAATATGCTTCCATCTTCGCTTGCTGAAAATCTATTGATATGGATCCTCATCCACTAGCTAATCTCTTTAAGAGACCCACTTATGTGGAACGAATTGCTAGTGAGTTGAGTGCACTTTACTATCTTTATGGAGTTTTGCTTGAGGTGCGTGAATCTCAAAATTGTGAGGAAGAAATTTATGAAGTGATTCACGAGGTCTCCTTGGATGAAAAGCATGATTGCAATGGTTTCACTATAAATTCTATTAGTGATAATCATTCTAAAATTATGCAAAACCCTAAGCTTGGGGATGCTAGTTTTGCTATGTCCACTACTTGTTGCAATAATCATGATTGGGGTGATGATCTTTCTTATGATCTTGAAAATTTGTTCAAATCTCATGATGAATATGATATTTGCAACAATATTGAAAGTGGGATTGGAGAAGTCATGACTTTATTTGATGATAATCCCACTATTTTTTAAGAGCGTCAACTTTGCATGCATGTGGATCATGAAAAGAATATCCTATAGGATAGCTATATTGTTGAATTTGAATATGATCCCACATGTAATTGCTATGAGAGAGGAAAATATTGTGGTAGAAACCTTCATGTTACCATATCACCTCTCGTTATGTTGAGATTGCTATTGTCTCTTTCTTCTTCCTTGCATATGGTAACTATTGGTTGTCTTGCCAATTTGTTCTTCTATAAAATGCCTATGCATCGGAAGTATGTTAGACTTAGATGTGATTTCCACATGCTTTATGATGCTCTCGTTGTGCTTCAATTTTGTCTTTTGTGACAGCATCATTGAATGCCTAGCTAAGGGCGTTAAACAAAAGCGCTTGTTGGGAGGCAACCCAACGAATCTATCCTTTTTATTTATGTTTTGTATTTTCCACACTTTCATAATTCTGTTATCATTGTGTTTTTTGTGTTCTTTTTGCGTTTGTGCCAAGCAAAACCGTTATGATTAGTCTTGGGGATGATCGTTTGGTCATGCTGGAAAAGACAGAAACTTTCTGCTCACGAAAAGAATTTTCATTTTTTGTCTGTAAGAGATTTTGAGTTGATTCTTTTTTCTGCTAATTGCTACACAAATTCGTCAGATTGTCGTAATGTTTCAGAATTTTTGAAGTACCAGAAATATACGAAATATACAGATTGCCACAGACTAGTCTGCTGTTAACAGATTCTGTTTTTTGTTGTGTTGGTTGCTTATTTTGATGAAACTATGGATAGTATTGGGGGGTATTAGCAATGGAAGATTGAAGATACAGTAACCCAACATCAGCATAAGTAGAATTTAAGTTTGCTACAGTACCTAAGAAGGAGGTGGTTTGCTTTCTCATACTAATGTTATCACGAGTTTCTGTTTAAGTTTCGTGTTGTGAAGTTTTCAAGTTTTGGGTGAAGTTCTTATGGACAAAGAGATAAAGAGTGGCAATAGCTCAAGCTTGGGGATGCCCAAGGCACCCCAAGAGATTCAAGGATGTCGTAAAATCCTAAGCTTGGGATGCCTCGGGAAGGCATCCCCTCTCTCGTCTTCAATCCATCGGTAACGTTACTTGGGGCTATATTTTTATTCACCACATGTTATGTGTTTTTGCTTGGAGCGTCTTGTATCGTAGGAGTCTTTTATTTTTGTTGTGTCACAATCATCCTTGCTGCACACCTAGAGAGAGAGAGAGACATGCACTCACCGTGATTTTGTTGAGCTTCACTTATATCTTTTGGTAGACAATTTAGGTCACATGTGCTTCACTTATATCTTTTGAGCTAGATACTTTTGCTCTATGTGCTTCACTTATATATTTTAGAGCACAGCGGTGCGTGGCTTGATAGTTGATCTATGCTTTTAAAGTAGTCTCAAAAGGGGTAGTTATCCAAAGGGATACGAAAACTTCCACCTTCATGTGCATTGAATAGTTAGAGAAGTTTGATTCATCTCAATTAGTTTTGAGTTGTGGTCTTGGTAATATTGAAGTCATGCTAGTAAGGTGTTGTGGATCTAGAAATACTTGTGTTGAAGTTAGTGATTCCCGTAGCATGCACGTATGGTGAACCTCTATGTGATGAAATCTGAGCATGATTAGTCTATTGATTGTCATCTTTTGCGTGGCGGTCGGGATCGCGCGATGGTTTATACCTACCAACCATTCCCCTAGGAGTATGCGTTGAATGCTTTGTTTCGATTACTAATAAAACTTTTGCAACAAGTATATGAGTTCTTCACGACTAATGTAGAGTCCATGGTTTAGATGCACTTTCACCTTCCACCATCACTATCCTCTTAGTGTCGTGCAACTTTCGCCGGTGCACAAAACCCACCATTAGCCTCCCTCAAAACAACCACCATACCGACCTACTATTGCTTTTTCAAAGTCATTCCGAGATATATTGCCATGCAACTACCACCATGACATGTGCCACCACATCTACATTGCCATTGCATGATCGTAAGATAGCTAGCATGGTGTTTTCATTAATGTCTATGCCATGCTAGATCATTGTCACGGTACACTACCGAAGGCATTCCATATAGAGTCATTGTTGCTCTAAGTTTTAAGTTGAAAGTGTGACGATCATCACTGATGGAGCATTGTCCCATGTGAGGAAATAAAAGAAGCCAAATATGCCCACAAAAAAAAAGAGGCCAAAGAGCCCACAAAAAAATATGAGAGAAAAAGAGAGAAGGGACAATGCTACCACCTTTCCACACTTGTGCATATTAAGCACCATGATCTTCATGATTGAGAGTCTCTCGTTTTGTCACCACCATATAGCTAGTGGGAAATTCTCATTATATAACTTGGCTTGTATATTCCAATGATAGGCTTCCTCAAAATTGCCTTAGGTCTTCGTGAGCAAGCAAGTTGGATGCACACCCACTAGTTTTCTTTAAGAGCTTTCACATACTCTTAGCTCTAGTGCATCATTTGTATGGCAATCCCTACTCATTCACATTGATATCTATTGATGAGCATCTCCACAGCTCATTGATATGCCTAGTTAATGTGACCATCTTCTCCTTGTTTTTTTTGTCTTGCAACCTCCACCACACTCCACACCACTTATAGTGCTAAAACCATGGCTGACGCTCATGTATTGCGTGAGATTTGAAAAGGTTTGAGAAAGTAAAGGTGTGAAACAATTACTTGGCCAATACCGGGGTTGTGCATGATTTAAATTCGTTGTGCAATGATGATAGAGCATAGCGAGACTATATGCTTTTGTAGGGATAACTTTCTTTTGGCCTTGTTATTTTGAAGGTTCATGATTACCTTGCTAGTTTGCTTGAATTATTATTGTTTCCACATCAATAGCAAACTATTGTTTTGAATCTAATGGATCTGAACATTCACGTCACATAAGAGGAGTTACAAAGGACATCTATGCTAGGTAGCATGAAAGCATCAAAAATTCATTCTTTATCACTGCCCTATTCAAGGATGAGCAGGAGTTAAGCTTGGGGATGCTTGATACGTCTCAAATGTATCTATAATTTTTGATGGTTTGATGCTGTTATCTTGTCATCTTTGGATGTTTTATGTACCTTTTATATCTTTTTTGGGACTAACTTAATAGTTCAGTGCCAAGTGCGAGTTCCTGATTTTTCTGTGTTTTTGGCTCTTTTCAGATCTGATTTTGGAATGGAGTCCAAACGGAATAAAATCCACGAATTAAATTTTTCCCGAACGGAAGATTAGGGGGCTTGTGGGCCAAGCCAGGAGGGCTACACGGAGCCCACAAGCCCCCCATCCGCCACCAGGGGGTGGCGGTGGGCAGGCTTGTGGCCTCCCTGGCGCCGTTGTTGAGGAGTATCAAGACAAGTCAACACTCCTATTTCTGGCGCCGTTGGAAGGTCTTTTGTTGCACTAGCACAGCGCTTCCGAGATCGGGAGAGTTAGGAGACCTCTTCCTGGCACCCTGCCGGAGGGAGGATTGACCTCTGGGAGCTTCTCCACCGCCATGTACGCTCACCGGACGTGCCGTGAGTAGTCCTCCTTGGACCATGAGTCCATGAGCAGTAGATATGTGATGTCTTCTCTCCAATCTTGTGCTTCCATGATTAGCCCTTGTGAGCTGCCCTACATGATCAAGTCATCTATGTAATTTTCCTGCTATTGCTATGCTCGGTTTGCTGGGATCCGATGGATTATGAGATTATGTTCAGATTGTTATGAGTTATATATTTGATTATCCTTTTATAGTATGTTCTTTAGTGATTCATGCATGTTCTCCGTTGCTCTTTATTGCTTTGGCCGAGTAGTAGATGTAACTCCAAGAGGGAGCGTTGTGCATGATTGTGGGTTCATGGCCCTTGATATCTAGCTTGAGTGACAGAAACATGAGACTAGGGGGTGTGTTGTTGCCACCAGGGAGAAAACAACGATGCTTGTGACCACGTTTGCAAGGATTGTTGTAACGACTAAGATGTGGCCCTTTCCTATTTTGGGGGCGATGCCCAAAAAGGGAAAGAGGCGCATCTAAACGTTTTGCAAGTGAGATAATCATAACATTACATAACTGAAGAAGGACAAGTAGGGAATACACTTGCCATCTGACATAGTATAACATAAGGTTTACAGCCACACAATTATTCAGAGCAAAGTTTAGTCCCGCTACGGACAACATGAAACAAGTAAAAGAACTATGACATCCCGCATGCTGGCCCACGATCACGACCACGGCCTCAATCCTTCGGATAGTTCACGTACAGTCGGTCAGACTCCTCATCGTACTACCACTTCAACTGGGTGCCATCAGGATCTCCTGCGTCGGGCAAACCTGTACCTGTTGGGGTGTTGTAATAAACTGTGAGCCACGGGGACTCAACAATCGGATGACCTTGGTATCGAATCTAGTCAAGTTATTAGGTGAGGAAGGTTTACTGTATAGGTTTGCAGCAACCTAGGCATATATGGTGGCTAACTTACGAAGAGCAGAGTAATTAAAATGGTGGTCTACGCGAGCGGTCGAAGACTAGATGATCACTAAGTGATCATGAAGACCTACTTACGTCAAACATAACCACATAACCCCACCGTGTTCCCGGTCGAAGAGAGGTCTTCGAAGGAGACAGTCACGGTTACGCACGCAGTTGGCAGTTTTATTAGAGTTATTTTAAGTTGTCTAGAACCGGATGTTAACAAATTATCCATGTTTACCACATAACCGCGGCACGACTTTTCGAAAGAATTAACCCTGCAGGGGTGCTCCAACTATTCCATCACAAACTTCCACGAGCCGCAAAGTAATGCTCTATCACAAATCTCGTGATCTCGTCGGATTCCTTAGAGGAAAACCTCAACTTTGAGGAGACCCAAAGTTTCACCGGGATTCCTATACGCAAGATATATCGCTAAGGTAAGACAAATCTAGCAGGACCTCCCATCATGTCGACGACCCTGATAAGAGCCGCGTATCTCAGTCTCAGGACACGACGGATGAGCGATGGTTACCACGCAAAAACACTGAGTTGCCCCGGGGAGCGTAATAAGCTGCTCTGGGTTGGACCAACACTCATGAGGAGCACTGGCCCGGTTTGTTGATTAAATCCTCGGGGTAGCTATTCCCTATGCAAATTATTATGAGGTGATTAGCAAATTTAAACCAATGTTGGGTCCTGTCGGACAAGCCTTAACACTACGCGATTTATCAAGGGGGCCCCGATAACAACCCCGAACGTGTTAGGAGCGATCAATTATGGAATCAAACACCGGTAACCGAAACTAAGGCGGAAATAACGGAACAAATCACCCGGTAGAAGGCTAGGCCTTCTGTCATTTACCAAGTATATAGGTGCATTAATCAAATAACAGTTAAACATAATGATATCAAAATACTCATGTTTACACATGAGACAGCTGGCACCTGCAACTAGCAAAGCTATTCATTAGAAGCTGAGCAAGCCTACTTAGCCAAACAACTTTTGCTAGGAGAGGGAGGTGTTTGGGTTTCATGGCATTAACAAGAGGCATTATTTAAAGTGGTAGGTGCTACTGCAACAAAAGACCTTCCAACGGCGCTAGAAATAGGCACGTCGACGGGAGAATACTTGGCTTGATATTTCTGCTACGGCTACGCCTTAAGGGACTTCCTAGGCAAGTATGCAAAGGATTTCCCCCGCGGCCTTGGAGCCTTGCATTGGTGTTCCCTCGAAGCGGAAAGGGTGATGTAGCGTAGCGGTGGTAAGTATTTCCCTCAGTTTGAGAACCAAGGTATTAATCCAGTGGAGGAGTATCTCAAGATCCTCCACAAACACAAAAAACTTGCTCCCAACACTATGAAGGGGTTGTCAATCCCTTATAGATTGTTTGCCAAGTGAGAACTGAAAGCAACAAAGTAACAAAGCAAAGTAAAAGTGGAGATGTAAACGATGGATGTGAATAGACCCGGGGGCCGTAGTGTTTACTTGTGGCTTCTCTCATGAAAGCAAGTAGACGGTGGGTGAACAAATTACTGTCGAGCAATTGATAGAACCGCGCAAAGTCATGACGATATCTATGCAATGATTATTTCTATAGGCATCACGTCCAAAACAAGTAGACCGATACTGTCTGCATCTACTAGTATTACTCCACACGTCGACCGCTATACAACATGCATCTAATGTATTAAGTCCATAAGAACAGAGTAACGCCTTAAGCAAGATGACATGATGTAGAGGGATAATCTGAAACCAATGATAAAAACCCCATCTTTTTACCCATGATGGCAACTACTTGATGTGTGCCTTGCTGCCCCTATTGTCACTGGGAAAGGTCACCACATGGCAGAACCCAAAACCAAGCACTTCTCCCATTGCAAGAATCATAGATCTAGTTGGCCAAACAAAACCCAAGACTCGGAGAGACTTACAAGGATATCAAATCATGCATATAAGAAATCAGCAAAGACTCAAATATATATCATATATAATCTGATCACAAATCCACAATTCATCGGATCTCGACAAACACACCGCCAAAGAAGATTACATCGGATAGATCTCCATGAAGATCATGGAGAACTTTGTATTGAAGATCCAAGAGAGAGAAGAAGCCATCTAGCTACTAACTACGGACCCGTAGGTCTGAAGTGAACTACTCACGAGTCATTGGAGGGGCGATGATGATGATGAAGAAGCCCTCCAACTCCAAAGTCCCCTCCGGCAGGGTGCCGGGAAGGGTCTCTACATGAGATCTCGCGGAAATGGAAGCTTGCGGCGGCGGAAAAGTATTTTCGAGGCTCCCCTGGTTTTTTGTGGAATATTTGGGAATTTATAGGCCAAAGATCTAGGTGAGGGGCGGCTAGGGAGGCCACAAGCCTACCCACCACCGCCTCCCCCCTGGTGGTGGAGTGGGGGCTTGTGGGCTCCCTGGAGCCCACCTAGCTTGGCCCAAAGGCCCCCTGATCTTCTTCCATTCGGGAAAAAATCATTTCGGGTTTTTTCTTCCGTTTGGACTCCGTTCCAAAATCAGATCTGAAAAGAGTCAAAAACACGGAAAAAACAGGAACTGGCACTTGGCACTGAATTAATAAGTTAGTCCCAAAAAAGATATAAAAGGTACATAAAACAACCAAAGAAGACAAGATAACAGCGTGAAACCATCAAAAATTATAGATACGTTTGAGAGTATCAGTAGGCAGCAGGCATATATCGAAGGAAACGTGATTCTAAGCATAACAAAGCTAGATACGGTATCAAGGTCACGATCATCTTGCCTGTGATGTCTTCAGCTTGGAACTGCTCGTGATCTTCCTGCACGTACTCTCCAGAATCCACGTACTCGCTCTCTGATCCCGATGCTACCCAAGATAAAAATAACAGATAATGAACACGAACACAACTTGATGCAACAAACAATATGATGCATGAGTGAAGAAGGAAGCATGCATCACTATTCTAGTCACTTTCATATGCATGAGATGAGTCAATAGAGTTCTGGACAGAACCTCATCTTAAGTGATCATGACATGCATGAATATGGCATGAGCATGTGCAACACGAGAAAACGAAGCAAAAACATATAAAGAACGTAGAGAACGGAGCTACGGATCAACCGGAAACTACAAAACAAGATATGGAGTCCTACGGTTCAAATCAACCACAAGCACACTCCAATGGCACTCCTCTGGTGTTACCAGGTTGCCACATGATCAAACAATCAAATACAAGTGGGGTGGTGCATGGAAACACACCACACCATCAACAATGCCCACACAAGCTTCAAAACAACTAAAACATGCAATCTGTTTTTAACAGCATCATAGCAGTTTGTCTACAACATTCAAAGTACCTACACCCACCCAAAAGATCCACACAAGATATGAGACAAAATCCATTGAAAAGCTCTACAATCCTGAGCAAGAAGTTACTGCAAAGGCATCACACATGAGAAGATCTATGGACACAGACTTGGACAAAAATAACAGATTCTCGGACTTAGTGAAAATCTCAGATTTTCACCAGGTGCTTATGCTCTGAAGCATTTTGGCAGCCTCCAAAATGATATCTACAGGAAGTGAATAAGCATGAAATTTAACAGGGAGCTAAACAAACACAAAATCTCACAAACCTTAGTTTGTTGCATGGGTTGATTCCCAACACATGAGCTTTTGCAACCAAAACAATAAGGGAAGAAAATAACAACTCATTCTCAGACTTGGTGAAAATCACAGTTTTTCACAAAGATGTCAGTTTCAGCCAAGTGTCAACTTTGACAAGGCACAACAAGTGCATATAAATTCCTATGAACAAAACAAAGACCCCATGTTGTAGAGGGGTTCACCCACTACTGCCACATCAAGGATTCATCCCCATAGGGTCAAAGCACTACATGGTACTAAGCTCTAAATATGGCATCAAGACAGAAAAATGACAGTTTATGAAGTTGCTCTAAAGTGAAATATGATTGCATCAGTCGATTCCTGGGATGATTCTACCCCAAAAGCATATATAACACAAGGGTACTTGCATGTAACATGTAGGCACAAAGCTAGCTCAAAAAACAACATATAATCCTATAGATCATATAAGACATTATCACATGTGAACAAAGCATATGTAGCAACACGTACACCTACACATGCACACACACAAGCCCATCTACCACCACATCACACCATAGTGACAAGCATGAGGGGTTAGCCCTCATGCACAAGTGCATATGTGCACTCATGCCCACACACACACAAGCATGAACACCTACACACAAATATATGTGCTCACACACACACACTACAAGAGGTGCATCTAGAGGGGCTGCCCTCTTGCACATATGCATGTGCCACCACATGCACACACACACACTCACATGCACATGTGTGCACATCTCACTCATGTGCACACACACACACTCATGCACACTCCACCTACACACACTAGTGCATAACAAGCACTTGCACACACACACACACACATGGTCCTAGGCAGTAAATAAATACTCCTAATACTCTAGCTAAAAGGAAAACAACCATGCTTGCTGCCCAAGAAAGAAATAGGACAAAAAACTAACAAAGGAACAAAAATAAAAAGGGGGGTTGCTGGATTCGAACCCAAGACCCCCTGGTCTACAGCACCACATCACCACCACTATGCTAGCGCTCGACTACTGCTCTAGAAGGAGCAGCAGAACAGGTAAGCTATCACATGTCGATGCTCCACTGAAATAAAAGAAACAACAAAAGGGGGGTCGTCGGGGATTCGAACCCACAACCTATGGCACCAAGCCCACACACACACACCAGTCGGGCTATGAACAAAGGCTTGACAGGGAGGGGGAAGGTGCTCTTTTGAGCATCCCCCTTTGCACTCCCTACAGGCGAGCGCGCCCAGAACAGGGAATCTCATCGGCGACACTACGGCGACCAGACAACGGCTAAACTCTACGGGGGAGAAGAGGGAACCACGGGGGTTCCATCCCCGTCTCGATCTCACCAGGAGGTGCACCACGACGGCGGCGCGAAGACACCTACCTACTGCAACTGCTGCTGCTGTCGTGCTCTGCTTCTACTGCAGCCGAACAAGGCAACCACGACGGCGAGCACTACCCTACGCCGCAGCTAGAGGCAGGAAGAGAGGGGAAGAGGCGCTGCTCACCTAGAGGGAGGAGAGGAGAGGATCTCGTGCGCTGAAGACGAAGCAGAGCGACGAGCCGGTCCGAAGGAGCTCTCCGGAGAGGAGAGTAAGGAGCCGTTCATCGTGGACGTCGGCGAAGGAGCAATCGGCGCCGGTTCTTCGCGAAAATGGATCCCCACCGAGGTCCTCTTGCTCCTGGCAGGGTCGGGGAGGAGGTGAGGGCGACGATTCGCCGGCGACGACCTCAACACGGGACTTCCATGGCGGAGGGGAGCTCGGGAGCGCCTCCTGACGGCACCAGGGAGAGAGATGAAGGAGGAGATGAGTTAGGGCTGCGAGGGAGGAGCTCCTGGCTGCTTATAAGACCTCGGCAGGCGCGCTAGGAACCACAAGATCAAAGGGGGAGGAAGATCAGTGGTGGAGGTGGTGTCGTACACAGTGATGACAGCGAGGAGGAAGAAGAGGGTCGCTGGGTGGGCCTGGCTCGGGGGGGGGGGAAGGAGGCGGACGAGGGAGAGAAAAGGAAGCCCACTCCTATCTAGCGCATGACAGGAAAAGAAATAAAACAAGGGTTTTTCCTATTTTAATTAAACCAAACAGAAAGCAAAAGCTCAGTGCTCCACAGCGTTTGGAAAAATAAAACTAAGGCACATAGGGCATAAGGGAATTATGCCCTATTTGCTAAAAATAAAAACCAGATTTTTAGAGCAAATGATTTAAATGCAAAAACAGAAAACCTATGTTGTTTTTGTATTTAAACTCCCAATCATTTAAGTTTTAAAAACCCCAAAACAGTACCCCTCAAACACCAGATAAAACTACAATGAACAACATTTTTAAAATAGGTTTTGAGCAAGTTAAACATCATCTCAAATAAATAAAGAAGAAGGGGTTTGAAACCTAACTTAAAAACTATCAAAGTTTGAAACCCAAGCTTTGCAATCACCACATCATCACACACACATATCACATGCACTCATCATGGATCCAACAATAACAACAACACAAAGGAGAAGACATGAATGCAATGAATGGCATGATGCAAAGGTGACCACATGAAATGACAACTCCATAGCATTGACATCAAGGTTCCAAATAGGAAAGGTTTCCAAATATGGCAAGGGTTACATCTGGGGCATTACAATTGTTTACCTTACACATAGTTTGTTAATGCAGTTGTCTATTGCTTTGAGTTTACACTTTGGGTGGGGCTTGCAACTTAATACCAGTGAGATGTTCTGGATAGATATCTCAAGGTGGATAATTAGTAAGTAGATGCTGATGAATAAACGGTCTACTTGTCTTGGCGTACTGCCCATTACTATTGAGCCTCTAACTTTCAAGTAGCATAATTAGCATTGCAGTGCGTTTATAATTCTGTCAATTGCCCAGTTGTAATTTGTTTACCCAAGCATAGTTGTTTATCGTCTTTTGGGAGAGAGACATCACTAGTGAACATCATGTGACTCAGGCCCATATCACCACCATTGCTTACACCTCCACCGTTTACTACTTTCATTTACTTTTCCGTTGCAATCACTGTCACTATTCCCGCTTGTGTTTTGATACTCTGCAAACTACAAGGCCGGAGAGATTGACAACCTCTTTGTACTCGTTGGGAGCAAAGTTATTTGTTGTGTGCGCAGGTCCACGTCTTCTGCTAGCGCCAGAGCAGCGGACACCTACTAATTGATCCTCGGAGTCCTCCTGGTTCGATAAACCTTACAGTCTCCGTGTAAGGGAAACTTAATGCTCACTACATCTCCACCTTCCACTTGGGGTAACCAACTAGGGGCAAGAAGTATATCCATCAACTCGTCATCAAGCAAGTTTCTGGCGCCGTTGCCGGGGACTCCAGTCTTCAAGATGGGGGAGTTTCACGCTATCTTTTACCTTTGCTTTTTAGTCATGTTAGTTTGCTTTCTAGTTTTTGCCTTAGAGTCTTATACCAAAAACCACAAAAAAATTAGTTACTTTGCTGTTAGTTGTTCTTTCTGCTTAGCCCAACATGTTAGGGTTTGATGCATTGAGGGAATCTGAGGTCCTAGATATCCATCAAAGGAATGGAGAAAATATGAAGGAGGCTTGGTATAGAATTTCTGAAGCACATAAAAGAATTGTGCCTTGGATACCTATTAAAATTGTGCTTAGTAATTTTTATCATGGTCTTTTTATTTGGTGTAAACACACTCTTGATATTATAGTTGGAGGAGATTTTTTAGAGTGTGAAGAGGCTAGAGCTCTTGATATTATACACGGTCTATCTAAATACCTTGTTTATGGTCGTGGATATGACACTATTATAGATGGACTTTCTACCATTGAAAGTAAAATAGATGCTCTAGACTTAAGAGAAAGAGAGAAACCCATGGCATAAGAAAAAGGTTTTGAAGATAGATGATGACTGGGAGCCTTTTGTTAGAATTAGCATCTCTAACCAAGATTTCCTTGCTTATTGTGATATTGGATCCATGGTTTCTACCATGCCAAAAGTTGTTTATGATTCTCTAAGCTTTTTATACATGGAAATATTTTCATCTTATCATGAACATGCTAATGGGGATATTTCTGAAATCCAGGGAAAGGTAAAAGATGTCCAGGTTACATTCTTTAAAAGGAATGCAACGGTTTATTTCTTCATCATGAAGCCAAACCAAGGAAACATAGTGCTTGGAAGGGACTTCCTCTGAGCCATGAAAGGCTTCATTGATATAGGTAAAGGACACATATGCTTACGTGGGAAAGCGAAAGGTACGTACCCATTCCCTAGAAAAAATAAGGATGAACTTGTTGAGGATCTGTTTGAAGGTTTCGATGACACCAATGACTTTGGTGAATTTTGATCCTCATTTTTGCATCATGCCTAGCTCAAAGGCATAAAAGAAAGCGCTTGTTGGGAGGCAACCCAATTTGTTTTTACTTTCAGTTTTAGTGGTCTTGATGCTTTTTACTACTGTAGCAACATCATTGTACCTTTATTTTCAAGCTTTGTGCCAAGTTTTAGCCTCCGAATGCAAGAAAGTTAAAAGTTGTGACATGCTGTCCAGAAACAGATTTTGTCTGCTTGACGAAAAAAATCGCCAAAAATCACGAGATCATCTTTTTAATCTGAATTTTTTTTGACAGCATGCTCTATATAATTGTCTTTCTGGCATCTGTTCTGAGTTTTTTTAATTTGAGTTGCAGAAGTTCCCCGAAAGAATTATTTACCACGCGTTGTTCTGTTTTTCACATATTCTGCCACATTTTGCGTTTTCATCATTTTGCAAATCTTAAGCTTGCTTTTCCTTTGAAAAAACATTTTGGCAATCATGAGAAACAGTAGCTTTTCATGAAAATCTTTATTTCCAGTAGGTAATGAATTATTTTATCATGGGTACTAACCACTCTAATCAGGTTATGATGAGTTTCGTATGAAGGGAGTTTTCAAGTATGCGATGGAAGATGATGAAAGAAGATTCAGGAGTGTCAAGCGCTCAAGCTTGGGGATGCCCCCATGCACCCCAAGAAATATTCAAGGAGACTCAAGCGACTAAGCTTGGGGATGCCCCCGTGCATCCCCTTCTCTATCAACAATCATCAGTTCGTCTATCTCCATGCTATATTTTTATCACTTCATATGTTATGTGCTATACTTGGAGCGTCCCGCTCTTTACTTTTTATTTTGTTTTAGATTTGCTTGTTGTTCATAACAAGCCAGAACCTAGCCTACCTTGTTTGGGAGAGAAACACGCTCCATTCCACTCTAGAACACAACATAGGTTTTCATGCTTATCTTTTATGTGTGTTCTTTATCTTTTCATAGCTGTTGTCATGCTTAACTCTTAATTTTGCATGCTATATATTTTTAAGAGCTTTTATTTAGGTTGATTTTGGAACTCTCTTTAGTTATCATGCTTATCTTATTTAGAGAGTTGGCTTGTTGCACTAAGTTGTGTGTCTTGCATGAGTAGGTAAATGAGGTTGCTATTTAAGTATAGTAGTAACTTGCAATAGTTTTGAGGTATTGATTTGAGTAATGTTTGGACTATTGGTGCCAAGAGCTTGAGCCTATTAGTGATAGGTGCCGTATTTTGGGAAATCCGTGTGTTTTTCAAAAACTAAAAATTAGTTGAGAATTCTAGCTACTAGATTGATCGCTAACCTTTGGAGGGGTTGGAATATATAGAGTACCCTCACGTTACCATGGGTTGAGGATGCGCAAGGATAGCCAAACCCCCAAACAATCCTCCTTGGGGTACTTGTCTCTTTGTGAATTTCCTAACTAGATAGAGAGTTACCGATAATAAGTGTATGAATTTTGCGGACTAATCCGAGTATTCGATTGTTGGCACTTCCACCATCCATATTTTGCTAGCCTCTTCGGTACCGTGCATTCCCCTTTCTCATCTTGAGAGTTGGTGCAAACCTTGTCGGTGCATCCAAACCCTTGGCATGATACACTCTGTCATCATAAGCCTCATTATATCTTTCCTCAAAACAACCACCATACCTACCTATTAAGGCATTTCCATAGCCTTTTCGAGATACATTGCCATGCAACATCCACCATCTCATGACTTGATCTTCATGTCATACATGTTTTTGCTTGATCGACGAGCCGCATGCTAGTTGGGCCTTGCCCTTATTATTGCTACATGACGCGCTAGTTTCATTGCATATCCTGATACACTGGCAGAGGCATACATTTACATACATCATGATTGTTGGGGAACGTCGCATGGGAAACAAAAAATTTCCTACGCGCACGAAGACCTACCATGGTGATGTCCATCTACGAGAGGGGATGTGTGATCTACGTACCCTTGTAGACCGTACAGCAGAAGCATTAGTGAACACGGTTGATGTAGTGGACCGTCCTCACGTCCCTCGATCCGCCCCGCGAACAATCCCGCGAACCGTCCCGCGATCCGTCCCACGATCTAGTGCCGAACGGACGGCACCTCCGCGTTCAGCACATGTACAGCTCGACGATGATCTCGGCCTTCTTGATCCAGCAAGAGAGACGGAGAGGTAGAAGAGTTCTCCGGCAGCGTGACGGCGCTCCGGAGGTTGGTGATGATCTTGTCTCAGCAGGGCTCCGTCCGAGCTCCGCAGAAACACGATCTAGAGGAAAAACTATGGAGATATGTGGTCGGGCAGCCGTGAGAAAGTCGTCTCAAATCAGCCCTAAAACCTTCGTATATATAGGTGGGAGGGAGGGGAGGAGGCAGCCTCAAAACCTAAAGGTTTGGCCGAAATTGGAGGTGGAGGAGTCCTACTCCAATCCTACTTGGAGTAGGATTCCACCTTCCCACTTGGAAACTCTTTCCACCTTGTGTTTTTTCCTTCTCAAACCTTATGGGCCTTAGTGGGAACTTATTCCAGCCCACTAGGGGCTGGTTTATCTCTTCCCATAGCCCATGAGACCCCTTGGGGCGTGACACCCCTCCCGATGGTCCCCGGCACCCCTCCCGGCACTCCCGGTACACTACCGATGAGCCCGAAACTTTTTCGATAATGCACGAAAACCTTCCGGTAACCAAATGAGGTCATCCTATATATCAATCTTCGTTTCCGGACCATTCCGGAAACCCTCGTGACGTCCGTGATCTCATCCGGGACTCCGAACAACATTCGGTAACCAACCATATAACTCAAATACGCATAAAACAACGTCGAACCTTAAGTGTGCAGACCCTGCGGGTTCGAGAACTATGTAGACATGACCCGAGAGACTCCTCGGTCAATATCCAATAGCGGGACCTGGATGCCCATATTGGATCCTACATATTCTATGAAGATCTTCTCGTTTGAACCTCAGTGCCAAGGATTCATATAATCCCGTATGTCATTCCCTTTGTCCTTCGGTATGTTACTTGCCCGAGATTCGATCGTTAGTATCCGCATACCTATTTCAATCTCGTTTACCGGCAAGTCTCTTTACTCGTTCCATAATACAAGATCCCTCAACTTACATTAAGTTACATTGCTTGCAAGGCTTGTGTGTGATGTTGTATTACCGAGCGGGCCCCGAGATACCTCTCCCTCACACGGAGTGACAAATCCCAGTCTCGATCTATACTAACTCAACGAACACCTTCGGAGATACCTGTAGAGCATCTTTATAGTCACCCAGTTACGTTGCGACGTTTGATACACACAAAGCATTCCTCCGGTGTCCGTGAGTTATATGATCTCATGGTCATAGGAACAAATACTTGACACGCAGAAAACAGTAGCAACAAAATGACACGATCAACATGCTACGTCTATTAGTTTGGGTCTAGTCCATCACATGATTCTCCTAATGATGTGATCCCGTTATCAAGTGACAACACTTGCCTATGGCCAGGAAACCTTGACCATCTTTGATCAACGAGCTAGTCAACTAGAGGCTTACTAGGGACAGTGTTTTGTCTATGTATCCACACAAGTATTGTGTTTCCAATCAATACACTTATAGCATGGATAATAAACGATTATCATGAACTAAGAAATATAATAATAACTAATTTATTATTGCCTCTAGGGCATATTTCCAACAGTATCCCACTTGCACTAGAGTCAATAATCTAGTTCACATCACCATGTGATTCCAACGAATCCAACACCCATATAGTTATGGGGTCTGATCACGTCTTGCTCGTGAGAGAGGTTTTAGTCAACGGTTCTGAAACTTTCAGATTCGTGCGTTCTTTACAAATCTTTATGTCATCTTATAGATGCTGCTACTACGTGCTATTCGGAAATGCTCCAAATATCTACTCTACTATACGAATCCGTTTCACTACTCATAGTTATCCGGATTAGTGTCAAAGCTTGCATTGACGTAACCCTTTACGACAAACTCTTTAACCACCTCCATAATCGAGAAAAATTCCTTAGTCCATTAGTTACTAAGGATAAATTTCGACCGCTGCTAGTGATTCAATCATGGATCACTCTCTGTACCTCTCAACATACTTTGAGTCAAGGCCCACTTCAGGTGCGGTACACAACATGGCATACTTTAGTTTCTACGGCTAAGGCATAGAAGACGACCTTCGTCTATTCTCTTTATTCTGCCGTGGTCGGGTTTTGAGTCTTACTCAAATTCACACCTCACAACGCAACCAAGAACTCCTTCTTTGCTGGTCTATTTTGAACTCTTTCAAAAACTTGTCAAGGCATGCATCTTGTTGAAACTTCTATTAAGCGCTTTCGATCTATCTCCATAGATCTTTGATGCTCAACGTTCAAGTAGCGTAATCCAGGTACTCCTTTGAAAACTTCTTTCAAACAACCTTGTATGCTTTACAGAAATTCTACATTACTTCTGATCCACAATATGTCAACCACATATACCTATCAGAAATTCTATAGTGCTCCCACTCACTTCTTTGGAAATACAAGTTTCTCATAAACCTTGTACAAACCCAAAATCTTTGATCATCTCATCAAAGTGTATATTCCAACTCCGAGATGCTTGCACCAGTCCATTGAAGGATCACTGGAGCTTGCATACTTGCTAGTATCTTCAGGATCAACAAAACCTTCTGGTTGTATCACATACAATGTTTGCTCAAGGAAACCGTCGAGAAAACAATGTTTTGACATCCTACGTGCAATATTTCATAAATAATGCATCAACAACTAACATAATTCTAACAGACTCTTAGCATCGCTACGAGTGAGAAAGTCTCATCATAGTCAACTATTTGATCTTATCGAAAACATCTTTGCGACAAGTCGAGCTTTTCTTAATAGTGACTTATCACCATCATCGTCTGTCTTCTTTTAAAAATCCATTTTTACTCAATAGTCCTATGACCATCAAGTAGTTCTACCAAAGTCTACACTTTGTTTTCACACATGGATCCTCTCTCGTATTTCATGGCTTCCAGCCATTTGTCGGAATCTGGGCCCACCATCGCTTTCTCCATAACTCGTAGGATCACTGTTGCTCAACAACATGACCTCCAAGACAGGGTTACCGTACTACTCTGCAGGAGTACGCGACCTTGTCGACCTACGAGGTTTGTAGTAACTTGATTCGAAGCTCAATGATCATCATCATCAGCTTCCACTTCAATTGGTGTAGGCGCTACATGAACAACTTCCTGCGCCCTGCTACACACTAGTTGAAGTGATGGTTCAATAACCTCATCAAGTTCTACTACCCTCCCACTCAATTCTTTCGAGAGAAACCTTTTCTCGAGAAAGGATCCGTTTCTAGAAACAAACACTTTGCTTTCGGATCTGAGATAGGAGATGTACCCAACTGTTTTGGATATCCTATGAAGATGCATTTATCCGCTTTGGGTTCGAGCTTATCAGACTGAAACTTTTTCACATAAGTGTCGAAACCCCAAACTTTCAAGAAACGACAGTTTAGATTTCTCTAAACCTCAGTCTATACTGTGTCATCTCAACGGAAATACGCGGTGCCCTATTTAAAGTGAGTGCGGTTGTCTCTAATGCATAACCCATAAACGATAGTGGTAATTCGGTAAGAGACATCATAGTATGCACCATACCAAATAGTGCGTGGCTATGACGTTCAGACACATCATCACACTATGATGTTCCAGGTGGCATGAACTGCGAAACAATTTCCACATTGTCTTAACTGTGTACCAAAACTCGTAACTCAGATATTCATTTCCATGATCATATCGTAGACAGTTTATCCTCTTGTTACGACGAACTTCACTCTGAAACGGAATTGAACTTTTCAACATTTTAGACTTGTGATTCATTAAGTAAATACTCCTGTATCTACTCAAATCGTCAGTGAAGTAAGAACATAATGATATCCACTGCGTGCCTCGGCACCCATTGGACTGCATACATCAAAATGTATCACTTCCAACAAGTTACTATCTTATTTCATCTCAATGAAAACAAGGCCTTGCTCATGTGGTATGATTCGCATGTCACTAGTGATTCGAAATCAGGTGAGTACAAAGATCCATCAGCATGGAGCCTCTTCATGCAATTTATACTAACATGACTCAAGCGATAGTGCCACAAGTAAGTGGTACTATCATCATCAACTCGTATCTTTTGGCACCAATATCATGAACATGTGTAACACTACGATCGAGATTCAATAAACCATTGAAGGTGATTATTCAAGAAAATAGAGTAACCATTATTCTCTTTAAATGAATAATCGTATTGCAATAAACACGATCCAATCATGTTCATGCTTAACGCAAGCACCAAATAACAATTATTTAGGTTTAACACCAATCCCGATGGTAGAGGGAGCGTGCGACGTTTGATCATATCAATCTTGGAAATACTTCCAACACGTATCGTCACCTCGCCTTTAGCTAGTCTCCGTTTATGCCGTAGCTTTCATTTCGCGTCACTAATCACTTAGCAACCGAACCGGTATCCAATACCCTCGTGCTACTAGGAGTACTAGTAAAGTACACATCAACATCATGTATATCAAATACACTTCTTTCGACTTTTGCCAGCCTTCTTATCTACCAAGTATCTTGAGTTGCTCCGCCTCAGTGATTGTTCCCCTCATTACAGAAGCACTTAGTCTCGGGTTTGGGTTTAATCTTGGGTCTCTTCATTAGTGCAGCAACTGTTTTGCCGTTTCACGAAGTATCCCTTCTAGCCCTTGCCTTTCTTGAAACTTAGTGGTTTTACAAACCATCAACTATTGATGCTCCTTCTTGATTTCTACTTTCGCAGTGTCAAACATCGCGAATCGCTCAAGGATCATTGTATGTATCCTTGATATGTTATAGTTCATCACGAAGCTCTCATAGCTTGGTGGCAGTGACTTTGGAGAACTATCACTATCTCATCTGGAAGATTAACTCCCACTTGATTCAAGCGATTGTCGTACTCAGACAATCTGAGCACATGCTCAACGATTGAGCCTTTTCTCCTGTGCTTTGTGGACAAAGAATCTTGTCGGAGGTCTCGTACCTCTCAACAAGGGCACGAGCATGAAATCACAATTTCATCTCTTTAGAACATCACTTATGTTCCGTGACGTTTCAAAACGTCTTCGGTGCCTTGCTTCTAAGCCATTAAGTATTTTGCACTGAACTATCGTGTAGTCATCAGAAACGTGTATGTCGGATGTTCACAACATCCGCAGACGACGCTCGAGGTGCAGCACACCGAGTGGTGCATTAAGGACATAAGCCTTCTGCGCAGCAATGAGGACAATCCTCTTCAAAGTTTGCTACTATCAACTTTCAACTAAATTTTCTCTAGGAACATATAAAAACAGTAGAGCTATAGCGCAAGCTACATCGTAATTCGCAAAGACTATTAGACTATGTTCATGATAATTAGTTCAATTAATCATATTACTTAAGAACTCCCACTCAAAAAGTACATCTCTCTAGTCATTTGAGTGGTACATGATCCAAATCCACTATCTCAAGTACGATCATCACGTGAGTCGAGAATAGTTTCAGTGGTAAGCATCCCTATGCTAATCATATCAACTATATGATTCATGCTCGACCTTTCGGTCTCATGTGTTCCGAGGCCATGTCTGCACATGCTAGGCTCGTCAAGCTTAACCCGAGTGTTCCGCGTGCGCAATTGTTTTGCACCCGTTGTATGTGAACGTTGAGTCTATCACACCCGATCATCACGTGGTGTCTCGAAACGACGAACTGTAGCAACGGTGCACAGTCGGGGAGAACACAATTTCGTCTTGAAATTTTAGTGAGAGATCACCTCATAATGCTACCGTCGTTCTAAGCAAAATAAGGTGCATAAAAGGATTAACATCACATGCAATTCATAAGTGACATGATATGGCCATCATCACGTGCTTCTTGATCTCCATCACCAAAGCACCGGCACGATCTTCTTGTCACCGGCGTCACACCATGATCTTCATCATCATGATCTCCATCAACGTGTCGCCATCGGGGTTGTCGTGCTACTCATGCTATTACTACTAAAGCTACGTCCTAGCAAAATAGTAAACGCATCTGCAAGCACAAACGTTAGTTATAAAGACAACCCTATGGCTCCTGCCGGTTGCCATATCATCGACGTGCAAGTCGATATTATCTATTACAACATGATCATCTCATACATCCAATATATCACATCACATCGTTGGCCATGTCACATCACAAGCATACCCTGCAAAAACAAGTTAGACGTCCTCTAATTTTGTTGTTGCATGTTTTACGTGGTGACCATCGGTATCTAGTAGGATCGCATCTTACTTACGCAAACACCACAACGGAGATATATGAGTTGCTATTTAACCTCATCCAAGGACCTCCTCGGTCAAATCCGATTCAACTAAAGTTGGAGAAACCGACACTTGCCAGTCATCTTTGAGCAAAGGGGGTTACTCGTAACGATGAAACCAGTCTCTCGTAAGCGTACGAGTAATGTCGGTCCAAGCCGCTTCAATCCAACAATACCGCGGAATCAAGAAAAGACTAAGGAGGGCAGCAAAACGCACATCACCACCCACAAAAACTTTTGTGTTCTACTCGAGAAGACATCTACGGATGAACCTAGCTCATGATGCCACTGTTGGGGAACGTCGCATGGGAAACAAAAAATTTCCTACGCGCACGAAGACCTATCATGGTGATGTCCATCTACGAGAGGGGATGTGTGATCTACGTACCCTTGTAGACCGTACAGCAGAAGCGTTAGTGAACGCGGTTGATGTAGTGGAACGTCCTCACGTCCCTCGATCCGCCCCGCGAACAATCCCGCGAACCGTCCCGCGATCCGTCCCACGATCTAGTGCCGAACGGACGGCACCTCCGCGTTCAGCACACGTACAGCTCGACGATGATCTCGGCCTTCTCGATCCAGCAAGAGAGACGGAGAGGTAGAAGAGTTCTCCGGCAGCGTGACGGCGCTCCGGAGGTTGGTGATGATCTTGTCTCAGCAGGGCTCCGCCCGAGCTCCGCAGAAACACGATCTAGAGGAAAAACTATGGAGATATGTGATCGGGCAGCCGTGAGAAAGTCGTCTCAAATCAGCCCTAAAACCTTCGTATATATAGGTGGGAGGGAGGGGAGGAGGCAGCCTCAAAACCTAAAGGTTTGACCGAAATTGGAGGTGGAGGAGTCCTACTCCAATCCTACTTGGAGTAGGATTCCACCTTCCCACTTGGAAACTCTTTCCACCTTGTGTTTTTTCCTTCTCAAACCTTATGGGCCTTAGTGGAAACTTATTCCAGCCCACTAGGGGCTGGTTTATCTCTTCCCATAGCCCATGAGACCCCTTGGGGCGTGACACCCCTCCCGATGGTCCCCGGCACCCCTCCCGGCACTCCCGGTACACTACCGATGAGCCCGAAACTTTTCCGGTAATGCACGAAAACCTTTCGGTAACCAAATGAGGTCATCCTATATATCAATCTTCGTTTCCGGACCATTCCGGAAACCCTCGTGACATCCGTGATCTCATCCGGGACTCCGAACAACATTCGGTAACCAACCATATAACTCAAATACGCATAAAACAACGTCGAACCTTAAGTGTGCAGACCCTGCGGGTTCGAGAACTATGTAGACATGACCCGAGAGACTCCTCGGTCAATATCCAATAGCGGGACCTGGATGCCCATATTGGATCCTACATATTCTACGAATATCTTATCGTTTGAACCTCAGTGCCAAGGATTCATATAATCCCGTATGTCATTCCCTTTGTCCTTCGGTATGTTACTTGCCCGAGATTCGATCGTTGGTATCCGCATACCTATTTCAATCTCGTTTACCGGCAAGTCTCTTTACTCGTTCCGTAATACAAGATCCCTCAACTTACATTAAGTTACATTGCTTGCAAGGCTTGTGTGTGATGTTGTATTACCGAGTGGGCCCCGAGATACCTCTCCGTCACACGGAGTGACAAATCCGAGTCTCGATCTATACTAACTCAACGAACACCTTCGGAGATACCTGTAGAGCATCTTTATAGTCACCCAGTTACGTTGCGACGTTTGATACACACAAGGCATTCCTCCGGTGTCCGTGAGTTATATGATCTCATGGTCATGGGAACAAATACTTGACACGCAGAAAACAGTAGCAACAAAATGACACGATCAACATGCTACGTCTATTAGTTTGGGTCTAGTCCATCACATGATTCTCCTAATGATGTGATCCCGTTATCAAGTGACAACACTTGCCTATGGCCAGGAAACCTTGACCATCTTTGATCAACGAGCTAGTCAACTAGAGGCTTACTAGGGACAGTGTTTTGTCTATGTATCCACACAAGTATTGTGTTTCCAATCAATACAATTATAGCATGGATAATAAACGATTATCATGAACTAAGAAATATAATAATAACTAATTTATTATTGCCTCTAGGGCATATTTCCAACAATGATAGTTTTCATTTGTCTTTATGTTGAGTAATTCTTATAAAGTGTGACAATCTTCTTTTGATTCTTGTAAAACATATAGTGTTGCCCTTAAGTGAGGAAAAGATCCCAAAGAGGACACATGAAAAGATCCCAAAGAGGACAAATGAGAGATAAATAGAAAGAGACAAAGGGGCCACAAAAAAATAAAAAAAGACAAAAAAAGAAAGAAATAAAAAGAGAGAAGGGGCAACACTACTATTCCTTTTGAAATATCCACACTCGTACTCCATTGCTATATTTGTACTACATAGAGATTATCATTCATGCATAACTATGTGGGGACCCTTACACTATAGAACTTGACTTGTATATTCAAATGATGAGCCTCCTCAAATGAGCTCTAGGTCTTCATGAGCAATCGAGTTGGATGCACCCCCACTAGTTCCATTGGAGAGCTTACCTTAGCTCATATGTGCATCCGTTGCATGGCAATCCCTACTCCTCACATCATATCCATCATTTGGCTTTCTCTCGCCTATGGTTGTCCTCATTGATGTGAGCCTTTCACACCTTTTTGTCTTCCTTCCCCATCATTATTCTCTTTTCCATCCTAAGTGCCAACATATCTTGCTTGCTCTCATCCATTGCATGAGTGCTCAAAGTCGAAAGGGAGAGGATCATTTTGACTTGTGCCTGACTAGTGGTCTGGCGATGAGTCAAAATAAGATTCCAAAGGAGACCAAGTGTGAAGTTTAGTAGATTGAGTTCTCAATTAAAACTTATTTTATGATCTAAACCCATCTCCCATTTCTTGCACGCAAACACCATTTGGAGACATTCAAGTCACGGACAGCGAGAGCTCTTGCACCTTTATGTTCTTACCTTGCTATTTTCAATACTAAATATAGACTCTTGCTTGTTATTGTCTTGACTTGAATTGCATATATTACTTGCTTTACTTTGAAGTTCTTATATGTGTGTTAGCATGTCACCACATAAATTATTTGTGTTATCATTTACCTACTTGAGGACGAGCATGAATTAAGCTTGGGGAAGTTGATACGTCCCAAACGTGTCTATAATTTCTGCTTGCTCCATGATCTTTTGGGTGACATTGTTATATGCTTTGCTACACTTTTATATCTTTTTACACATATATATTTGGACTAACCTACTAACTCGGTGCACCCAGTGCCAGCTTCTGTCTGCTGATGTCTTTTTTGCACGGGCTTTTATCCAAATTTCGAGAGCCCCAAAAATCCTGAGAAAAATATATAAAAATCAGCGTGACGGAAGCTTCCAGATCACCGAAGATGGGCCAAAGGGGAGAGAGGGGCTGCCCAGGAGGCCACCCTGCGCGGCCTGGCCTATGGCCGCACCCACTGGCCGCCTGGGTGGGCCGTACCTCCTCTGACGCCCTCCTTTGGCCTACATTTACCCCTCCGATCAGAAACCCTTCGAGCATATCCAGAATCATGAATTTCTCCATTGTTCTGCTGCCGCAGCGCTTCCGAGATCGGGAGCGTCAGGAGACCTCTTCCCGGCACCCTGCCGGAGGGAGGATTGACCACCGGGAGCTTCTCCACCGCCATGGACGCTTCCCGGACGTGCCGTGAGTAGTCCTCTTTGGACCACGAGTCCATGACCAGTAGCTATGTGATGTCTTCTCTCCAATCTTGTGCTTCCATGATTAGCCCTTGTGAGCTTCCCTACATGATCAAGACATCTATGTAATTTTCCTGCTATTGATATGCTCAGTTTGCTGGGATCCGATGGATTATGAGATTATGTTCAGATTGTTATGAGTTATATATTTGATTATCCTTTTATATTATGTTCTTTAGTGATTCATGCATGTTCTCCGTTGCTCTTTATTGCTTTGGCCGGGTAGTAGATTGTAACTCCAAGAGGGAGCGTTATGCATGATTGTGGGTTCATGCCCCATGATGTCTAGCTTGAGTGGCAGAAACATGAAACTAGGGGATGTGCTGTTGCCACCAGGGAGAAAACAACGGTGCTTGTGACCACGGTTGCAAGGATTGTTTACCTTACGCATAGTTTGTTAATGCAGTTGCCCGTTGCTTTGAGTTTACACTTTGGGTGGGGCTCGCAACTTAATACCAGCGAGATGTTCTGAATAGATATCTCAAGGTGGATGATTAGTAAGTAGATGCCGATGAATAAACGATCTACTTGTCTTGGCATACTGCCTATTACTATTGAGCCTCTAACTTTCAAGTAGCATAATTAGCATTGCGATGCGTTTATAATTCTGTCAATTGCCCAGATGTAATTTGTTTACCCAAGCATAGTTGTTTATCGTCTTTTGGGAGAGAGACATCACTAGTGAACATCATGTGACTCAGGTCCATCTCACCACCATTGCTTACACCTCCACCATTTACTGTTTTCATTTACTTTTTCAATACAATCACTATCACTATTCCCGCTTGTGTTTTGATCCTTTGCAAACTACAAGGCCGGAGAGATTGACAACCTCTCTGTACTTGTTGGGACCAAAGTTATTTGTTGTGTGCGCAGGTCCACGTCTTCTGCTAGCGCCAGAGCAGCGGACACCTACTTGTTGATCCTCGGAGTCCTCCTGGTTCGATAAACCTTATAGTCTCCGTGTAAGGGAAACTTGCTTATGACTACATCTCCACCTTCCACTTGGGGTAACCAACGAGGGGCAAGAAGTATATCCATCAACTCGTCATCAATCGCCCACAACCACTTGTGTTCTACTCGTCCATAGAATCTACGCATAAACCTAGCTCATGATGCCACTTTTGGGGAACGTAGTAATAATTCAAAATTTTCCTACCTGTCACCAAGATCAAACTAGGAGAAACCAACAACGAGAGAGGGAGACCATCTTCATATCGTTGAAGGTCGCAAAGCGGAAGCATTACTACGAACGTGGTCGATGGAGTCGTACTCGTGGTGACCCGATCCAAGCACCGAACGAACGGTGCCTTCGCGTTCAACACACCTACAACCCGGGGATGTCTCCTCCTTCTTGATCCAGCAAGAGTGAAGAAGAAGTTGAGGGAGAGCTCCGGTAGCACGACGGCGTGGTGGCGGTGGAGCTTGTGGTTCTCAGCAGGGCTTCACCAAGCACCACGGAGGAGGAGAGGTGGAGAGGTAGGGTTGCGCCAAGGGGAGAGTTTCAAGGTGTGTGCAGCCCTCCCAAAACCCCCACTATTTATAGGAGGGAGGGAGAGGGGGCCGGCCACCCAAGGGAAACCCTAGGAGGGACGGCGACAACCCTAGGAGGAGGGGGCGGCGGCGCCCTAGGGGTGGCTTGCCTCCCAAGTCGGAGGGAGGCAGCCCCCACGCCCTAGGGTTTTGCCCTAGGCGCCTTGGGCCTCCTCTGTTGGCTCGCACCAGCACACCACGGGCTGGTTCCCTTCCACTTTCGACCCATGAGGCCCTCCAGGACAGGTGGACCCTCCCGGTGGACCCCCGGTACCCTTTCGGTGGTCCCGGTATAATACCAATAAACCCCGAAACCTTTCCGGTGACTGAGACTGGACTTCCCATATATAAATCTTCACCTCCGGACTATTCCGGAACTCCTCGTGACGTACGGGACCTTATCCGGGACTCCGAACAACCTTCGGTAACCACATATACAATTCCCATTACAACTCTAGCGTCACCGAACCTTAAGTGTGTAGACCCTACGAGTTCAGAAACCATGGAGACATGACCGAGACACCTCTCCGGCCAATAACCAACAACGGGATCTGGATACCCATGTTGGCTCCCACATCTTCCACGATGATCTCATCGGATGAACCACGATGTCAATGATTCACTCAATCATGTATACAATTCTCTTTGTCTACCGGTATGATACTTGCCCGAGATTCGATCGTGTGTATCCCTATACCTTGTTCAATCTCGTTACCGACAAGTCTCTTTACTCGTTTCGTAACACATGATCCCGTGGCTAACTCCTTAGTCACATTGAGCTCATTATGATGATGTATTACCGAGTGGGCCCAGAGATACCTCTCCGTCACACGGAGTGACAAATCCCAGTCTCGATTCGTACCAACCCAACAGACACTTTCAGAGATACCTGTAGTGCACCTTTATAATCACCTAGTTACGTTGTGACGTTTGATACACCCAAAGCATTCCTATGGTATCCGGGAGTTGCACAATCTCATGTCTAAGGAAATGATACTTGACATTATGAAAGCTCTAGCAGACGAACTACACGATCTTGTGCTATGCTTAGGATTGGGTCTCGTCCATCACATCATTCTCCTAATGATGTGATCCCGTTATCAATGACATCCAATGTCCTTGGTCAGGAAACCATGACCATCTATTGATCAACGAGCTAGTCAACTAGAGGCTCTCTAGGGACATGTTGTGGTTTATGTATTCACACATGTATTACGGTTTCCGGTTAATAAAATTATAGAATGAATAATAGACACTTATCATGAACAAGGAAATATAATAATAACCATTTTATTATTGCCTCTAGGACATATTTTCAACATGTTGGGCCTTGCCTGACGAGCTTTATCCCAAAACGAGAATCTAGGGGATCCCCATAACAACCCCAAGCATGTTAGGAGCGCTCATTTATGAAACATAACACCGGTAGCCGAAACTAAGGCGACAAAGGTGAAACTAAACACCAGGCTAGAAAGACTGAGCCTTCCACCTTTTACCAAGTATATATGTGCATTAAATTAAATAGCATTTAATAGGGTGATATAACAAGTGACCCATGCTAACACATGGAAGCAACTGCACCTGCAACTAGCAATTCTAACACATGGTTAAGCAAGCGACAACATAGCCAATCATTGGTTTGCTAGGTTGTAGAAAGGTTGAAGGTTTTCATGACAATGTTGGAAGGCTGATATTTAACAGATGGCAGGCAGCGAGACATAACGATAGAAACGAAACAACTAGCATGACAGTGATAGTAATGGTATCTGTGGAAATGATCATCTTGCATGTGATCTCGCTTTGAAGAAGAATGACTTTGTGAAGCAAACGAACCGACGTAGACGAATGGATCCTCACATTCCGACACGCCCACAACGATGACCACAACAGCGACCACAAACAGCGAACACAACGGCGACGCCCAGCCCCAAGCGCAGAAACCACGCCGACGACGAACAGCCTGACTACGCCGCCGACGAGCCCGACCAGTCCCGCGGCAGAGGAGCCGCATCACGCCGAACTATTGATGTGTTTGATCGACGAACTATGGCATGCTGATCATCGACTTCTGGCATGATGATCGCCGAACTCGTGCCTTTTTTTGACAACGAAAAAGAAAAAATTGAAAACGTTGACGTCTGAGAGCTGAAATCTGAAAGCACGGCTTGCCCCGATCAAAAATAGTGTCGACGCAACGCCAAAAAAAACTTTCACCAGGATATGATGGGGGCCAAACATGGAGATGCTCTTACTCGAATCGATATCAAAACATTACCAGAGAGATCAGCCGGCAAGCATGCATTTCCCGATATCAAAACACACACACACACACACACACACACTGCTCCGCAGCTGGGCCACAGCCCAGCCAGCCTGCAGGGCAGCCCACACCATGTCCCCTCTTCCCCACAGTTTCCCCGCTTCCCTCCTTTCCCCTCCCCCTCGCCGCGCCGTCACCGTCCGCCGCCCCTCCACCTCCCCATGGACACCCCGCCGTCCACCTCCGCCTCGGCCGCAACCGGGTCCGACCCGGACTCGGCGCTCGTCGCGGCCGTGGCGGACGCGCTCGTATCGGCGTCCCGCCTGCCGGCCCCGGTGCCCATGCCCACCCTCCTGGCCGCCTACCTCCCGCGCCTCACCGCCTCCCACCACCCGCGCGTGCTCTCCATCGCGGCCTCCAACCCGGCGCTGGCCTCGCCGGAGCCGCTCCTCGCCTACCGCAGCTTCCTCTCGCCGCCTTCCTGCCTCCCCTCCCTCATCCCGCTCCTCCCCGTCCTCCCCTACCGCCACCTCTTCCCGCTGCTCCTCTCCTTCGTCCCGCTCGACCCGCTCCGCCACCTCCACCGACACCTCCTCGGCCACCTCCCCTCGACACCCCTCGCCGACGCCGCGCTCTGCGCCTACTCCCGCCTCCGCCTCCCCCACCTCGCCGCCCAGCTACTCCACTCCCTCCGCCGCCGCATCCGCGTCCGCCCCTCCCTCCAGGCTGCGAACGCCGTCCTCTCCGCGCTCGCCCGTAGCCCCTCCACCTCCCCGCAGGCCTCCCTCGACGCATTCCGCTCTCTCATCGCACTCCGCCTCCACCCCAACCACTACACCTTCAACCTCCTCGTGCACACCCATTGCTCCAAGGGCACCCTCGCTGACGCCCTCGCCACGCTCTCCACCATGCAGGGGTTCGGCCTCTCCCCCGACGCCGTCACCTACAACACGCTCCTCCACGCGCACTGTCGGAAGGGCATGCTCGGCGAGGCGAGGACGCTGCTGGCGAGAATGAAGAAAGAGGGGATCACGCCCACGCGGCCGACGTACAATACCCTTGTGTCGGCTTACGCAAAGCTCGGGTGGATTAAGCAGGCGACCAAGGTCTTGGAGGCCATGACGGCCAACGGGCTGGAGCCTGACCTGTGGACGTACAATGTGCTCATTGCTGGGCTGTGCCAGGCAGAGAAGGTGGATGAGGCGTTTAGGCTGAAGGATGAGATGGAGCGGCTCGACACTTTGTTGCCTGATGTAGTGACCTACAATACGCTCGCTGATGCGTGCTTCAAGTGGAGGCGTTCGTCAGATGCACTGAGGCTGCTCGAGGAAATGCGTGAGAAGGGGTTGAAGCCGACATTGTTCACGCATAACATTATTATTAAGGGGCTTTGCAAGGATGGGGAATTGGAGGAGGCGTTGGGCTGTTTGAAGAAGATGTCAGATGAAGGTTTAGCACCAGATGTGATCACGTATAATACGTTGATTGATGCATACTGCAAGGCTGGCAATGTCGCCAAAGCATTTGCACTAATGGATGAGATGGTCGGTAGGGGACTCAAATTGGACACCTTCACGCTTAATACTGTGCTATATAATCTATGCAAGCAGAAGCGCTATGAAGAGGCGCAAGGGCTGCTACAGTCTCCATCGCAAAGGGGTTTTGTGCCCGATGAAGTCAGCTATGGTACAGTGATGGCAGCCTACTTCAAGGAGTATAATCCGGAGCCTGCTCTGCGTCTCTGGGATGAGATGATTCAGAGGAAGTTGACACCAAGTATTTCGACTTACAACACATTGATCAAGGGGCTTGGCAGAATGGGGAGGTTGAAAGAGGCCATTGATAAGTTGAATGAGCTCATGGAGAAGGGGTTGGTACCAGATGACACCACGTACAATATCATCATCCATGCCTACTGCAAGGAAGGGGACTTGGAGAATGCCTTCCAGTTCCACAACAAGATGGTCGAAAATTCCTTTAAGCCAGATGTTGTTACTTGCAACACTTTGATGAATGGACTGTGTCTGCAGGGGAAGCTGGACAAAGCAATGAAGCTCTTTGACTCATGGGTAGAGAAAGGGAAGAAGGTTGATGTTATCACATATAACACCCTAATACATGCTATGTGCAAAGATGGTGATGTTGATGCTGCTTTGCAATTTTTCGCTGATATGGAGGTCAGAGGATTGCAGCCTGACGCGTTTACGTACAATGTTGTATTGTCTGCATTATCTGAGGCAGGGAGACCAGAAGAAGCACAAAGTATGCTGCATAAGTTAACTGAGAGTGGAAAATTGTCCCAAAGCTTTTCTTCTCCCCTCTTGAAGCTTTCTTCTGTGGATGAAACAGAGTCAGCTAAGGATCACAAGGGTAATACTGAGGAAGAAACTGGTGGAAATCCACAAGATAGTGCTCTGGAGGCTGACACAAAACTCCTAAATGAGCTATGCACCGGTGGGCAATTCAAAGAAGCTAAGGCCATTTTGGATGAGATGATGCAAAAGGGAATGTCTGTTGACAGTTCAACGTATATAACTTTGATGGAAGGGCTTATCAAGAGACAGAAAAGGCAAACACATGCAGCTGGGTAGTACACACTGTTGATCTTTGCTGCACTTTGATGTGACCTCAGCCGGAGTTTAGTCATAAATCTGGTAAATTGAGTGCTTGTCTCGGAAGAGTGTGATGGACATAAAAGAAGTAGGTATGTGATCTGCTTCTTTTTGAAAAAATCACCACTAGAATCGTGTTAGTTTTTCAGTTGCAATACCAAGTAAATCCATTTCACTGTAAAATCTACCCCTCTTTTCCAAAATACTGGTCGTGGTTTTAGTTCAACTGAAACCACGACAAGTATTTTGGAACGGAGGAAGTACCAAATGTAAAAAGTATGTTGTTCCAGTTTAAGTACATGGTATCTAAACTTTTGTGCCTGATGAATTACCGCTAGGTTGTCAGCCAGTGCGCAATACAGCGCTCGCCGGCCACCTGCACTGTAGTTTTCCTTTTTTGGGGTTTCCTTTTCTTTACCAGCCAGAAATTGGAGGACCACCCCCCTCTTTTTTGCAAAAAAGAAAAAAAAAACATATTTTCAAAAACCTGTCCAAACAAAGAAAAACAGCTTAAACAGAAAAACTTTGTGTTATCTGCAAGCGCAAGCTCCATAGCATAATTGTTGTATGCTGAACAGCATGTTTGGTTGGCAACATACTTAGAGCATCTACAACCGGACTTGTTAAATCCATGCCCCCTATAAGTCTGCGGACACGCCTGGGCAGCCCTGCGGACGGTGCCGGACAGACCCTCATATGTCGTGCCCGACAGGCACTCATCAAATCCAAACTCTTGAATTCATGCAAATCCATGCCATCATACACATGAATGTCGCACATAAATAACATTTGTTGGTAGCGAAAATAGATAGTTCAAAGACAAAATTTATTTTAAGTGAACAGTTCAAAAAATAGTTTTTTTTTGAAACGGAAACATTAGCTCTTTTCTTTTCATTGTGGGTCCACATATGTTCCATAAGATCACTGAGGAGCTGCGCGTGCATCTGATGATCTTGAAATTCTGATGCATCTGCAGAAAATTCATAAACTGATCTGCATCCTATTGTTCTGGAATGTGGGCTTGTTCTCCAGGCATCTCAAAATCATTGGCCAGTAACCAGGCCGTCCGCCCAGGCGTACTTGGTCAGTAACCAGGCCGTCCGCCCAGGCGTACTGAAGAGCCCGGCTGTAGATGCTCTTACTTGGTACTTTATCAAAGGATAATGGGTGTCAAGTTACTGGTGTCAACTGTTGCATGTTCTAGGCTATAGTTGCAGCTATTTGTCTCAATGCTGTGAACCCTTAGGAAAAGGGGTAATTGTAGGTAGAAAAAGTCTTACTAGTTTAGATCCTTGGTGTAATGTTGTGCTACCACACGAATATTTGATGTCATGTGACATGTCCAGTAACCTAATTAATAGTCTATGACCTGCCCTGTAGACTGTAAGTCAGTAACTCAGTTTACTCATGTTACTTTTTCTTCGTGTACCAAATTCCAGCTTGCATTCGGATGTTCCGATGTTGGATCTTTCCTTGGAAGAAAATTGATCATAATTGTATTTGTCAGTTGTTAGTATGCGAGAATTCCCCTATGGAAAAGCCGGAGAATTACGGGGTGAATAAGATGGCTTGAATTTCATGATTACTTCCTTCGTTCCTAAATATACCTCTTTTTAGAGGTTTCCCTTGAAGACTACATACGGATGTATATGTAGGAACGGAGTACATAACTTTCAACCTGTCATGATCACACCTTAATAAGAATGAATGAATTGTCTGTTCCATAGAAAGATGGCTTAACCACTCCTTTTTCTGTTCCTCGTGAAGAAAGGAGCCAAGCATAAGACACTGCTGTCTCTTGCCCCCGCCGGCTTCGTTGCCTCTCGTCAGCTCATGTAATGTTTCGTTGGCCGGGCACCCTTGACGGCCGTTCCATGGCCAAGTTTACTGCCACATGGTCAGTATTTTAATCCGCCTGTTTGGTGCGGTGTATATATAATACTCCCTCTGTAAGCTAATATAAGAGCGTTTAGATTACTAAAATAGTGTTCTAAATGCTTTTATATTAGTTTACGGACTAAATGCTTTTATAAGAGCGTTTAGATTACTAAAATAGTGTTCCGTGACTGGGTTACGAGTATTTCTGCGTTCTTGTTGCCAATGCGAGAGCAACGGCCACTACTATACCGTGATGTGACTTGGAATTTGGAAGCTTCAATCAAGTTCTTATGGCTTATGGCTTGAGACGGCCGATATTTTATATCGGGGAACGGCTTGAGGTAAGCTTTGTCGTCTTTGCTGATCTTCTGCCTGTTCATAAGAAGAAAAAAAAGTGTTAATTTTGACTGTCACTTTGGAGAGAAGCGTTTAGGTTTGATACCTAGAACGGAAGATGAGAACTCGAGGTCAGGTGCTTCCTTCCCCGCTCTTGACCAACCACGGAGGGAAGAGATTCCAGGCGAAGAATGTTGGCATATCGTTGAAACCAAGTGGCTAATTACAAAAGGAATAATTGTAGGGAAATAAAATATTGACTTTCGCTTCCATTCTGAACGAACGCCACGCTAGGTATATGTGTTTATCCAAGTCACTGACGCCTAAAACTCCTTTGCCCTCGACGGAACGGAACGGTGACGATGGGCGGCGGCAGCAGCAGCAAGGACATTCATTTCCTGATCGGCGGCGTCTCGTTGCAGCGCTACGTTCACGTGTTGGATTTTGGCCTGTTGTGCGCGCGCTTTTCTGCTACACGGTAGTGTGTGCCCAGTGCACAGCATTCTGAGATACAAGTCACACGCCTGCGTCACGAGCCGGCCCTAGCTCGGGACGGACATTATTAGCAGCAGCAGCAGTGCGTAGGTTTAAAGCCGACCCCACGGATTCACATGACGACCGATCGGCTTGGAGTTGCGGCATAGGCGTCGTATGCACTGCCACTGACCGCGTGTCTGGGCCGGGCGCGCCAGCATCGAATCGCCTCTTCTGTTGCCGCCACATGTAACGCCAGTCGCTGCAAAAGTCCCTTGTTCCGGCTCCACGTGAACCCCTCGCCTCCGTAGACGCGCAGTTCACATGCATAGCAGCAGCCGCCCGTGCTGAACGCTCTGGAATCAGAATGCCACCACCAAGCCGCGCGCAGGCACACGCACACGTACAGTTCGCGTTCGTAGGCACCGGCTGTCTGAGCTAAAAGGAAAAAAAATGTGTTACAGTGGAGAAGGAAGAAAGGACAAGTGTCTTGCGCGGGCGGGCGACGGATCGGCATCGAGCATTCCTCCGGCCACGCTTGCTTGGCAAGCTCGGTCTCCCCCCGTGCGGGTGCGGCGTAGGTGAGCGCGGCCAGCAAGCAAAGCGCGCGCGACAACGATATCATAATCTTTTCCCCCCGTCGCCGTCGCGGGGGGTGTTGCCCGCCCGCCTATAAATTCGGGCGCGGGGCCACGCAAAGATCGCTGGTGCGGATGTTCAGCTCCAGCCGGAACAGAGCAGCGCGGCGCGAGTGTGAGCGTGGACCGGACCATCACCATCCTCTGCCTCTGCCTCTGCCTCTTCTTCTTCGTCTACCTACTGCCGCCGCTGGAGCTGGAGGTGGAGGTGGCAGCGGACTTGGGCAACTGCCTTGGTCTCTTCAGGGTAGGGCACTCAATCTCCACCCATCCATCTATCTATATATCTTGCGACTGCCCGAGCTCGGTTTCTCTGCAGATTACCACGTACTGCCCCTGCTGCATTCCTACCTTTCTCTCCGCGGTCTGTTGTCCTCATTGCCATTGGCTTGGTTGGTTGGTGCTTCCTGCAGAGCGCGAGCGCCAACTGCCGGCCGACGGTGACGGCTGCTACGATGAGGAAGCAGCTGGTGTTCTTCTTCTTGTGGGCCGCTGCTCTAATGGAAGGTACGTACGTACGCAATGCGCATGCTTCGTTCAGCCTGCTATGCTTTGCTTGCCTAGTGCTGGCTGGCTACTGCCATGCATCCTTAAACCAACGGACCGACTATCAACATGATAGTCGCGTTCCATGAGAAATCGTTGTGGTTTGTTAGTTACACGGCTGGCTAACCATTTGCTTTCCTTCAGGTTCCATGGTGATGTCCCTCCCGTACGATTCCTCGGCAAGCGTCGAGGCAAGTCCATCCATTCTCTCATATAGGAGAATCACTCTACTCTTACGTCTGCAATAGCAAGAGCAATAGCCAATAGCATAGATAACCCACGCACGAGGGAAGATGGTTTGTTTTTCAATCATCATGGGACTGGGTTAAGCAGGAGGAGATTACCATGCATGGGCCACGTCATTGTTCCTCACGCAATGGGTTAATTTCCCGCGCAAGTTAAACGGACCAGTGGGTTTCCCGCGCGAGTTAAAATGGAATGTCCTTAATTCTCTCTTACCTAGTACAGTACTACCTTAATATGCCTCTCACTGACATGCACGATAGCGGCCAGCCTAGTGCAGTGCGCAGGCGTGTTAGAGAAGTTGGCCACACCACAATACAACCCCCCCGTAAATCATGCATATATAGTCTGAAACTTGTCTGTCTTTATGCTGTTCCAGCCGTAGTGATGGTTATACTACTAGTATATTGGATACAGACAAAGCAAGCGGAAAGTATCTGAAATTAGTGGTTAGTGTTTGATTATCTGCTGATCCAGCTGCTTAGGCAAAGCAAAGCATCTGCATATTCCAAGATGAAAGCAACATGGACGCCAAGTAGATGAAACTTGTGTACGGCGGTCATGCCGCAACTGGCCGATAGAATAACGACCCAAACGCGGGTGCCAGGATCAATTTCCGGGCCTTTCTACCCGGCCTAAACCAGGAAATCTGTTTTACGTCGACGTCAAGCCAGGCGCCTTTCTTTTAGAGATGGTCTAATTTGGGCACTGGGCTCAAACCAGCTAAAAATATATACTAGTATGATTCTATGAACAAATTGTATTGTATTATTATTCTTATATACGTCGGTCGTCTAATTTGTGTGAGGTGGATGCAGTGCTTGGTTGAGCCGATGGAGCCGCACTACGGCGGCGGGGTCATCGTCAACCCGGACTTCAACGCCGGCCTCCGGGGCTGGTCGGCCTTCGGGTACGGCAGCGTCGCCGAGGGCGCGTCGGTGGCCACCGGGAACCGATACGCCGTGGCGGGGAACCGGACACGGCCGTATCATAGCGTTAGCCAGAAGGTGTACCTGCAGAACGACACGCACTACACACTGTCAGCGTGGCTGCAGGTGAGCCATGGTGTCGCCACCGACGCGTGGGCGGTTGTCAAGACCGCCGACGACTTCGTTCACGTCGGCGGCGCCGTGGCCAAGGCCGGGTGCTGGTCCATGCTCAAGGGCGGGTTCACCGCCGCCAACGCCGGACGCGCCGAGATCTACTTCGAGGTCCGAATACGCTCCATCAATTAGCGTTAGTTATACATATACGTGCAGTTTAGAGGAGCAAACCATGGAGCTGATCTGATTAATTAACGTCTTGGTGTGTGCGTGCGTGCATGCATGCATACAGAGCAACGCGACGGTGGACATATGGGTGGACAGCGTGTCGCTGAAGCCGTTCAGCAAGGAGGAGTGGGCGGCGCACCGGAGCGAGTCGACCCGCGCCGTGCGGAGGAAGATGGTGAGGCTCCAGGCCAAGGACTCCGGCGGTAACCCGCTGCAGGGCGCGGAGGTGTCGGTGGAGAGCGTCCGGACCAGCTTCCCTCTGGGCGCCGCCATGAGCCGCGAGATCCTGACCAACCCGGGGTACCAGCAGTGGTTCACGTCCCGGTTCACGGTGACCACCTTCGAGAACGAGATGAAGTGGTACAGCACGGAGCCGGCGCCGGGTCGGGAGGACTACACGGTGCCCGACGCGATGCTGGCTCTGGCGAAGCAGCACGGCATCGGGGTGCGCGGGCACAACGTGTTCTGGGACGACCCCAAGCAGCAGCCGCGGTGGGTGCAGTCGCTCCCGTACCCGGACCTCCTGGCGGCGGCGTCGCGCCGGATCCGGTCCTTCGTGTCGCGGTACGCCGGGCAGGTGATCGCGTGGGACGTGGTGAACGAGAACCTGCACTACTCCTTCTTCGAGCGGCAGTTCGGGTGGGACGCGTCCACGGCCTTCTACGCGGCGGCGCGGCTGCTGGACGCCGGGTCGGCGCTCATGTTCATGAACGAGTACAACACGCTGGAGCAGCCCGGGGACGCGGCGGCGGCGCCGGGGAGGTACGTGGACCGGCTGAGGCAGATCATCGCGTCCTACCCGGAGAACGGCGCCGGCATGGCCATCGGGCTGGAGGGGCACTTCACCACCCCCAACATCCCCTACATGCGCGCCGCGCTCGACTCGCTGTCCCAGATCGGGCTCCCCGTGTGGCTGACGGAGGTGGACGTCGCCGGCGGGCCGATGCAGGCGCAGCACCTGGAGGAGGTGCTGCGGGAGGCGTACGCGCACCCGGCCGTGCAGGGGGTCATCCTCTGGTCGGCGTGGCGGCCGCAGGGGTGCTACGTCATGTGCCTCACGGACAACAACTTCAAGAACCTGCCGCAGGGGGACGTGGTGGACCGGCTGCTCGCCGAGTGGAGGACGGCGGCGCAGACCGGCACCACCGACGAGCAGGGCTACTTCCAGGCGGAGGTCGCGCACGGCGACTACAAGGTCACCGTCAGCCACCCGTCGCTCAACACCTCCGTCTCGCAGAGCGTCACCGTCGACCTCGGCTCCGGGAACCACTTCTTCATCCAGGCCTAGTAGAATCAAAAATGCCTGCTTTGCTAGGGGTAATGCAGAAAGGTTGCAGGGCATCACAGATCTGTAGTAGCTATTCACAAATCACTACGTGGTAGAAGACCACACTAGCTTAGCCATTCCCATTCATGTACACAAAGTTTACACCGTACGTATAAAAAAAGGAGGCCGTACTACTTTACACGATTCCCGGATGAAAATGTTCCGTGCTTCGGCTTATCGGGCTAGCTTTGGCTTCAGGTCAAGATTAGCTGCGGCGGGCGGCGGGCGGCGGCGGCGGCTTTGTTGGTCTCTACTTCTCACGCGATGTTCCTTTCTGGCAAATCCAGTTACACGATGTCATCCCATGATCCCGGCTTATATTATCTTACTTATTATAGCCAGATGATGTCATCCGGATGCAAACAAATCGAAATCACGGGCGAGACGCAGACTTCTGCTGCTGTTTTCTTTCATGACTTCGGAGGGAGCTCCTATGCAGCGCTGCAGGCGCCCGATCCGGCGCCTGCAGCGCTCCTAGCATGGACCGGCTGCTGTCCAGTTTTTTTTTTTTTTTTTTTTTAAATATAAAAATATAAAATAAAAAATGGTTTACAGATTAAAAAAAAAGGTTCATTCGTTTGAAAAAATAAAGTTCACATCTTTAAAAAAGTTCATCAATTTTGAAATAGTCCATTGAAAATGAAAAACAAGTTCATCCAATTTAGGAAAAGTTCATAGAATTTTTAGAAATTTCAATAAATTCAAAAAAAAATCATAAAAATTCACAAAAAGTGCATGTACTTTTTTAAAAAGCTCACTGAACTGATTTTTTCCATAAATTAAAAAATTCATCCATTTTCAAAAAGATGTTCATCAAATTTCAAAAAAGTTCATCAATCTTAAAATATTTGTTGAAATAAAAAAAAGTATCCATATTCAAGTAAGTTTATAGAATTTAAAAGAAAAATGTCACAAGCGCCTAGATGGGTCGGCCTAGTTCGAACGCCACACGTGCGAGTTAACAAAAATGCATGTTAACTAGCGTCCGTGGCGCCAAATAGGAACCATGGAGTTCGGGCATGTGTGCTACACCGCAACAAAAGTTGCAAACCAAAATTACTTCAATCCAATCCAAGCAACACAAAAATCCATGCCACATTTCCAAACAATTGACATAGACTTTGCTGCTCTACTGTCTAAGATAACGCATCGCGGGATGAGAATATCTGTCCTGTGTTTTAGAGCATCTACAATCGGACTATTCAAACCTGTTATACGGTGAGGCTGAGCAGAAGCTTCATCCTTTTTTTCGAGAGGAGGAGATTAAATGGGCGTTCTACTGTCTAAGATAACGCATCGCGGGATGAGAATATTTGTCCTGTGTTTTAGAGCATCTACAATCGGACTATTCAAACCTGTTATACAGTGAGGCTGAGCAGAAGCTTCATCCTTTTTTTCGAGAGGAGGAGATTAAATGGGGGTTCTACTGTCTAAGATAACGCATCGCGGGATGAGAATATTTGTCCTGTGTTTTAGAGCATCTACAATCGGACTATTCAAACCTGTTATACGGTGAGGCTGAGCCTGTTATACGGTGAGGCTGAGCAGAAGCTTCATCCTTTTTTTCGAGAGGAGGAGATTAAATGGGCGTTCAGAGTTAAGGTGACTAAGGTCAGATGATGACAAAACCCTCTTTTTTCATGTGATAGCTAATGGAAAGCATAGAAAGACAAAAAATAATTCAACTAGAACAAGATGATGGTACAATTGTAGGGCATGAGAACCTGAAAGAAGTGGGTTCCGAGCTGAGTTTTACAAGAGGTGTTGCCATATTATCAAGGAAAATATTATGCCTATGTTCCATGGCTTATTCAACGGAAATTTACAGCTTTTCCACGTAAATTTTGGAACAATCACGTTGTTGCCAAAGAAGGAGGAGGTCGTATGCATTGAGCAGTTTAGACTAATATGTGTGCTTAATATGAGTTTTAAAATCTTTACTAAGGTTGCCACGAATAGGTTGACACAGATTGCCCATTCGATAGTTCAACCCACTCAAACGACGTTCATGCCACGTAAACACATCCTAGAAGGGGTTGTGGTCTTACACGAAACGCTTCACGAAATTCATTCAAAGAAACTTGATAGAGTCATCTTCAAGGTGGATTTCGGAAAAGCTTATGATAAGGTCAATTGGTCCTTCCTCCAAAAAATCTTCACGTATGAAGGGATTTAATGAAGCCTGGAGGAACTAGGTGGGAAAGGTAGTTGTTGGGGATATACCCCACGGGTTAACCCATCATGGGGATAACCCGTCTGGACTATACCTTGGGCAGGAGGCCCTAGATGCAAAGGCCCAAAGGGGCAACTCACCGAGAGGCCGACTCAAGCCCATTATATGGAGGCCGACTCATCAAGGGAAACATGGAGATTCCCCCCTCCCAAGTTAGTAAGAAGTAGAAAAGGACACGAGTTGCAATATGACCCGGACTCCATTGTAATCTCGAGGCCTCCACCCGCATATATCAAGGGGAGCCCATGAGGTAGAAAGGACAAGTAAAAAAGACTCGAGTGCTAGATTAGCGATTTCGCACCCTTGTAATCGATATCATCATCATCAATAGACACAAAAGCAGGACATAGGATTTTACCTCCATCGGAGGGGTCGATTGTGGGTAAACTCGTGTCTCTCGTCTCCCGACTAACCCCTTCAACTCGCCACCTAAGTGCGATGGATCCTAGACTTAGTCCTTTCACAAGGATATCTATCATGACAAAACCACAACAGTTGGCACCCACCATGGGGCCAGTGTATGGTGGAGTTGAGTTCTTGAAGGGAGCTCTTCCAGGGATCAAGGGATACGCGATCGGAGAGATGACCAAGAGTCATTGTTGCATGATCTACATCAATGACTCGGACTGGGGTCCCGGAGCCGGCTCAATCGAGTACGAGTACCAGGTCCCCTTTGGCAAGATCCACGTGTTCATCGACAAGATCGACACGTCAGGACCTGAGCCAGACATCTGCATTGACATTGTCAAGCCAGCTCGGCGCAAGCAATCTGGCCGCATTCCAGATGGCCGGAATCACGTCTTCGTTGGTTTTACTTAGTGGGTTGAACTTCCGAACAACTCTATGACCAGCGGAGATACCTTTGTCAATTCTAAAGACGACGAGTCATCGACAGGCAACACCGAATCGATCTGCCCACTTTTTGACGGACGCCTTGGGGGTGCACAGATGATTTGGAGTTTATCGAGCCACCATGCCAAGCGGCCGTCTACATGGCAGGGACCGCTGTGGCTAGTAATTACACCATCACATGAACAACCAACGACACAAGCGGGTCAACATAAGCATCGGGAGCCGTCGGAGCGGGCAAGGCGTTGGCTCAAGCTTTGGAAGATTTGATGGTGGAGATGTCAAATCTTGTGGCATCTCCAGTCACGCTCGAAAATCAGGAGGAGCGCAACACAGAGCTGACTAGACTATGAGCTGAGGTAACCCGGGTCCAAGGGAGATCGATGCTGAGAATGTTCACATGGCAGAGCTACACGATCACATCCGTAGTGAGACTGAGCGCTTAAAGGCAGAAACATGGCAGCTGGGACTCCGGCAAAATGCCTCGGAAGCTATTCACACGAGGAGACATGAGAGTCGTTGGTCTCTTAACATTGAGACGACTCAATGGTTTGATACTCCGCAACCCACACAGGGGAATGGGCAACCTCACGTGGAACAGACCCATCAGTTGGCTCAGCAACCCCCAACGGCTCAGACACCACCGGTCTAGCCATCACCACGTCATTTCCATACATCGGTGGACACTTCTCTAACCCAGTGAATAACATGTTGGCTGCAACTTGCCACCTTGAGGCTCTTCCGATTACTGGAAACACCCCAATTGAGGTTGAAGCTAGGAACGCCATCAATATGCTGAAAACAGAGTCACCCAATAGGCGCAATGCTCCTACAGTCGGGATCGAGTTCATTCAACACCTTATGCAAGTCACGGTAAGAGTCGCCGTGATTCACCAGCGGTGTCGAGTAGTGGTCGCACGCAACAACCTCTAAATTCCGCAAACCAAAATGTAGTTTCGGATGCCCAAGAAATAGTGGACGTTGCTCCAGCCCTACAAGAATCAGAAGCAGCAACAACGATGGAGAGTCAAGTGCCACCCTGTGTAACCCGATCTGATTCCTCAATTGAGGGTCTAAACAGTAGGACGATTGGAGTTCCATGCTTATCTCCAGCTCTAAGCAGCGAGCATATGCCAAAGGACTTCAAAGGCCCTCGCAAGGTTCGCAATTACATGGCTCACCTCGAGCCGGCGGCGTGGATTGAAAGTTAGGAGATAACTATGGACATGCTTGATGTTAGGATGATGTGTGCGCTAAGTACTTGACCATGATGTTGGAAGGACCGACTCGTACATGGTTAAAAACTTGCCCCCCAATTTCATTAATTCTTGGTCAGGGTTGAAGGAACGCTTCATCAAGAATTTCCAAGGTACGTGCAAGAGGCCGATGACAGCTGTTAACTTACAACACTGTGTGCAACGTACAGATGAGCCGGCTCACCATTGGACTCGTTAGGTCGCGGAGGTCATCCACTCATCTGACAATATCACATCTGCCCAAGCCGTTTTGATTTTGGAGAAAAATTGCCACTCCAACCTCTTGTCTAAAAGCTTGGGCGTCTCAAGCGGAAGGTCCAGGATACGGGAGACCTGATGGATGTCCTTACGAGGTATGCTGAATTCGATAGCACCAAAGATTCTGGTTCAGATGAGGATAAATCTGGCAAAGGGATGAAGCACGATAATGGCAAAGGTCATTAACAACACAATTGTGGGCATCAGGAAAATCATAATGACCAGGGCAATGGTGGAAAACACAGGAATCCATACATCGGGTCAGAATTTGTTGCTAATACCAACACTGGTTTCAAAAACCAGCGACGAAACAACAACTGTGTCACGGAATATACCGGGAAGCCACACAATTTTGAAGAAGCATTCAAGGCCCCTTGTTTGAAACACAGTTTCCCCGATAGACCTTCTACTCACTCATGGGAAAATTGCACTTTATGCGGGTGTACCATGATCAAGTTTTCCAGCACTTTCAAGGAGGCAATAGTGGAGGAAATACTGGTCATTCCGGCGGGGTTAGTGGCGGCTCGTGTTGGGGCTTTGCAGGTCCAAGCTCTCATGAGCCGGGCAACACAGGTGGATGTCATCAACACTCTAGCGACAACAACAACGATCAGTAGCACTCGGGACAGGGAAATCAGCAGCATGTTAATTAAGCCAGTTTTCAGAGTAATCCCAAGCAACTGAGAAACAGACAATATCATGTGTTTACCACTAGAACGTGTAGACGAGAAAGTAAGGTCAAACAGAGGGCCATCAATATGGTTGAGCCGGCAACCCCCAGGTATTTGAATTAGTCTGAATACCCAATTTCTGTTGGAAATATGCCCTAAAAGCAATAACAAAGTAGTTATTATTATATTTCCTTGTTCATGATAATTGTCTATTGTTCATGCAATAATTGTATTAACCGGAAACAGTAATACATGTGTGAATATATAGATCACAATATGTCCCTAGTAAGCCTCTAGTTGGCTAGCTCGTTGATCAACAGATGATCATGGTTTCCTGATCATGGACATTGGATATCGTTGATAACGGGATCACATCATTAGGAGAATGATGTGATGGACAAGACCCAATCCTAAGCGTAGCACTAGATCGCGTTGTTCGTTTGCTAAAGCTTTTCTAATGTCAAGTATCATTTTCTTGGACCGTGATATTGTGCAACTCCCGGATATCGTAGAAGTGCTTTGGGTGTATCAAATGTCACAACGTAACTGGGTGACTATAAAGATGCACTACGGGTATCTCTGAAAGTGTCTGTTGACTTGGTACGAATCAAGACCGGGATTTGTCACTCCGTGTGACGGAGAAGTATCTCTGGGCCCACTCGGTAGAACATCATCATAATGAGCTAAATGTGACTAAGGAGTTTGTCATGGGATAATGTGCTACCGAACGAGTAAAGAGACTTGCCGGTAACGAGATTGAACAAGGTATAGGGATACCGACGATCGAATCTCGGGCATGTATCATACCGATAGACAAAGGGAATTGCATACGGGATTGATTGAATTCTTGACATCGTGGTTCATCTGATGAGATCATCGTGGAACGTGTGGGAACCAACATGGATATCTAGATCCTACTGTTGGTTATTGGCCCGAGAGATGTCTCGGTCATGTCTGCACGTCTCCTGAACATGTAGGGTCTACACACTTAAGGTTCGATGACGCTAGGGTTATAGGGAAATAGTGTACGTGGTTACTGAAGGTTGTTCAGAGTCCCGGATGAGATCCCGGACGTCAGTAGGATCTCCGTAATGGTCCGTAGGTAAAGATTTATATATAGGAAGTGAGATATTGGACAGCAGAAATGTTTCGGGTGTCACCCGTAACGTACAGGGACCACCGGAAGGGTTCCGGGGGTCCACCGGGAGGGACCACCAGCCCCGGGAGGCTACATGGGCCAAGTATGGGAGAGAACCAGCCCCTTGGTGGGCTGGTGCGCCTCCCACCCAGCCCAAGGCGTGGCAAAGGGAGGAAGGGGAGGCAACCATAGCGCAAGAGGGGGCCGACGCCCACCTGGCGCACCACCCCTCCTCTCCCTGCCCTGGCCGCCACCTCCTGGCACCAGATGGGGCTGCCGCCACCCCTAGGGTGCAAACCCTAGAGGTGGCGCACCCTCCTCCCTCTCCTCCTATATACACCCATGAGTTGGGGCTGTTTTGAGAGGCACAAACCTCTCTCTCTCTCGGCTCAGCCCTACCTCTCTTCTTCCTCGTCCTTCGCGGTGCTTGGCAAAGCCTTGTCGGAGTCCCACGTAGCTCCACCGCCACCATGTCGTCGTGCTGCCGGAGCTATCCCTCAACCTCTCCTTCCTCCTTGCTGGTTCAAGGTGTTGGAGATGTCACCAGACTGCATGTGTGTTGAACGCGGAGGTGTCATGATTCGACACGTAGATCAGAATCACACCGCGATCTGAATCGATGCGAGTACGACTCCATCAACCGCGTTCTAGTAACGCTTCCGCTTAGTGATCTTCAAAGGTATGAAGATGTTCTTTCCTCTTGCTCGTTGCTGGTCTCTCCATAGATGGATCCTTGTATGGCGTAGGAAAATTTTGAATTCACTACGCTACCCAACAGTGGCATCTGAGCCAAGGTTCTATGCATAGATTCTATGCACGAGTAGAACACAAAAGTTGTGGGCGCTGATTTTGTCAATTGCTTGGCATTACTAGTCTTATCTTTTCCAGCGGTATTGTGGGATGAAGCAGCCTGGACCGACTTTACAAGTACGCTTACGTGAGACTGGTTCCACCGCCTGACATGCACATGGTGCATAAGGTGGCTAGCGGGTGTTTGTCTCTCCCACTCTAGTCAGTTTGGATTCGATGAAAAGGGTCCTTATGAAGGGTAAATAGCTTTGGGATATCAACGTTGTGGCTGTCACGTAGGTAAGAAGGTGTTCTTGCTAGAAACCCAAATCGGCCACGTAAAAATTGCAACAACAATTACAGGACGTCTAACTTGTTTTTTTGCAGGGTTTGCTATGTGATGTGATATGGCAAAAGGATGTGATGTTACATTTGTGATGTATGAGATTGATCATGTTCTTGTAATAGGATTCACGACTTGCATGTCGATGAGTACGACAACCGACAGGAGCCATAGGAGTTGTCTTAATTTATTGTATGAGATGCAACGCCATGTGTTTATTACTTTACTTCATTGCTAACGGTTAGCTATAGTAGTAGAAGTAATAGTTGGCGTGACAACTTAATGGAGACACAATGATGGAGATCATGGTGTCACGCCGGTGATGATGATGATCATGCGATGCCCCGAAGATGGAGATCAAAGGAGCAAAGATGATAATGGCCATATCAAGTCACTATATGATTGCATGTGATGTTTATCATGTTTTTCATCTTATTGCTTAGAACGAGGGTAGCGTAATAAGATGATCCATCATAAAATTTCGAGAAAGTATTTCCCTAAGTGTGCACCATTGCGAAGGATCGTTGTCTCGAAGCACCACGTGATGATCGGGTGTGATAGATTCAAACGTTCGCATACAACGGGTGTAAGCCACTTTACACACACAAAACACTTAGGTTGACTCGACGAGCCTAGCATGTACAGACATGGCCTCGAATACGGGAGACTGAAAGGTCGAACATGAGTCGTATGGTTGACATGATCAGCATGGAGATGCTCACCATTGATGACTAGTCGGTATCACGCGATGATTGGACATGGGCTAGTCGACGTGGATCGTGTAACACTTGGATGATTAGAGGGATGTCGATCTAAGTGGGAGTTCATCAGATGAACTTAATTATCATTAACATAGTCAAATAGGTCTTTGGAAATTATGCTTGCGCTATAGCTCCACGGGTTTTGATACGTTCCTAGAGAAAACTTAGTTGAAAGATAGTAGTAGCAATTGTGCGGACTAGGTCCGTTAACTGAGGTTTGTCCTCATTGCTAAGCAGAAGGCTTATGTCTTTAATGCACCGCTCGGTGTGCTGAACCCGAAGAGTGGTATGTAGATGTTGCGAACATCTCACATACACGTCTTTGATAACTACATGATAGTTCAATGCATATTGCTTAAATGGCTTAGAATTGAGGCGCTAAACACGTTTCAAACGTCATGGGACATATGAGATGTTCCAAGAGAAGGAATTGGGATTTCACACTCGTGTCCTTACTGAGAGGTATGAGACCTCCAACAAGATTCTTTGTCTACAAATTAAAGGAGAAAAGCTCAATCGTTGAACATGTGCTCAGATTGTCTGAGTACTACAATCGCTTGAGTCGTGTGAGAATTGATCTTCCAGATGAGATAGTGATAGTTCTCCAAAGTCACTGCCACCAAGCTACTAGAGCTTTGTTATGAACTATAACATATCAGGGATGGATATGATAATCCTTGAGCTGTTCGCGATGTTTGACACCGCGAAAGTAGAAATCGAAAAGGAGCATCAATTGTTGATAGTTTGTAAAACCTCTAGTTTCAAGAAAGGTAAGGGCATGAAGGGATGATTCATTAAATAGCAAACCAGTTGCTGCTCTATGAAGATATCATGGTTGAACCCAAACCCGATACTAAGTGCTTCTGTAATAAGGGGAACAGTCACTGAAGAGGAACTACCCTAGATACTTGATACGTCTCCATCGTATCTACTTTTCCAAACTCTTTTGCCCTTGTTTTGGACTCTAATTTGCATGATTTGAATGGAACTAACCTGGACTGGCGCTGTTTTCAGCAGAATTGCCTTGGTGTTGTTTTTGTGCAGAAATGAAAGTTCTCGGAACATCCTAAAAATTTACGGAGAATATTTCTGGAAAATATGAAAAATACTTGCGCAAAGATCCACCGGAGGGGATGGGCCAGTGGGCCACAAGCCGTGTAGCCGCCACCCCCCTGGTGGTGGCTAGCAAGCTTGTGGGGCCCACGTCGCTCTGCCGCCCCAAACTCAGCTCTATAAATTAACTTCCGTCCCAGAAAAAATCAAGAGAGAAGACTTCGTCGCGTTTGCGATACGAAGGCGCCGCCACATCATGTTCTTCATCTCGAGGCAGATCTGGAGTCCGTTTTAGGCTCCGGAGAGGGGAAATCGTCGCCATCGTCATCATCAACCTTCTTCCCTCTCCAATTCCATGAAGCTCTTCATCGTTCATGAGTAATCTATTCGTAGGCTCGCTGGGTGGTGATGAGTAGGATGAGATCTATCATGTAATCGAGTTAGTTTTGACGGGGATTGATCCCTAGTATCCACTATGTTCTGAGATTGATGTTGCTACTACTTTGCCATGCTTAATGCTTGTCACTAGGGCCCGAGTGCCATGATTTCAGATCTGAAATTATTATGTTGTCACCAATATATGTGTGTTTTAGATCCGATCTTCCAAGTTGTAGTTACCTACTATATGTTATGACCCGGCAACCCCGGAGTGACAATAACCGGAACCACTCCCGGTGATGACCATAGTTTGAGGAGTTCATGTGTTCACCAAGTGCTAATGCGTTGGTCCGGTTCTTTATTAAAAGGAGAACCTTAATATCCCATAGTTTCCTTTTGGACCCCGCTGCCACAGGAGGGATGGACAATAGATGTCATGCAAGTTCTTTTCCCTAAGCACGTATGACGACACACGGAATGCATGCCTACATCACATTGAAGAACGGGATCTAGCCACATATCTCTCCGTGTTATAACTGTTGCATGATGAATATCATCCAAACAAATCACAGACCCATTGCCTACGAGTTTGTCCCACTGCTGTTGTTGTTACTTGCTGTGCACTGCTGCAGTTACTACTGCTGCTGCTGTTATTACTTGCTCTGCTCTTACTTGCTACTGTTGCTACTTGATGCTGCTGCCACTACTGTTACTTTGTTGTTGATACTTTGCTTGGAGATACTAATCTTTCAGGTGTGGTTGAATCTGACACATTCAGCTGCTAATACTTGAGAGTATCCTCTCACTTCTTGACTCGCGAATCAACAAATTTGGGTCGAATACTCTACCCTCGAAAAGTGCCTCGATCCCACACGCTGGTGGGTCATTGCAAGACAATTTCTAATTGTTGAGAAATCGAGAATAGCATTTGTCTAGCCATTGCTAGAGATCTGCTAAACAACATTTTTCTAGCGTCGTTGCCGGGGAGGCGATTGCTATATTCTCTAAGTCACTTGGGATTTATATCTGCTGATTACTATGAAGAATCTGAAGGATCCAAAAACCAAAGTCTTGCCCTCAACTACGAGGGGAGGTAAGGAATTGCCATCTAGCTCTGCACTTGATTCACCTTCAGTTATGAGTAAGTTTGCGATATCACCTCCTGCTAGAAATCTTGATATTTTGCCTGTGCTTGATGATGCTTATGATGCTGCTATGCCTGATACTGCTTTGCCTGATACTGCTGGAGATTCTATGCCTCATGATGCTAGAGATGCTATGCCTGATACTGCTAGATATGCTATGCCTGATGATGCTAGAGATGCTATGCCTAATACTGCTTTGCCTGATACTGCTAGAGATGATATGCCTGATACTGCCTTGCCTGATGATTCTATGCTTGATATTGCTAGAGATACTACTTTTCCTGATGTTAGGGGTGTTCCTTGATGCTCCTATTGCTAGAGTTACTGCCAATGCTCGTGATGCTTCTGAAACTGCCGATACTATTGATATAGAACCTGCTTTTGCTCCTGCTAGATCTAGCTCTCCTAGATATGAATTGCCTGATATACCTGAGGGTTATGTTATGGAGGGAGAGATAGCTGAGGATTTTCTTGCGTGTAAGGATGCCTATGACGCTGAGAAATTACTTCTCAAGTGGAAGGAAAAATCTCTGAAAGCTAGGATGAAATACGACCCGAAGTTTGCCACTTCACCTATCTTTATCACCGATAAGGATTATGAATTCTCTGTCGACCCTGAGATAATCTCTCTAGTCGAATCTGATCCTTTCCACGGTTATGAGTCTGAGACGGTCGTAGCCCATCTTACCAAACTACGAGATATAGCCACCCTTTTCACTAGTGAGGAGAAGATCCGCCACTACTACATCCTTAAGCTGTTTCCTTTCTCTCTAAAGGATGACGCTAAAGCCTGGTTCACTTCTCTTGCTCCTGGATGTGTGAGTAGTCCTCAGGATATGGTCTATTACTTCTGTGAGAAATATTTCCCTGCCCATAAGAAGCAAGCTGCTTTGCAGGAAATATACAACTTTGCTCAACTCCAAGAAGAGAGTCTCCCACAAGCTTGGGGGAGGCTCATCCAGCTACAAAATGCTTTGCCTGATCACTCTCTTAAGAAGAACGAGATACTTGATATCTTCTATAACGGACTTACCGATGCTTCTAGAGACCACCTAGATAGTTGCGCCGGTTGTGTTTTTGGGGAACAAACTATCGAACAAGCTGAGATCCTCCTGAATAAAATCTTGATCAACGATAATGCTTGGACTATTCCCGAACTACCTCCTAAGCCAACTCCTAAGAAAAGAGGTATTCTATTCCTCAGTCCCGAAGATATGCAAGAAACCAAGAAATCTATGCAAGAGAAAGGCATTAGATCTGAAGATGTCAAAAATCTACCACCTATCGAAGAGATCCATGGTCTCGATAACCCGATACAAGTAGTAGAAGTGAATTCTCTGCGTAGGTTTGATGAGAGTGATATTCCTTTTGAAAAACCTGCTAGCCTATGCTTTGATGAATTTGACAACTTTGTTGCCAAACAACAGAGTTTCAATGATTATGTTAGCAGACATTTGGAACAAAGTACTCGTATGCTTAGCCATTTAAGTGCTTGTGTTGACAGAAATGTCAATGATCTGAAGCTTCTGAGTAAACATGCCTCTATGATTACTACTCAGGTAGAACAAGTACTTAAAGCTCAGAGTGACTTGCTCAATGAATTAAATGACAACTCTGTCAGAGTCATTACTAGAGGAGGCAAAATGACTCAGGAACCTTTGTATCCTGAAGGCCATCCTAAGAGAATTGATCAAGATTCTCAAGGAATTAATGCTAATACACCCAGTCATCCTAAGGAGAAGAAGAAGGATGATAGAAACCTACATGCCAGTTCGCCAAATACTATCACACCTGAAGAACCTAATGATATTTCTGCGTCTGATGCAGAAACACAATCTGGTGATGAACATGAACCTGGTGATAATATGGACAGCGATGTTCATAATAATGCTCAACCTAGCAATGATACGATAAGAATGACTTCACTGCTAGGAAGCATGGTAAAGAAAGGGACCCATGGGTTCAGAGACCTATGCCCTTTCCTCCTAAGCCATCCAAGAAAAAGGATGATGAGGATTTTGAGCGCTTCGTTGAGATGATAAGACCCGTCTTTCTGCAGATGCGGTTAACTGATATGCTCAAAATGTCTCCATATGCCAAGTACATGAAAGATATCGTGACTAATAAACGGAAGATACCAAATCTTGAGATCTCCACCATGCTTGCCAATTACAGTTTCAAAGGTGGAACTCCTAAGAAACTTGATGATCCCGGAGTGTCCACTATACCTTGCTCCATTAAAGGAAACTACGTAAGAACTACCTTATGTGACCTTGGAGCCGGTGTTAGTGTTATGCCGCTCTCTCTTTATCGTAGACTTGAATTGGATAAGTTGACACCCACTGAAATTTCTCTGCAAATGGCCGACAAATCAACTGCTTTCCCTATCGGCATTTGTGAGGATGTGCTTGTTGTGGTTGCTAACACCACTATCTTAACAGACTTTGTTATCTTGGATATTCCCGAGGACGATGCCATGGCTGTCATCCTCTGAAGACCATTTTTAAACACTGCAGGGGCTGTTATAGATTGCAACAAAGGCAATTTCACTTTCCATGTCAACGCTAATGAGCACACAGTGCACTTTCCGAAGAAACGATATCAAGTACATTGCATCAATGCTATCGAAAAGACTTCATCGATTCTTATTGGGAGCTTTGAATGCCCTATTCCTTGTGTCAAGACGAAGTATGATTTTCTTGTTGGGCAGATACATATCCCCATTGAGGTAGCTTAGTGGCTATTCGAAAATTCTCCGTTCTCTCTTGCATTTCGAGAAGGTTTTGTCATGAGGGTTTGATCAACCCCATTGACGGATTTCTTTCGATGACCATGCAATGGATGAATCAAAGAGTCACATACCCTTGTTTTAAGCTTTCACTTTCTGTTGCTTAGAAGAAAATTGATAGATTTAGTTTAGCTTTTCCTGTTTTCTGTTTTAGCATCGCGGAGAAAAATATCCCAAAAATAAAAGTTCTCCGATGGTCCTACAAATCTAGTATGATTTTTTCTGGAATATTTGAAAAATACTGGGCCTGAGAGCTGGCCTAGGGGCCAAACCAGTGGGCCACAAGCCCTGCAGCGGCCGCCCCCCCGGTGGCGGCTAGCAAGCTTGTGGGGCCCACAGGGACCCCCTCCACTCATTCCAGCTCCCATCCTCTTCTTCCACCTCTAGGAAAAATTGTTTCGCAGCTCAAACCCGTGTTCTCGCTCATTTGGCTGTGATTTTCGATCTCCTTGCTCAAAGCACCATTCTCCGAACCGTTTTGGGGAAATTACTCCTTGGTAAGTGACTCCTCCATTGGTCCAATTAGTTTTTGCTCTAGTGCTTTATCCTTCGCGTATTTTTTCTACCTTGGTGACCCTGTTCTTGAGCTAGAAATGTTGATTTTAGCTGGTCCCAAGTAGTTTTAGCAGGTGATACGGTCTCTAGGCACTAGTAGGAGTAATTGCTACAACGTGTGGTTGGTCTTCATTCACTTTTCTCTTGAACTTCAAAAATTTCAGCAAAGAGAAATTATGTTCAGCAGGAAGTTTCATGGTGGTTCCTCAAGTACGAAGGGTCCCCGTCTTTATTTTCGGGAGCCCGAACCTTATCAACTAAGGGACACACCGGTACAACCATGTGAATGGCCTTCCGATGAGTTCATGATCGAAGCAGGCTTCAAGGATGAATTTGATACACTTGTCCGTAATGCCGGGTTAGCAGAATTCCTCTCAGATAAATGTGAACAGTATGATATGCTCACTGCCTCTTTCGTGCGTAGATTTAAATTTTCAGTTGGCCGTGACTCATCCATACTGTTTGATCTGTATGATAAATCCTACACCATGGATTTGGAGGATTTCAATAGGATTTTCAAGATACCCGATGGGGGTAGTATTAATGATCCTCCTAAGTCTTCGGTCAGAGACTTTGTCTCTAGTATAACTGTTGGAGAAACTAGAGATATCACGCAAGCTACCATAGGAAGCATTCATTTCCCTTCCTTGCACTACTTTGCCCTCTTCATAGGTAGGTGCATTAACGGCAAGGGCGCACATTGTCACCTATGCGCATCCGACCTTAGTATCCTTAAGAGCGCAGTAACAGGTGACAGGAGCTTCAACATGGGAGCTATAATAGCAAGGAGGCTGAATAATAATGCCATTGAGGGGGATTTCTTTAGTGGAATTTATGCTACACGCTTAGCAAAATTTTTTGGAGTATCCATCCGTTCAGGAGACCCCCCTCTCCGTACAGCCTACCTTGATCGTGTCGCTATAACACGCTACCAGTTCCTTGAGAGGAATGATGGATCCCTCCTATACCTTCCATATTACCCTTCCTGCTCCTACTTTCTTTGACTTTCAGGTAAAACAAAGATACTACATAACCATAGGAGAGGCAGAGGGGTATGAGAGGGAGGCGACGGCTGCTCAACTTCGTGAGGCAGCTATTCAGGCAGTGGTTGTAGCACTCCCGTATAACACCCATTATGATTTTGGGTTTCGCTAGGACCATCCTTGGGAGTAGACCAAGCTAGGCCAAAAGCCTAAGCTTGGGGGAGTACATGTTCTCACCGACCCTACATTCATGCTAAGCTTTCACTTTGTTAGTCAGTGTTTACACTTTGCCACTGTATTATCCATGCTAGTTTATTTTTCATTTTCGTTTTCTTGCTTTGTGTCCTTTTGAGAAAACCCAAAAATATTTTTCTTTCTTCTTTTGCTTGTTGGGAGCTTTCCCGTGTAAATAGTTTTCTTTTTCTTTGGGTCAAGGTAGAGATATTGGTTACAATGTTTAGTGGTTCTTGCTTGCATACTTGTTTAGCTTTCAAAGAGCCATATTACTTTGTCTTCTCCTTTGTGTTTGCCTGCAGATTCAGCTTAGTCCATTGCACGATCACTCTTATTATTGTTCACATCGTTCGATCGTGCAAATGAAAGGCAATAATGATGATATATGATGAAGTGACTGAGGCTGGAAAAGCTGGTATGAACTCTATCTATTTTCTTTTTGTAAATATGACTAGCTTGTCATGCCTGATTCAGCTTTGCTGTGAGAGAACCATGTTTGCAATGACAACTTAGAGATCATAGTTTCTGATGCCATGCTTAAGTAGCTGAGAGCTTATAATGGTTTGTCTTGAATGCCAACATAGATTTTGAGATGACTATGATGTAGTATGATAGGATGGTATTCTCCTTTGATTGATTCAAGTGGCTTGACTTGGCACATGTTCATGCATGTAGTTGAAACAAAATCAACATAGCCTCTATGATGTTCGTGTTCATGGTGATTTATATCCTGTTCATGCTTGCATTCAATGTTAGTCAAACTCATTGCATCTTGATGACTGTTGTCGCTCTCTAGTTGGTCGCTTCACAGTCTTTTGCTAGCCTTCACTTGTACTAAGCGGAATACTGCTTGTGCATCCACTTCCATAAACCCAAAAGTTTTTCCATGAGAGTCCACCATACCTACCTATTTGCGGTATCTACCTGCCGTTCCAAGTAAATTTTCATGTGCCATTCTCTAAACCTTCAAGAAATAATCTGTTTTGCATGCCCGAACCGCTCATGTGGTGACAGGGGGCTATGGGTATCTTCCATGTTAGGCGTGTTATCCTCGACATGTGTTTATTCACTGTCATTCACAAGAAAGGGTCCGGTAATTGGAATACCCAGTTCCACGCTTAAATCGAAAACATAACTGTAAAACAAGACTCCCCCCGGATTGATGTTAGTATGGACGGTACTAGAGGATTCGGCTCCCCGTGGAGTGTGATTGATTGGTGGTGGGGGAGTTAAAAATTTACTTTTCTGTTTGGGAACCGCCTATAGCATGAGTAGCATGGAAGATATTGAGAACTCTTGGTCATTGCATTGACAATGAAAGCATGCCACCCAAAATTATTATCTCTGTTTTCAAAGCTTGAGCTCTGGCACCTTTGCAAATCTATGCTTCCCTCTACGAAGGGCCTATCTATTTATTTTCCTGTTGAGTCATCCTCCTCTTGTATAAGCACCAATTAGAGAGCACCTCTATCATTTTTATGCTTTTCTTTTGATTGATATTGAGTATGACTATGACTGGATCTTCGTTGCTATGAATTACAATGTTTAGCCAGCCCTTGATCTTTGAAAGTGCTCTGCATTTATGTTTTGCAGTCTCAAAAAGAGCTAGCGAGATACCACCTATTCATATTGCTTCATGCTTGTTTTGATTGAAGTGTTGGTATTTGAAACTCATTATTATTTGCTCGTTAGCTGATTATGCCATTGATATTAGTTTACCGTGAGACCTTTGTGTCACTTGCTTATGTGGTTAACTTGTGATCTTGCTGAAATTCTGGTTATGAGTTAGACATAGTTGCAACAACAAGATCAAACAGAGTTTGTCAAAGTTTTTCTTTCTCTTTCAGTTTGTCAACTGAGTTGCTTGAGGACAAGCAAGATTTTAAGCTTGGGGGAGTTGATACGTCTCCATCGTATCTACTTTTCCAAACTCTTTTGCCCTTGTTTTGGACTCTAATTTGCATGATTTGAATGGAACTAACCTGGACTAACGCTGTTTTCAGCAGAATTGCCTTGGTGTTGTTTTTGTGCAGAAATGAAAGTTCTCAGAACGTCCTGAAAATTTACGAAGAATATTTCTGGAAAATATGAAAAATACATGCGCAAAGATCCATCGGAGGGGATGGGCTAGTGGGCCACAAGCCGTGTAGCCGCCACCCCCTGGTGGTGGCTAGCAAGCTTGTGGGGCCCACGTGGCTCTGCCGCCCCCAAACTCAGCTCTATAAATTCACTTTCGTCCCAGAAAAAATCAAGAGAGAAGATTTCATCGCGTTTGTGATACGGAGGCGCCGCGACATCGTGTTCTTCATCTGGAGGGCAGATGTGGAGTCCGTTTTGGGCTCCGGAGAGGGGAAATCGTCGCCATCGTCATCATCAACCTACTACCCTCTCCAATTCCATGAAGCTCTTCATCGTTCGTGAGTAATCTATTCGTAGGCTCGCTGGGCGGTGATGAGTAGCATGAGATCTATCATGTAATCGAGTTAGTTTTGACGGGGATTGATCCCTAGTATCCACTATGTTCTGAGATTGATGTTGCTACTACTTTGCCATGCTTAATGCTTGTCACTAGGGCCCGAGTGCCATGATTTCAGATCTGAAATTATTATGTTGTCACCAATATATGTGTGTTTTAGATCCGATCTTGCAAGTTGTAGTTACCTACTATGTGTTATGACCCGGCAACCCCGGAGTGACAATAACCGCAACAACTCCCGGTGATGACCATAGTTTGAGGAGTTCATGTGTTCACCAAGTGCTAATGCGTTGGTCCGGTTCTTTATTAAAAGGAGAACCTTAATATCCTGTAGTTTCCTTTTGGACCCCGCTGCCACGGGAGGGATGGACAATAGATGGCATGCAAGTTCTTTTCCCTAAGCACGTATGACGACACACGGAATGCATGCCTACATCACATTGACGAACGGGAGCTAGCCACATATCTCTCCGTGTTATAACTGTTGCATGATGAATATCATCCAAACAAATCACCGACCCATTGCCTACGAGTTTGTCCCACTGCTGTTGTTGTTACTTGCTCTGCTCTGCTGCTGTTACTACTGGTGCTGCTGCTGTTACTTTCTCTGCTCTTACTTGCTACTATTGCTACTTGATGCTGCTACCACTACTGTTACTTTGCTGTTGATACTTTGCTTGCAGATACTAATCTTTCAGGTGTGGTTGAATCTGACACATTCAGCTGCTAATACTTGAGAGTATCCTCTCACTTCCTGACTGGCGAATCAACAAATTTGGGTCGAATACTCTACCCTTGAAAACTGGCTCGATCCCACGCGCTGGTGGGTCATTGCAAGACAATTTCTAATTGTTGAGCAATCCAGAATAGCATTTGTCTAGCCATTGCTAGAGATCTGCTAAACAATACTTGGTAGATAAGAAGGATGGCAAAGTCGACAGAAGAATATTGGATATACATGATATTGGTGTGTACTTTACTAGTACTCCTAGTAGCACCAGGGTATTAGATACCGGTTCGATTTCTAAGTGTTAGTAACTCGAAATGAAGGCTACGGAATAAACGGAGACTAGGTAAAGGCAAGGTGACGATAAGTGTTGGAAGTGTTTCCAAGGTTGATGTGATCAAACGTCTCACGCTCCCTCTACCATCGGGGTTAGAGTTAAACCTAAATTTTTTTATTTGGTGTTTGCATTGAGTATAGACATGATTGGATTATGTTTATTGCAACACGATTATTCATTTAAAAGAATAGTGGTTATTTCGTTTAGTTGAATAATACCTTCAATGTTCTTGCACCTAAAATGAACGGTTTATTGAATCTCGATCGTAGTGATACACATGTTCATAATATTGTTGCCAAAAGATACAAAGTAGTAATGATAGTATCACTTACTTGTCGCACTGTTGCTTGAGTCATATAGGTATAAAAGGCATGAAGAAGCTCCATGCTAATGGATTTTTGTACTCACTCATTTTTGAAACGTTTGAGACATGCAAACCATGCCTGTTGGTATAAATGCATGAAGAAACTCCATGTGGATGGGCCATTTGGACTCACTTGATTTTCGAATCACTTGGGACATGCAAATCATACCACATGGGCAAGATGACTGAAGACCTCGTTTTCCTGTGAGATGGAACAAGAAAGTAACTTGTTGGAAGTAATACATTTTGATGTATACAGTCCAATGAGTACCAAGGCACGCAGTGGATATCATTATGTTCTTACTTCACAGATGATTTGAGTAGATACTAGTGTATTTACTTGATGAAACACAAATCTGAATTATTGAAAGGTTCAAGTAATTTCGGAGTGAAGTTGAAGATCATCGTGACAAGAGGATAATATGTCTACGATGGAGGTAAACATATATATCTGAGTTACGAGTTTGGTAAACATTTAAGACAATGTGAAAATTGTTTCATGTGAAAAATGTTTCACAACTCATGCCACCTGGAACACCATAATCTGATGGTGTGTCCATATGTCATAGTCGTTCCCTGTTAGATATAGTTCATAATATGATATTTCTTATCAAATTACCACTATCGTTTACAGATTAGGCATTAGAGACAACCGCATTCACTTTAAATAGGGCACCACGTAATTCCGTTGAGATGACACCATATAAACTATGGTTTAGAGAAACTTAAGCTGTCATTTCTTAAAAGTTTGGGGTTGTGATGCTTATGTGAAAGAGTTTCAGCTTGATAAGCTCGAACCCAAAGCGGATAGATGCATCTACATAGGACACCCAAAATAGTTGGGTATACCTCGTATCTCAAATCCGGAAGCAAAGATGTTTGTTTCTAGAAACGAGTCCTTTCTCGAGGAAAGGTTTCTCTCGAAAGAGTTGAGTGGGAGTATGGTGGATACTTGATGAGGTTATTGAACCATCAATTCAACCAGTGTATGGCAGGGCGCAGGAAGTTGTTCACGTGGCGCCTACACCAATTGAAGTGGAAGCTTATGATAGTGATCATGAAGTTTCGGATCAAGTCAGTGCTGAAACCTCGTAGGTGGACAAGGACGCGTACTACTACAGAGTGGTACGTTGATCCTGTCTTAGAGGTCATGTTGTTGGACAACAATGAACCTACGAGATATGGAGAAGCGATGGTGGGCCTAGATTCTGACAAATGGTTGGAGGCCATGAAATCCGAGAGAGGATCCATGTATGAAAAAAGTATAGACTTTGGAAGAACCACTTGATGGTCATAAGACTATTAATTGTAAATGGATTTTTACGGAAGACAGGCGATGATGGTGAAAAGTCACCATTAAGAAAGCTCGACTTGTCACAAAGATGTTTTCGACAAAGTTCAAAGAGTTGACTGCGATGAGACTTTCTCACTCGTAGCGATGCTGAAAGTCTGTTGGAATTATGTTAGCAGTTGTTGCATCATTTATGAAATCTTGTAGATAGGATGTCAAAATATTGTTTCCTTGACGGTTTCCTCAAGGAAAGGTTGTATGTGATACAACTAGAATATTTTGTCGATCCTAAAGGGTGCTAACAAGTATGCAAAGCTCCAGCGATCCTTCTATGGACTGGAGCAAGCATCTCGGAGTTGGAATATACACTTTGATGAGATGATCAAAGTTTTTGGTTTTATACAAAGTTTATAAGAAATTTGTATTTCCAAAGAAGTGAGTGCGAGCACTATAGAATTTCTGACGAATATATGTGGTTGACATATTGCTAATCGGAAATAATGTAGAATTTCTGCAAAGCATAAAGGGTTGTTTGAAAGGAGTTTTTCAAAGGAAAACCTGGATAAAGCTACTTGAGAGTTGAGCATCAAGATCTATGAAGATAGATCAAAGTGCTTAATAGAACTTTCAACGAAATACATGCCTCGATAGGTTTTGAAGGAGTTCAAAACAGATCAGCAAAGAAGGAGTTCTTGGCTGTGTTATAAGGTGTAAATTTGAGTAGGACTCAAAGCCTGACCATGGCAGAAGAAAGGGAAAGGATGAATGGCGTCCCCTATGCATCAACCATAGGCTCTATAAGTATGATATGTTGTGTACCGCACCTAAAGTGTGCCTTGCCATGAGTCACTCAAGGGGTACAAGAGTGATCCAGGAATGGATCACTCGACAACGATCAAAGTTATCCTTAGTAACTTATGGAATAAGTATTTTTTCTCGATTATGGAGGTTATTAAAGAGTTTGTCGTAAATGAGTTACGTCGATGCAAACTTTGTCGCTAATCCGGATGACTCTCAGTAGTAAACCGGACTCGCATAGTGGAGCAGCATTTGGAATAGTTTCAAATGGTGCATGGTAGCAGTATCCATATGAAGACATAGAGATTTGTAAAGCACACACGGATCTGAAAGGTTCAGACCCATTGATTAATAAACCTCTCTCACAAGCAAGACATGATCGAACCCCAGAACGGTATGGGTGTTGGATTCATTGCAATCACATAGTGATGTGAAATAGATTATTGACTCTAGTGCAAGTGGGAGATTGTTGGAAATATGCTCTAGAGGCAATAATAAATTAGTTATTATTATATTTCCTTGTTCATGATAATTGTCTATTGTTCATGCTATAATTGCATTAACCGGAAACAGTAATACATGTGTGAATATATAGATCACAATATGTCCCTAGTAAGCCTCTAGTTGGCTAGCTCGTTGATCAACAAATGATCATGGTTTCCTGATCATGGACATTGGATGTCGTTGATAACGGGATCACATCATTAGGAGAATGATGTGATGGACAAGACCCAATCCTAAGCATAGCACTAGATCGTGTTGTTCGTCTGCTAAAGCTTTTCTAATGTCAAGTATCATTTTCTTGGACCGTGATATTGTGCAACTCCCGGATACCGTAGAAGTGCTTTGGGTGTATAAAACGTCACAACGTAACTGGGTGACTATAAAGATGCACTATGGGTATCTCCGAAAGTGTCTGTTGAGTTGGTACGAATCAAGACCGGGATTTGTCACTCCATGTGACGGAGAGGTATCTCTGGGACCACTCGGTAGAACATCATCATAATGAGCTCAATGTGACTAAGGAGTTAGTCATGGGATGATGTGCTATGAAACTAGTAAAGAGACTTGCTGGTAACGAGATGGAACAAGGTATAGGGATACCGACGATCGAATCTCGGGCAATTATCATACCAATAGACAAATGGAATTGCATACGGGATTGATTGAATCCTTGACATCGTGGTTCATCTGATTAGATCATCGTGGAATGTGTGGGAACCAACATGGATATCCAGACCCCGCTGTTGGTTATTGGCTCGAGAGATGTCTCGGTCATGTCTGCACGTCTCCCGAACCCTTAGGGTCTACACACTTAAGGTTCGATGACACTAGGGTTATAGAGAAATAGTGTACGTGGTTACCTAAGGTTGTTCGGAGTCCCGGATGAGATCCCGAACGTCACGAGGGGCTCCAGAATAGTCCGGAGGTAAATATTTATATATAGGCAGTGAGATTTTGGATACCGGAAATGTTTCGGGCGTCACTGGTAACGTACCGGGACCACCAGAAGGGTTCCGGGGGTCCACCGGGAGGGACCACCAGTACCGGGAGGCTACATGGGCCAAGTGTTGCAGGGAACCAGCCCCTTTGTGGGCTGGTGCGCCTCTCACCCAGCCCAAGTTGTGGCAAAGGGAGGAAGGGGGGCAATCCTAGCGCAGGAGGAGGCCTAGGCCCACCTTGCGCGCCACCCCTCCTCTCCCTGCCGTGGCCGCCACCTCCTGGCGCGAGATGGGGCTGCCGCCACCCCTAGGGTGGGAACCCTAGAGGTGGCGCACCCTCCTCCCTCTCCTCCTATATATACCCATGAGTTGGGGCTGTCTTGAGAGGTACAAACGTCTCTCTCTCTCGGCGCAGCCCTACCTCTCTTCTTCCTCGTCCTCCGCGGTCCTTGGCGAAGCCCTGTCGTAGTCCCACGTAGCTCAACCGCCACCACGCCGTCGTGCTGCCGGAGCTCTCCCTCAACCTCTCCTTCCTCCTTGCTGGTACAAGGTGTTGGAGACGTCACCGGGCTGCACGTGTGTTGAACGCGGAGGTGCCGTGATTCGGCACGTAGATCGGAATCACATTGCGATCGGAATCAGTGCGAGTACGACTCCATCAACCGCGTTCTAGTAACGCTTCCGCTTAGCGATATTCAAAGGTATGAAGATGATCTTCCCTCTTGGTCGTTTCTGGTCTCTCCATAGATAGATCCTTGTATGGCGTAGGAAATTTTTGAATTTACTACGTTACCCAACAATTACATGGAGCACAGAGGATCATCCAGCCCGAGTTGATAATCTGGGTGGCTTGTCGTTGGTGGTGGCGCCTCAATGGGGGTTTATGTTCTCAACAAAGTTCTCATGGACGGGGGAAGCATCATCAACATGTTATACTATTATACCTTCCAACACATGAACCTTTCTCAGGACAAGTTGCACCCATCTTCCAAAAAAAATCATGGAATCGTCCCTCGGAAATCTACACATCCAATTGGCCGGATCAAACTAGATGTTGCATTCGGCGCAGAATTCAACTACAGATGTGAATCTCTCGTGTTTGAGGTGGTCAAAATTAAGAGTCCATATCTGTTGGAAATATGCCCTAGAGGCAATAATAAATTAGTTATTATTATATTTCTTAGTTCATGATAATCGTTTATTATCCATGCTATAATTGTATTGATTGGAAACACAATACTTGTGTGGATACATAGACAAAACACTGTCCCTAGTAAGCCTCTAGTTGACTAGCTCGTTGATCAAAGATGGTCAAGGTTTCCTGGCCATAGGCAAGTGTTGTCACTTGATAACTGGATCACGTCATTAGGAGAATCACGTGATGGACTAGACCCAAACTAATAGACGTAGCATGTTGATCGTGTCATTTTGTTGCTACTGTTTTCTGCGTGTCAAGTATTTATTCCTATGACCATGAGATCATATAACTCACTGACACCGGAGGAATGCTTTGTGTGTATCAAACGTCGCAACGTAACTGGGTGACTATAAAGATGCTCTACAGGTATCTCCGAAGGTGTTAGTTGAGTTAGTATGGATCAAGACTGGGATTTGTCACTCCGTGTGACGGAGAGGTATCTCGGGGCCCACTAGGTAATACAGCATCACACATAAGCCTTGCAAGCAATGTAACTTAGTGTAAGTTGCGGGATCTTGTATTACAGAACGAGTAAAGAGACTTGCCGGTAAACGAGATTGAAATAGGTATGCGGATACTGACGATCGAATCTCGGGCAAGTAACATACCGAAGGACAAAGGGAATGACATACGGGATTATATGAATCCTTGGCACTGAGGTTCAAACGATAAGATCTTCGTAGAATGTGTAGGATCCAATATGGGCATCCAGGTCCCGCTATTGGATATTGACCGAGGAGTCTCTCGGGTCATGTCTACATAGTTCTCGAACCCGCAGGGTCTGCACACTTAAGGTTCGACGTTGTTTTATGCGTATTTGAGTTATATGGTTGGTTACCGAATGTTGTTCGGAGTCCCGGATGAGATCCAGGACGTCACGAGGAGCTCCGGAATGGTCCGGAGGTAAATATTGATATATAGGAAGTCCTGTTTTGGTCACCGGAAAAGTTTCGGGCTCATCGGTAGTGTACCGGGAGTGCTCGGAGGGGTGCCGGGGACCATCGGGAGGGGTGCCACGCCCCAAGGGGTCTCATGGGCTATGGGAAGAGATAAACCAGCCCCTAGTGGGCTGGAATAAGTTCCCACTAAGGCCCATAAGGTTTGAGAAGGAAAAAACACAAGGTGGAAAGAGTTTCCAAGTGGGAAGGTGGAATCCTACTCCAAGTAGGATTGGAGTAGGACTCCTCCACCTCCAATTTCGGCCAACCCTTGAGGGTTTGAGGCTGCCTCTTCCCTCCCCCTCCCTCCTATATATACTGAGGTATTAGGGCTGATTTGAGACAACTTTTGCCACGGCAGTCCGACCACATACCTCCACGGTTTTTCCTCTAGATCGCGTTTCTGCGGAGCTCGGGCGGAGCCCTGCTGAGATTAGATCACCACCAACCTCCGGAGCGCCGTCACGCTGCCGGAGAACTCATCTACCTCTCCGTCTCTCTTGCTGGATCAAGAAGGCCGAGATCATCGTCGAGCTGTACGTGTGCTGAACGCGGAGGTGCCGTCCGTTCGGCACTAGATCGTGGGACGGATCGCGGGACGGTTCGCGGGATTGTTCGCGGGGCGGATCGAGGGACGTGAGGACGTTCCACTACATCAACCGCGTTCACTAACGCTTCTGCTGTACGGTCTACAAGGGTACGTAGATCACACATCCCCTCTCGTAGATGGACATCACCATGATAGGTCTTCGTGCGCGTAGGAAATTTTTTGTTTCCCATGCGACGTTCCCCAACAATATCATGCTATTTTTGGACGACCAACTTATGCTCAGTTCAGGGCTCTACCTTGTTATATCTATCTCAAGCTTAAGATGTCATGGAAATGATGACGAGTTGATGGATATACTTCTCGCCCCTCGTTGGTTACCCAAGTGGAAGGTGGAGATGTAGTCAGCACCAGATTTCCCTTACACGGGGACTGTAAGGTTTATCGAACCAGGAGGACTCCGAGGATCAACAAGTAGGTGTTCGCTACTCTAGCGCTAGCAGAAGACGTGGACCTGCACACACAACCAGTAACTTTGCTCCCAACGAGTTCAGAGAGGTTGTCAATCTCTCCGGCCTTGTAGTTTGCAAAGGATCAAAACACAAGCGGGAATAGTGATAGTGATTGCAACGGAAAAGTAAATAAAAGTAGTAAATGATGGAGGTATAAACAATGGTGGTAATATGAACTAGAGTCCCATGATGTTCACTAGTGATGTCTCTCTCCCAAAAGACGATAAACAACTATGCTGGGTAAACAAATTACAGCGGGGAAATTGATAGAATTATAAACGCACCGCAATGCTAATCATGCTACTAGACAGTTAGCGGCTCAAAAGTAATGGGCATTATGCCAAGACAAGTAGATTGTTTATCGATCAACATATACTCTCTAATCATCTACCTTGAGATATCTATCCAGAACATCTCACTCGTATTAAGATGCGAGCCACACCCAAAGTGTAAACTCAAAGCAATGGACAACTGCATTAACGAACTTTGCGTGAGGTAAACAATCCTTGCAATCGTGGTCACAAGCACCGTTGTTTTCTCCCTAGTGGCAACAACACATCCCCTAGTCTCATGTTTTTATCACTCAAGCTAGACATCAGGGGGCATGAACCCACAATCATGCATAATGCTCCCTCTTGGAGTTACAAACTACTACTCAACCAAAGCAATAAAAAGTAACGGAGAACATGCATGAATTACTCAAGAACATAATATAAAAGGAGAACCAAATATATAACTCTTGACAATCTGAACATCATCTCATAATCCATCGGATCCCAGCAAAGGCAACATAGCAACAACCGGTAAATTACATAGATGCCTTGATCATGTAGGGAAGCTCACAAGGGCTAAGCATTGAAGCAAAAGATTGGAGAGAAGACATCACATAACTGCTGGTCATGGACTCATGGTCCAAGGAGGACTACTCACGACATGTTCGGGAAGCGTCCATGGTGGTGGAGAAGCTCCCGGAGGTCAATCCTCCCTCCGGCAGGGTGCCGAGAAGAGGTCTTCTGACGCTCCCGATCTCGGAAGCGCCGCGGCGGCGGAACGGTGGAGAAATTCGCGATTCTGGATATATCATTAGGGTTTTCTAGAAGAGAGGTAAATATAGGCCGAAGGAGGGCACCAGGGAGTGGACCCTCCAGCCAGGCGGCCTGGTGGCGCGGCCAGGAGGGAGGCCGCGCAGGGTGGCCGTCTGGGCATGGCCTGCCCCCCCTATGGCCCACCTTGATGCCTCGTGAAGCTTCCGTCACGCTGATTTTTATATATTTTTCTCAGAATTTTTGGGGCTTTGTAAATTGGGCTAAAAATCCCTACAAAAAAGACATCAGCAGACATAAACTGGCACTGGGTGCACTGAGTTAGTAGGTTAGTCCAAATATGTGTAAAAGGTATAAAAGTGTAGCAAAACATATAACAATGTCACCCAAAAGAGCATGGAACTAGAAGAAATTATAGATACGTTTGGGACGTATCAACATCCCCAAGCTTAATTCCTGCTCGTCCTCGAGTAGGTAAATGATAACACAAATAAATTTTGTGGTGACATGCTAGCACACATATAAGAACTTCAAAGTAAAGCAAGTAAGATATGCAATTCAAGTCAAGACAATAACAAGCAAGAGTCTATATTTAGTATTGAAAATAGCAAAGTAAGAACATAAAGGTGCAAGAGCTCTCGCTGTTCGTGACTCGAATGTCTCCAAATGGTTTTTGCGTGCAAGAAGTGGGAGATGGGTTTATAGCATAAAAATATTTTAATTGAGAACTCAATCTACTAAACCTTCACACTTGGTCTCCTTCGGAATCTTATTTTGACTCATCCCCAGACCAGTAGTCAGGCACAAGTTAAAATGATCCTCTCCCTTTCGACTTTGAGCACTCATGCAATGGATGAGCGCAAGCAAGATATGTTGGCACTTATGATGGCAAAGAGAATAATGATGGGTAAGGAAGACAAAAAAGGTGTGGACGGATCACATCAATGAGGACAACCATAGGCGAGAGAAAGCCAAATGATTGATATGATGTGAGGAGTAGGGATTTCCATGCAATGGATGCACACATGAGCTAAGGTAAGCTCTCCAATGGAACTAGTGGGGGTGCATCCAACTTGCTTTCTCATGAAGACCTAGAGCTCATTTGAGGATGCTCATCATTGGAATATACAAGCCAAGTTCTATAGTGTAAGGGTCCCCACATAGTTATGCATGAATGATAATCTCTATGGAGTACAAATATAACAATGGAGTACGAGTGTGGATCTTTCAAAAGGAATAGTAGTGTTGCCCCCTTCTCTCTTTTTATTTCTTTTTTTATTCTTTTCCCCTTTTTGTTTTTTTGTGGCCTCTTTGGCTCTTTCTATTTATCTCTCATTTGTCCTCTTTGGGATCTTTTCATGTGTCCTATTTTGGGATCTTTTAATTTGTCCTCTTTGGGATCTTTTCCTCACTTAAGGGCAACACTTTATATTTTACAAGAATAAAAAGAAGATCTTCACACTTTATAAGAGGTACTCAACATAAAGACAAATGAAAGCTATCATGATGTATTCAAATGTATGTCTCTACCAGTGCAGCAGGATATGCAATGAAACTAGCGTGTCATATAGCAATAATAAGGGCAAGGCCCAACTAGCATGCGACTCCTCGTTCAAGAAAAAGCATCTATGACATGAAGATCAAGTCATGAGATGGTGGGTGTTGCATGGCAATGTATCTCGGAAAGGCTATGGAAATGCCTTAATAGGTAGGTATGGTGGTTGTTTTGAGGAAAGATATAATGAGGCTTATGATGAGAGAGTGTATCATGCCAAGGGTTTGGATGCACCGACAAAGTTTGAACCAACTCTCAAGATGAGAAAGGGCAATGCACGGTACCAAAGAGGCTAGCAAAATATGGATGGTGGAAGTGCCAACAATCTAATACTCGCATTAGTCCGAAGAACTCATGCACTTATTATCGGTAACTCTGTATCTAGTCAGGAGATTCACAAAGAGACAAGTACCCCGAGGAGGAGTGTTTGGGGGTTTGGTTATCCTTGCGCATCCTCGACCCATGATAACATGAGGGTACTCTATATATTCCAACCCCTCGAGAGGTTAGCGATCCATCTAGTAGCTAGAGTTCTCAACTAATTTTTAATTTTTGAAAATACACACGATTTCCTAAAATACGACACCTATCACTAATAGGCTCAAGCTCTTGACATCAATAGTCCAAACATTACTCAAATCAATACCTCAAAACAATTGCAAGTTACTACTATACTTAAATAGCAACCTCATTACCTACTCATGCAAGACACACAACTCAGTGCAACAAGCTAACTCTCTAAACAAGATAAGCATGATAACTCAAGAGAGTTCCAAATGAAACCTAAATAAAAGCTCTTAAAAAGATAAAGCATGAAAACTAAGAGCTAAGCATGACAACAACTATGAAAAGATAAAGAACACATAAAAGGATAAGCATGAAAACCTATGTTGTGTTCTAGGGTGGAGTGGAGCGTGTTTCTCTCCCAAACAAAGAAGGATAGGTTGCAACTTGTTATGAACAGCAAGAAAAACTAAAAAGTAAAGAGTGGGACGCTCCAAGCATAGCACATAACATATGAAGTGATAAAAATATAGCATGGAGAAGGACGAACTGATGATTTTTATGGAGAAGGGGATGCACGGGGGCATCCCCAAGCTTAGACGCTTGAGTCTCCTTGAATATTTCTTGGGGGTGCACGGGGGCATCCCCAAGATCGAGCGCTTGACACTCCTGGATCTTCTTTCATCATCTTCCATCGCATACTTGAAAACTCCCTTCATACAAAACTCATCATAAGCTGGTAAGAGTGGTTAGTGCCCATAATAAAATAATGTATTCTCTACTGGAAATAAAGATTTTCATGAAGAGCTACTGTTTCTCAAGATTGCCAAAAGGTTTCTGCAAATAAAAAGTAAGCTTAAGATTTGCAAAACAATGAAAACGCAAAAGAGGGCAGAATCTGGGAAAAACAGACTAGCAGGTAGTAAATAATTTTTTCGGGGCACTTCTGCAACTCAAATCAAAAAACTCAGAACAGACGCCAGAAATAAAATTATATAGAGCATACTGTCAAAACAATTCAGATCAAAAAGATGATCTAGTGATTTTTGGCAAATTTTTACGTCAAGCAGACAGAATCTGTTTCTCGACAGCATGTCACAACTTTTGAACTTTCTTGCAATCAGAGGCTAAAACTTGGCACAAAGCTTGAAAATAAAGATACAATGATGTTGATATAGTAGTAACAAGCATCAAGACCACTAAAACTAAAAGTAAAAACAAATTGGGTTGCCTCCCAACAAGCGCTTTCTTTTATGCCTTTAAGCTAGGCATGATGCAAAAAGATCAAGTTGTATCAATTGAACCGTCACAAAGATCATCAACATGCTCTTCAATAGTACAAATAATCTTAAGAGGACTCTCAAAGAGAGGACTAGTGGCAAAACTTCTAGGAACAAAAGCAAAGGTAGTAAGACCAATTGGAATTTCATTTCTAATTCTATTTAAGAGAGGTATCTCTTCCAAGGTCTTCAGAGTTTCAACACCCTTAGCAATAGGTATACTCGTTTTGGGTTGAGGAACCTTGGGTACGTGAACAAACTTAGGTCCCTTACTTGCAGGGGTTTCTACCTTTTTAGTCTTGATGGAGGATAGAGTAGTTCCTAAAGTTTCAATAATATCCTCGATCTTATCAATCCTAGAAGGATCCATATCATGGGATTTAAGGGTCTGCAAAGTTTTGTAAATTTTGTGCATGGAGCTATCAAGTCCATTTAAGTTCCCTTGAATCCTATGATCTACTTCATTTATTTTATCCATGCTTGGCATTTCTAGCTCTATATTCTCAAGTTTACTCATAATGTGAGCTAAAGTGATATCAACCTTTATGTCAACGATAGGTGGGATTCCGACAAGATTTTCCATAACGTTAAGAGCCCCCAAACGGGAGCTTCTAAGAAATTCCCACCTATTGTTGTATCTAGAACAAACCTATTCTAGAAGTAATACCAACATAAAAGTTTCTAAGCAAAATAGTGGTGGATTGCTTCTTGGTGGCTCTATCTTGAGAATCTTTAATTCTATACCAAGCATCTTTCAAAATTTCTCCATTCCTTTGATGGAAATCTAGGTCCTCAGATTCCCTCAAAGCATCAAACCCTAACATGCTGGACTAAGCAGATAGGACAACTAAAAGCAAATCAGCTAATTTTTTTGTGGTTTTTGGTCTAAGACTCTAAAGCAAAAAAACTAGAAAGCAAACTAACAAGACTAAAAAGCAAAGGTAAAAGATAGTGTGCAACTCCCCTATCTTGAAGACTGGAGTCCCCGGCAATGGCGCCAGAAATTTGCTTGATGACGAGTTGATGGATATACTTCTCGCCCCTCGTTGGTTACCCCAAGTAGAAGGTGGAGATGTAGTCAGCAGAAGATTTCCCTTAGACGGGGACTATAAGGTTTATCGAACCAGGAGGACTCTGTCATGCCCAAGATGCGACCCTATCCTCAATTTGGCACGAGGGCCTCGTCAGGGATAGGAGCGCATCTCGTCGTGTCGCAAGAATGGATATCATTACAAGTACATGTACTGAAAAGAAGAGATATATGGAATTGGCTTACACTCGCCACAAGCTACATCAGAGTCACACGAGGGCCTCGTCAGGGATAGGAGCGCATCTCGTCGTGTCGCAAGAATGGATATCATTACAAGTACATGTACTGAAAAGAAGAGATATATGGAATTGGCTTACACTCGCCACAAGCTACATCAGAGTCACATCAGTACATTACATAATCATCAAGAGTAAGAGCAGGGTCCGACTACGGACGAAAATAAACGACAAAAGAAGAACGACGTCCATCCTTGCTATCCCAGGCTGCCGGCCTGGAACCTATCCTAGATCGATGAAGAAGAAGAAGAAGAGGCAACTCCAAATGTACAATCAACGCGCTCGCGTCAAGTAACCCTTACATGTACCTGCAACTGGTGTTGTAGTAATCTGTGAGCCACAGGGGACTCAGCAATCTCATTTCCAAAGGTATCAAGACTAGCAAAGCTTAATGGGTGAGGTAAGGTTAAGTGGTGAGGTTGCAGCAGCGGCTAAGCCTATATTTGGTGGCTAAACTTACGAGTACCAGAAATAAGAGGGGGAAGAACTACGCATAGCGGACGTGAACTACAAATGATCAAATGAATGATCCTGAACACCTACCAACGTCAGACATAACCCCACCGTGTCCTCGATCGGAGAAGGAACTCACGAAAGGGACAGTCACGGTTACGCACACAGTTGGCATATTTTAATTAAGTTAACTTCAAGTTATCTAGAACCAGTGTTAAACAAAGTTTCCACGTTGCCACATAACCGCGGGCACGGCTTTCCGAAAGATTTAACCCTGCAGGGGTGCTCCAACTAGTCCATCACAAATTACCACAAGCCGCATAGAAATCCTCAATCACGAAGCTCGCGATCTCGTCGGATTCCCTAGTGGGAAACCTCAACTCTGAGATTACCCAAAGCATCACCGGAATCCCGATGCACAAGATATCTCGTCAAAGGTAAAACTAATCCAGCAAGGCCGCCCGACGTGTCGATGATCCCGATAGGAGTCTGTACCCCGTTCTCAGGACACGACGGATAAGCGAAGCGTACGGGTACCAAACCTCGAGTTTCCTCGCGGTGGCCCCACACGGTGCTCTGTTTTGGACCAACACTCATGAGGAGCACTGGCCCGGGGGTTGATTAAAATAGTCCGCGGGTGCCGGCGGGTCCCTATGCATTATTATTAGGTTATTAGGCAAATGTAGTACCAAAGTTGGGCCTTGCCAGACCAGCTTTAATCTAAAGCAAATTATCAAGGGGGTCCCCATAACAACCCCGATCGTGTTAGGAGCACTCATTTATGGAACATAACACCGGTAGCCGGTAACTAAGGGGGCAAAGGTGGAACAAAACACCAGGCTAGAAAGGCCGAGCCTTCCACCTTTTACCAAGTATATAAGTGCATTAAATTAAATAGCATTTAATATGGTGATATAACAAGGAACCCATGGTTTCACATGGAAGCAATGCACCCGCAACTAGCAACGCTAACACAGGGTTAAGCAAGCGGTAACATAGACAATCAGTGGTTTGCTAGGTCGAACAGGTTGAAGGTTAACATGGCATTGTTGAGAGGCTGGTATTTAACATGTGGTAGGCAACGACACATAATCGATAGAAGCGATAAAACTAGCATGGCAATGATAGTAATGGTATCTAGGGAAATGGTCATCTTGCCTGAGATCCCGCTTGGAAGAAGAATGCCTCCGTGAAGCAGACGAACCGACGTAGTCGAACGGGTCCTCACAATCCGGCACACTGCAGAACTCTATCGAGACGAAGCAAACCGGAAACACAAATCAACACACGAAATTCACCACACGATGCACAACACATATTATGCATGAGCAGCTGAATACATGCAAGTCACGGCATGACAAATCACACAATCAATCACTACACATTAAGTGAAGTTCAATATGCAACGGGTTGCATATTGACGAAACTCCACATAGGAATTATTTAGTTCACTCCTGGTTAGGTACACGGCAATATTAAATGTGATTAAACATGTCAAGAGGTGAAGCGTAATTAATCTACCTATCTAGGCATTTTAAATGAGGTCGGAAATGACATATAGCATCTCCGAGACGACCTCACATGTTAATTTACAATTCTGTCCAGATCTGAACTAATGCATTTAATTAGTTGTTAAACATCAAAACAAATAGGTTCACGTGATTCTACGCGTCATTTCAAGCAATCTACACATAAAGAACATCTCCAACGAAGCTACGATCAAAAGTTACAAGCACCGCAAGATATGATGGCATGAATGCAATATGTGTGCAACGACGGTCACGAGCACTTCAAAACATACAACCAGCAAGATAAAATGAAACTACATGAGATTCTAAGAAAGTTTCATGTAGGACACGATCAAATCGGAGCTACGGATCAAAAACTGCGAGCAAAACAAGAAATGACTACAATCTGCCAAAATTAGCCACATAGCATATTCTACGCCCCACAACTACGAGCTACACAACTCCGATAAACTCAAGCAAGGCATAGCACGAAAGAGGGCAAGAAGCACTACTACAAACAACTAACAACAACTAGCATGGCAGCAAGGAGCACTAGGTAAAGAAGACACAAAATGGCATCTCACACACTATTTCAGACTTAGTGAAAATAACACCTCATGAAAGTGCAGTTTTCAGCCTGAAGGCATATTAACAGCAGCAAAACCATAAGCTACAGGACTCCAAATGGCATGAAAATTTACAGCATGCTAGAGAAACACAAGGGGTACAACTAACTCCATTGGACCAACCTCAAAAGAGCTACAGATCACAAGATGCAAGCAAGACAAGACAGCAATAAAATATAACAGATTCCAGACTTAGAAATATTTCAGCTCCTCCAAATCAGCACTATTTCTAGCAACTTGAGGGCAATCAAAACACCCCTAAACATGCATTTCTAATGCAACTAAAAATACCAGGGGCTAGTCTAAACATCTAAGAAGAACTCCCTAGTTGACAACTAATTCAAATGAGGCACGGAATAAATCTTACGAATTAAACAAAAGGGCAACATAGCAAATATCTCGCGAACTAACTTGCTCTAATGCTAAAACTAATTGCACATATAAAATATGTAGGGTTTGCAACACAAAATAATGCCGCACATAAATGCGAGAAAAATAACCTATACGCGGGAAAATAAATTACCGGCAAATCCCTATACGTAAAAAGACAATTGACCGCTCTAAAAATACATGCAAAAATGATTCCTAAAACGTGGACATTTAATCTACGATATACGGGCTATGCGAACACGCACGTTAAATTTATACGGGCTACATCCTATTGGGACAGCACGTGTTTCTAGGCATACGGTGCGCTAACCGACGTCAAACAAGCATGCAAGTTGTGAAATCGTGTTCTACGCGCAAAACTACCCTAAAACCATATACAACATGCCTCGTTCCGACATACGGAATATAAGTTATGGGGGTTCTAATATATGTCAAAATCCTGAAATTATCTAAACCGAAAAATAATTCCTATAAAAGTTACTGGGTCGAAACTGAGGCGTAAAAAAATAACTAAGAGGCGCCTATGCGTAAATAAATAAAATAAAAAAGGGGCTGGGGATCTCACCTAGCGGGCCTCCACTTGGGCCGGCCTGGTGCTGCTGGTCAACGGGGCCGGGAGGGAGAGGCGAGGCGGTGGGCCGACGAGGCCAGCTGGGCCTGGGGGCGCGGCGCTGGCGAGCGGGGCGACTGGGCCGGCTGCTGGGCCATCGATGCCCACGTGCGGTCAACGCGCTCGAGCCGACGCTCGATCCCGATCTGGAACGCGGCTGCGACGGAAACCGGCGCTGGAGGAGTGGCGGCCGACGGGAGGCGGCGGCAGGAGGCTGCTGCCGGCGGGACCGGGGACTGGCGCAAGACGGCAGCCCGATCTGGCGGCGCAGAAGGTGCTGGCGCAGGCGGCGGCCGACACGAAGGAGCACTGGCTCCGGCGGGATCCGGCGGCTCCGGCTGCCGGATGCGGCACGGGCGGCTCCGGGGCGCAGGCGGCCCGTTCCGGTGGGACTGGCCGGCGGCATGGGGCGCGGGAGGCGCGCGCGGTGGCTGGCGGCGGCGCGAGGGGAGCCAGGGCACGGGAGGCGGCTGCCGGCGGCGGATGGGCCTCGCCCGGGCCCGATCTGGGCTCGGCGGGCCCGTGGCGGCTGGGAAGGTGAGAGGCTGCGCGGCTAGGGTTTGAGGGGCGCGGATCCCGAGGGGAATTAGGGTTTGCTGTCTAAACATGCACAGGGGCTGTATATAGGCAAAAGGGGGGGCTAGGTTAACCGAAATCGCGCTCCGGATCCAACCGTGGGGTCGGATTCGAACAATTCCGCACGCGGGAATAGGTACGTGGCCGCGTAGAGTGGATACGCGGAGACGAGAGGGAGAACGTGCGGCGCGGCAACGCATTTTAAAACACCGACAGACGTCCGACGAATAACCGGAGACGGTGCCGCTACGGTCGACCGTTCGGGTACCAGACGGACTCCGATCGCGACGAAATTCGACAGGTGGCCTAGCTATAAAAATAATAATACCGCACGACAAGTTCCAGCTCAATCGGAGAAAGTTTTATACACGCTTTAAAAACAGGCTTACGACGATGCCACGGGCGCGTGCGAGTGCGGTCGGGCTCAGAACGGACAACTACGAGAACCGGCAACTAACAGCGGATGCAAGTTTTGAAAACGGGCGGCAACGGAGACGCCGATGCAATGCGGATGATGTGAATGATGCAATGATGATGAGACAAATGAAAATACCCACACGACGAAAACGGAAAGAAAAGGGAATCTTCTGGAATGTCGGCATCGGGCTGTCACAGACTCCAAGGAGCAACAAGTAGGTGTCCGCTGCTCTGGCGCTAGCAGAAGACGTGGACGTGCACACACAACAAGTAACTTTGATCCCAATGAGTTCGGAGAGGTTGTCAATCTCTCCGGCCTTGTAGTTTGCAAAGGATCAAAACACAAGAGGGAATATTGATAGTGATTGCAACAGAAAAGTAAATAAAAGCAGTAAATGATGGAGGTGTAAACAATGGTGGTAATATGGACCAGAGTCCCATGATGTTCACTAATGATGTATCCCTCCCAAAAGACGATAAACAACTATGTTGGGTAAACAAATTATAGTTGGGCAATTGAAAGAATTATAACCGCACCGCAATGCTAATCATGCTACTAGAAAGTTAGAGGCCCAAAAGTAATGGGCAGTACGCCAAGACAAGTAGACCGTTTATCCATCAACATCTACTCTCTAATCATCCACCTTGAGATATCTATCCAGAACATCTCGCTGGTATTAAGTTGCGAGCCCCACCTAAATTGTAAACTCAAAGCAACGGACAACTACATTAACGAACTTTGCGTAAGGTAAACAATCCTTGCAACCGTGGTCACAAGCACCGTTGTTTTCTCCCTGGTGGCAACAACACATCCTCTAGTCTCATGTTTCTGTCACTCAAGCTAGACATCAGGGGCATGAACCCACAATCATGCATAACGCTCCCTCTTCGAGTTACAATCTACTACTCGGTCAAAGCAACTGAAAACATGCATGAATTACTCAAGAACATAATATAAAAGGAGAACCAAATATGTAACTCATCACAATATGAACATAATCTCATAATCCATCAGATCCCAGCAAACGCAGCATAGCAACAATAGGTAAATTACATAGATGCCTTGATCATGTAGGGCAGCTCACAAGGGCTAAGCATTGAAGCACAAGATTGGAGGGAAGACATCACATAGCTACTCGTCATGGACTCATGGTCCAAGGAGGACTACTCACGGCACGTACGGGAAGTGTCCATGGTGGTAGAGAAGCTCCTGGAGGTCAATCCTCCCTCCGGCAGGGTGCCGGGAAGAGGTCTTCTGACGCTCCCGATGTCGGAAGCGCTGCGGCGGCCGAATGGTGGAGAAATTCGCGATTCTGGATATATCATTTGGGTTTTCTGGCGGAGAGGTAAATATAGGCCGAAGGAGGGCACCAGGGGGTGGACCCTCCACCCAGGCAGCCTGGTGGCGCGGCCAGGAGGGAGTCCGCGCAGGGTGGCCGCCTGGGCAGGGCCTGGCCCCCCTCTGGCCCACCTTGATGCCTCATGAAGCCTCCGTCATGCTGATTTTTATATTTTTTTCTCGGAATTTTTTGGGGCTCTATAAATTGGGGTAAAAGTCCGTGCAAAAAATACATCAGCAGACAGAAACTGGCACTGGGTGCACTGCGTTAGTACATTAGTCCAAATATGTGTAAAAAGGTATAAAAGTGTAGCAAAGCATATAACAGTATCACCCAAAAGAGCATGGAACAAGCAGAAATTATACATACATTTGGGACGTATCGGGAAACACGGTACCATCATAGTTGATGGGAGTCGAAAGTTCTCCCAAGAGTGCAAGGAAGGGGATACAACTTATGCACAGACAATTTGTGATGCAAAGAAATTAAAGTATTACAAAGCCAATGTTGACCCGACCGACATGACTTCTTAAGAAGCCCACCATAGAATCTAAACCCGCACTCAAGTTCAAGTCGGCTGAAGATACCAAGCAAGTGGATTTCACTCGTGGTGATTCTTCTCAATAGTTCACTACCGGGAGAGGGTTGGATCCCAACTAATAAAGCACTCTCATCGAGTTCATCCGTGAGAATCAAGACATATTTGCATGGAAACCTTCTAACATGCCTCGTGTACCAAGGGAACTCGCCGAGAACCACCTTAATGTTGATCCTAAGATGGAAATTGTTTGTCAATTCCTCCGCCGTTTTAACGAGGAGAGGCGGAAAGCTATTGGTGAAGAAGTAGCCCCGGTCCTAGCTTTCGGGTTCATCGTTGAAGTTTTTCACCCATAGTGGTTGGCAAATCCAATGCTTATTTTGAAAAAGAACGGCACTTGGCGTATGTGTGTTGATTACACAGATCTCAACAAAGCCTTCCCCAAAGATCCATTTTCTCTTCCTCACATTGATCAGATCATTGACTCCACAGCCGGATGTGAGCGCATGTGTTTTCTGGATGCTTATTCTGGTTATCATCAGATCAAAATGGATGTTGAGGATCAAGAGAAGACGACTTTCATCACCCCTTTTGGAGCTTTCTTCTATGTCTCCATGCCTTTTGGGCTTAAGAGCGCGGGGGCTACTTATCAGCGTTGTGTTCAGAACTGTTTACACATTTAAATTGGATGCAACGTTCATTCTTATGTCGATGATATTGTGGTGAAGTCCCAGAAGAAGGAGACTCCGATGGATGACCTCAAGGAAACATTTGACAACCTTGTATATACAATATGAAGCTTAACCCGACCAAATGCGTCTTTGGCATAGGTGCAAGCAACTTACTCGGATTCTTGGTTTTGGAGCGTGGCATCGAAGATAACGCGGAGAAAATCAATGCGGTGACTTCTCTATCTAAGCCAACAAACATCAATGATGTATAGCGCATGTCAGGTCGTATAGCAGCCTTGAGCCAGTTTATAAGCCGCATTGGTGGAAAAGGCGATCACTCTTTATTAGTTGCTCAAGAAGCCTAATAATTTTGTCTGAACGGATGCCGCCAACAACGCGTTTGAAGCTTTAAAGAAGGAATTGGTTGAGCCACCTCTTTTAGCCACCCACATTGACAAAGAGCCTATGCTCGTGTACATTTCTGCAACTAATAAAGCACTGAGTGTTGTAGTTGTTGTTGAGCGCAAGGAGGCATAGAAGGAATATCTAATGCAAAGACCTATCTATTCTGTGAGTGAAGTTTTGACCTTATCAAAGAAGCGATATCCACATTGGCAGAAGTTGGTTTTTGGTGTCTTCATAGCTAGTCGTAATCTCAAGCATTACTTCGAGGAACATCCAATGACAGTGTTAAGTTTAGCTACTCTGGGATATATCGTCCAAAACAAAGAGGCTACATGCCGGATTACTAAATGGGTCATCATGCTTGGACCACATCAGGTCAAGTATGTGCCCCGGACAACCATTAAGTCCCAAGCTCTCGTGGATTTCATCAATAATTGTACTGATTTACAAATTCCTGAAGAAAAGCCAGATAACACATACTCGACAATACACTTTGATGGGTCAAGGCAGCTGGAAGGCTCGGGGGCTGGAGTTATCTTATCTTCCCTTCGAGGTGACAAATTATGTTATGTCTTGCGTCTTATGTTTCCTTGCACTAACAATGTATCCGAGTATGAAGCTCTCCTTCATGGGATATGTATGGCCAAGGAGATAAACCTGAGTTGGGTCAGATGTTTGGGCGACTCAGATTTGGTGGCTCAACAAGTATGAGGGACTTGGGACTCCAAGGACCCTCCCATGGAGGCTTATCGACGAGTAGTCACAGTTATTGCACGTCATTTTCAAGGTTATCAAGTTGATCACATTGACCACCAGCTCAATGAAGCTGCACATGCCTTGTCCAGACTTGGCTCTCACCATAAGCCGTTGCCACCCAATGTTTTCCTTGATGTACTTTACAATCCTTCAGTCAAATTGCCATCAGAGGAGGGTATTGATATCCTAGATCCTGAGGCACAACTCGTGGCGTCTCTTCACGCAATTCCTGATTGGACCATACCATATTTGGCACACTTGACATGAGGCGAGCTCCCTCATGAGGAAATCATCACCAGAAAAATTGTCAGACATTCCAACTCCATGACCATTGTCAATGGCGAGTTACACCGTTGAAGCGTCATCGGTGTATTTCAATGTTGTGTTTCTCCTCCTGAAGGCCAAGAAATTCTTAATGAAATCCAAGCTGGAGATTGTGGTCATCATGTTGGCTCAAGGTAGTTGCTGGCAAAGGCTTATCCCCATATTTTTTACAGGGTTACCGCTCATGTTGATGTAGAAGACATCGTACGAAAGTGTGATGGCTGTCAGAAGTTTGGAATACAAGCTCATGTTCCGGCTCAAGAATTGTGGATGATTCCAATAACTTGGTCGTTTGCAGTTTGGGGACTCGATATGGTGGGACCTTTAAAAATGTTGTCACATAAGAAGACACACCTTCAGGTTCAAGTGGATAAATTCACCAAGTGGGTTGAAGCAGAGCCGATCAGTAAGTGTGATGTTGAGACTCTGGTGCAATTCGTGAAAAAGTTGATTTATCGCTACAGTTACCCACATAGCATCATCATCAATAATGGTACAATCCTTTCTAAAGGAGCTCTCGAGGTGTTTTGCCAACGAGCACATATTTGGCTTGCTCTTGCATCAGTAGCACAACCGCAATCAAACGGGTAGGCCGAGCGGGCCAACCAAGAAATCTTGGGTGAAATCGAACCCTGGCTAATGGTTCCTCTGGAGCGAACATTGGGTTGCTCGATAGAAGAACTTCTCTCAGTGGTTTGGAGCATACGCACTACTCCCAATCGATTCACACGCTATACACCATTTTTCCTAGTTTATGGAGTAGAAGTTGTGTTACCAAGTGATATTAGACATGACTCTCCTAGAGTTGCAGCCTATGTTGAAACACACAATGAACAAGCTTGACAAGACGCCCTTGATGCATTGGACAAAGAACGTGACCTCGCCGCTTCACAATCAACCATATATCAACAAGACATACGTCGTTATCACAACCGTAGAGTTCGCAGCTGAACTTTCCAGGAAGGCGACTTAGTGCTCCGCTTGATTCAAGATCAAACAGACAAGCACAAGCTATCACCACCATGGAAAGGGCCCTTTGTCATCAGCAAAAAACTTCAACGATGGCTCATATTATCTTATTGACATAAGTGAGCACAAGAAATCACTTACCTCAGAGGAAGAAACAAACATGCCTTGGAACATTGCTCATCTTCGGCCTTACTACACTTAGAGCCACTAGCTCCTCAACATTGTACATATCCATGTAGCAATATTTGTGTTCAATATAATAAAGCCGACACCCCCGAAACTTGGGGTCTATGTCGTTTCAGATACAAAATTGTCCGAGTTTTTATTCTTTGAAACACATCCCACTTGGGGGCTCCCGACTCAACGAGTTAGCCAGTGATAATTTCCCTCTTGACAAGGCTATAAGCCAAATACAACAAAAATATGGTTAAACCTGCCTGTTTGCAAGATGCCTCTTGGAACAAGGTTACCTCGTGTACTCTCAGTAAGTCAATCCTTAGGGACCCTGAACTTATCCTGGTTAGAACACACTTATGTCACGTGAGAGCCGACAAATCAGAAAGCGAGGATACTCCTTGGCCTCATGAGGTGCTTTCTTTGAAACTTGGTTAAACCTGCCTGTTGGCATCATGCGACTCCGACCTCGTGTACTCTAGGATAAGTCGTGTCCAAACTTATCCAGGTTAAAACATCGATTGGGTCATGTGAGGGCCGTCTTACGGAGAGCGAGGATAAATGAGTGGCTATCATGCTAATTTCATTGAGGTAAGATTCCAGTCTCACAAATTGATTTACATCATTGAGCTTATAAAGCCGGCTCATACATATACATTATTTCAAATTCTTACTGCAGCAATTTCATATTTTCACTCATATATTGACTACCAAGCTATTACACTATTTCACAAAGATGATGAGTTGTTTTCTTGGACAAAATTATGGTCGGCTCATTCATAGAATTACTAGGTTATTCTACTGGGTCCAAGATAACCAATTATTTTTTTGTTCGAGATATCAGAGGAATATTAATTTTGGCAGCCTATCCCGTGCAAACAAAAAGGGGTGGCTTATCACAAAGTCAAACAAAGCAAAGGCAGATTGACGAATATCATAAACAGACTTGAAAGTCGAATTTTCTCGTGCATCATGGCACACCAGGCGTGTAAAAGTTACTACCCATATTACAAGATCTCGGGAGCTACAAAAAATATCAATTTTTTCACACCGACGGTAATAAAGGTTACTCCTGGTCAGCGGCTTGTGCGGTCTCTCCTTCAGCCGGCTTGTCTTGATGTTATGTGCCTAGATCTGCACCAGCCGGCTCATTGTCATCAGCTTTCTGGTACTTGTCAAGCCACCCAATGGAGCATAAAGCTAAAATTCTAAAGTGCCAACAACAATGACAAAGGAACCAACATCAGGGAAAAGTGGTCGATTACGATGAGGAGGAACGATTTCAAATGGCTGGTCTTGTGGAGCACTTATGCGATGATTATCCATATCATAAGCAGTATGATACCTCTTGATGTTCATCTTGTTGGCAAGAACAGTTGCGAGGGGGCGAGTCTCCTTCATGCACTTAGAAAAAGCTTCCCTCATCAATTTTGAGTCGTCCGCCTTTAATTCTGGAAAACCATTGGCGGTTGCTTCAACGTCAAACTCGGGGACATAAGCCTTGGCACGAGCAAGCGCCAACTTTGCCTCTCTCCGAGCTGCAGATCTCTTATATTCGTCGATCCATTGAAGAACTGTTGGCAGTTGCTTAAGCATGTCCTTAATGTTTAAAGGCGGGTCATGCAAATCCTTGGCCGCCCTGGTGGAAGCAAGAGACCCAATGAACATCTGCTCAATGTAAGTAAAGATAGCCTTCAACTTCACAATAGGCGTCTGGACCCCATTAACATCTTTTCGTCCTACAAAACAATGAACAAGAATATAAGCGGGAAAAATATTTCAACCTGGAATTTAAGAGAGTGGTCCATGCATCATACCAAAAATGGCGGTGATCATGTCATTCAGTTGTTTTGTGAGACTCCATAAATCTTGTGTGAGAGGTTCAAGTCGGTTTTCCTCATCCACAACACGTTGCAACAAGGCGGCTTTTTCTTTGTCAAAATCTATCTTGCTTTGCTCAAGGAGATCTCTCGCCTGTTTCTTCTCAACTTCAAGGCGGGTTACCGTTTCCTCTGCAATGGTATTTAGTTTCTTTTATTCTACAATTTTCCTTTGAAGACCGACTGCAGCGGACTCTCAATGTTTCAGTGATTCGTGCAAAATATCATAAAAGCTATAAGTACAAGTTTTGAGCCCCTCGAAAGAAAGGCGATTCAACACTGGGGGGCTACATGAGTTTTAAAAACACGGATTATATTGTGTAAACTCCCATGCAGCTGCAAGCAATCCTCATGACACTTGGGGGCTAATGCACCGCTTTCTTTCTCCTACAATTAAAAGACCCGACCATCTCAAAGAGAAAAGCCAGCTCTTGGGGGCTACGTCATGTGAGTTTCTTTACGAAATATAAAAGTACATATAAAACTCCCGAATCACTGCAGGCATTCGACCCGGCACTTGGGGGCTACGACATTCAGTTCGATTAACAAATTTAAGGGTCTACATTAAAGACCAAGCTATCTTATGGGGACAACGTGGCCCTTGGGGGCTACAATCAACAATGGTTGATATTTCTAAAGGAAGTACCGGCTCATTACAATAATGACCCGACCCTTGGGGGCTACTAATGGTTCTTCACACAATTTTACAAAGATCCAATTCACTACTTATGTGTACTGAATTAGCTCTTGAGGGCTACGGAGGTATATTCAATGAGTAAGGAGCAATTTTTTTACCTCATATTTGGTCTTCATGATGTTGACCAAGTTCGCTTCAAAATCCCGGCTCTCACATAGCCGGGTCACATATTGCTGATATAATCCTTGGAGAACAAGTTTTCAATTTCGGGAAGCTCAACTTTGCTTTCCCTTTCACTTCATATGTTGAGTCGTCCTTGGACACAACCTTGATTATAATGGTTGATGGGCTAGGGGCCTAAAAAGAGTGGCCAGTAACAACTACTTCTGTATTGTCCAAGCCGACTGATGGAGTAATATCATCCATACGAGCAACCGGACTTGAAGGAGCATTTGAGTTGGAAGCTTGCACGACTGGCTCATTAGAGGCGCCTTGATTATCACCAATTGCTTCCTTTGGTAGCTGGCTCACTTGTGGGAGTCATCTCTATATTAACAGCTAGTCCAACATTCAAAGACGGGTCACCTTGAACAGACGGCTCAATTCGAGCCGTTGCTTCACCATGAGAAGGATTTTGGATATTCTTTTCCCCAGTAGTGGAAGAAGGTTCACCCGCATTTGACCTAACACAGGCCTTGGCTCTGCAGATCACCAAAATAAGGTTACCAAGTTAAGTAAAAGAGTGATGATGTGGTCAACAAAGGACGACTTAAATATAAAAGCTTACCTACGATTGATAGTGAAAGTCGTAAGTTAAGTCACAGTTGAATCACCAGATGAAGGAGACGACTCCTAGAAATAAAGTGAATTAGACGGACTAAGGGGTTGTTTGAAGAGACCATCTTGAGGATGATAAATGGTTGGACTATGGGGCACCTCTTAGCGTTGCTTGTGAGTTGGTGGCTCTAAGATGATGGACAACTCTCCAGAGCAACTCCAGGTTTTGCCTTTTTGAAGCACGTGTTGATCCCGCTTCAAAGAAAGTTGGGATCTAAGTAAGCAGCTCGATGTGAAAACTTAAACTTTCCGACGGCCCGTCTTATTTTGTTTACAACACATGTTTCCGAAGAACTGGATGAGATTGAAATTACCTCAACATTGCCGACTTGACTAGTCTCGGTGTTATCCTGATAAAAGGATGTATCAAGAAGTTCGATAAACAAGCGACCAAGAGAATCAAGCTCTACCTCAGATTCCTCTCGTGAAGACAATTCACGAGCTTTCTCTTTCTGATAGCTTGAAGAAGTGCCAGAAGCTTTCAATATTGTCTATTGCCGTTGTACTCGACATTGTATGTTTGTTTCCTAGCTTTCAATATTGCCCGAGAAGCCATCTGTGATAGCCTGGCTTATTAGGGATGATAGACTACTCATATCAATAAGGAATTCCTTCTTTTTCGGGAGCCCATTCGAACAGAACTCCCAGGTTAAGCGTGCTTGGCTTGGAGTAGTTCTACGATGGGTGACTGATACGTCTCCATCGTATCTACTTTTCCAAACTCTTTTGCCCTTGTTTTGGACTCTAATTTGCATGATTTGAATGGAACTAACCTCGACTGACGCTGTTTTCAACAGAATTGCCTTGGTGTTATTTTTGTGCAGAAATCAAAGTTCTCCAAACGTCCTGAAAATTTACGGTGAGCAATTTTGGAAAATAAGAAAAATATCTGCGCCAAGTTCCACCAGAGGGGGTGGGCAAGTGGGCCACAAGCCCTGGCTCCGTCACCACCCCCCTGGTGGCGGTGGGCAGGCTTGTGGGGCCCACACGGCTCTGCCGCCCCCAATTCCAGCTCTATAAGATCCCTTTCGTCCCAGAAAAAATAAAAAGAGAATTTTTCGTCGCGTTTTCGATACGGAGGCGCCGCCACCATCTGTTCTTCATCTAGAGGGCAGATCTGGAGTCCGTCTTGGGCTCCGGAGAGGGAAAATCATCGCCATCGTCATCATCAACCTTCTTCCCTCTCCAATTCCATGAAGCTCTTCGTTGTTCGTGAGTAATCTATTCGTAGGCTCTCAAGGCGATGATGAGTAGGATGAGATCTATCATGTAATCGAGTTAGTTTTGATGGGGATTGATCCCTAGTATCCACTATGTTCTGAGATTGATGTTGCTACTACTTTGCCATGCTTAATGCTTGTCACTAGGGCCCGAGTGCCATGATTTCAGATCTGAAATTATTATGTTGTCACCAATATATGTGTGTTTTAGATCCGATCTTCCAAGTTGTAGTTACCTACTATATGTTATGACCCGGCAACCCCGGAGTGACAATAACCGGAACCACTCCCGGTGATGACCATAGTTTGAGGAGTTCATGTGTTCACCAAGTGCTAATGCGTTGGTCCGGTTCTTTATTAAAAGGAGAACCTTAATATCCCATAGTTTCCTTTTGGACCCCGCTGCCACAGGAGGGATGGACAATAGATGTCATGCAAGTTCTTTTCCCTAAGCACGTATGACGACACACGGAATGCATGCCTACATCACATTGACGAACGGGAGCTAGCCACATATCTCTCCGTGTTATAGTTGTTGCATGATGAATATCATCCAAACAAATCACCGACCCATTGCCTATGAGTTTTTCCTACTGTTGTTACTTCTTTTGCTCTGCTGCTGCTGCTACCACTGTTGCTACTACTGTTACTTGTCTTGATCTGCTGCTACTGTTTCTATTACTGTCGCTTGCTACTGTTGCTACTTGCTACTGCTGTCACTACTGCTGTTCCTTGCCGCTGATATTGCTTGTTACACTGCTGCTACCTGCTACAATCTTGATTTGCTGATCGTTGACGGGAACTGACAATTTCCGTCAACGAGGCAACTTGGCGCCATTGATACAATCATTAGGAATAGTCTGCCGTCAACAGATCGTTTATGACACCGTTGTTATCATACTACTTTGTTGTTACTACTTTTCTTGTGGCTACTAATCTTTCAGGTGCGGTTGAATCTGACAAATTCAGCTGCTAATACTCGAGAGTATTCTCTCACCTCCTGTCTGGCGTACCAACAAATTTGGGATGAATACTCTACCCTCGAAAACTGTTGCGATCCCACGCGCTGGTGGGCCATCAACAACATTCTTCTAGTTTCGTTGCCGGGGAGTGCTAGCAGCATTCTTCTGGTGCCGTTGCAGGGAAGGTTTGTTGTCATCAGCATTCGTCTAGCCATCGCCAGAGATTGCAATCAGCATTTTTCTGGCGCCGTTGCCGGGGAGGTCTTGCTATATTCTCTGAGTTACTTGGGATTTATATCTGCTGATCACTATGAAGAATCTGAAGGATTTGAATACCAAAGTCTTGCCCTCAACTACGAGGGGAGGTAAGGAATTGCCATCTAGCTCTGCACTTGATTCACCTTCAGTTATGAGTAAGTTTGCGACATCACCTCCTGCTAGAAATCTTGATATATCGCCTGTGCTTGATGATGCTTGTGATACTACTGCTAGAGATGCTATGCTTGCTACTATGCCTGATATTGCTAGAGATGCTATGCTTGATACTATGCCTGATGATACTATGCTTGATGCTATGCCTGATACTGCTAGAGATGCTATGCTTGATACTGCTTTGCCTGATGATGCTAGAGATGCTATTTTTCCTGATGATGCTATGCTTGATACTGCTAGAGATACTCCTTTAGCCGATGTTCCACTAGGGGTGTTCCTTGATGCTCATATTGCTAGAGTTACTGCCAATGCTCATGATGCTTCTGAAACTGCCGATACTATTGAGATAGAACCTGCTTTTGATCCTGCTAGATCTAGCTCTCCTGGATATGAATTGCCTGATATACCTGAGGGTTACGTTATGGAGGGAGAGATAGCTGAGAATTTCTTGCGTGTAAGGATGCCTATAACGCTGAGAAATTACTTCTCAAGTGGAAGGAAAAATCTCGGGAAGCTAGGATGAAAAATGACCCGAAGTTTGCCACTTCGCTTATCTTTGTCACCGATAAGGATTATGAATTCTTTGTCGACCCTGAGATAATCTCTCTAGCCAAATCTGATCCTTTTCAAGGTTATGAATCTGAGACGGTCATAGCCCATCTTGCCAAACTACACGAAATAGCCAACCTTTTCACTAATGAGGAGAAGATCCGGCACTACTATATCCTTAAGTTGTTTCCTTTCTCTCTAAAGGATGATGCTAAAGCCTGGTTCACCTCTCTTGCTCCTGGATGTGTGCGTAGTCCCCAGGAGATGGTCTATTACTTCTGTGAGAAATATTTCCCTGCCCATAAGAAGCAAGCTGCCTTGCAGGAAATATACAACTTTGCTCAACTCCAAAAAGAGAGTCTTCCACAAGCTTGGGGGAGGCTCGTCCAGGTACAGAATGCTTTGCTTGATCACCCTCTTAAAAAGAATGAGATACTTGATATCCTCTATAACGGACTTACCGATGCCTCTAGAGACCACCTAGATAGTTGTGTCGGTTGTGTTTTTAGGGAACGAACTGTAGAACAAGCTAAGACCCTACTGAATAACATCTTGATCAACGATAATGCTTGGACTATTCCCGAACCACCTCCTAAGCCAACTCCGAAGAAAAGAGGTATTCTATTGCTCAGTCCCGAAGACATGCAAGAAGCCAAGAAATCTATGCAAGAGAAAGGCATTAGATCTGAAGATGTCAAAAATCTACCACCTATCGAAGAGATCCATGGTCTCGATAACCCGATACAGGTAGTAGAAGTGAATTCTCTGCGTAGGTTTGATGAGAGTGATATTCCTTTTGATAAACCTTCTAGCCTATGCTTTGATGAATTTGACAACTTTGTTGCCAAACAACAGAGTTTCAATGATTATGTTAGTAGACATTTGGAACAAAGTACTCGTATGCTTAGCCATTTAAGTGCTTGCGTAGATAGAAATGTCAACGGTCTGAAGCTTCTGAGTAAACATGCCTCTATGATTACTACTCAAGTAGAACAAGTACTTCAAGCTCAGAATGACCTGCTCAATGAACTAAACGACAATTATGTCAGAGTCATTACTAGAGGAGGCAAAATGACTCAAGAACCTTTGTATCCTGAAGGTGATCCTAAGAGAATTGATCAAAATTCTCAAGGAATCGATGATGATACACCCAGTCATCCTAAGGAGAAGAAGAAGGATGATAGAAACCTGCACGCCAGTTCACCAAATATTGTCACACCTAAAGAACCTAATGATATTTCTGCGTCTCATGCAGAAACACAATCAGGTGATGAACATGAACCTGGTGACAATATGGACAGTCATGTTCATAATAATGCTCAACCTAGCAATGATGAGGATGTGGAGATTGAACCTTCGGTAAATCCTGATAATCCACAACCTAAGAGATACGACAAGAATGACTTCACTGCTAGGAAGCATGGTAAAGAAAGAGAGCCATGGGTTCAGAGACCTATGCCCTTTCTTCGTAAGCCGTCCAAGAAAAAGGATGATAAGGATTTTGACCGCTTCGTTGAAATGATAAGACCCGTCTTTCTGCAGATGCGGTTAACTGATATGCTCAAGATGTCTCCGTATGCCAAGTACATGAAAGATATCATGACTAATAAACGGAAGATACCAGATCATGAGATCTCCATCATGCTTGCCAACTACACTTTTAAAGGTGGAACTCCTAAGAAACTTGGTGATCCCGGAGTGCCCACTATACCTTGCTCAATTAAAGGAAACTACGTAAGAACTGCCTTATGTGACCTTGGAGCCAGTGTTAGCGTGATGCCTCTTTCTCTTTATCGTAGACTTGAATTGGATAAGTTGACACCCACTGAAATTTCTCTGCAAATGGCCGACAAATCAACTGCTTTCCCTATCGGCATTTGCGAGGATGTGCCTGTTGTGGTTGCTAGCACCACTATCTTAACAGACTTTGTTATCTTGGATATTCCCGAGGACGATGGCATGGCTGTCATCCTCGGAAGACCCTTTTTAAACACTGCAGGGGCTGTTATAGATTGCAACAAAGGCAGTGTCACTTTCCATGTCAACGGTAATGAGCACACAGTGCACTTTCCGAAGAAACGATATCCAGTACATTGCATCAATGCTATCGAAAAGACTTCATCGGTTCTCATTGGGAGCTTTGATTGCCCTATTCCTCGTGTCAAGATGAAGTATGATTTGCTTGTTGGGGAGATACATATCCCCATTGAGGTGACTTAGTGGCTATTCGAAAATTCTCCGTTCTCTCTTGCGATTTGAGAAAGTTTTGTCATAAGGACTTGATCAATCCCATTGACGGATTTCTTTCGATGACCATGAAACGGATGAATCAAAGAGTCACATACCTTTGATTTGAGATTTCACTTTCTTTTCCTTAGAAGAAAAATGATATAATTAGTTTAGTTTTTCCTATTTTCTGTTTTAGCATGCCGGAGAAAAATACCTCGAAAATAAAAGTTCTCCGATGGTCCTGAAAATTTAGTATGATTTTTTCTGGAATTTTTGAAAATTTCTGGGCCTAAGAGCTGGCCTGGGGGCCTGACCAACGGGCCACAAGCCCTGCCACCGCCACCTACCCCCTGGTGGTGGGGTGCAAGCTTGTGGGGCCCACAGGCACCCCCTCCACTCATTCCACCTCCCAGCCTCTTCTTCCACCTCCAAAAAAAATTGTTTCACAGCTCAAACCGTGTTCTTGCTGATTTGGCTGTGATTTTCGATCTCCTTGCTCAAAGCACCATTCTCCGAACCGTTTTGGGAAATTACTCCTTGGTAAGTGACTCTTCCATTGGTCCAATTAATTTTTGCTCTAGTGCTTTATCATTCGCGTATTCTTGCTACCTTGGTGACCCTGTTCTTGAGCTAGAAATGTTGATTTTAGCTGGTCCCAAGTAGTTTTAGCGCGTGATACGGTCTCTAGGCACTAGTAGGAGTAGTTGCTACAAGGTGTGGTGGGTCTTTATTCACTTTTCTCTTGAACTTCAAAAATTTCAGCATAAGGAAATTATGTTCAGGAGAAAGTTTCATGGTGGTTCCTCAAGTAAGAAGGGTCCTCATCTCTCTTTTCGGGAGCCCGAACCTTTTCAACTAAGGAACGCACCGGTGCAACCATGTGAATGGCCTTCCGATGAGTTCATGATCGAAGCAGGTTTCAAGGATGAGTTTGATACACTTGTCCGCAATGCCGGGTTAGAAGAATTCCTCTCAGATAAATGTGAACAGTATGCTATGCTCACTGCATCTTTCGTGCGTAGATTTAAATTCTCGGTTGGCCGTGACTCATCCATACTGTTTGATCTGTACGATAAATCATATACTGTGGACCTGGAGGATTTCAATAGGATTTGCAAGATACCTGATGAGGGTAGTGTTAATGATCCTCCTAAGTCTTCGGTCAGAGACTTTGTCTCCAGTATAACTGTTGGGGAAACCAGAGATATCACGCAAGCCACCATAGGAACCATCCATTTCCCTGCCTTGCACTACCTTGCCCTCTTCATAGGTAGGTGCATTAACGGCAAGGGTGCACATTGTCACCTATGCACTTCCAACCTTAGTATCCTTAAGAGCGCAGTAACAGGTGACAGGAGCTTCAACATGGGAGCTATAATAGCAAGGAGGCTGAATAAAAATGCCAGTGAGGGGGATTTCTTTGGTGGAGTTTATGCTACATGCTTAGCAAATTTTCTTGGGGTATCCATCTGTCCAGAAGACCCTCCTCTCTGTACAGCCTACCTTGATCGTGTCGCTCTAACACGCTACCAGTTCCTTGAGAGAGATCATGGATCCCTCCTATACCACTTTATATTTAACCGGCAGCATGTTTTCCATATTACCCTTCCTGCTCCTGCTTTCTTTGACTTTCAGGTAAAACGAAGATACTACATAACCATAGGAGAGGCAGGGGAGTATGAGAGGGAGGCGATGGCTGCTCGACTTCGTGAGGCAACTATTCAGGCAGTGGCTGCAGCACTCCCGTATAACACCCATTATGACTTTGGGTTTCGCCAGGATCATCCATGGGAGTAGACCAAGCTAGGCCAAAAGCCTAAGCTTGGGGGAGTACGTGTTCTCACTGACTTTACATTCATGCTTATGCTTTCGCTTTGTTAGCCGGTGTTCACACTTTGCCACTGTATTATCCATGCTAGTTTATTTTCGTTTTCTTGTTTTCTTGTTTTGTGTCCTTTTGAGAAAACCCAAAAAGATTTTTCTTTCTTCTTTTGCTTGTTGGGAGCTTTCCCGTGTAAATAGATTTCTTTTTCTTTGTGTCAAGGTAGAAGATATTGGTTATAATGTTTATTGGTTCTTGCATGCCTACATGTTTAGCTTTCAAAGAACCATATTATTTTGTCTTCTCCTTTGTGTTTGCATGCACATTCAGCTTACTCCAATGCGCTTAGTATCATTTTCATCGTTCGATCGTGCAAATGAAAGGCAACAATGATGATATATGACGAAGTGACTCAGACTGGAAAGCTGGTATGAACTCAATCTATTTTGTTTTTGTAAATATGATTAGCTTGTCGACCCAGATTTAGCTTTGTTGTGAGAGAACCATGTTTGCAATGACAACTTAGAGATCATAGTTTCTGATGCCATGCTTATTTAGCTAAGAGCTTATAATGGTTTGTCTTGAATGTCAACATAGATTTTGAGATGACTATGATGTAGTATGATAGGATGGTATTCTCCGTTGAATGTTTCAATTAGCTTGACTTGGCGCATGTTCATGCATGTAGTCGAAACAAAATCAACATAGCCTCTATGATGTTCGTGTTCATGGTGATTTATATCATGTACATGCTTGCATTCCATGTTAGTCAAACTCATTGCATCTTGATGAATGTTGCCGCTCTCTAGTTGGTCGCTTCCTAGTCTTTTGCTAGCCTTCACTTGTACTAAGCGGAATACTGCTTGTGCATCCACTTCCATAAACCCAAAAGTTTTTCCATGAGAGTCCACCATACCTACCTATTTGCGGTATCTACCTGCCGTTCCAAGTAAATTTGCATGTTCCACTCTCTAAACCTTCAAGAAATAATCTGTTTTGCATGCCCGAACCGCTCATGTGGTGACAGAGGGCTATTGATATCTTCCATGCTAGGAGTGTTATCCTCGACATGTGTTTATTCACAGTCATTCACGAGAAAGGCGCCGGTAATTGGAATGCCCAGTTCAATGCTTAAATACAAAACATAACTGTAAAACAAGACTCCCCCCGGATTGATGTTAGTATGGACGGTACCCGAGGATTCGGCTAGCCGTGGAGTGTGATTGGTTGGTGGTGGGGGAGTTAAAAATTTACTTTTCTGTTTGGGAACCGCCTATAGCATGAGTAGCATGGAATATATTGATAATTCTTGGTCATTGCATTGACAATGAAAGCATGCCACCCAAAATTATTATCTCTGTTTGCAAAGCTTGAGCTCTGGCACCTCTGCAAATCAATGCTTCCCTCTGCGAAGGGCTTGTCTATTTATTTTCTTGTCGAGTCATCCTCCTCTTATATAAGCACCAATTAGAGAGCACCTCTGTCATTTTTATGCTTTGCTTTTGATTGATATTGAGTATGACTATGACTGGATCTTCGTTGCTATGAATTACAACGTTTAGTCAGCCCTTGATCTTTGAAAGTGCTCTGTATTTATGTTTTGCGATCTCAGAAAGAGCTAGCGAGATACCACCTATTCATATTGCTTCATGCTTGTTTTGATTGAAGTGTTGGTATTTGAAACTCATTATTATTTGCTCGTTAGCTGATTATGCCATTGATATTAGTTTACCGTGAGACCTTTGTGTCATTTGCTTATGTGGTTAACTTGTGATCTTGCTCAAATTCTGGTTATGAGTTAGACATAGTTGCAACAACAAGATCAAACAGAGATTGTCAAAGTTTTTCTTTCTCTCTCAGTTTGTCAACTGAGTTGCTTGAGGACAAGCAAGGTATTAAGCTTGGGGCAGTTGATACGTCTCCAAACTCTTTTGCCCTTGTTTTGGACTCTAACTTGCATGATTTGAATGGAACTAACCTGGACTGACGTTGTTTTCAGCAGAATTGCCTTGGTGTTATTTTTGTGCAGAAATCAAAGTTCTCCAAACATCCTGAAAATTTACGGGTAGCAGTTTTGGAAAATAAGAAAAATATATGCACCAAGTTCCACCTGAGGGGGTGGGCCACAAGCCCTGGCTCCGCCACCACCCCCCTGGTGGCGGTGGTCAGGCTTGTGGGGCCCACACGGCTCTGCCGCCCCCAATTCCAGCTCTATAAGATCCCTTTCGTCCCAAAAAAATAAAAAGAGAAGTTTTCGTCGCGTTTTCGATACGGAGGCGCCGCCACCACCTGTTCTTCATCTGGAGGGCAGATCTGGAGTCCGTCTTGGGCTCCGGAGAGGGCAAATCGTCGCCATCGTCATCATCAACCTTCTTCCCTCTCCAATTCCATGAAGCTCTTCGTCGTTCGTGAGTAATCTATTCGTAGGCTCGTTGGGCGGTGATGAGTAGGATGAGATCTATCATGTAATCGAGTTAGTTTTGATGGGGATTGATCCCAAGTATCCACTATGTTCTCAGATTGATGTTGCTACTACTTCGCCATGCTTAATGCTTGTCACTAGGGCCCGAGTGTCATGATTTCAGATCTGAAATTATTATGTTGTCACCAATATATGTGTGTTTTAGATCCGATCTTGCAGGTTGTAGTTACCTACTATGTGTTATGATCCGGCAACCCCGGAGTGACAATAACCGGAACCACTCCCGGTGATGACCATAGTTTGAGGAGTTCATGTGTTCACCAAGTGCTAATGCGTTGGTCCGGTTCTATATTAAAAGGTGAACCTTAATATCCCGTAGTTTCCTTTTGGACCCCGCTGCCACGGAAGGGATGGACAATAGATGGCATGCAAGTTCTTTTCCCTAAGCACGTATGACGACACACGGAATGCATGCCTACATCACATTGAAGAACGGGAGCTAGCCACATATCTCTCCGTGTTATAGTTGTTGCATGATGAATATCATCCAAACAAATCACCGACCCATTGCCTACGAGTTTGTCCTATTGTTGTTACTTGTTTTGCTCTGTTGCTGCTGCTACCACTGTTGCTACTACTGTTACTTATCTTGTTGTGCTGCTAGTGTTGCTATTACTGTCGCTTGCTACTGTTGCTACTTGCTATTGCTGTCACTATTGTTGTTCCTTGCCGCTGCTATTTCTCGTTACACTGCTGCTACCTGCTACAATCTTGATTCGCTGATCGTTGACGGGAACTGACAATTTCCGTCAATGAGGCAACTTGGCGCCATTGATACAATTGTTAGGAATAGTCTGCCGTCAACAGATCGTTTCTCACACTGTTGTTATCATACTACTTTGCTGTTACTACTTTGCTTGCGGATACTAATTTTTCAGGTGCGGTTGAATCTGACAAATTCAGCTGCTAATACTCGAGAGTATTCTCTCACCTCCTGTCTGGCGTACCAACAAATTTGGGTTGAATACTCTACCCTCGAAAATTGCTGCGAACCCACGCGCTGGTGTGCCATCAACAACATTCTTCTAGTTTCGTTGTTGGGGATTGCTAGCAGCATTCTTCTGGTGTCGTTGCAGGGGAAGGTTTGTTGTCATCAGCATTCGTCTAGCCATCGCCAGAGATTGCAATCAGTGACCGACCGGGAAGTTGATCCCGGGTGCGCATGAGTGAGGACAAAGTACGCAGAAAAGACTAGTATTGATATGTGGGGCCAGTCTAGATCCCGCTTGGAGTAACGACCGCTGGCGGGTGTGTCCAGGGCGTTATAAGTTTGGTATCGGAGTCGACCCTCGCGGTTACACAGATGTTTGCAGACAGGTGTGCGGTCATGTTGTTCATGATGTGTGTGACCCGTCGTGGCACACGGCATGGTACATGTACTGGACTGGATGCACAGACGTTTGTGCCAAGAGGGAACGCTCCTGTGGACCGACGAGGACGTCGGTTCCTCTGAGTGGTGGTGTATGTGATAGTCTGGCTTATTAGGGATGATAGACTACTCATATCAATAAGGAATTCATTCTTTTTCGGGAGGCCATTCGAACAGAACTCCCGGGTTAAGCGTGCTTGGCTTGGAGTAGTTTTAGGATGGGTGACCAACCGGGAAGTTGATCCCGGGTGCGCAAGAGTGAGGACAAAGTGCGCAGAAAAGACTAGTATTGATATGTGGGGCCAGTCTAGATCCGCCAGGAGTAACGACCGTCGACAGGTGTGTCCGGGGCGTTACAAGTTTGGTATCAGAGCAACTTGTAACGACTAAGATGCGGTCCTTTCCGATTTAGGGAACGAGGCCCCAAAATGGAAAGAAGCGCATCTAAGCGTTTCGCAAGCACGATAACATAGCACATACATAATAAAAGAATGACAAATACGGAATCGTTTGCCATCTCATAGATAATATCAGAGTTTACATCACACATTTATTCAGACAAGGTAGTTCCTCTACGGACTACATAACATGAGAAAAGGCTATGCTACCCTGCATGCCTGCCCACGATCACGACCATGCATCAGTCTTCTGGATAGTTCACGTACACGCGGTCGTTCTCCTCATCGTACTGCCATGCCAGCTGCGTGCCATCGGGATCACCTGTGTCGGGCGTACCTGTACCTGTTGGGGTGTTGAAGTAATCTGTGAGCCACACGGACTTAGCAATCTATGACCTCGGTACCGAAACTAGTCAAGTTATTAGGTGGGGAAGGATCAGTGTTTAGGTTGCAGCGTCCTAAGCTTTATGGTGTCTAACTTACGAAGATCATAGTATAGTTGTGGTGGTCTACACTAGCGGTCGAATACTAGCTGATCACTAAGTGATCCTGAACACCTACCTGCATCAAACATAATCCCAACGTGTTCCCGATCGAAGAGAGCTCTTCGAAGGGGACAGTCACGGTTACGCACACAGTTGGCAATATTATTAGATTAAGTTTAAGTTATCTAGAACCAGATGTTAACAAATATTCCAAGTTGCCAGATAACCGCGGGCACGGCTTTCCGAAAGATTAAACCCTACAGGGGTGCTCCAACTAGTCCATCACAAACGGTCATGGGCCGCAAAGTAATCCTCTATCACGAATCTCGTGATCTCGTCGGATTCCTTAGAGAAAACCTCAACTCTGGTGAGAACCAAAGCTTCACCGGGATTCCTATATGCAAGATATATCACTAAGGTAAGACAAGACTAGCAGGACCTCTCGTCGTGTCGACGACCCTGATAAGAGCCGCGTATCTTAGTCTCAGGACACAACGGATGAGCGACGCGTCCAGTGGCCTGATAGAAATCTCTCAAGTTTCCCTGAGTTGGCCCCGCATAGTGCTCTAGTTTGGACCAACACTCATGAGGATCAATGGCCGGGGTTGTTGATTAATTCCTCGGGGTAGCTATTCCCTATGCAGATTATTATTAAGTGATTAGCAGATTAAAACCAATGTTGGGTCCTGCCGGACAAGTCTTAACACTACACGATTTATCAAGGGGGTCCCCGTAACAACCCCGACCGTGTTAGGAGCGATCAGTTATGGAATCAAACACCGGTAGCCGTAAACTATGGCGGCAATAACGGAACAAAACACCCGCAAAAGGCTAGGCCTCCCGTCATTCACCAAGTATATAAGTGCATTATTTAAATAACAGATTTAAACATAATGATATCAAACTCATGTTATCACATGAGACCAATGCACCTGCAACTAGCAACGCTAACATTAGAAGCTGAGCAAGCATACTTAGCCATTCAATGTTAGCTAGGAGGGGAAAGTGTTTGGGTTTCATGGCAATATCAGGAGGCAATTATTTCAGTGGTAGGCAACGAGCATATGACGAAGGAAACGTGCATCTAGGCATAACAAAGCTAGAGATGGTATCAAGGTCATGGTCATCTTTCCTGTGATGTCTTCAGCTTGGAAATGCTCTTGTTCGTCCTGGACGTATTCTCCTGAATCCACGTACTCGCGCTCCGATCCCGGTGCTACCCAACAGAAAAATAGCATCCAATGAACAACAGCACCACATGATGCATGAGATGAGAATGTAGCATGCATCTTGATGACCCACAGGTATAGGGGATCAATCGTAGTCCTTTCGATAAGTAAGAGTGTCGAACCCAACGAGGAGCAGAAGGCTCTGATAAACGGATTTCAGCAAGGTAATAACTGCAAGCACTGAAAGTAGCGGTGACAAGTGATTCTGTAGCGAGGTGAAACGTAGAAAGCAAAGAGTAACAAGTAACAAGTAGTAGCAACGGTGCAGCAAGTGGCCCAATCCCTTTTGTAGCAAGCGACAAGCCTGAACAAAGTCTTATAGGAGGAAAAACGCTCCCGAGGACACACGGGAATTTCTGTCATGCTAGTTTCATCATGTTCATATGATTCGCGTTCGTTACTTTGATAGTTTGATATGTGGGTGGACCGGCGCTTGCGTACTGCCCTTACTTGGACAAGCATCCCAATTATGATTAACCTCTCTCGCAAGCATCTGCAACTACAAAAGAAGAATTAAGACAAAGTCTAACCATAGCATTAAACTAGTGGATCCAAATCAGCCCCTTACGAAGCAACGCATAGACTGGGGTTTAAGCTTCTGTCACTCCAGCAACCTATCATCTACTTACTACTTCCCAATGCCTTCCTCTAGGCCCAAATATGGTAAAATGTTATGTAATCGACATTCACATAACACCACTAGAGGAAAAGACAACATACACCATATCAAAATACCAAACGAATATCAAATTCACATGATTCTTATTAACATGACTTATCCCATGTCCTCAGGAACAAAAGTAACTACTCACAAGACATAATCATAATCATGATCAGAGGTGTAATGAATAGCATCAAGGATCTGAACATAAACTCTTCCACCAAGTAATCCAACTAGCATCAACTACAAAGAGTAATCAACACTACTAGCAACCTTACAAGTATCAATCTGAGTTGCGAGACGAAGATTGGTTACAAGAGATGAACTAGGGATTGGAGAGGAGATGGTGCTGATGAAGATGTTGATGAAGATGACTCCCCTCCGACGAGAGGAGTGTTGGTGATGACGATGGCGACAATTTCCCCCTCCGGGAGGGAAGTTTCCCCGACAGGATCGTCCTGCCGGAGCTCTAGATTGGATATGCTCAAGTTCCGCCTCGTGGCGGCGGAGAAACCACGAAAAAGCTCCCGTTTGATTTTTTTTCTGGACCAAGACACTTCATCTAGCAAAAGAGGGGGGCTAGTGAGCCGTCAGGGAGCCCACAAGCCCCCACTCCGCCACCAGGGGGTGGCAGTGTCACGGCTTGTGGTGCCCTAGCAGCCCCCCTCCGATAGTTCTTTCGCCCAGTATTTTTTATATAATCCCAAAAAAATCCACGTAACTTTTCAGGGCCTTTGGAGATGTGTAGAATAGTGGACTAAGATTTGCTCCTTTTCCAGTCCAGAATTCCAGCTGCCTGAATTCTCCCTCTTCAAATAAACCTTGCAAAATAAGAGAGAAAAGGCATAAATATGGTACCACAAGTAATATAACAGCCCAAAAAGCAATAAATATCAACATGAAAGCATGATGCAAAATGGACGTATCAACTCCCCCAAGCTTAGACCTCGCTTGTCCTCAAGCGAAAACCAAGTTCCATAAACATGTCCACATGTTGAGGGACGAAGGTGTCGATAAAACATAATACGGACATGAGGGCATCATGATCACACATAGGACAGCAATACATCATAAATATTCTTATGGGAAAGTAACAATTCCCTCACAAAGCAAAGTATGAAGCAAAAAACCTTACCGATAAGTAACCAACAATAGTCCATAGTCATTGAAGCAATTGCAATTATCATAACATCAGAAAGAGTCAAATAAGAGCTTGTAAGACAAACCCACATACTCAATCATCTCTTTTGTTTTCCACAATTTTTACAACTCATGTGGTACTCATGGTGTCAAAGTTTCAGCTGGACACAGAGGAAGATAGGGGCTTATAGTTTTGCCTCCCAACCATTTACCTCAAGGGTAAAGTCAACAACAATAAAGCATAAGTACTCAACTCCAAGTTGATATATGAATATAGATCTTTCCCAAGCATGTGACGGTAGCCAAGACAAAGGCAAAATAGGGAATTGGTGAAGATCACCATGACTCTTACAAGGGCAAAAAGTAAAGGTACAAGATAGGCCCTTCGCAGAGGGAAGAAGAGGTTGTCATGCGCTTTTGAGGTTTGAATGCGTGTCCTCTTAGTGCGGAGGAACATCACTTTATATTGCCTCCTGTGATAAAGAACTTTATTATGCAGTCTGTCGCTTTTATGTCTTCCTCATCACAAGTTCGTACAAAGCTTATTTTGCACACACTAATAGATCATACATATTAGAGAGCAATTTTTATTGCTTGCACCGATGACAAATTACTTGAAGGATCTTATTCAATCCATAGGTAGGTATGGTGGACTCTCATGGCAAAACTGGGTTGGAGGTTTATGGATGCACAAGTAGTATCTCTACTTGGTGCGGGAGTTCTGGCTAATATGAGGTGGAAGCAATCGTCACATGCTAAGGGATCTCTAATCATATAACATTGTTTGGAACCAAGCAAACACAATTCATTATGTTGTCTTTCTTGTCCAACATCTACTCCTAAGCATGTAATAGTTTGGTGAGTGCTCACAATTGTAAAAAGTGTCTAAGATGATATATTTATATGTGAACCTCTCTTTCCTTATTACTCCTTATTAATTGCAACAATGACTGAGGTCTATGCTGATTTATTCTCAACAAGTTTCAATCATCATACATCTCATACGTGAAGTTATCACTTTCCATAAGATCATCTCATGATCTTTCATGCTATCGTTCTTTACATACTTTTGATCATGGCACAAAGCAAAGCCCTTGACTAAGATACTCTTTATTATATAGCTCGTAAGCTCGAATACATCGGGAGAGAGACAAAAGCAAATGACTCAAACTAAACACTAAAGACTTATTCCTCTAAGGGAAGAAATAAAAACTGAAAAGGAAAGAACTAAAACAAAGGTAAAAGCAAAAGATATAAAGGTGATACGATACCGGGGCAACTCCCCCAAGCTTGGCAGAAGCCAGGGAGATTGCCCATACCAATGCTTAGTTGCCTTCCTTCGGTGGTGATGGTGTTGGAGTTGTTGGAGTAGTCTGATCCTCTGTCTTCCAAGGCATAGGTGCTCCATCATGGCAGGATGAACGAGTCACCGGAATCCTCAAATCTGCAGCCAACCTTATTGATTTAAATCTGTACTCATACTCACAGTTTTGGTTCTGCAAGTCATAGATCTGGCCCTGAAGTTGATCAACCCTATCATAGAGCCTGGAGAGGTGTTTCCCAATATCAATGGCATCCATCTTTTGATTGCTAGTGAACTCCGTGATCATCGTGTGGTTGGCGTTGAGTCCACGCTCCACCATCCCTTGGCACTTGAAGACTTGTTACTCCATTGCTTCGAGCCTCGTCTACATGCTTCCGGTCTTCTTAGGCCCCTCAACATCATGGATGTGCAACATCCCCTCGCTCATCTTGATAGATTGAGGGTGTTTCAGCACTTCCGTGAGGTAGGGATTGATGACCTTCTCGAAGATCTTGTCCTTAGGAGAGTTTGGGGAAGTCATGATGATCTAGATCTGCCACAGAAACAGGCTCGAAACGAAAACAGAGGAAAACTACGCGGTACGCGATCAAAACCTTCGGGCGACTAAATATTGATTTTTTTTCTAGGCCAGAAGGAGTTCTCCGCAAGAAAACGGAGTCCGGGAGGCACACGAGGTGCCCACAAGCTTGCCCTCCACCACCACGGGGGTAGGGGGCGGTGGCAGGGCTTGTGGCCGCCTCGTTCGCTCTTCGGACTGCTTTTTATTTTTCTAATTTTCCAAAAATTCCAAAACGGAAGAAATTTCCTATTGGAAAAGCATCGGAGTCCAATTTCTTACCGAAACAGATACATCTTCGTTTTCAAGGTCTGAAATAGGCTGATAAACATCCCTTATGTACTCCTCTGGAGTTATGACATTGATGATATTGGTCTCAACATTTATGGGAGTACCAGAGATGTAATGCTTGATTCTTTGCCCATTTACCACTCTAGGAAAATTTCCTTCCGTGTTATTGATTTTGATGGCACCGGAATGATATACTTCCTCGATAACATAGGGACCTTCCCATTTAGAGAGAAGCTTGCCTGCGAAGAATCTTAAACGAGAATTGTATAGCAGGACATAATCACCTACATTGAACTCTCGCTTCTGTATTCGTTTGTCGTGCCACCTCTTAACCTTTTCCTTGAACAACCTGGCATTCTCATATGCCTGGGCTCTCCATTCATCTAACAAGTTGATATCAAACAACCGCTTCTCACCGACAAGTTTGAAATCATAGTTGAGCTCTCTGATTGCCAAATAAGCTTTGTGTTTCAGCTCAAGAGGTAAATGACATGCTTTACCGTAAACCATTTTATACGGTGACATGCCCATGGGATTCTTATAAGCAGTCCTATAAGCCCATAGTGCATCGTCAAGTTTGCTAGACCAGTTCTTTCGAGATCTATTGACGGTCTTTTGTAGGATCAACTTGATCTCCCTATTACTCAACTCTACTTGACCACTAGACTGAGGATGATAAGGGGATGCAACTCTATGGTTGACATCATACTTAGCTAGCATCTTGCGGAAAACACCATGAATGAAGTGTGAACCGCCATCATTCATCAAGTATCTAGGGACTCCAAATATTGGGAATATGACTTCTTTAAGCATCTTAATAGAGGTGTGGTGATCAGCATTTTTTGTGGGGATAGCCTCTACCCACTTAGTAACGTAATCCACAGCAACTAAGATGTGAGTGTACCCACTGGAACTCGGGAAGGGTCCCATATAATCAAAGCCCCAGACATCAAATGGTTCAATGACAAGTGAATAGTTCATAGGCATTTCCTGACGCTTACTGATATTCCCTATTCTTTGGCATTCGTCGCAAGACAAGACAAACTTACGGGCATCCTTGAAGAGAGTGGTCCAATAGAAACCTAATTGCAATACCTTATGGGCAGTTCTATCTCCAGCATGGTGTCCTCTGTAGGCTTCGGAATGACACTTCTGCAAGATCTGTCCCTGTTCATGTTCAGGCACACAACGTCTAATAACACCATCTACTCCTTCCTTATAAAGGTGAGGATCATCCCAAAAGTAGTGTCTCAAATCAAAGAAGAATTTCTTCTTTTGCTGGTAGGTGAAACTGGGTGGTATGTACTTGGCTACGATATAGTTTGCGTAATCAGCATACCACGGTGCACTATGTGAAGTGCGGATGACATTCAGTTGCTCATCAGGAAAGCTGTTATCAATAGGTCGTGGGTCATCAAGGACATTCTCTAGCCTAGACAAGTTATCTGCTACAGGGTTATCAGCACCCTTTCGGTCAACGACGTGCAAATCAAATTCCTGTAGCAGGAGAACCCATCTGATTAGTCTAGGCTTAGCGTCCTTCTTCTCCATAAGGTACTTAATAGCAGCATGATCAGAGTGAATAGTGACTCTGGAGTCAACTATATAAGATCTGAACTTTTCACATGCAAACACGACTGCTAAAAACTCCTTCTCCATAGTGGCGTAGTTTCTTTGGGCACTGTCTAGAGTTTTACTAGCGTAGTGAATAACATTCAACTTCTTGTCAACTCTTTGTCCTAGAACAGCGCCAACAGCATAATCACTAGCGTCGCACATGATTTCAAAGGGCAAGTTCCAGTCAGGTGGTTGAACAATAGGTGCGGTTATCAAAGCCTTCTTAAGTATTTCAAAGGCTTCCTCACAATCCTCATCAAAAAAAAAGGAACATCCTTCTGCAAGAGGTTGGTAAGAGGCCTAGAAATCTTAGAGAAGTCTTTAAGAACCTTCGATAGAAACCAGCATGACCTAGGAAACTTCGTATACCTCTGATATCTGTGGGGCAAGGCATTTCCTCAATTGCATCAACCTTAGCCTTATCAACTTCAATGCCTCTTTTAGAGATCTTGTGTCCTAAGACGATACCTTCATTAACCATAAAGTGGCACTTCTCCCAATTCAAGACGAGGTTGGTTTCTTCGCATCTCTGTAAGACTCGATCAAGGTTGTTGAGGCAATCATCAAAGGAAGACCCGTAAACGGAGAAGTCATCCATGAAAACCTCGACAATATTTTCACAAAAGTCAGAGAATATAGCCATCATACATCTTTGGAAGGTGGCAGGTGCATTGCATAAGCCAAAAGGCATACGTCTATAGGCAAAGGTGCCAAAAGGGCAGGTAAAAGTGGTTTTCTCTTGATCAGATTGTGCAACAGGTATTTGCGAGAAACCTGAATAACCGTCTAGAAAGCAGAAGTGTGTGTGTTTTGATAACCTTTCTAGCATTTGGTCGATAAACGGCAAAGGATAATGATCTTTCCTGGTTGCCTTGTTCAGTTTCCGGAAGTCTATCACCATCCTATAGCCGGTAATAATCCTTTGTGGGATTAGTTCATCCTTATCATTAGGAACGACGGTGATACCTCCCTTCTTAGGTACGCAATGTACTGGACTTACCCAATCACTATGAGCAACAGGATAAATGATTCCTGCTTCCAGAAGCTTTAATATTTCTTTTCTGACGACCTCTTTCATCTTAGGATTTAATCTCCTTTGATGATCAGCAACTGGTTTAAAGTCAGGATCGGTTTTAATCTTGTGCTGACATAGAGTAGGACTAATACCCTTAAGATCATCAAGAGTATAACCAATAGCAGCGCAGTGCTTCCTCAGAGTCCTTAGTAACTTCTTCTCTTCATGCTCTGAGAGGAGCGCACTAATAATGACAGGATATATCTCCTTCTCATCAAGATAGGCATACTTCAGAGTATCAGGCAACTGTTTAAGCTCGAACACAGGATCACCCTTTGGTGGGGGAGGATCCCCAAGCAGTTCAACAGGCAGATTATTCTTGAGAATAGGATATTGTTCTAAGAAAATTTTATCTATCTCATCTCTCTCCTCCATATGCATATCATTTTCATGCTCAAGAAGATATTGCTCTAAAGGATTCTTAGGAGGTACGGCAATAGAGGCAAGAGCAATAATTTCATCTCTACCAGACGACTCTCTTTCATGAGGTTGTCTTCCAAACTTGGAGAACTTAAATTCATGAGACACACCCTCGAAACTAACTGTGACAGTCTGCTTAATGCAATCAATGTGAGCATTGACAGTGTTGAGAAAGGGTCTACCGAATATGATGGGACAAAAGCTATCTTATGCAGTACCAAGGACGAGGAAATCAGTAGGATACTTCGTCTTTCCACACAGGACTTCTACGTCTCTCACAATTCCCACAGGGCATATAGTGTCTCTATTAGCTAGCGTAATAGTGACATCAATGGGTTCTAACTCAGCAGGTGCAATCTCATCTTTGATTTCATCATATAGAGAACGGGGTATTGCACTGACACTAGCTCCCATATCACATAAACCATGGTAACAATGATCTCCTATCTTGACAGAAACAACGGGCAGGCCAACTACAGGTCCGTGTTTGTCTTCCGCGTGAGGTTTAGCAATTCTAGGAGAGTCCTCACAGAATTTGATAACATGCCCATCTACGTCTTCGGCTAAGATATCTTTGATAATAGCAACACTAGGTTCAACTCTAATCTCCTCAGGGGGTCCAAGTTGTCTAATGTAACCCCTATGTATCACAGTTGGAGCTTTAGAATAATCCTTTATCCTAGCAGGGTATGGTGGTTTCTCATTGTAAGCACAAGGAACAACAGGATCACTAAAAGCAATGACTTTCTCCTCAACTAGATTGGTTTTGGCTATGTTGCTTTCTACAGGAGGATGATATTTAAATCACTTCTCTTTGGGAAGATCAACATGAGCAGCAAAAGATTCACATAGAGAAGCTACTATCTCAGAGTCAAGTCCATACTTAGCGCTAAAATCTCTAGAAGTGTTTGTCTCAACAAAAGATTTAACGCAATCAAACTGGAAATTCATACCTGACTCCTTACCTTCCTCCAGCTCCCAATCTTCAGAGTTGCGTTTGATTCTTTCCAATAAATTCCACTTGTGATCAATATCCTTCTTCATAAAAGAACCGGTACAAGAAGTGTCAAGCATGGTACGATCTTCATGAGAAAGCCGAGCATAAAAGTTTTGAATGATGATTTCTCTCAAGAGCTCATGATTGGGGCATGAATATAGCATTGATTTAATCCTCCCCCGAGCTTGAGCTATGCTTTCCCTGTCACGAGGCCAAAAGTTATAAATAAAGTTACAATGACGATGTACTAAATGCATAGGATAGAACTTTTGATGAAATTGCAATCTCAACCGATTGTAGCCCATGATCCAGTATCATCACATAGCCTATACCATGTCAACGCCTTATCCTTCAAAGATAAAGGAAATACTTTCTTCTTTACCTCATCCTCGGGAAAACCTGCAAGCTTAAATAAACCACAAACTTCATCTACATAGATCAGACGCAAGTCTGGATGTGAAGATCCATCTCCTGTGAAAGGATTAGCCAGCAGTTTCTCAAGCATACCCAAAGGAATTTCATAAAAGATATTTTCAGTAGGTACCTCAGGTTGAGGAACAACTCCTCGTGCTTCCGTTCATGGTGAAGATACCCTGAACAAACTCCTCAAAGGAACAGTTTCCATAGTTACAAGTGACAATAAATTTCAGCATAGTATAAAAATGTTTCCTTACCAATTTCCACTTACCAAAGGCGCTTCACTCCCTGGCAACGGTGCCAGAAAAGAGTCTTGATGACCCACAAGTATAGGGGATCAATCGTAGTCCTTTCGATAAGTAAGAGTGTCGAACCCAACGGGGAGCAGAAGGCTCTGATAAATGGATTTCACCAAGGTAATAACTGCAAGCACTGAAAGTAGCGGTAACAAGTGATTGTGTAGCGAGGTGAAACGTAGCAAGCAAAGAGTAACAAGTAACAAGTAGTAGCAATGGTGTAGAAAGTGGCCCAATCCCTTTTGTAGCAAGGGACAAGCCTGAACAAAGTCTTATAGGAGGAAAAACGCTCCCGAGGACACACGGGAATTTCTGTCATCCTAGTTTCATCATGTTCATACGATTCGCGTTCGTTACTTTGATAGTTTGATATGTGGGTGGACCGGCGCTTGGGTACTACCCTTACTTGGACAAGCATCCCACTTATGATTAACCTCTCTCGCAAGCATCCACAACTACAAAAGAATAATTAAGACAAAGTCTAACCATAGCATTAAACTAGTGGATCCAAATCAACCCCTTACGAAGCAACGCATAGACTGGGGTTTAAGCTTCTGTCACTCCAGCAACCCATCATCTACTTACTACTTCCCAATGCCTTCCTCTAGGCCCAAATATGGTAAAATGTTATGTAGTCGACGTTCACATAACACCACTAGAGGAAAAGACAACATACAGCATATCAAAATACCGAACGAATATCAAATTCACATGACTATTATTAGCATGACTTATCCCATGTCCTCGGGAACAAAAGTAAATACTCACAAAACATAATCATAATCATGATCAGAGGTGTAATGAATAGCATCAAGGATCTCAACATAAACTCTTCCACCAAGTAATCCAACTAGCATCAACTACAAAGAGTAATCAACACTACTAGCAACCTTACAAGTACCAATCGGAGTTGCGAGACGAAGATTGGTTACAAGAGATGAACTAGGGATTGGAGAGGAGATGGTGCTAATGAAGATGTTGATGAAGATGCCTCCCCTCCGACGAGAGGAGTGTTGGTGATGACGATGGCGACGATTTCCCCCTCCGGGAGGGAAGTTTCCCCGGCAGGATCGTCCTGCCGGAGCTCTAGATTGGATCTGCTCAAGTTCCGCCTCGTGGCGGCGGCAAAACCACGAAAAAGCTCCCGTATAATTTTTTCTGGACCAAGACGCTTCATATAGCAAAAGAGGGGGGCTAGTGGGCCGTGAGGGAGCCCACAAGCCCCCACTCCGCCACCAGGGGGTGGCGGTGTCAGGGCTTGTGGCGCGCTGGCAGCCCCCCTCCGGTAGTTCTTTCGCCCAGTATTTTTTATATAATCCCAAAAAAATCCATGTAACTTTTCAGGGCATTTGAGATGTGCAGAATAGTGGACTAAGATTTGCTCCTTTTCCAGTCCAGAATTCCAGCTGCCTGAATTCTCCCTCTTTAAATAAACCTTGCAAAATAAGAGAGAAAAGGCATAAATATGGTACCACAAGTAATATAACAGCCCAAAAAGCAATAAATATCAACATGAAAGCATGATGCGAAATGGACGTATCACATCTCTATTCTAGTCACTTGCATATGCATGAGAAGAAAATACAAACTTCTGGAAAGAACTTCACTCTAAGCTATCTTTACATGCATGAAGATGACATGAACAGGTGCATCACGAGAAAACGATGCAAAAAACATATAAAGAACGTTGAGAACGGAGCTACGGATCAACCGTAAACTACGAAACAAGAACTAGAGTCCTACGGATCAAATCCACCTCAAGCACTCCCCAATGGCATACTTATGGTATTCCCAGGTTTCCAAATCACCAAACAAACAAGTATGGATGGGGTGGTGCAAAGAAACTCACCACGCCATCAACTATGCACTCACAAGCATCAAAACAACAAAACTATACATTCTGTCCTAAACAGCAACATAGCAGTTTGAGAGCAACATGCAAGGCACCTACAGCCACCCAAATGTGCCAAATAAGATATGTGGCAAAAGCTATTCAAAATCTCTACAAGCATGAGCAAAAAGATAATACAAAGGAGTTACACACAGAAAGATCTACAGCTGCTAACTTGGACAAAAATATCAGTTTTCAGGGACTTAGTGAAATTCTCAGATTCTCACTAGCTGTTTATGCTCTGAAGCATTTTGACAACACCCAAAAAAATATCCACAGGAAGTCAAATGGAATGAAAATTGACAGAGAGCTAGACAAGCACAAAAGCTACAACTCTCTAGTTGATTGCAAGGGCTGATTCCCAACACATGAACTTTTGCAAGCACAACTACAAGGGAAGAAAATAACAACAGTTTCTCAGACTTAGTGAAAATCACAGATTTTCACTACGCTGATATTTTCAGCCACATGCCTACTTTGACAAAGCACAAGTTGCACATACAAGCTCCTAAGCATAAAACAAAACCACCATGATGTAGGGGGGTTCACCCTCTACTGCCACAACAAGGAATCATCCTCTTGGGCTCATCACATCACGTGGAACCAAGCTCTAAACATTGAAGAAAACAGAAAAATGACATTCCCAGAAAGTGTTCCAAAGAGAAATCTGATTCCACCATTGGATTCTTGGGATGATTCTACCCCAAAAACATATATAATACCTAGGTACTTGCATAGAATAAACGGGCACAAGGCTAAGATGAAAATCTACATGGAATCACATAGAGGTAAATAGTGTTATATCACATGTGTTCTCACTAGATCATCACCTACACATGCACTTGCACATCCCCACAACACCAATGGTGACATGAGGGTTTAGAACTCATGTATGTGTGCCATAGCACATCACCATACACACACACATACATCAAGCACCTACACATGCTAGTTCCACACACACACCTTACTTAGACTCACATCATGCATACCTACACCTACACATACAAGCTTGCACCAAGTGCTCCCTAAGGAAAACCATGCCTTGGCATGTGCGTGTCACACACACACATGCACACACACACACACACCACATGATCACCTACAACTACACACAAAGTATGTGGGGGGGGACCCACACACCACACACTCACACACTTGCACAAACTAGTGCATAAGCTGAACACTCATGAACATGAGTATCACACACACATATACACACACTACCCTAGTGCACCACACACATACGAACACCCACACATACATGGAAGCTTGCTCACACCTACACTAGCACATCCACATGCATAAGCATCAAGTGCTACTAACTAAAACATAGATGAAACCTACTGGTTTATGTCCTTAGGCAAAATTTAGATATGACCAAGCAAGCTACAACAACCAAACTAACAAGCATAAGAATCAGCAAAAAAAGGAAATGACAAAAAAACATAAAAGGGGCTTGGGGGATTCGAACCCCAAACCTGCTGGTTAAACCACAGAACCAACACCACTGCGCTACTGCTCAGACACTCGAGAGAACAGAGGGAGGAAGCAAGATATGCATTCCCCGTGTGCTACTGTGCCACAAGGAATAATTAGCAAAAGGGGGTGGCGATGCGGGACTCGAACCACGACGTGCCGAACAGCAAAACCCCGCCTACCACTTCGCTACTGCTATCGATCTTAACAAGAAGGAGGGCTCTGCTCTTTTGAGAAACCCCTCTGGATCTAACACACCCGACGGTGGCCGGAACAGGGGAGGCTCACCGTCGGCGATCTACTTCAAATCGAGCATAGGGCTCATCCCTGGAGGAAGAGGGAACACACACGGTTCCATTCCACTACCTAACTCGCCACGAGAAGGCCTACTGCTACGGCTCCACGACACGCGGCGGCGCCGGCGACAGAGGGGCGCACGGCGGCGATGACACGGCCCTATACGCGAGATCTACCGACAGGGAAGGGGGAGGAAGATTCGTGCTCACCCACTGGTCGAGGAAGCCAAGCCTGCCGGAGAGGAAGTAGGGGAAGTAGTGGAAGAAGCCGTGGCGGAGGAGATCGTCGGAGAGGAACAAGCCCGTCGTCGAAGAAGGGGAAGCAGAGGCGTTCGACATCGATTGGCTGCGGGAACGGAACCTCATGTCGTCTCGCGTGCTCGCCGAAGACTTGGAGAGGAATTAGGGGCACGGCAACGACGGCGATGAGCTCCTCAAGGTACGGCCATGGCGGAGGAGGGGCTCGCTTACCTACTGTCGACGAGGGAGAGGGAGGAGGAAGATGGGGAAAGAAGTGGCGACGGCTAGGGAGGAACCCTAGGCCACTGCACGGACGCCCAGGTTAAATAGAGGGGCGAGGGAGCCACCTCGACGTCCGTGAGAACGGCGTCACTCTCTGTCTTGCCTCTCTCTCTGACGAAACTGACGGAAGGAGGGAGGAGGAAGATGCCGTCTACAGAAGCAGGGTGTTGCGCGAGGAGGAAAGTTGGGCCAGCCAGGGGGAGAAAGCCCACTCGAAGGTGCCAGGTAGAGAAAATGAAAAACCACTAGGGTTTTCTATTTTAAAACAACAGAGAGAAAAAATAAAACACAGGCTACACTGTTGAAGCTAAAATAAAACAAAATGCCCATGGTCATAAGGGAATTATGACCCATTTAAATAAAATGAAAAAGGAATTTTTGGAGCCTTTAAATATTTACAAAACAGAATTAATTACACTGTTTTGTGAATATTTGCCCCTCTCAAACATGGATTCAAAACACTTTAAACCTAGCATCACATCCACCACAAATCATTTTAAATTATGAACATTTTTGAATGAGGGAAGGAGCAAGTGAAACTTGAGCTTTGAGAATTAGAGGAGGAGGGTGTTTTGAAACCTATTAGAAACTAGCATAATTGCACCCTACTCACAAATGCAACACTCCAACATCACATAGCACATCAACACCAACACAACACCATGGATTCACAATGGCAACAAACACAAAGAATGCATGGAATGATATGGATGCATGCATGCAAAGGGAAACAAGACATGCACATGAAATACCACATGGAATATAACTCTCATTTCACTCACAAGATGGACCCACATACAAGAAGGTTCCAAATATGGCAAGTTACACTCTGGGGCATTACAAACTCTCCCACACTACAAAAATATCTCGTCCTGAGATCTAGGACTGAAAGAACTCTGGGAATTCAGAACGGAGGTGATCCTCGCGTTCCCAAGTGGCCTCTTTATCGGAATGGTGTGACCACTACACCTTGAGAAATTTGACAGACTTGTTGCGGGTCTTGCGCTCAGTCGCCTCGAGAACCGCAACTAGATGCTCACGATAGGATAGGTCGGGTTGAAGGTCAATGTCTTGAAGATGAACTGTGCGCTCGGGAGTCTTGAAGCATCTCCGGAGCTGAGAGACATGGAACACGTCATGCACATTTGCAAAGTTTGAAGGGAGCTCAAGATGATACGCAAGGTCACCTCTCTTGCCAACAACTCTAAAAGGACCAACGAAACAAGGCGCAAGCTTGCCTTTGATGCCAAAATGTTGTGTACCCTTCATAGGAGACACGTTGAGATAGACAAAGTCATTGACCTCATAAGACATGTCACGATGCTTGCTATCATAATAGCTCTTCTGACGGGACTGTGCTGCTCTAAGATTATCCCGAATGACCCGACACATCTCTTCAGCTTCTTATATCAAGTCATTCCCAAGAATCCGACGCTCGCCGGTCTCGGACCAGTTGAGCGGGGTACGGCACTTCCTACCATAGAGAATCTCAAACGGAGCTTTGCCTGAACTAGCTTGATAACTGTTGTTATACAAGAACTCAGCGAAAGGCAGGCAGTCTTCCCACTTCATGCCAAAAGAGATAACACAGGCTCTCAGCATATCCTTAAGGACCTGATTGACTCTCTCCACTTGCCCACTAGTCTGAGGATGAAAAGCTGTGTTGAAGCGTATCTTCGTGCCCATCGCAGACTGAAAAGAGTCCCAGAACTTGGAAGTGAAGAGACTTCTGCGATCTGAAGAAATCATCATAGGCACGCCGTGCAAAGACACTATCCTAGAAGTGTACAGCTCTGCAAGCTGAGCTGCCGAGATGGATTCCTTGACTGGAAGAAAATGAGCCACTTTACTCAACTTGTCGATGACGACGAAGATGGCATCGTTACCCTTCTTGGACTTCGGAAACCCGGTGACGAAATCCATCTCAATATGGTCGAACTTCCACTCGGGAATGGGCAATGGATGCAAAAGACCTGCTGGATGTTGATGCTCTGCTTTCACCCTTCGACATACATCACATTCATTTACGAACTGAGCAATCTCACGCTTCATGCGAGTCCACTAGAAGGTCTGTTTCAAGTCCTGATACATCTTGGAGCTTCCTAGATGTATTGAGAGCAGAGAGTTATGAGCTTCTTCCATGATTACCTTTCTGAGATCACCTTTCGGAACGACAAGACGATCCTCAAAGAATAACGTGTCTCTGGCATCAACACTGAAGCACTTATATTTGGGAAATCCCTTTGCCAAGCCAATCTTAACTTTCTTCACCATTGCATCAAGAAGTTGTGCTGCTCGGAGCTGATCTTCCAAGGTAGGAGAGATCTGAAGATTTGCAAGAAATCCCTGAGGTACTAACTAAAGGTTGAGCTTTCTAAAAGATTCACAAAGGTCAGGCTGGAGAGGCTTCAGAATGAGACTGTTGCAGTAAGCCTTCCTGCTCAAAGCATCTGCCACGACATTAGCTTTGCCTGGAGTATACTCAACGCTCGGATTAAAATTTTGGAGCATTTCCACCCAACGAGTTTGCCGGAGATTCAGGTTAGGCTGGGTGAAGATGTACTTGAGACTCTTGTGATCGATGAACACTTCAACCTTTTGTTCCAACAAAAGTTGTCTCCAAGTCATCAGAGCATGTACCACTGTTGCCAACTCAAGATCATGCACAGGATAATTCTTCTCACTTGGCTTCAACTGCCTGGAGGTATAAGCAACCACTTTCTTCTCTTGCATCAGAACTGCGCCAAGACCTTGAAGAGAGGCGTCGCAGAACACTTGGTAAGGTTTGGAGTCATCGGGAGGAACCAAGATTGGAGTAGAGGTGAGCTTCTCTTTGAGTGTGTCGAAGGCCAACTGACACTCTGCAGACCAGGCATACTTCACACCCTTCTGAAGAAGACTTGAGAGAGGCTTAGCAATCTTGGAGAAGTTCTCAATGAACCTTGTACAATAGCTTGCAAGCCTGAGAAAGCTTCAAAGCTGCTTCACATTTTGCGGAGGTTCCCACTCAACAATGGCCTGCACCTTCGACGGATCAACTTTGATGCCCTCGGCAGAGATGATGTGCCTAAGATAGACGACTTCTTTCAACCAGAACTCACACTTGGAAAACTTGGCATAGAATTTATGCTCTCTCGGCTTATCAAGCACCAGCCTGAGATGTTTTTCATGTTCTTCCTGAGTTTCCGAAAAGACCAGAATATCGTCGAGATAAAGCAAGACAAATTCATTCTTGAACGGGGAGAATATGTAGTTCATGATTTGACAAAATGTCGGTGGAGCATTTGCCAGACCAAAAGACATGACCGTATACTCATACGAGCCAAAACTTGTCCTGAAAGCAGTCTTTGGAATATCCTCTTCGCGAATCGAATTTGAGGATAGCCCATTCTAAGATCGAGCTTGGAGAAGATCTTAGCCCCTTTCAACTGCTCGAACAACTCATTTATGTTCGGAAGTGGATACTTGTTTCTAATTGTCTTCTTGTTCAATGGACCGTAATCGACACACAATCGGTCTGTGCCATCCTTCTTCTTGACAAAAAGAACTCCACAACCCCAAGGAGACGAGCTTGGTCTGATCAGACCCAAACGGCCCTGCTCATCGAGTTGCCTCTTAAGTTCCTTTAGCTCTTCTGGACCCAATTTGTACGGTCGTTTGCACACAGGTTCAGTACCTGGTTCAAGCTCAATAACAAATTCAACTTCTCGGTGCGGAGGCATTCCTGGCAGTTCTTCTGGAAACACATCTTCATATTCGCAGACCACTGGAAACTTGCGAAATTGGATTAATCTCACCCTTTTCATTCAAAGAGAATAGACGGATTGTGTCATCGCGCGCCGCGAAGATAATCACGTCCTCCGAAGAATGAGTAAGCTTCACTTCTTTAGCTTCACAATCAATTGATGCCTTGTTCATGGCCAACCAGTCCATACCAAGGATCAAATCAATGTCGGAATTGCCCAAGACAATAGGAGACGCCAGAAAAGCATAATCGCCCATCTTGACAGTGACATCTCGAACCACTTTTTTGGCGCTCATAAGAGTACCGGGTGACACCACATGTAACGCCTTCTTTAAATACTCAGAATCAACATCATGCTCGGCAAAGAACATTCTAGACATGAACGAATGAGAAGCACCAAAATCAAACAACACTTTAGCAGGAATATCGTTAACGAGGAGGTTACCCATAATCACATCTGACGAGTTTTCTGCCTCAGCCGTATTCACCATATTGACTCGAGCAGACCTGGGGTTGAACTTCACGATAGCATTGCTTGGAGATTGATACGTCTCTGTGTATCTACTTTTCTGAACTCTTTTGCCCTTCTTTTTGACTCTAATTTGCATGATTTGAATGGAACTAACACGGACTAACGCTGTTTTCAGCAGAATTCAATGGTGTTGTTTTTTTGCAGAAATAAAAGTTCTTGGAACGTCCTGAAAATTTACGGAGATTTTTTCTGGAATAAAAGAAAAATACCTGCGCAAAGATCCACCTGAGGGGGCGTGCCAGTGGGCCACAAGCCCACAGGCCGCGACCACCCCCTATGGTCGCGCCGTGCAGGCTTGTGGGGCCCACGTGGCACCACCGCCCCTAATATCAGCTCTATATCTTCTGTTCCGCCTGGAAAAAAATCAGAGAGAAGGTTTCATCGCATTTTGCGATATGGAGGCGCCGCCACATCCTGTTCTTCATCTGGAGGGCAGATCTGGAGTCCGTTTCGGGCTCCGGAGAGGGGAAATCGTCGCCATCGTCATCATCAACCTTTCTCCATCGACAATTCCATGATGCTCTTCATCGTTCGTGAGTAATCTCATCGTAGGCTTGTTGGACGGTGATGAGTTGGATGAGATCTATCATGTAATCGAGTTAGTTCTTGACGGGGATTGATCCCTAGTATCCACTATGTTCTAGATTGATGTTGCTACTACTCCCTCCGTTTCTAAATATAAGTCTTTGAAGAGATTTCACTAGATGACTACATACAAAACAAAATGAATGAATCTACACTCTAAAGTGTGTCTATATACATCCGTATGTAATCCTCTAGTAGAAACTCTAGAAAGACTTATATTTAGGAACGGAGGGAGTACTTGGCTATGCTTAATGCTTGTCACTAGGGTCCGAGTGCCATGATTTCAGATCTGAACCTATTATGTTATCGCCAATATATGTGTGTTTTAGATCCTATCTTGCAAGTTGTAGTCACCTACTATGTGTTATGACCCGGCAACCCCGGAGTGACAATAGCCGGAACCACTCCCGGAGATGACCATAGTATGAGGAGTTCATGTATTCACCGTGTGTTAATGTGTTGGTCCGGTTCTTTATTAAAAGGAGAACCTTAATATCCTGTAGTTTCCATTAGGACCCCGCTGCCACGGGAGGGATGGACAATAGATGTCATGCAAGTTCTTTTCCCTAAGCACGTATGACTACATACGGAATACATGCCTACATTACATTGATGAACGGGAGCTAGTTACATATCTCTCTGTGTTATAGCTGTTACATGATGAATCACATCCGTCACACTCATCCATCACCGATCCACTGCCTACGAGTCTTTTACTACTGGTTCTCGCTACGTTACTTTGCCTAGGCTTGTCCCTTGCTACCAAAGGGATTGGGCCACTTTGCTGCTGCTGTCACTACTGTTGTTACTTCTTACTTTGCTGCTTCTACTACTGTTCCTTACTACTCCGTTGTTACTTGTTGCAAGACTTTGTTGGCGCCGTTGCCGGTCTAGGTAAGCGGCACTTACATCCTGTTAGCAAGGCTTTTCCTGGCACCGTTGCTATCATACTACCTTGCTACTGATACTTTGCTTGTAGACACTAATCTTTCAGGTGTGGTTGAATCTGACACATTCAGCTGCTAATACTTGAGAATATTCTTTCGCTTCCCGTCGTGCGAACCAACAAATTTGGGTTGAATACTCTACCGTCGAAAACTGTTGCGATCCCATACGCTTGTGGGACATCAAGGCTTTTTCTGGCGCCGTTGCCGGGGAGGCACAGCTATATTCTCTGAGTCACTTGGGATTGACGTCTGCTGAGCACTATGAGGAATCCAAAAGATCCAAAACTAAAATCTTGCCTTCCACTACGAGGAGAGGTAAGGAATTGCCATCTAGCTCTGCACTTGATTCACCTTCAGTTTTGAGTAAGTTTGCGACTTCGCCTCCTGCTAGAAATCTTGATATGTCGCATGTTCTCGATGATGCTAATTTTGCTGCCCGTGATGCTTATGATGATGCTATGCTTGATACTATGCCTTATGATGCTATGCTTGATACTATGCCTGATGATGCTATGCTAGATACTATGCCTGATGATGCTATGCTTGATACTATGTCTGCTATGCTTGATACTACTTTGCCACTTGGTGCCCTTGATGCACATATTGCTAGAGTTGCTGCTAGATGTGATGATACTTCTGAGACTGCTGATACTATTGAAGTAGAACCTGCTACTATGCCTGAATTGCCTGTTATGCCTGATACGCGCTATGTTATGGAGGGAGAGATAGCTGAGGATTTTCTTGCGTGTAAGGATAGCTATGATGTTGATAAACTTTTGCGCAAGTGGAAATAAAAATCTCTGGACGCTAGGATGAAATACGACCCGAAGTTTGCCACTTCACCTATCTTTGTGACCGATAAGGATTATGAATTCTCTGTCGACCCTGAGTTAATCACTCTAGTCGAATCTGATCATTTTCACGGTTATGAGTCTGAAACGGTTGTAGCCCATCTTACCAAACTGCACGATATAGCCACCCTATTCACTAGTGAGGAAAATATCCGCCACTACTATATGCTCAAGTTGTTTCCTTTCTCGCTAAAGGATGATGCTAAGACCTGGTTCACTTCTCTTGCTCCTGGTTGTGTGCGTAGCCCCCAGGATATGGTCTACTACTTCTCTGAAAAATATTTCCCTGCCCATAAGAAGCAAGTTTCCTTGCAGGAAATATACAACTTTGCTCAAGCTGAAGAAGAGAGTCTCCCACAAGCTTGGGGGAGGCTCATCCAGCTACTGAATGCTTTGCCTGATCACCCTCTTGAGAAGAATGAAATACTTGATATCTTGTATAATGGACTTACTGATGCTTCCAAAGACCATCTAGATAGTTGTGTCGGTAGTGTTTTTAGGGAACGAACCGTAGAACAAGCTGAGATTCTGTTGAACAACATCTTGTGCAATGAGAATGCTTGGACTATTCCCGAACCACCTCCTAAGACAATCCCGAAGAAAAGAGGTATTATATTCCTGAGTCCTGAAGATATGCAAGAAGCCAAGAAATCTATGCGAGAGAAAGGCATTAAATCTGAAGATGTCAAAAATCGACCACCTATCGAAGAGATCCATGGTCTCGATAACCCGATACAGGTAGTAGAAGTAAATTCTCTGCGTAGGTTTGATGAGAGTGATATTCCTTTTGATAAACGTGCTAGCTTATGCATGGATGAATTTGATAACTTTGTTGCCAAACAACAGAGTTTCAATGATTATGTTAGCAGACAATTGGAAAAGAATGCTCGTATGCTTAGTCATTTAAGTGCTTGTGTGGACAGAAACATCAATGATCTTAAACTTCTGAGTAAACATGCCTCTATGGTTACTACTCGGGTCGAACAAGTACTTAAAGCTCAGAATGACTTACTCAATGAGTTGAATGACAATTCCGTCAGAGTCGTTACTAGAGGAGGTAGAATGACCCAGGAACCTCTATATCCTGAGGGTCATCCGAAGAGAATTGAACAAGATTCTCAAGGAGTTAGCACTGATGCACCTAGTCATCCTAGAAAGAAGAATAAAGATGATAGGGATGTGCACGCTAGCAACCCTGTTGCTGCTACACCTGAGAGTCCAAACGATGCCTCTGTCTCTGATGTTGAAACACAATCTGGTGATGAACTTGAGCCTAATGATAATATCAATAATGATGTTCATGATGATGCTCAACCTAGCAATGAAAAGGATGTGGAGATTGAACCTAGCGTTGATCTTGATAACCCACAGCCTAAGACTAGAAGATACGATAAGAATGCCTTCACTGCTAGGAAGCACGGTAAAGAAAGGGAGCCATGGGTTTAGAAACCTATGCCCTTTCCTCCCAAACCATCCAAGAAAAAGGATGATGAGGATTTTGAGCGCTTCGTTGAGATGATCAGACATGTCTCTCTGCAGATGCGTTTGACAGATATGCTCAAGATGTCTCCGTATGCTAAGTACATGAAAGATATTGTGACTAATAAGAGGAGGATACTTGATCTTGAGATCTCTGCCATGCTTGCCAATTACACTTTCAAGGGTGGAACTCCGAAGAAACTAGGTGATCCCGGTGTGCCCACTATACCTTGCTCCATTAAAGGCAACTACGTTAGAACTGCGTTATGCGACCTTGGAGCCGGTGTTAGTGTTATGCCTCTCTCTCTTTATCATAGACTTGAACTGGATAAGTTGACACCCACTGAAATCTCTGTGCAAATGGCCGACAAATCAACTGCTTTCCCTATCGGCATTTGCGAGGATGTGCTTGTTGTGGTTGCTAACACCACTATCTTAACAGACTTTGTTATCTTGGATGTTCCCGAGGACGATGCCATGGTTGTCATCCTAGGAAGACCCTTTTTAAACACCGCAGGGGCTGTTATAGATTGCAACAAAGGCAATGTCACTTTCCATGTCAACGGTAATGAGCATACGGTGCACTTTCCAAATAAACAATATCGAGTACATTGCATCAATGCTATCAAAAAAACTTCATCGATTCTTATTGGGAGCTTTGAATGCCCTATTCCTCGTGTCAAGATGAAGTATGATTTGCTTGTTGGGGAGATACACACCCCCATTGAGGTGACCTAGTGACTATTCGGAAATTCTCCGTCTTCTTTTGCGATTCGATAAAGTTTTGTCGAGGGATTTGATCAACCCCATTGACGGATTTCTTTCGATGACCATGAGATGGATGAATCGAGGACTCACAAACCTTTGTTACAAGCTTTCACCTTCCGTTGCTTAGAAGAAAAATGATAGGTTTAGTTTAGTTTTCTGTGTTTTCTGTTTTAGCGTCCGGTAGAAAAGTACCCCAAAAATCAAAGTTCTCCGAACGCTGTGAAAATCAAGTATGATTTTTTCTGGATTTTTTGAAAAATTCTGGGACAAAGAGTCTGTCTGGGGGGCACACTAGTGGGCCACAAGCCCTAGGGGCGCGGGCACCCCCCTGGTCGTGCCACCCAGGCTTGTGGCGCCCACAGGCACCCCCTCCACTCATTCTTGCTCCCATCCAGTTCTCCTACCTCCAGAAAAAATTGTTTCGCAGCTCAAACCCGTGTTCTTGCTCCTCTTGACAGGATTTTCGATCTCTTTGCTCAAATCACCATTCTCCGAACTGTTTTGGGGAAATTACTCCTTGGTAAGTGACTCCTCCATTGGTCCAATTAGTTTTTGCTCTAGTGCCTTATACTCCGCGTATTTTTGCTGCCTTGGTGACCATGTGCTTGAGCTTTGTATGCTGATTCTAGATGGTCCCAAGTAGTTTTGATGCGTAATATGGTCTCTAGGCACTTGTTGGAGTAGTTTACGAGTTTCGTTGAGCCTTATTCAATTTTCCTTAGAATCACTAAAAAATTCAGAAATTTACAGAGATAGGAAAAAGGAAAGGATGAGGAGGTTTATAAGAGGCTCGTCAAGCCGTGGCCCCAAGGATGATGGGAGTGAGAAGAAGCCCAAGTATTTGGTCCCTCGAGTCACAGAGGTTCGAGCGTGTGAGTGGCCAAGCAATGTGTTCTTGCGCGTCGCTGGAATTTATGAGGACTTTTATCACTTGGTGGAGAACGCAGGCCTTACCGCCTTCGTTGAAGATAAGTGTCCGCAATACCTCCTCCTCACTAATATCTTCGTACAAAGCTTTCACTTCTATCCGAGGAAGAATCCTCCTATGATTGAGTTTAAACTTTATGATATCCCCCAGCGCATGTCACTCCAGGATTTTTGCAATGTTTGCAAATTGCCTTTTGTTGGGGATATTCATGAACCTCGTCCCCGGGACTTGGAAGGTTTCATCGGTACAATTGTTGTAGGAGAGGAGAGAGGAGTGTCTTGTGTTGGGGAACGTCGCATGGGAAACAAAAATTTTCCTACGCGCACGAAGACCTATCATGGTGATGTCCATCTACGAGAGGGGATGAGTGATCTACGTACCCTTGTAGATCGTACAGCAGAAGCGATTAGAGATCACGGTTGATGTAGTGGAACGTCCTCACGTCCCTCGATCCGCCCCGCGAACAATCCCGCGATCAGTCCCACGATCTAGTACCGAACGGACGGCACCTCCGCGTTCAGCACACGTACAGCTCGACGATGATCTCGGCCTTCTTGATCCAGCAAGAGAGACGGAGAGGTAGAAGAGTTCTCCGGAAGCGTGACGGCGCTCCGGAGGTTGGTGATGATCTTGTCTCAGCAGGGCTCCGCCCGAGCTCCGCAGAAACACGATCTAGAGGAAAAACTATGGAGGTATGTGGTCGGGCAGCCGTGAGAAAGTCGTCTCAAATATGCCCTAAAAGCCCCATATATATAGGAGGAGGGAGGGGGACCTTGCCTTGGGGTCCAAGGGATCCCCAAGGGGTTGGCCGAGCCAGGGGGGAGGACTCTCCCCCCCCCCCAAACCGAGTCCTACTTGGTTTGGTGGGAGGGAGTCCTTCCCCCTTCCCACTTCTTCCTTTTTTTTCCTTTTCCTTTGATTTTTCCTTTCTTGGCGCATAGGGGATTGGTGGGCTGTCCCACCAGCCCACTAAGGGCTGGTGTGACCCCCCCAAATGCCTATGGGCTTCCCCGGAGTGGGTTGCCCCCCTCCGGTGAACTCCCGGAACCCATTCGTCATTCCCGGTACATTCCCGGTAACTCCGAAAACCTTCCGGTAATCAAATGAGGTCATCCTATATATCAATCTTCGTTTCCGGACTATTCCGGAAACCCTCGTGACGTCCGTGATCTCATCCGGGACTCCGAACAACATTCGGTAACCAACCATATAACTCAAATACGCATAAAACAACGTCGAACCTTAAGTGTGCAGACCCTGCGGGTTCGAGAACTATGTAGACATGACCCGAGAGACTCCTCGGTCAATATCCAATAGCGGGACCTGGATGCCCATATTGGATCCTACATATTCTACGAAGATCTTATCGTTTGAACCTCAGTGCCAAGGATTCGTATAATCCCGTATGTTATTCCCTTTGTCCTTCGGTATGTTACTTGCCCGAGATTCGATCGTCGGTATCCGCATACCTATTTCAATCTCGTTTACCGGCAAGTCTCTTTACTCGTTCCGTAATACAAGATCCCGCAACTTACACTAAGTTACATTGCTTGCAAGGCTTGTGTGTGATGTTGTATTACCGAGTGGGCCCCGAGATACCTCTCCGTCACACGGAGTGACAAATCCCAGTCTTGATCCATACTAACTCAACTAACACCTTCGGAGATACCTGTAGAGCATCTTTATAGTCACCCAGTTACGTTGCGACGTTTGATACACACAAGGCATTCCTCCGGTGTCAGTGAGTTATATGATCTCATGGTCATAGGAATAAATACTTGACATGCAGAAAACAGTAGCAACAAAATGGCACGATCAACATGCTACGTCTATTAGTTTGGGTCTAGTCCATCACGTGATTCTCCCAATGACGTGATCCAGTTATCAAGCAACAACACCTTGTTCATAATCAGAAGACACTGACTATCATCGATCAACTGGCTAGCCAACTAGAGGCATGCTAGGGACGGTGTTTTGTCTATGTATCCACACATGTAAATGAGTCTTCATTCAATACAATTATAGCATGGATAATAAACTATTATCTTGATAAAGGAATTATAATAATAACTATATATTTATTATTGCCTCTAGGGCATAATTCCAACAGTCTTCCACTTGCACTAGAGTCAATAATCTAGCCCTCACATCACTATGTGATTTACATTGTAATAAATCTAACACCCATACAGTTCTGGTGTCAATCATGTTTTGGCCGTGGAAGAGGTTTAGTCAGCGGGTCTGCTACATTCAGATCCGTGTGCACTTTGCATATATTTACGTCCTCCTCCTCGACGTAGTCGCGGATGAGGTTGAAGCGTCGTTTGATGTGTCTGGTCTTCTTGTGAAACCTTGGTTCCTTTGCTAAGGCAATGGCACCAGTGTTGTCACAGAACAAGGTTATTGGATCCAGTGCACTTGGCACCACTCCAAGATCCGTCATGAACTGCTTCATCCAGACACCCTCCTTAGCCGCCTCCGAGGCAGCCATGTACTCCGCTTCACATGTAGAATCTGCTACGACGCTTTGCTTGGAACTGCACCAGCTTACTGCACCCCCATTAAGAATAAATACGTATCCGGTTTGCGACTTAGAGTCGTCCGGATCTGTGTCAAAGCTTGCATCGACGTAACCTTTTATGGCGAGCTCTTCGTCACCTCCATACACGAGAAACATCTCCTTAGTCCTTTTCAGGTACTTCAGGATATTCTTGACCGCCGTCCAGTGATCCACTCCTGGATTACTCTGGAACCTACCTGCCATACTTATGGCCAGGCTAACATCCGGTCTCGTGCACAGCATTGCATACATGATAGAGCCTATGGCCGAAGCATAGGGGACGGAGCGCATATGCTCTCTATCTTCATCAGTTGCTGGGCACTGAGTCTTACTCAATCTCGTACCTTGTAACACTGGCAAGAACCCCTTCTTGGACTGTTCCATTTTGAACCTCTTCAAAACTTTATCAAGGTATGTGCTTTGTGAAAGTCCTATCAGGCGTTTTGATCTATCCCTATAGATCTTAATGCCTAGTATGTAAGCAGCTTCTCCTAGGTCGTTCATAGAGAAACTTTTTATTCAAGTAACCTTTTATGCTCTCCAAAAGCTCTACATTGTTTCCAATCAGCAATATGTCATCCACATATAATATTAGAAACGCCACAGAGCTCCCACTCACTTTCTTGTAAATACAAGATTCTCCAACCACTTGTATAAACCCAAATGCTTTGATCACCTCATCAAAGCGTTTATTCCAACTCCGAGATGCTTGCACCAGTCCATAAATGGATCGCTGGAGCTTGCACACTTTGTCAGCATTTTTAGGATCGACAAAACCTTCGGGTTGCATCATATACAACTCTTCCTTAAGGAAACCGTTAAGGAACGCCGTTTTGACATCCATCTGCCAGATTTCATAATCGAAAAATGCAGCTATTGCTAACATGATTCTGACGGACTTAAGCATCGCTACGGGTGAGAAAGTCTCATCGTAGTCAACTCCTGGAACTTGTGAAAAACCCTTTGCCACAAGTCGAGCTTTATAAACGGTCACATTACCGTCAGCGTCCGTCTTCTTCTTAAAGATCCATTTGTTCTGAATAGCCTTGCGGCCCTCAGGTAGTATCTCCAAAGTCCACACTTCGTTCTCATACATGGATCCTATCTCGGATTTCATGGCTTCTAGCCATTTGTTGGAATCTGGGCCCACCATCGCCTCTTCATAATTCGCAGGTTCATTGTTGTCTAACAACATGATCGATAGGACGGGATTACCGTACCACTCTGGAGCAGCACGTGATCTCGTCGACCTGCGTGGTTCAACAGAAACTTGAACTGGAGTTTCATGATCATCATCATTAACTTCCTCCTCAACCGGCGTCGCAACGACAGAGGTTTCCCCCTGTCCTGCGCCACCATCCAGAGGGATGAGAGGTTCGACAACCTCGTCAAGTTCTATCTGCCTCCCACTCAATTCTCTCGAGAGAAACTCCTTCTCGAAAAAAGTTCCGTTCTTAGCAACAAACACTTTGCCCTCGGATTTGAGATAGAAGGTGTACCCAACTGTCTCTTTTGGGTAACCTATGAAGACACATTTTTCCGCTTTGGGTTCCAGCTTTTCAGGCTGAAGCTTTTTGACATAAGCATCACATCCCCAAACTTTAAGAAACGACAACTTTGGCCTTTTGCCATACCACAGTTCGTATGGTGTCGTCTCAACGGATTTTGATGGTGCCCTATTTAAAGTGAATGCAGCTGTTTCTAATGCATAACCCCAAAATGATAACGGCAAATCAGTAAGAGACATCATAGATCGCACCATCTCTAACAACGTACGATTACGACGTTCGGACACACCATTACGCTGTGGTGTTCCAGGCGGTGTTAACTGCGAAACAATTCCACATTGTCTTAAGTGAGTACCAAACTCGAAACTCAGATATTCACCCCCACGATCAGACCGTAGGAACTTGATCTTCTTGTTACGATGATTTTCCACTTCACTCTGAAATTGCTTGAACTTTTCAAATGTTTCAGACTTGTGCTTCATCAAGTAGACATAACCATATCTACTTAAATCGTCAGTGAAGGTGAGAAAATAACGATATCCGCCGCGTGCCTCCACGCTCATTGGACCACACACATCAGTATGTATGATTTTCAATAAGTCACTTGCACGCTCCATTGTTCCGGAGAACGGAGTCTTAGTCATCTTGCCCATGAGGCATGGTTCGCACGTGTCAAGTGAATCAAAGTCAAGTGACTCCAAAAGTCCAACAGCATGGAGTTTCTTCATGCGTTTTACACCAATATGACCCAAGCGGCAGTGCCACAGAAATATGGCGCTATCATTGTTTACTCTAACTCTTTTGGTCTCAATGTTATGTATATGCGTATCGCCATCGAGATTCAATATGAACAATCCTCTCACATTCGGTGCATGACCATAAAAGATGTTACTCATAGAAATAGAACAACCATTATTCTCAGACTTAAAAGAGTAACCGTCTCGCAATAAACAAGATCCACATATAATGTTCATGCTCAACGCAGGCACTAAATAACAATGATTTAAGTTCATCACTAATCCCGATGGTAGTTGAAGTGACACGGTGCCGACGGTGATTGCATCAACCTTGGAACCGTTTCCTACGCGCATCGTCACTTCGTCTTTCGCCAGCCTCCGTCTATTCCGCAGTTCCTGTTTCGAGTTGCAAATGTGAGCAACAGAACCGGTATCGAATACCCAGGCACTACTACGAGAGCCGGTTAAGTACACATCAATAACATGTATATCAAATATACCTGATTTTTCTTTGCCCGCCTTCTTATCTGCCAGATACTTGGGGCAATTGCGCTTCCAGTGACCCATACCCTTGCAATAGAAGCACTCTGTTTCAGGCTTAGGTCCAGCCTTGGGTTTCTTCGGCGGATTGGCAACAGGCTTGCCGCTCTTATTCGAATTGCCCTTCTTGCCTTTGCCGTTTCTCTTGAAACTAGTGGTCTTGCTTACCATCAACACTTGATGCTCTTTACGGAGTTCAGACTCTGCGACTTTCAGCATCGCAAACAACTCGCCGGGAGACTTGTTCATCCCTTGCATGTTGTAGTTCAACACAAAGCCTTTATAGCTTGGCGGCAGTGATTGGAGGATTCTGTCAGTGATAGCTTCTTGCGGGAGTTCAATCCCTAGTTCAGCTAGACGGTTTGAGTACCCAGACATTTTGAGCACATGTTCACTGACAGACGAGTTTTCCTCCATCTTGCAAGCATAGAATTTATCGGAGGTCTCATACCTCTCGATCCGGGCGTTCTTCTGAAAAATAAACTTCAACTCCTGGAACATCTCAAATGCTCCATGACGCTCAAAGCGACGTTGAAGTCCCGGTTCTAAGCCATACAAGACTGCACATTGAACTATTGAGTAGTCCTCCTTACGCGCTAACCAAGCGTTCTTAACATCCTGATCAGCCGTAGCGGGTGGTTCATCTCCTAGCGCAGCATTAAGGACATAATCCTTCTTTCTAGCTTGTAAGATTAGCTTAAGATTACGAGCCCAGTCTACAAAGTTGCTTCCATCATCTTTCAACTTAGCTTTCTCTAGGAACGTATTAAAATTCAGGATGACACTTGCGTGAGCCATGATCTACAACACAAATATATTCAAGGTGGACTTAGACTATGTTCAAGATAATTAGAGTTCAACTTAATCAAATTATATGCTAAACTCCCACTCAAAAAGTACATCTCTCTAGTCATTTGAGTGGTTCATGATCCACTTACACTATCCCAAGTCCGATCATCACGTGAGTTGAGAATAGTTTCAGTGGTAAGCATCCCTATGCTAATCATATCAACTATATGATTCATGATCGACCTTTCGGTCTCATGTGTTCTGAGGCCATGTCTGCACATGCTAGGCTCGTCAAGCTTAACCCAAGTGTTCCGCGTGCGCAACTGTTTTGCACCCGTTGTATGTGAACGTTGAGTCTATCACACCCGATCATCACGTGGTGTCTCGAAACGACGAACTGTAGCAACGGTGCACAGTCGGGGAGAACACAATTTCGTCTTGAAATTTTAGTGAGAGATCACCTCATAATGCTACCGTCGTTCTAAGCAAAATAAGGTGCATAAAAGGATTAACATCACATGCAATTCATAAGTGACATGATATGGCCATCATCACGTGCTTCTTGATCTCCATCACCAAAGCACCGGCACGATCTTCTTGTCACCGGCGCCACACCATGATCTCCATCATCATGATCTCCATCAACGTGTCGCCATCGGGGTTGTCGTGCTACTTATGCTATCACTACTAAAGCTACATCCTAGCAAAATAGTAAACGCATCTGCAAGCACATGTGTTAGTATAAAGACAACCCTATGGCTCCTGCCGGTTGTCGTACCATCGACATGCAAGTCGATATTTCTATTACAACATGATCATCTCATACATCAAATATATCACATCACATCGTTTGGCCATATCACATCACAATCATACCCTGCAAAAACAAGTTAGACGTCCTCTAATTTTGTTGTTGCAAGTTTTACGTGGTGACCAAGGGTATCTAGTAGGATCGCATCTTACTTACGCAAACACCACAACGGAGATATATGAGTTGATATTTAACCTCATCCAAGGACCTCCTCGGTCAAATCCGATTCAACTAAAGTTGGAGAAACCGTCACTTGCCAGTCATCTTTGAGCAAAGGGGGTTACTCGTAACGATGAAACCAGTCTCTCGTAAGCGTACGAGTAATGTCGGTCCAAGCCGCTTCAATCCAACAATACCGCGAAATCAAGAAAAGACTAAGGAGGGCAGCAAAACGCACATCACCGCCCACAAAACCTTTTGAGTTCTACTCGAGAAGACATCTACGCATGAACCTAGCTCATGATGCGACTGTTGGGGAACGTCGCATGGGAAACAAAAAATTTCCTACGCGCACGAAGACCTATCATGGTGATGTCCATCTACGAGAGGGGATGAGTGATCTACGTACCCTTGTAGATCGTACAGCAGAAGCGATTAGAGATCGCGGTTGATGTAGTGGAACGTCCTCACGTCCCTCGATCCGCCCCGCGAACAATCCCGCGATCAGTCCCACGATCTAGTACCGAACGGACGGCACCTCCGCGTTCAGCACACGTACAGCTCGACGATGATCTCGGCCTTCTTGATCCAGCAAGAGAGACGGAGAGGTAGAAGAGTTCTCCGGCAGCGTGACGGTGCTCCGGAGGTTGGTGATGATCTTGTCTCAGCAGGGCTCCGCCCGAGCTCCGCAGAAACACGATCTAGAGGAAAAACTATGGAGGTATGTGGTCGGGCAGCCGTGAGAAAGTCGTCTCAAATCTGCCCTAAAAGCCCCATATATATAGGAGGAGGGAGGGGGACCTTGCCTTGGGGTCCAAGGGATCCCCAAGGGGTCGGCCGAGCCAGGGGGGAGGACTCTCCCCCCCCAAACCGAGTCCTACTTGGTTTGGTGGGAGGGAGTCCTTCCCCCTTCCCACTTCTTCCTTTTTTTTCCTTTTCCTTTGATTTTTCCTTTCTTGGCGCATAGGGGATTGGTGGGCTGTCCCACCAGCCCACTAAGGGCTGGTGTGACCCCCCAAATGCCTATGGGCTTCCCCGGAGTGGGTTGCCCCCCTCCGGTGAACTCCCGGAACCCATTCGTCATTCCCGGTACATTCCCGGTAACTCCGAAAACCTTCCGGTAATCAAATGAGGTCGTCCTATATATCAATCTTTGTTTCCGGACTATTCCGGAAACCCTCGTGACGTCCGTGATCTCATCCGGGACTCCGAACAACATTCGGTAACCAACCATATAACTCAAATACGCATAAAACAACGTCGAACCTTAAGTGTGCAGACCCTGCGGGTTCGAGAACTATGTAGACATGACCCGAGAGACTCCTCGGTCAATATCCAATAGCGGGACCTGGATGCCCATATTGGATCCTACATATTCTACGAAGATCTTATCGTTTGAACCTCAGTGCCAAGGATTCGTATAATCCCGTATGTTATTCCCTTTGTCCTTCGGTATGTTACTTGCCCGAGATTCGATCGTCGGTATCCGCATACCTATTTCAATCTCGTTTATCGGCAAGTCTCTTTACTCGTTCCGTAATACAAGATCCCGCAACTTACACTAAGTTACATTGCTTGCAAGGCTTGTGTGTGATGTTGTATTACCGAGTGGGCCCCGAGATACCTCTCCGTCACACGGAGTGACAAATCCCAGTCTTGATCCATACTAACTCAACTAACACCTTCGGAGATACCTGTAGAGCATCTTTATAGTCACCCAGTTACGTTGCGACGTTTGATACACACAAGGCATTCCTCCGGTGTCAGTGAGTTATATGATCTCATGGTCATAGGAATAAATACTTGACATGCAGAAAACAGTAGCAACAAAATGGCACGATCAACATGCTACGTCTATTAGTTTGGGTCTAGTCCATCACGTGATTCTCCCAATGACGTGATCCAGTTATCAAGCAACAACACCTTGTTCATAATCAGAAGACACTGACTATCATCGATCAACTGGCTAGCCAACTAGAGGCATGCTAGGGACGGTGTTTTGTCTATGTATCCACACATGTAAATGAGTCTTCATTCAATACAATTATAGCATGGATAATAAACTATTATCTTGATAAAGGAATTATAATAATAACTATATATTTATTATTGCCTCTAGGGCATAATTCCAACATCTTGCGCTAGAGCTGCTAGCATTCATTTTCCCGTGCTTCGGTACTTCTCATTATTTGTGGGAAAATGTTTGATTGGCCGTGGGAAAGCTGGGTCACTTAGTTCCCCATATCTTGCGGTCTTGCGCGAAGCCCTTTATAATGATAAAACTTATAGCTTGGGCGCTATAGTAGCTCAACGGTTGAACATGAACCGTTCTAAAGGCGTTGTCTATGGAGGTATCTACGCTACTCGTCTTGCCAGACACTTTGAGATACCTATTAGACTGGACGAGGAAGAAGAGATTCTTCTTCCCGAGAGATATCTATATTACGATAGCATGGTTCGCCATGACTTTCTTGATAGAGATATAGGTGGAAGGATGATTTATAACCTGGTATTTAGTCAGGGTACTCGTGAGACTATTACTTTGCATGCTCCTTCTTTGTTCAATCTTCATGCAGGCAGGTACACTATTATGCCCTCGGACATCTACGCATATTAGGGATTAGCCCAACCATAGGTGCCCATGCCCGAGCCGCCAGTCGATTACCAGACGCCAGTTTATCAGTGGGAGCCAGAGGAGCTCACACAGCAGTGGCATCCTCAGTCCACTCCGGAGTACCCCGGAGCTGGTTATTTCCCTCCTTAGGAGTAGACCAAGTTAGGCCAAAATCCTAAGCTTGGGGGAGTACGTGTTCTCACTGACTTTACATTCTTGCTTATGCTTTCACTTTGTTAGCCAGTGTTCACACTTTGCCACTGTATCATCCATGTTAGTATATTTTCTTTTTCTCATTTTCTTTTTCACTTTGTTAGCCAGTGTTCACACTTTGCCACTGTATCATCCACTGTATCATCCACTGTATCACCCAAAAAGATTTTCTTTTTCTTCTTTTGCTTGTTGGGAGCTTTCCCGTGTAGATAGTTTTCTTTTTCTTTGGGTAAAGGTAGAAGATATTGGTTACAATGTTTAGTGGCTCTTGCATGCATACCTATTTAGCTTTCAAAGAGCCATATTACTTTGTCTTCTCCTTTGTGTTTGCCTGCAGAATCCAGCTTTAGTCCAATGCACGAGCATGCTTATTATTGTTCACATCATTCGGTCGTGCAAATGAAAGGCAATAATGAATATGTGATGAAGTGACTGAGCCTGGAAAAGCTGGTATGAACTCGATCTATTTTGTTTTTGTAAATATGACTAGCTCATCATGCCTGATTCAGCTTTGTTGTGAGAGAAACATGTTTGCAATGACAACTTAGAGATCATAGTTTCTTATGCCATGCTTACTTAGCTAGGAGCTTATAATGGTTTGTCTTGGTTGCCAACATGAATGTTGAGATGACTATGATGTAGTATGATAGGATGGTATCCTCCTTTGAATGATTCAAGTGGCTTGACTTGGCGCATGTTCACGCATGTAGTTGAAACAAAATCAACATAGCCTCTATGATGTTCATGTTCATGGTGATTTATGTCCTACTCCTGCTTGCACTCAATGTTAGTTACTCTCAATGCATTTTGATGACTGTTGTCGCTCTCTAGTTGGTCACTTCCCAGTCTTTTGCTAGCCTTCACTTGTACTAAGCGGGAATACTGCTTGTGCATCCACTCCCATAGACCCAAAGTTGTGCCATATGAGTCCACCATACCTACCTATGTGCGGTATCTACTTGTCATTCCAAGTAAATTTGCATGTGCCACTCTCTAAACCTTCAAGAAATAATCTCTTTTGCATGCACGAACCGCTCATGTGGTGACAGGGGGCTATTGGTATCTTCCATGCTATGCATGTTATCCTCGATATGTGTTTATTCACTATCATTCACGAGAAAGGGGTCGGTAATTGGAATTCCCAGTTCCATACTCAAATCGAAAGGATAATTGCAAACAAAACTCCCCCGGGATTGATGTTGGTTAGGACGGTACCCGAGGATTCGGCTAGCCGTGGAGTGTGATTGATTGGTGGTGGGGGAGTCAAAACTTTACTTTTCTGTTTGGGAACCGCCTATAGCATGTGTAGCGTGGAAGATGTTGAGAACTCTTAGTCATTGCGTTGACAATGAAAGCATGCCACCCAAAATTATTATCTCTCTTTTCAAAGCTTGAGCTCTGGCACCTCTACAAATCAATGCTTCCCTCTGCGAAGGGCCTGTCTATTTATGTTCCTGTTGAGTCATCCTCCTCTTACAAAAGCACCAATTAGAGAGAACCTCTGTCATTTTATGCTTTGCTTTTAACTGTGTTGAGTATGACTATGACTGGATCTTCATTGCCATGAATTACAATGTTTAGTCAGCCCTTGGTCCTTTAAGGTGCTCTGCATTTATGTTTTGCGGTCTTAGAAAGAGCTAGCGAGATACCATCTATTCGTACTGCTTCATGTTGTTTTAATTGAAGTGTTGACATTTGAGGCTTATTATTATTTGCTCGCTAGTTGATTATGCCATTGATATGAGTTTACCGTGAGACCTAGATGTCATTTGCTTATGTGGTTTCCTTGTGATGTTGCTGAAATTCTGGTTATGAGTTAGACATAGTTGCACCAACAAGATCAAACAGAGTTCGTCAAAGTTTTTCTTTTGTCTCTCTCAGTTTGTCAACTGAGTTGCTTGAGGACAAGCATGGCTTTAAGCTTGGGGGAGTTGATACGTCTCCGTCGTATCTACTTTTCCGAACTCTTTTGCCCTTGTTTTGGACTCTAATATGCATGATTTGAATGGAACTAACCCGGACTGACGATGTTTTCAGCAAAATTGCCATGGTGTTGTTTTTGTGCAGAAATAAAAGTTCTCAGTACGTCCTGAAAATTTACGAAGATTTTTTCTGGAATAAAAGAAAAATACCTGTGCAAAGATCCACCTGAGGGGGCGTGCCAGTGGGCCACAAGCACACAGGCCGCGGCCACCCCCTATGGTTGCGCCGTGCAGGCTTGTGGGTCCCACGTGGCACCACCGCCCACAATCTCGGCTCTATATCTTCCGTTTCGCCTGGAAAAAATCAGAGAGAAGGTTTCATCGCGTTTTGCGATACGGAGGCGCCGCCACATCCTGTTCTTCATCTGGAGGGCAGATCTGGAGTCCGTTTCGGGCTCCGGAGAGGGGAAATCGTCGCCATCGTCATCATCAACCTTTCTCCATCGACAATTCCATGATGCTCTTCATTGTTCGTGAGTAATCTCATCGTAGGCTTGCTGGACGGTGATGAGTTGGATGAGATCTATCATGTAATCGAGTTAGTTCTTGACGGGGATTGATCCCTAGTATCCACTATGTTCTAGATTGATGTTGCTACTACTTGGCTATGCTTAATGCTTGTCACTAGGGCCCGAGTGCCATGATTTCAGATCTGAACCTATTATGTTGTCGCCAATATATGTGTGTTTTAGATCCTATCTTGCAAGTTGTAGTCGCCTACTATGTGTTATGACCCGGCAACCCCGGAGTGACAATAGCCGGAACCACTCCCGGAGATGACCATAGTATGAGGAGTTCATGTATTCACCGCGTGTTAATGTGTTGGTCCGGTTCTTTATTAAAAGGAGAACCTTAATATCCCGTAGTTTCCATTAGGACCCCGCTGCCACGGGAGGGCTGGACAATAGATGTCATGCAAGTTCTTTTCCCTAAGCACGTATAACTACATACGGAATACATGCCTACATTAGATTGATGAACGGGAGCTAGTTACATATCTCACCGTGTTATAGCTGTTACATGATGAATCACATCCGTCACACTCATCCATCACCGATCCACTGCCTACGAGTCTTCTACTACTGGTTCTCGCTACGTTACTTTGCATAGGCTTGTCCCTTGCTACCAAAGGGATTGGGCCACTTTGCTGCTGCTGTCACTACTGCTGTTACTTGTTACTTTGCTACTGCTACTACTACTGTTCCTTACTACTTCATTGTTACTTGTTGCAAGACTTTGTTGGCGTCATTGCCGGTCTAGGTAAGCGGCACTTACATCCTGTCAGCAAGGCTTTTCCTGGCACCGTTGCTATCATACTACCTTGCTACTATTACTTTGCTTGCAGACACTAATCTTTCAGGTGTGGTTGAATCTGACACATTCAGCTGCTAATACTTGAGAATATTCTTTCGCTTCCCGTCGTGCGAACCAACAAATTTGGGTTAAATACTCTACCCTCGAAAACTGTTGCGATCCCATACGCTTGTGGGACATCAGAGGTTTTCCTGGAGGAGGAGGCGGAAGATGGAGCTCAGAAGTGCACTTGTTAGCATAGTGACCCTTCTGCCCACACTTGTGACAAGTAACATCTGTCGGCTGACGGTACTGTGTCTGAGGAGGCCCTTGCTTCTGCTGTTGGAATCTCTGCTGGAAAGCTGGGTTGGGTGGGTGGGAAGAACCGTGGCCACCTGAATGCTTGAACTGCTGCGTGTGCCGAGGAGGAGGAGGAGACACCCAATATTTCTGTTGCTTCTGAACCACCTGAGTTGAGGAAGACGAGCTCGAATCTCTGAAGCACTTCTTAGAATTCTCCACCCTAAGCAAAGCTGCCTCAGCCGTGAGAGCTAAGTTGTAGAACTTATCAAACTCCTCAGGATCGTGCAAAGCGAGAGCTAGCTGCAAATCTTCTTTCAAACCACCTCTGAACTGATAAATCTTGCTCTTCTGATCAGGGGTATCGTGCAAGGCGTATCGGGCTAGCTCGTGGAACTCGATGTTGTACTTGTACACGGAGTTGCCACCTTGCTTCAAGCGCCTGAACTTCTCACGCATCTCCTCCACAAAGTTGGACGGGATGTAGTGGCATCTGAAGTCTCTGCAGAACTCATCCCAAGAGATCACTCTGGCACCCCTGGAATCCTTCAGCTGCTGCCACCAGATAGATGCTTGCCCCTTCAGCTGGAGTGTTGCAAACTTGACGAAATCCTCTGGACGAACATTGCTGCATTCAAAGTGCTTGTTCACGTCGCGGATCCAATCCTCAGCATCAAACGGCTGGTCACATGACGTGAAGGTCTTCGGCTGATTTGATAGGAACTCACTTAGATTAGCAAACTGATTGCCACCATGATTGAAGTTGCCTTGCTCCTGATTAGTCCTCTCTTGCAACAACTGTATCAGCATCTGAGTGTTTGCATTTGTAGCAGCCATCACCGATTGCCAAGCCTCTGCATGAGGAGGCGGCGGCGGAGGAGGATTCTCTGAAGGAGGAGGTGGTGGCGGCATATCCTCACGACCTGGATTCTGACGAGTTGGTGGAGCCATCCTGAAGACGGACAACACATTAGCCCACAGAATAAATTGAAAGTATAGCTGGATCAAAAAGGCAGGAATATCTGAACAGGAATATTAGCAATTGCACTCGAACAAAATAGTAAGAATGCTTCCTCAAAGTGACTGTCGACAAAATTCTGATTAAGACCACTTGCAAAGAAGTATGAGCTAGAACTGCTCGGAACAAACATATGATCGAGATTTCATCCGATATCTTCGTGGATAAGATCGCACGGGCTCGAATTTACAGTAGCTATCCTGTGCAAGGTAGTGCACATGACTTACGAAGTATCCCCGAGTCGTAGCAAGCTACATGGACTCTTTAAGACACAACGAGAACCGCTGTAAGACGACCATGAACAAACATACCCACTGAATGTCGAATCCCAACCTCACATCATACATCTGTAGGAAGATTGTCCTATAAGTCACTACTTGATATCCCACCTATGAATTCCCGAAATATCTGGTCATGCAATCTGGTACACGGATAGAAGGAGTAATATTCACTCAACTCTTATACTAACCCATCCACTGTATCACATCCGTCAACACATAACCAGAATCTCGGACCTTCATCTACTACAGACCCTCATGGTCACAATGATACAAAGTATCGCAGTACTCCCGAACAATCTGCACCAGTACTGGGGACATCGGGGTTATCTCGTCACTACTAGTATTGAAGCAATTATGAACATCCTTCGTTCTGAGATACTCAGAAATCTGAATGATGGCGATGTGCACAAGAATCCCCTGGAGCTCAACTCCCTGGAAGAAATCAAGGCAGACAGGAGGCACCAAGGCAGAACTCCGTCACATCAATATCATATAGATTTCAAAAATACCCGCGTGATCCTAAAAAAAATTTGAGCGAGAGGAGGAGTAGAATTAAGATTTCCTAAGTCGAGAACCTCGCCAGAGCATGGAAGAGGAGAAAAAAAGAATCCTACTCTCCGATATAACTAAGACTCAAAACATTTTACTAGACTCGACTCGGCCAAGTACGATAACACAAAGGCTCCTATGGTCGTAAGGCTCTAATACCAAACTTGTAACGCCCCGGACACACCCGCCGGTGGTCGTTACTCCTCGCGGGATCTAGACTGGCCCCACATATCAATATTAGTCTTTTCTGCGCACTTTGTCCTCACTCATGCGCACCCGGGATCAACTTCCCGGTCGGTCACCCATCCTGGAACTACTCCAAGCCAAGCATGCTTAACCTGGAAGTTCTGTTCGAATGGGCTCCCAAAAAAGAAGGAATTCCTTATTGATATGAGTAGTCTATCATCCCTAATAAGCCAGGCTATCACACCATCCTACCGGCTGACATTTATAGGTGGTCAATGGAGGGTAAGCTTCCTTGTGTGGCAGTATTTACCGAAGTTGGCAAGCTTCTTGGAAGCCCTTATGAATGAGTGCAAGGCAACTCTTCAGGTCAGTCCAAGTGATTGGAGCGTGGCAACTAGAAGTTGCGGCTGGATCCATAGCACGAAGAATAGGCTTGCAGCTTCCTTCAGTCAATTTATATGCTATTTCTCAATGCTACTTGAATGAGTTGGCTCTGTCGGTAGAAAGAATCCTCCCTCATGCTTGCCGCATCTATGAGTGGGCAATGCCTCCAAAACTATGCTTGTCTAGTGATCCAGTCAGGGTCCCTACATGGGTCTGTGTGATGGCTATACTAATATTGGCTCTAAGACTTCAGTATACCGTCAATGGTCAAGGGGTATGGGAGGTGAGTATTCCTTATAGGGTCACTCTCTTAAGTCATGTAAGATCTGTCATACATATGATGGACAGAACTTATTTTTTTCTTCAGGAGATTTGCAGGCAGCAAGAAATGCAGGTGGGGAGTTTGGCACATGAGGATTGCTCTGCACTCTTGCAGATGCCTATGGTAAAAGTGACGTTGCACATGGGAATTGTTAATGACCATTGTTTACCATCTACATCAAGTTTTTTCTTGTAATGTAACCATGTCAGGTCTCAGCCTTATGTGTTATCCATTAGTGGTATGTATACTTACGTCTTATGGTACCAAATACATACTATTCTAGCTTTTAACAAAGTAGATATGTCATAACAGAGAATAACATGTAATGGTACTCCTTGTGTTCCTAAATATATGTTCTTTTGGAGATTCCACTATGAACTATATACACAGAAAATGAATGAATTTGCACTCTAAAGTATGTCTATATACATCCGTACGTAGTTCATAGTGAAATCTCTATAAAGACTTATATTTAGGAACGGAGGAAGTACTATCTACCATGGTAGCCATGTCATATTTTGTGTGTTAATAGGTTATACCCTCCTATGTGTAGAGCCACTAGTCTATCTTGCAATGGTAATTTTCCATTAGTGAGATAGGATATGTATGAACCATCGTTATAGATTTTTGAATTTTAAGGCATTTATTTAGTAGTAAAATGGCAAGAAATGCTAGAATAACATTTATATCTTTGTAATGCGGGGAATCATGTGTCGATGTATGCATGGAGTTTCTGGCCTTGTTTGTACTCCCTCCTTTCCTAAATATAAGTCTTTCTAGAGATTCCACTAGTGGACTACATACGGATGTATATAGACATAATTTAGTGTGTATATTCACTCATTTTGTTTCGTATGTAGACGTCTAATGAAATCTCTTAAAAGACTTATATTTAGGAACGGAGGGAGTAATAAATAACTTTTCGCATGTCCTAGGTCTTCAACCTCCATACCTATATTAATGGCACATTTGCACAAGGCAGCATTACAGAAATTAACAAACAATGCACCGGCATCTTCCACTGAAATATACTGGTTTCTGCTAGTACCTTTGGATTATCCAATAAACATATTCTCATGCTTTCTTACACATAAAGTTCTCACAAAGAGTATTCTTTAACATCTCATTATGTTTCAAGGGATCCCATGTTTCAAACATTCAACCAAGACAAAGTTGCATTTCTCTCTTTTGTACGGATGGTGCTCAGTAACTCCCCTTTAGCATTGTCACTAGATTTGTATTTAAACCAATGTGTATTTTATTATATTATGTCTTGAGGAAAGCTTAGAAGTACAATAATGTCAAAGTATATTGGATAAGAAAAATGACACCTATTTAATAAAGATGTTCACAATGATACGTTTGCCCAGATTATAATCGTTTGAGTCTAACTGGATGCATTATAGAGTGGACTTTTGCTAGACCAAATTCTTAGTAGTGGTACAAAATTGACGAAGTTTTATAATTTTGTAGACTATTCGAAGGACCTTCACTCATATCTCAAATACTGCAAAGATGTTGTTTTTCCTAGGATTGCATGTTCAGTTGAAGAGGATCACTTGATAGGGATCTTTCAGATCTATACAAAGGACGAGAGGTAATGCACCCAACTTGATGTTGTTGTCAACTCTTATTCCTTACTTTTTGCATCAAGCGGTAATTTACAAAGGACCAGAGGAACTGTTGTTACTCGGGCCCTGCTTAGACAGGCCACATGCTAGGCGGTCACAAAACGCCCGCCTAGTGCCTAGTGCCTAGTGCCTTTTGATCTGTACCTTTAGTGCAAATCGTTAACAAGGTTCTATGTATGGATATTATTTCAGGACCAAAATCATCACACAGAAAAACATAAATGATTTTAGGAACCAAACACATTGGTTTGAATGATATTTTGCTTTATTTTGAGAAAATGACATATTATAAATTTTAAAGATCAAGAACAATAAAGTTGCTATTCAGAAAAGGTTTTCTATTTTATTTAATCACATACTAACTATTATTGAACTTCTAATCTCTACATGCAGCCCTTCTGAACCTTGGGTAACAACCTTTTATCTGTGAACATTATTTCAGAAACAAAATCAGCATGAAAATACCTGCAAATGATTATACAAACCAAACACAACAAGATTTTTTTTAGAAACAGCTAAAATATAAAATTGGAATATAAATAGAAAAGCAAATGTTGATCATAAAAAAAATATTTTATTCGTAGCATATCTGACCTTAAAATTTGTACAAATGTAGCACCTTGAGGATTTGCTACATCTCTTTTCGGGGTGAATGTTGTGGACTTGATGGCTAAATCTGTTGCATTGTAGAATGAGAATCCAAAAGCGCACACCGCACATGGAGGAAATGTGAAGCACAACTGGAGTGAATAAATGAGGTTGGGATGGAACTTTTGTCGGCGCAAGGTGCTTTTCTGCATCATCATCGGGGATACTAAGTATCGAGTCAGAAACGGAAGACCAAGGATTTTGTTATATGCCGCCAACGTCAAGCAAGTGTCCGAGCTCAGATGGCTATCTTCACTATAGAAAGAAAACAATAACTGGTAGTCTTGTTTGTGTTGGACACGCTGATTATTACATGTTGATACGCTCATTTTCCAAGCTTGCCGAAGTTGATATTAGGGTTGTTCATGCTAGTGTGCTGAAACTTAAGAGGAGACTTGCCTGGATAGAAGAAATAATAGGTGGAAGCTCTTGGATACCTTGCGGAATTTACCTAGCTAAGCAAATGATGCGCAAGGACATGTTTCAGGCTGCCTTTTTCATGGATTGCCAATTTGCCAAGTCAGTAAACTGGCCACGGGTTATCGATCTATTGTCGAGAAAAGAGATTATGTTTGTAGTTCGGGTCTCATGATCCTGAACCAAAAAGGTCCAAAACAGCAAACTCTTGCAAGATCTTGGTGACAAAGTCACCAGGAACACCAAACTGTATGTGTATTAATACAAACGATTCCCAAGACCATTCTTTGCCTGTTAGATCCATTTTATTTTCCCATGTAGCAACCTTTGTTTGTTACGATTTTTAGAAATACTTTTACTCATGGGTCTTCTTGTTGTAATTAATTATGTCTTGGGTCTATGAATGTGTAAATAAAATTTTTACATATAATCATGGTATGAGGCTTTACTTATCGGCACACAAAAAAAATATGAGACTTTATTGAGCCATCATAAAATAATTTCATTCTAATCACTTTTAATCGGTTTCTCGGCCCAAGTTGGTGTTGATGAAATTCCTAAAGATGTATAAACATATATAGAGAAAAAATTCAGGTGTCTCCATACTCAATATATTAGCAGCAACAGCAAACTTTCCGTGTGCCATCGTAATAAAATGATGACTGCATCTGGCCTGTTCCTTGACTCTGAAAACATGGGTGCACTGCCTCTAATATATCTCTTCTTCTTTTTGTGAAAAGCCTCTAATTTACCTCAAGAAGTTATATCAAAATCTAACGCATTCTGGCTTTCTATGCACGGGCTGGCAAGCTTGTTTCTTGGCTTCTTGCCGTATGGACGACAAGGTGAACTGAGGAAAAAACTTGGAATGTTCCGTCAGAGATTAACAAAACTCGCCAACTTCAGTTTTAAAACGAAAACTTTCATGGCGACAAAAGAGAAACAGTAACAACACGTACACAGTGGCAAAATTCATGAATTTAACTGCGGGGTTTTCAAAGTATCAGAGTGTAAAAATAAATTTAGAGGTTTCTATCTGCAGACTTACAAACTATCACAGTAAAGAAAACCCAGAAAAAAATGTTGAAAGCAAGACGAGCCTGACGCAACACGCAGGCGGACATGAAGATCGATTCAAACGGCGACATCACTATTTCTTCAGAACAACAAGCAGCACAATCCTTACAGAGGTTGTAACATCGTACTGCTACCTACGTACAGAACGCCACCATCAAATCAATTCAAGACACGACAACGACCAGGCCTAGGATGAGGTGAACTTGGTGACGGCCTTGGTGCCCTCGGACACGGCGTGCTTGGCGAGCTCGCCAGGGAGGACGAGGCGGACGGAGGTCTGGATCTCCCGGGAGGTGATGGTGGGCTTCTTGTTGTACCTCGCCAGCTTGGCGGACTCCCCGGCGAGCTTCTCGAAGATGTCGTTGATGAAGGAGTTCATGATGGACATGGCCTTGGAGGAGATGCCGATGTCCGGGTGCACCTGCTTGAGCACCTTGAAGATGTAGATCTTGTACGTCTCCACGCTCTTCTTGGACTTCTTCTTCCCCTTCTTGTCGCCGCCTTCCTTGGACGCCGGCACCTTCTTCTCCGCCTTGGGCTTCTTGCCCGCGGGGGTCTTCTCCACCGGCTTCTTCTCGGCAGCCTTGGGCGCCATGGATGCTGCTGTTGCTGAGTGCTGACTCGAGGGTGCGGGGAGGTTGGGTTTGAATCGAAGGTCAGGGGAGATGCAGATGCTGCGGTGTGGAGAGACGACGGGAGCGGCGAGATTTATATACGGTAAACTGGAAGGAGGAAGGAGGTGGGCAGCGGTTGGTGGAGAGGCTGGTGCCTCGGATCGATGGCGTGGAGTGACTCCAGCCGTTTGATGATTCCTGGGATGGACGGACTAGCTGCGCTTGGGCGCGGATCGGTGACGTGGCGAGAACGTCGCTAGCGGCGCGGGATAGATGGCCTGTGGACAACCACGCACTCGGTCGAACGTTACTCCGGCTATATTGTGTTCTGGGATGTACGTACGTACGAGGCGAGGTAGATGCCATATACTCTGGAGTACCACATTATGTTAAAAGAAAAAATCACGTTGCATAGCATGAAGGAGATGCTCAAAAGATAAAAACATAAATAGAGAAGCTCAAAAAAATGCATATATAAAGTTCACACACCACAGTTCTTTTAAAAAATAACACGGTAAAATCAAAGACTTGCAAGTTAAAGTTCGACTTGCAACTAGGATAAAATAAACTACATGCCGGTGGCATGTCAAGGATGAACCTATAGCTGAGATGGAAAATAAAACACAGACAAATATCAGGAATCAAAGATTGGTCAGTGAGAAGATGGGGATAAGCCTCGCCGTTGATCCGGCAAACAATGACATATATCGGGTCATATGAAAAGAAACTTAAGAACATGACGACACAAAACAAATGGAACAAGTGAACACGCGACAAAAGAAAAGACGAAGTGATACAGACATGCATAATTTAGTTTATACGAACATTAAAGCAAACAAAATAGGCTTCTATAGACTTAGATGAGCTAAAAACTCGGCTAGGATTTAGCAGATCTGAAACAAAACATCTAGCTACACGATAAAAAAAAAGAGGGAATAGAAAATAACCAACACACAAACATAATACTTGCCCACTAAAAAATGTCATATTGGGCGTCACTGGTTCACGCGGAACAAACAAAAAACAGGACACAATGACAACGAGCACGGTTCAAAAGCATGTGTTTCCAACAATATGTGAGTTAGATGAAACATTTTTAACTCTCATTTAAATAAGAATTACCAAACCAATCTGAAAGGAGACCCAAACTGCGCCATGAAAACGGTCCAACACAAGACGTGTGCGTGACCAGGTCGATAAGTAGACACCAACCAAACGACGCGACACATAACGTGCATGACAAAAATAACCCATGATCACCATTTACACGCCATTAAAAACGAATATATGTCAGAGTGAAAACAAATTCATGAATATCAAACAATTAAATAAAGGGGCAAAAAGAAAATACAAATAAAAACAAAAAATCACGAATTTTAAGTAGTTCATAATTGGAAACAAATAATAACAAAGAAAAAAACAAAACAAAACAAACACGAAAACAAAACAAAAAACAATTACTGGGAGTCAAATAAAAGTGTACAAAAATGAAAAGACCTAGAATTGAGTCGGCACAAAAAAGAAGTAGCAAAATGCTGTCGACGACGGATCAAACAATGGCCCTCTAGATATGAGGCTCTCCCGAGGAATGTGAGTGGACTATAAACAGTAAACGGATCCCGTCTTTTCTATTTATAGAGATTGAAATTGATGGTGAATTTACATGTGAGTCTAACATCTTTTTAAAATAAACAAATACATGCATGCACACATATAAAATTGCGAACCTTTCAAGAGACATATAAACAAACGTATTTTACTTATACGTGGGATCTATCATGAATAAACAAATACAATACTTTCATGACAGACCATATTTCTGTAAAGGACAAAAATAACAAACACAAAAGTGTGACTTCAACTCAAAATCGATATTGGTTTTAGTTTCTCTTTCCAGCATACTATGGTCATTTGAAATTCTTTGATGCATCATGCCTCTCATCGTATTTTTACCATCCTTTAGAGCATCTCTAACACACCCCGTATAACACCGACCCGTAAAACGTGTTTACAGTTTGTGGAAAAACGATTTTGCGGGTCGATGCGGGCGTGAGCAGAGTCACACCCCGTAAAATGAACCCGTAAAAAATAATATTCTCTGGAGATACCAAATTTAGCTCATTTTTTTCTTCTGGTCGTCCTCTTCCTTACGTCAATCTAAAATTGGCACATACTATAGGACAGGGCGCCCACCGGCGAACGAGCAAACAAGGAAGACACGGGGCGGGTCGTCGGCTGACGAGCGGCTAGGGCGGGGCACGCGGCGGCCGGACTCCCCTCCGAGCTAGAGCAAGCTAGCTTATGTTGTGGTTGGGGCTTTGCAACACGAGCTTTGTGTCGCTTGGCTGAACCGTTTTCTACTGTTTGTGCAAAAGAATGTTGCTATTGGAACGTGGTTTATGTTGCGATCCAATCCTTTGCAACATGATCTATGTTGCGACTACAACATGCTTCATGTTGCAAGCCAAGAGTGAACATCCACACACGTGTCGAACGCCCGTAATTGGCTGCTTCGATGATGTTGCGACAACATGCTTCAATGACGGTAACGGGTGCTTCGGTAACCCTTACGGCGGCATGCTTCAAACGATCACGATGATGTTGCGAAGACGTGCTTTGACGACCGCGACAATGTTGTGACACAGGCTCGTCTGCTTCGCCGATGCTGCGAAAGTGTCCTTCCCGACCATGGCAATGTTGCGATGATGGCACGACTGCTTCAACGATGCTACACCAACGGTCTGGCTGGTTCGCTGCTACTGTGATGGCATGCTTCAACGGTCGTGGCGACGGAGAAGACGTTAAGAGCATATGTCCGCCCGTGGTTAATTTTTTTTTCTCTTTCCTGTTCGGTCACTGATCGGGTGCGTCTACACACATATGAGGGGTGGTTTGAGACGTCCGGTTGCAGATGATCAAGGCTACTCAAAGCATGCATCGCTAGTGTTTTGCATGTAGTGGTGATGCCCAACTCACTAGGGAAAATCAATGGTCACTACCAACTTGCACTAGGCTTGGTGAGAATGGTTAATGCATGCAGTATGCATAACGGTCGTCGGAAAGGGAAAAAAATGTATTATTATTATTATTTGCGAAATGGTACGGTCGTGCATCTCGAAAAGGAAAAGAATATGCTTTATGCACGCTTTTTTTACATGAGAGGCATGGTTTTGCTTCCGTGGGAGGCACGGTTTTGCCTTCGTGAGAGGCACGACCGTGCCTCTCGAAAATGGGAAAAAACGTGTTTTACTTTCTTTTTTCGTGAGAGGCACGCTTTTGTTTCTGCGGAAGGCACGATTTTGTTATCGCCTCTCGGTAATGAAAAAATACGCGTTTTCTGCTCTCTCTCTCTCTCTCTTCCGCGAGAGGCACGGTTTTACTTTCACGAGAAGCATAATTTTGCCTTCGTGAGCTCTCGAAATGGTAAAAACTCATTTTCCAATTTTTTTCTATCACGTGAGGCACGGTTTTTTGTTTTTTTTTTCATAAAATAAAGTTCGTCAAAAACCTATCAACATGTATTTTGTTTTGAAAATCTCGACGTGAGAATCCAACGGTGAAAATGTTTTAAGATTTGAACGCATAGTTTACAAGATAAAATATTTTGAAAATATGGATTTACGAAAAAGGGAAAACTCTCAGGTTACAACAAGTGGCGGACATGTAGTGCACCATTTGTCGCAATCTGAAAAGGTGGAAGTAATCGTTTAAAGGTATACTCGTCAACTAGTGATTTCGGAAGCACACCAGCCAGGCAATCACGTTTTGCACAAATATTAAAGACAAATAATCAAATGATTTTTAAACTTAGGTTTGAGATAGCTATTTCACATCCGGATGTGAAATAGCAAATCTACACTATTTTACTCAGATTCTTTCATGTTGTGTTTTCAACAAGTTGCTACCTGTTTTTGTTTGTGAAATCGTATTTTTCTTACTGAAGAACGTCAAACGTTTGCCCTATTTTGACCCCAAAAAAATCTACTGGATCCTTCAAAGGCCTGACCACTCCTGTTTCTCGGTAAGTATCATTTGTCTTGTGTCATTTGCCTTAATTCCCTATGTTTGTCTAAAAGAATTTTGAAGCAACCTGCATATTACCATTAAACTGACAGTGCCACTCAAGCATTCTGAATCAGAAGCCGATAACAGACATTCAGAAGCAGCCATGGATACAAGAGAATATGATTGGAAGGATTAGCATCTTTACTCATTCCCGGCAGAATTCAGAGATAAATTACAGCCCTTACTGGCTTGTTCATCGAACTAATGAAACAGCCACTACAGACTATGCAATTACACAAAGGACCCAACCAACAGTGTTCTCATCCTCGCTCCCTGATATGGAACTAAGCAGTGTCAGCTAGTCTACTCCTTCGTGGCCTTCTTCTTGGGAGACTTGGTGTCGGCCTTCTTCTTGGGCGACTTCGCCTCCTTCTCGGCCGCGGCGGGGGACTTCTTGGGGAGCAGCACGGAGTTGATGTTGGGGATCACGCCGCCGTGAGCAATGGTGACGCCGGCGAGCAGCTTGCCGAGTTCCTGGTCGTTGCGGACGGCGAGAAGAAGGTGGCGCGGGATGATGCGGGTCTTCTTGTTGTCCTTCGCCGCGTTGCCGGCAAGCTCTAGGAGCTGAGATTTCAAAAGCAAACCAGAAACGAGATCTGTCAGTTATCCGGCGAGCATGACAAGAACAGAGCAGAACAGACGCTGGAGGAAGATCAGCAGTTACCTCAGCGGCGAGGTACTCGAGGACGGCGGCAAGGTAGACTGGGGCGCCGGAGCCGACGCGCTGCGCGTAGCGGCCTTTCTTGAGGTAGCGCCCTATGCGGCCGACGGGGAACTGGAGCCCGGCCTTCACGGACCTGGTCACCGACTTCTTCCTGTCGCCTCCCTTCCTTCCGGCCATCTTGCGTGCTACTTCTCCGGCGACGAGGGCTCACGACGTGTGGTGTTGGCGCCGGTGGTGCTGGATCAGAATGCTCTGGATTGGTGGGTTTGCACGGCGGCGATGGCGCGGCTTTTATTGGAGACGGGAGCTTCGCAGGAGGGGGCGCGGGGGGAGCGATCCGTGTGGCGTGCTGAGACAACCGTTGGATCTAAGAGGAGCGGGCGGCGGCGATTGGTTCAGGGGTAGCGATCCGTGGGACTGTAGGATTGGCCAATGAGAGCGCAGAGATCTGGATCACGCAGCATACTTTTTTTTGTTTGTTTGTTTTTTGGGCTTTTTTGTTGTTTGGATCACGCAGCATACTTCGCGGTAGTAAGATAAAAGAAGTGTTTTTTGTTTTACCACTTGAACTCGTGTTTCATTTTTTCCGCTCATATTTTTCTTTGAGGGAGATTTTGGCCACTTCGCTTTTATTTCGAAGCAAATGTGTTTTTGATTTTGTTGTCTTCATATAAAAGTATTATAAACATAGGTAAATATGACATAAATACTTTATAAATTATCAAAACGTTTGAAATGTATCATAGTCATGCTCGATGGAGCGCACAACCTCCTTCTCATCACACCGAGCAGTGATGACACCTCCATAGCCCGACATCTTGACGGTGTTGTAGGCGTGGTGGGTGACGGCCATAAACTTGGCGAGAGCTCGGTAGCCCAAAATGGCATTGTAGGACATGCCTATATGAGCCACGTCGAAGTCGATGAACTCAGTGTGGTAGTTTGTGGGGGTGCCAAAGGTGACACGAAGCCGCACTTGCTTCACGGGCATAGTAGATCCGTCGGTCACATCGGAGAATGGCCTTTGTCGGGCGTATGACTCCCACTTTGAACCTTTATACTCGTGTTTTTGTACTTGTTATCTCTGTTATGTTGGGAAGTCAACGTGTACCCGTGCGGTGATATTGTCTTTGCTTGAAGGATTCCTTGCAGGAGGCCCTCCATTTTGCTTCTTTTCGGAAGGCCTTGATTGGAGTCATGTGCCACTCAGTCCTGGGCCGACGGATAGTCGGTGTAGCCAATGGGACCATGCCATCTACGTGAAGAAAAAAATGATGTCGGAGGGGATGGGCCTAGAGTGAGACCGGACATGGGACACACTGATACGTTTCCAACGTATCTATAATTTTTTATTGTTCCATGCTGATATATTATCATTCTAGTATGCTTTTGGGGTATTTATTTACCATTTTCTATTATTTCGGGCACTAGCCTATTGACCGAGTGCCGAGTGTGAGTTGTTGTTTTCTGCGCGTTTTTGACTTTGCAGTTTTTCAAGACCAAACGAGGTCCAATTGCCCTGAAACTTTTTGGTGATTTTTTCTCGACTAAAAGAAGACCAATGAGCATCGGAAGAAGGCTAGAGGCCTCATGAGGGGCCCGCAAGCTAACAGGGTGCGCTCTGGGGGCGTCCTGATAGCTTGTGGGCCCCTCATGGCCTCCGACTCCGTTCTTTGGCTTATAAATTCTCATCTACCCTAAAAATACAAGAGGGAGTCCTCAAACACTTTTACGTTGCTGCAAGTCTGTGTTCCGATGAGAGACCATCGGGAGCTCCATTCCGGCACCCTGACGAAGGGGGGTGGATCACAGAGGGCCTCTTCATCAACCTTGCTGCCCTCATGATGATGTGTGAGTAGTTCACCACAGACCTACAGGTCCATAATGAGTACCTAGATGGTAATCTCTCTCTTTGATCTTCAATACAATGATCATGGCATCTTCGCTTTGATCCATATGATGTAATTCATTTTGTGTAGCGCGTTTGTTGGGATTCGATGAAATGTGGGTTTATGTTCGGATTATTCATGATAAATATTTGAGTCACCTCTGAATACTTATAGGTTTCTTATGTGCACGATTATGATAGCTTCGTAATTCTCTTCGATCTATTGAATTAGTTTGGCCAACTAGATCGATATTTCTTCGGTGAGAGGTACATTGTGGTAGGTTCAACGTGACGAATTTATATATCTCAATGATAGAAGGGGACAAGATGTGTATTTGTGTTGCTGCTGCTAAGGATAAAACGATGGGTTTTTTCATATTGCTTGAGTTTACTTTGTCTACATCATGTAATTGTTCTCCATGAATTACTATGTTTTACTTTATACTCTAGATTCATGTTGGATAGCAGTCGATGAGTGGAGTAATAGTAATATGTGCATGCAGGAGTCGGTCTGTATGTTTACGGACGTGATGCCTATATACACATGATCATTGTCGTTAATATCACACAACTATCCGCTTTTCTGTCAGTTGCCCAATAGTAATTTGTTTATCCACCATATGTTGTTTTTCCATAAAATATGCCATTAGGGAAAGTTATGCCCCCGGGTCTATTCACAACATAGATATATAACCTTCATTACCTTGTTGTTATTTACTTGTTTTTATTTTATCTTGCTATCTACAATTATCTACACACCTCACTTGCTTGCAGATAACAAGACAAGAGGATTGACAACCCTCTTGCCCGCGTTGGGTGCAAGTTGTTTGTTCTTTTGTGTGCAGCCGGTGAAGACAGTTGTGGTTGATATTCCTATTGGTTCGATAAACCTTGGTTTCATAACTGAGGGAAGTACTTACCCTCTTTGTGTTGCGATAACCCGTTCCTGTTCACGGAAAACCCAACGCAGATCATGAGTATCGCACGTGCAGCCCCTTGGTGGGAAATGCATCTCTATCGTTTAATCACTTCAACGCAAACACCAAATAACAATTATTTAGGTTTTACCACCAATCCCGATGATAGAGGGAGTGTGCGATGTTTGATCACATCAACCTTGGAAACACTTTCCAACACATATCGTCACCTCGCCTTTAGCTAGTCTCCGCTTATATCGTAGCTTTTATTTCGAGTTACTAATCACTTAGCAACCGGACCGATATCCAATACCCTCGTGCTACTAGGAGTACTAGTAAAGTACACATCAATATCATGTATATCAAATATACTTCTGTCTACTTTGCCAGCCTTCTTATCTACCAAGTATCTAGGGTAGCTCTGCCTCAGTGACCGTTCCCCTCATAACAGAAGCACTTAGTCTCGGGTTTGGGTTCAATCTTGGGTTTCTTCATTGGAGCAGCAATTGGTTTGTCGTTTCATGAAGTATCCCTTCTAGCCCTTGCCCTTCTTGAAACTAGTGGTTTTACTAACCATCAACAATTTATGCTCCTTCTTGATTTCTATTTTTCGTAGTGTCAGACATTGCGAATTGCTCAAGGATCATCATATCTATCCTTGATATGTTATAGTTCATCACGAAGCTCCAGCAGCTTAGTGGTGGTGACTTTGGAGAACCATCACTATCTCATCTGGAAGATAAACTCCCACTTGATTCAAGTGATTGTTGTACTCAGACAATCTGAGAACATGCTCAACGATTGAGCTTTTCTCTTTTACTTTGTAGACAAAGAATCTTGTTGGAGGTCTTATACCTCTCAACAAGGGCACGAGCATGAAATCTCAATTTCATCTCTTCGAACATCTCTTATGTTCCGCGACGTTTCAAAACGTCTTCGGCGCCTTGAATCTAAGTCATTAAGTATCACGCACTGAACTATCACGTAGTCATAAAAAACATGTATGTCGGATGTTCGCAACATCCACAGACGACGCTCAAGGTGCAGCACACCGAGTGGTGCATTAAGGACATAAACCTTCTGCGCAGCAATGAGGACAATCCTCAGTTTTACGGACTCAGTCCGCAAAGTTGCTACTATCAACTTTCAACTAAACTTTCTCTAGGAACAAATAAAAATAGTAGAGCTATAGTGCAAGCTACATCGTAATTCGCAAAGACCATTAGACTATGTTCATGATAATTAGTTCAATTAATCATATTACTTAAGGATTCCCACTAAAAAGTACATCTCTCTAGTCATTTGAGTGGTACATGATCCAAATCCACTAACTCAAGTCCGATCATCACGTGAGTTGAGTATATCTTCAGCGGTAAGCATCTCTATGTTGATTGATACGTCCATTTTGCATCATGCTTTCATGTTGATATTTATCGTTTTATGGGCTGTTATATTACTTTGTGGTACCATATTTATGCCTTTTCTCTCTTATTTTGCAAGGGTTATTTGAAGAGGGAGAATCCAGGCAGCTGGAATTCTGGACTAGAAAAGTAGCAAATCTGACTCCTCTCTAGTGGATGTCAACCATAGAGTTGCATCTCCTTATCATCCTCAGTGTAGTGGTCAAGTGGAGTTGAGTAACAGGAAGATCAAATTGATCCTACAAAAGACTGTCAATAGATCTCGAAAGAATTGGTCTAGCAAACTTGACGATGCACTATGGGCTTATAGGACTGCTTATAAGAATCCCATTGGCATGTCGCCGTATAAAATGGTTTACGGTAAGGCGTGTCATTTACCTCTTGAGCTGGAACACAAAGCTTATTGGGCAATCAAAGAGCTCAACTTCGATTTCAAACTTGCCGGTGAGAAGCGGTTGTTTGATATCAGTTCATTAGATGAATGGAGGGCCCAGGCATATGAGAATGCCAAGTTATTCAAGGAAAAGGTTAAGAGATGGCACTATAAACGAATACAGAAATGAGAGTTCAATGTAGGTGATTATGTCCTGCTATACAATTCTCGCTTAAGATTCTTCGCATGCAAGCTTCTCTCTAAATGGGAAGGTCCTTACGTTATCGAGGAAGTATATCGCTCCGGTGCCATCAAAATCAATAACACGGAAGGAATTTTTTCTAGAGTGGTAAATGGGCAAAGAATCAAGCATTATATCTTCGGTACTCCCATAAATGTTGAGACCAATATCATCAATATCATAACTCCACACGAGTACATAAGGGATGTTTATGAGCCTGTTTCAGACCCTGAAAACGAAGAGGTATCTGTTTCGGTAAGTAATTGGACTCCGAAGCTTTTCCAATAGGAAATTTCCTCCATTTTGGAATTTTTGGAAAAATAGAAAAATAAAAAGCAGTCCGGAGAGCGCACGAGGCGGCCACGAGCTTGGTAGCCGCCACCTACCCCCTGGCGACGGCTACAGGGCTTGTGGGCACCTCGTGTGCCTCCCGGACTCCGTTTTCTTGCGGAGCACTCCTTCTGGTCTAGAAAAAAATCATTGTATATACGCCCGAAGGTTTTGATCTCCGTATCGCGCAGTTTTCCTTTGTTTTCGTTTCAAGCCTGTCTCGTGGCAGATCTAGATCATCATGACTTCCCCAAACGCTCCTAAGGACAAGATCTTCGAGAAGGTCATCAATCCCTACCTCACGGAAGTGCTAAAACACCCTCAATCTATCTAGATGAGCGAGGGGATGTTGCACATCCGTGATGTTGAGGGGGCTAAGAAGACCGGAAGCGTGGAGACGAGGCTCGAAGCAATGGAGCAACAAGTTTTCAAGTGCCAAGGGATGGTGGAGCGTGGACTCAACGCCAACCACGTGATGATCACGGAGTTCACCAGCAATCACAAGATGTATGCCATTGACATTGGGAAACACCTCTCAAGGCTCTATGACAGGGTTGACCAACTTCGGGGCCAGATCTATGACCTGCAAAACCAAAACTGTGAGTATGAGTATAGATTTAAATCAACAAGGTTGGCTGCGGATTTGCGGATTCCGGCGACTCGTTCATCCTGCCATGATCGAGCACCTATGCCTTGCAAGACAGATGATCAAACTGCTTCAACAACTCCACCACCATCACCATCAAAGGAAGACAACTAAGCATTGGTATGAGCAACCCCCTTGGCTTCTGCCAAGATTGGGGGAGTTGCCCTGGTATCGTATCACCTTTATATCTTTTGCTTTTACTTTTGTTTTAGTTATTTCCTTTTCAGTTTTTATTTCTTCTCCTTGTGGAATAAGTCTTTAGTGTTTAGTTTGAGTCTTTTGCCTTGTGTCTCCCCCGATGTATTCGAGCTTGCGAGCTATATAATAAAGAGTATCTTAGTCAAGGGCTTTGCTTTGTGTCGTGATCAAAAGTATGAAAAGAACGATAGCATGAAAGATCATGAGATGATCTTATGGAAAGTGATAGCTTCACATATGACACGTATGATGATTGAAACTTGTTGAGAATAAATCAACATAGACCTCAGTCATTGTTGCAATTAATAAGAAGTAATAAGGAAATAGAGGTTCACATATAAATATATCATCTTAGACACTTTTTACAATTGTGAGCACTCACCAAGCTATTACATGCTTAGGAGTAGATGTTGAACAAGCAAGACAACATAATGAATTGTGTTTGCTTGGTTCCAAACAATGTTATATGATTAGAGATTCGTTAGCATGTGACGATTGCTTCCACCTCATATTAGCCAAAACTCCCGCACCAAGTAGAGATACTACTTGTGCATCCATAAACCTTCAACCCAGTTTTGCCATGAGAGTCCATCATACCTACCTATGGATTTAATAAGATCCCTCAAGTAAGTTGTCATCGGTGCAAGCAATAAAAATTGCTCTCTAATATGTATGATCTATTAGTGTGTGGAAAACAAGCTTTGTACGAACCTGTGATGAGGAAGACATAAAAGCGACAGACTGCATAATGAAGTTCTTTATCACAGGAGGCAATATAAAGTCACGTTCCTCCGCACTAAGAGGACACGCGTTCAAACCTCAAAAGCGCATGACAACCTCTGCTTCCCTCTGCGAAGGGCCTATCTTGTACCTTTACTTTTTGCCCTTGTAATAGTCATGGTGATCTTCACCAATTCCCTATTTTTGCCTTTGTCTTGGCTACCGTCACATGCTTGGGAAAGATCTATATTCATATATCAACTCGGAGTTGAGTACTTATGCTTTATTATTGTTGACTTTATCCTTGAGGTAAATAGTTAGGAGGCAAAACTACAAGCCCCTATCTTCCTCTGTGTCCAACTGAAACTTTGATACCATGAGTACCACATGAGTTGTATTAATTGTGGAAAATAAAAGAGATGATTGAGTATGTGGGTTTGCCTCACAAGCTCTTATTTGACTCTTTCTGATGTTATGATAAATTGCAACTGTTTCAATGACTTTGGACTGTTGTTGGTTACTTCTCGGTAAGGTTTTTGCTTCATACTTTGCTTTGTGAAGGAATTGTTGCTTTCCCATAAGAATCTTTATGATGTATTGTTGTTCTATGTGTGATCATGATGCCCTCATGTACGTATTATGTTTTATCGACACCTTCGTCCCTAAACATGTGGACATGTTTATGGAACTTGGTTTTCGCTTGAGGACAAGCGAGGTCTAAGCTTGGGGGAGTTGATACGTCCATTTTGCATCATGCTTTCATGTTGATATTTATCGCTTTATGGGCTGTTATATTACTTTGTGGTACCATACTTATGCCTTTTCTCTCTTATTTTGCAAGGGTTATTTGAAGAGGGAGAATTCACGCAGCTGGAATTCTGGACTAGAAAAGGAGCAAATCTGAGTCCTCTATTCTGCACAACTCCAAATGCCCTGAAAATTTACGTGGAACTTTTTGGGAATATATAAAAAATACTGGGCAAAAGAAGTACCAGAGGGGAGCTACCAGGGCCCCACAAGCCTGGTAGCCGCCACCCCCTGGTGGCGGCTACATGGCTTGTGGGCTCCCTGACGGCCCACTGGCCCCCTCTTTTGCTATATGAAGGGTTTCGTTCCAGAAAAAATCAAGAGGGAGCTTTTCGTGGTTTCGCCGCCACCACGAGGCGGAACTTGAGCAGATCCAATCTAGAGCTCCGGCAGGACGATCCTGCTAGGAAACTTCCCTCCCGGAGGGGGAAATCGTGCCATCGTCATCACCAACACTACTCTCGTCGGAGGGGAGGCATCTTCATCAACATCTTCATCAACACCATCTCCTCTCCAATCCCTAGTTCATCTCTTGTAACCAATCTCCGTCTCGCGACTCCGATGGGTACTTGTAAGGTTGCTAGTAGTGTTGATTACTCTTTGTAGTTGATGCTAGTTGGATTACTTGGTGGAAGAGTTTATGTTAAGGTCCTTGATGCTATTCATTACACCTCTGATCATGATTATGATTATGCTTTGTGAGTAGTTACTTTTGTTCCCGAGGACATGGGATAAGTCATGCTAATAATAGTCATGTGAATTTGGTATTCGTTCGGTATTTTGATATGATGTATGTTGTCTTTTCCTATAGTGGTGTTATGTGAACGTCGACTACATAACACTTCACCATACTTGGGCCTAGAGGAAGGCATTGGGGAGTAGTAAGTAGATGATGGGTTGCTGGAGTGACATAAGCTTAAACCCCAGTCTATGCGTTGCTTCGTAAGGGGCTGATTTGGATCCACTAGTTTAATGCTACGGTTAGACGTTGTCTTAATTCTTCTTTCATAGTTGCGGATGCTTGCGAGAGGGGTTAATCATAAGTGGGATGCTTGTCCAAGTAAGGGTAGTACCCAAGCGCCGGTCCACCCACATATCAAACTATCAAAGTAACGAACGTGAATCACATGAACATGATGAAACTAGCATGACAGAAATTCCCGTGTGTCCTCGGGAGCGTTTTTCCTCCTATAAGACTTTGTTCAGGCTTGTCCCTTGCTACAAAAGGGATTGAGCCACTTGATGCACCATTGCTACTACTTGTTACTTGTTACTTTTCACTTGCTATGTTTCACCTCGCTACATCATCACTTGTTACCGCCACTTTCAGTGCTTGCAGTTATTACCTTGCTGAAAACCGTTTATCAGAGCCTTCCACTCCTCGTTGGGTTCGACACTCTTACTTATCGAAAGGACTACGATTGACCCCCTATACTTGTGGGTCATCACTGATCATATCAACTATACGATTCATGCTCAACCTTTCGGTCTCTTGTGTTCCGAGGCCATGTCTGCACATGCTAGGCTCGTCAAGTTTAACCGAGTGTTCCGCGTGTGCAACTATTTTGCACCCGTTGTATGCGAACGTTGAGTCTATCACACCCGATCATCACGTGGTGTCTCGAAACGACAAACTGTCTCAACGGTGCACAGTCGGGGATAACACAATTTCGTCTTGAAATTTTAGTGAGAGATCACCTCATAATGCTACCGTCGTTCTAAGCAAAATAAGGTGCATAAAAGGATTAACATCACATGCAATTCATAAGTGACATGATATGGCCATCATCATGTGCTTCTTGATCTCCATCACCAAAGCACCGACACGATTTTCTTGTCATCGGCGCCACGCCATGATCTCCATCATCATGATCTCCATCAACATGTCGCCATCGGGGTTGTCGTGATACTTATGCTATTACTACTAAAGCTACATCCTAGCAATATAGTAAACGCATCTGCAAACACAAAGGTTAGTTTAAAGACAACCCTATGGCTCCTGCCGATTGTCGTACCATCGACGTGCAAGTCGATATTAACTATTACAACATGATCATCTCATACATCCAATATATCACATCACGTCATTGGCCATATCATATCACAAGCATACCCTGCAAAAACAAGTTAGACGTCCTCTAATTGGTGTTGCATGTTTTACGTGGCTGCTATGGGTATCTAGTAGATCGCATCTTACTTACGCAAAAACCACAAGGGATATGTGCAAATTGCTATTTAACCTCTCCAAGGACCGCCTCGGTCAAAACCAATTCAACTAAAGTTGAAGAATCGACACCCGTCAGTCATCTTTATGCAACGAGGTTGCATGTCAATCGATGAAACCAGTCTTTCATAAGCGTACGAGTAATGTCGGTCGGGCCACTTCAATCCAACAATATCGCCGGATCGAGAAAAGACTAAGGAGGGCAGCAAATCGAACATCACCGTCCACAAAAACCTTGTGTTCTACTCGAGATAACATCTACGCATGAACCTAGCTCATGATGCCACTGTTGGGGAACATCGCATGGGAAACAAAAAAATTCTTACGCGCACGAAGACCTATCATGGAGATGTCCATCTATGAGGAGATTTGGATCTACGCACCCGTGTAGATCGCACAACAGGAAGCGTTAAGAAACGCGCTTGATGTAGTGGAATATCCTCACGTCCCTCGATCCACCCCGCGAACCGTCCCACGAACCGTCCCTTGATCCGTCCCACGAACCGTCCCGCGATCCGTCCCACGAACAGTCTCGCGATCCGTTGCACGAACCGTCTTGCGATCCGTCTCACGATCCGTTCCGATCTAGTGCCGAACGGACGACACCTCTGCGTTCAGCACACGTACAGCTCGACGATGATCTTGGCCTTCTTGATCCAGCAAGAAAGACGGAGAAGTAGATGAGTTCTCCGGCAGCGTGACGACGCTCCGGTGGTCGTGAAGGATCTACTCCTGCAGGGCTTCGCCCGAGCTCCGCAGAAATACGATCTAGAGGTAAAACTATGGTGTCTAGATCTGAGTTGCACGTGGCAAAAGTTGTCTCAAATTAGCCCTAAATCACCACTATATATAGGAGGGAGGGGGAGGAGGCTGCCTTGAGAACCAAGTCCCCAAGGGGGCGCCGGCCAAGAGGGGAGTAGGACTCCTACTCCAATCCTACTCAAAATAGGATTGGAAAGTGGAGTCCTTCTCTTCCTTCCCACCTCTTTTTTTTCTTTGGTTTTCTCTTTATGGCGCCTAGGATCTCTTGGGCTGTCCCACCAGCCCACTAAGGGCCGGTGCGCCACACCTAGGGCCATTGGGCATCCCCGGGTGGGTTGGCCCCCTCCCGGTGAACTTCCGAAACCCATTCGTCACTCCCGGTACATTCCCGGTAATGCCCGAAAACCTTCCGGTAACCAAATGAAGCCATCCTATATATCAATTTTTGTTTCCGGACCATTCCAGAAACCCTCGTGACCTCCGTGATATCATCCAGGACTCCGAACAACATTCGGTAACCACACATATATAACTCAACTATATTAAAACATCGCCGAACCTTAAGTGTGCAGACCCTGTGGGTTCGAGAACTATGTAGACATGCCCCGAGGTACTCCTCGGTCAATATCCAATAGTGAGACCTAGATGCCCATATTGGACCCTTCATATTCTCTGAATATCTTATCGGTTGAACCTCAGTGTCAAGGATTTATATAATCCCGTATGTCATTCCCTTTGTCCTTCGGTATGTTACTTGCCCGAGATTTGATCGTCGGTATCCGCATACCTATTTCAATCTCGTTACCAACAAGTCTCTTTACTCGTTCTATAATACAAGATCCCGTGACTTACACTTAGTCATATTGCTTGCAAGGCTTGTGTGTGATGTTGTATTACCGAGTGGGCCCCAAGATACCTCCCCGTCACACGGAGTGACAAATCCCAGTCTTGATCCATACTAACTCAACGGACACCTTCTGAGATACCAGTAGAGCACCTTTATAGTCACCCAGTTACGTTGCGACGTTTGATGCACACAAGGTATTCCTCCGGTGCCAGTGAGTTACATGATCTCATGGTCATAGGAACAAATACTTGACATGCAGAAAACAATAGCAATAGAACGACACGATCAATATGCTACGTTCATAGTTTGGGTCTTGTCCATCACATGATTCTCCTAATGATGTGATCCTGTTATCAAGTGACAACACTTGTCTATGGTTAGGAAACCTTGACCATCTTTGATCAACGAGCTAGTCAACTAGAGGCTTACTAGGGACAGTGTTTTGTCTATGTATCCACACATGTATTGTGTTTCCAATCAATACAATTATAGCATGGATAATAGACGATTATCACGAACAAAGAAATATAATAATAACTAATTTATTATTGCCTCTAGGGCATATCTCCAACAACAATGCCAGAAAAGCTTGATGACCTTCAAGGGCACATGGCAATTGCATCTCATGATAAGTAAGTGTCGAATCCCACAAGGAGCGAATAGGAAGACACTACTAACCCCACGACTATGTTGTCAGCATGGTTACGTTCACAATCAAACCATAGTTTGGAAATAGTCTATTCTATCAGTTGCTAATAAGCGGGAATAAAAGGGTTTCAACTAAACCACAAGTTAGAATACGAAGATAAACTAAGTTAGGACATGAAGTAAAGAATGGGTCTTTGTAACCACTGGATGGAATAGAGGGAAATGCGGTGTCTAGGCTTCGATCTTACTGGTATTAGAGGGACACCTTAGTGGCACCAAAATACTAGTATGAGTATACATGCATGTGATAACAAGATCACTAGAAAGGACGTCTCCCAATATTAAGTGCAACGCGAGTAGATACTGGATCGTGCCACAAAGACTAATTGTGCATACTAGATCATACCTAAACCTAGAACCGAACCAATCACTCAAACATAGATTGAAAGCACAATTGCTCCCTAAGGTGGTTTTGGTAATTAATCACAACATATGCATTATTGGACTAATGAGTTTATCCACTTATATTTCAGAAAAGTTCAAAGATGCTTTGGCTATAGGATTGTGAGGATATGCCCCTTGATGCAAGGAAGGAATAGGATTGGCTCAAGCTTAAAGCAAGAAGACTCTTCATTTTATACTTTGTGAGAAATCACTTTGAGTCCATTTGAAAGCCAATGCTATTAAAAGGGGATGAGGTATTATGATGAATTGGTTGCTCAAGTGCTTAGAGGTAGCCACCAAAAATACTCAGTCATTCTCCCACAAAATATCTCTATCCAAACCCAAACCAGCAAAATTGGTGCCACCAACAATTTCCACTCGTCCCTACCGATTTTACACTTGAGAGAACCTATGCCAAACCCTACCATCTCAGTACCACCAACATTCCTATCAGTGCCACCGAGATTCAGTGTCAAACTTTCTATTGAGAAGATTTCACAAATCGGAATTTCCGAGTTTGCAATCGGTCTCACCGAGATTTGGAAACTGGTCAAGGTCATCATATCAGTACCACCGAGATTCCTATATCGGTCTCACCGAGAATGCAAAAGTTGCCACATTTAGTGCAACTCGATACCACCGAGATTCATTCCGGTGTCACCGAGTTGGGCAATAATGTTGTAACGATTGGATTTTGGGGGATGCCTATATACACCCTCCACCTACCCCTCATTCGCACAGGAAGCACTCAAAACATACTTACACTTGCCAGCTCCATTTTTGTGAGAGAGAGCCACCTACTCATGTGTTGATATCAAGAGATTCCATTCCAATCATTTGAACCTTGATTTCTAGCCTCCCCAAGTTGCTTTCCACAAGATCAATCTCTCCTATCCCTGCCAAATCCGAGAGAGAGTGATTGAGTGTTGAGGAGACTATTTATTGAAGCACAAGAGCAAGGAGTTCATCATTCTACCACGTCTATTACCTTTTGGAGGGTGGTGCCTCCTAGATTAGTTAGGTGTCGCTTGCGAGCCTCCTACTTCGTGTTGTGGAGTTGAACCAAGATGTTTGTAAGGGCAAGGAGATCGCCTACTTCGTGAAGATCTACCATGGGTGAGGCTGGACTTTCGATCCTACAAGTGGTATCAGAGTCTTGGTCTTCATTGCATTGGTTTCACAACCTAGGAGAGTATGGCGTCTGGTGAGGGAAATTATCACCACAGAGGTCCATATTTCGATGACACTAATTTCGCTAGGTGGAAGCATAAGATGAAAATGCATATTCTTGGTCATAATCCTGCTGTTTGGGTTGTTGTTCGTGTTTGTGTGCAAGGTGATTTCTTCGGAGAAGGAAAAGAACCGAATCGTGATGCGATAACGGAAGAATTGAAGATGCTACAATTCAATGCTCAAGCTTGTGATATCCTGTTCAACTGCTCGTGTCCCGAAGAATTCAACGAAATCAATAGCCTTGAGAATGCAAAGGAAATTTGGGATAGTTTGATTGGTATGCACGAAGGAACTTATTATGTCAGGGAATCTAAGTTGATGTGCTTCAAAGTCAACTTGACAAGTTCAAGATGAAGGATGGTGAAGGAGTCGTCGAGATGTAGTCTAGGCAAGCCCTCATCACAAATGAGATTGCCGGCTTAGGAAGTGAAGAGATGACCGACAAATTATCATCAAGAAGATACTTAGAGCCTTGGATGGAAGATACGACACATCGTGCACATTAATCCAAATGATGCCAAACTACAAGATCTCAAGCCAACTGAAGTCATTGGAAGGATTGTTGCTCATGAAATGTCTCTCAAGGACAAAAACGAGCTGCACAACAAGTCAAGCGGTGCTTACAAAGCTTCAGTCGATGCTCCCGGTCTCATGATGTTAGTTGGGAGACCGAGTTATAGGATCGATAGTCGTACTATCAAGGGGGGCTCTCGAGTGAGTAGCTTAATCGCATCGTTCATTGAGAGCTCAAACCATACGCCCGGGCAGCCCGCCCAGTCACTGACCGATCACAAAAAATCGACCCAGCCAGACCCCTCATACCCATCTCAAATGCCCGGACTGACCGACACCCCTCATATCCATCTCAAATATGAGGATGATATGAGGGCTTGCGGACGCGTCCGGGCATGCCCCGTCAGTCCGCCACGTAGGATGCGACCCCACCCGGACCATCTTTTCTCTTTCTTTATTCATTATTCTCTCTCTCTTCTTCTCCACCAACCACATGCAAGTGACCGGACATATGAGGAACAATATGAGAGTTGCGGCTGCGCGGATGAAAAAGTAAGGGTTCAAAACGGAGACGATACATCTACCCACATAATTTTAAAGTGGGCAAGTGGATTTCATGGGATGTCCACATCTGAAGAACACAATACAGGAGCACAGTTAGTTCTCCCTTTAGACTACAATAAACCAAAATGAACGGCCAACAACATGTAAAACCATTAGAGCATCTACAATCGGACTACTTAAACCTGTCGCAAACACCCGCGTGGGCTAACCAGACACTAACTGGTCAGAAAAAACCGATCCGACATGACGCCTCAAACCGCCCTCAACCGTCCGGGCTGGCTGGCATCCCTCATATCTAGTCCAAATTTAGGGCGGATATGAGGCGTCCCAGGCGCGCCCCGGGCGTGTCTGCCACATTCACCCAAGCCACGTCTATCCCACCCAACCCAGAAAACCCTCCTCCGGAGCAAACCCTAACCTTACATCACTCTACTCCGCTCTGCTTCCCTTTCTCCAATCAGTCAACTCCTGAGCGTCGGCGACCAAGTCCAGTACCGACAACCAATCTGATGGCAGCTCCGGAGACGAGGATGAGCTGGCGCTCCGCATCACGCTTGACCGCTTGCGGGGTGGATATGTGCGACAACTTCGGTTTAGGTGCGACGCCGCCATCACCGACCATTCCTGCCAAGTGCGTGGATCTGCGAGGGCAGCTCAATCGGTGTCGCCAGCCCGACGACCTCCTCCACCTCCGGCCACTGCTCCACGCGGGCAGGGGTGATTTCTAATGCCCGCTCCACTGGAGCCGCGGATGCAGACTCGGGAATCGTAGGCGCGTGTCACGAGAGACAGAGGGCAAGGGAGATGGGCCCCGCTTTGAACGCGGTTGCGCAGCCCTCTCGCCGCCGTCGCATGATGCCGACGGCGGTGCGTGACGAGGATGAGCGTCTCCTCCAATGGATGTATCGCCAGTCACTTACAACGGCAGAGGCGGACGCCCGACGACTCCGGAGGATCAATGCCAAGCAACTTTGGCTAGGCATTGAACAGTCCGAGCGGGCGAAGGCAGCGACGGAGGCGACAAGGGTGGCTAAGTTCAAGTAGAAGCAGGACCACATTGTTCGGCGCTTGAAGGGCTACATCTTCATCTTCGATTCCGAACACCGATGACTCCGTCGTTGACCCACCTCCTGCCACGGATGCTTACAACAGTGCCGGCGGCCGAAAGGGCAAAGGACGTGCGTGTAAGTGGTGAAGCTCCACCATCTAATCTGTAGTAGTATCTAGTTAGAATTTGACGTTTGAACCATGTGACCTATGCCCGACTAATGATCTTTTGGTGTTGTTTATATGTGAATTATGCCTGTTTGCTATCGGTTTAGTGTCCGTTTCCCCTCTATTTTTCTGTTTGATGATCTACGGACTACATTGCATGATTTTATATAGGATACCAAATATGAGATACGCAAATATGGATGTGAGGATTTGGGACTATCAGGTCATTGTCCGAAAACACGCCGCGGGTGTATAGGGCTCCGGATTTAGCGAGTCCGGGCTGTAGATGCTCTTGCCTCCCATTCAACTGAAGCGTACACCCGAGAAAGTATTCCAAACATAAATGGCCACCTTACAGCCCATACATCAACTGGATGTGACGCATACAAAGTTTTGACTCCTATCCCTATCATGTTTAAGCATGAGCAAACATGTATACATATTACAAAGGGGATGTAATTAACAGTTCGTTGATTGCACTATGAGCTGGAATCTTCGAACTGGTGATACCCATCGATGCACAGATATATAAACTACAACACAAAGGAAAACTTTTAGAGTGTACTACATGAACAAAAGCTTCTAAAAACGGTGCCTACAATTGACATAACAAAGCCAGTCTGATAATAAAGAAGGAATTTGTTTCATAACACAAACCATCAAGCTGACACATGAGCTAAAAGCACAAGAATCCAAGTCTAGCATTCCAAGCTCCAGCGCTTAAAGATTGTACATACAACGCTGAATGTAAAATTGACCAGTCTTAGATGTTCTGTAATAAGTAATATGCACCTAATACTGTCAGTTAGGCTTCAGGAATGCACATAAGGCTATATTCACACCTATAGCATGACTGCAATCAACATCTATTGTGTAGCTACTAACCACACTTTATCATTTCATCCGGACTTGAAGCTGTGAATAAGATCAGTTTATCAAGTGAAAGGACAAATTTATTTTATTACAATGTATTCTTGTAGCAAATGTCAAGGAGGAATTGTCCATGGCCATTCTTAACACTTTAATTAGTTTAAAATAAGGTGATAGGATGTAAGCATCAATTCATTTCCTGCAAGAAACTGTGTATTGCACTGCTGCATACTCACTATACACCCAGATATGCTAGCATATACAACTTCATACAAAACCATAAGACCAGGACAGAGAGCAGCCAACATATGCAACATCTATTTCATAAGGAAATCACTAGTAAATACTACAGGCAATGGGTTTTGGTTGGTCTGTGCACATAGCTGCATATTTCAAACTTTTGTTGAAAAAGTAGTCAACCATGTTTCTGGAACAAATCATCACATAGTTATCTCCACGGCAAAAGCTGCCAAATAATAATAGAGCAATTCTCTTGTCTGGAACGCCCTAGATGCCAAGTGCTAACCAATCAACCTAACACCATGGTCATAAGAAACTTAAATGAAATCCATGTTGCGTTCCAAACAAATAACATCAACTCTGCTGTTATACTGTTGAAGACATCGCATCATTACAATATGTTACACAAAATAGTTAACATGTCCCTCACTGTCTACATAGAATCCATCTCAGGTTCTCAATCAAGATCACTTTCCTGTAGCTTGCATACGAGTGCCACTGTAATCTACTACGTATATTAGAATGAACTGTACCAACTGAAGGTTACAGTAGATTGCAAGTCTGTAAGGGCATTGTCGTGGATATTGTTACAAGCAAAGAAACTAATGCTTCAACCAAAAAGTTACAGTGACACAAGAGTATATTACAAAGAACATCGCATACTCTGCTACAACCTAATTAAACAGGAGATGAGTATGAAGGTACCAGCTGCTATGAAGCTTCAACAAAGCCAAAATTTCCAAGGATAGCCGTTGTTTCCTCCCTCGAACTGCACAAATATACCCCATGTTACAGATTCGTGTCAAATTGAAAATTGTATTAAAATTGGTACCATCTCTCAATTGGATGAGAGCTATTAATAAAAATCGATGTTTCCCAAAGAATAATAAAAAAAATTGACATCACTATTGTTGTACCTTCCATCTCTCAATATCTTGTAGACTCCTGGTGTTATTAGGTCAACAATTGTTGAACCAGCACGTCCAGAAGGAAGCATACCACCATCAAAGACATACGAACAGTGTGGCCATAGATCCCCGAAATCCTTGACACCGACGCTACTAGGACGACCACTTAAGTTGGCGCTTGTAAGTGCAAGTGCACTTCCAGCACCACGAGCAATGGATCGTATGAAATCCAATTTTGGCACACGTACTCCAATGCTGTCCAGACCAGGATTAAGTGATCTCTCCAGTATACTGTTCTCACCTAATATGTAACGAATAAAGCATATATTCAGTACCTAATGCAGTTTAACAAAGAAGCTTGACAAAACTGAAATGTAGTGTAGTATCCTCACCTCGCTTTAAAACAACAGTGACAGGCCCAGGAAGAAGATTATGAAGCAACCCATGGGGCAAGTGATCCACCATGGCAAACCGTGATATTTCTGGGACATCAGCAACACAGATGGCCAGAGGGCGTGTATGTATGCGCCCTTTGATTTCATATATCCGATTGACCGCTTCTGCAGAACTGTCATGAAGAGCCTTTTCAGAAGGAATCATGGATGAACCCAATCAACTAAAATTCAGCGAGAGAAACTCCAAAATGGAAGTCTTAGCTCAGAAGGATGCAATGGCCATTCTAACCCATCATGGATGAACCCAATCAACTAAAATTCAGCGAGAGAAACTCCAAAATGGAAGTCTTAGCTCAGAAGGATGCAATGGCCATTCTAACCCATCATGGATGAAGCCAATCAACTAAAATTCAGCGAGAGAAACTCCAAAATGGAAGTCTTAGTTCAGAAGGATGCAATGGCCATTCTAACTCTAGGTGAAAGCAATCTTCAGAAGTAACTAATGAAGGTTTCTGAAATTTATTCAAGGTGTTTACATCATGTATGACTAATTTAAATACGGGTACAGGACTACAGATTTACCACAACCTGATTCAGGAGTAATTCATGAAAGCAATGTTGGACTTTCTGTGCTATGCATCACACTGCATCACTGCAGTAAGTTCTAATTTGGAATCAACATGAAAACGACATTTAAAAGAAGGCAAGGAAAAAACTAAATCTCCTAGGACACAAGAGAAATTAAGAAAACACTAACCATGCATCACAAGCAAACCCGTATATTGTATCGGTGGGCACCGCAATCACTTGCCCCCCATTAATTGCGTCGATTGCTTTCACGACATGATCTTGCGATGCTGGAAGAATATGATCCATGCTGGCTTCTATTTTGTGTGAAATATTTTCTGACACCCTCGCTGAGCAGGACACTACACGATTTGTCTCATGCAGAGAAGATAGTCTGCTGACCTTAACAAAGCTGGGAAAAAAAGTGTATTAGTGGTGTTAACCCGAATGAGGATTTCACAACATCTCAATAAAATAACCCAAACACATAGCTTTCATGTGCCCCAATAAAGGAATTTCAATAAGCATCTGACAGTTGCCAAAAAAAAAAAAAAGAGGAACAACAGACAATTATGTCTGAAAAAAGACAGTTAGGAGCAAGTAGTTGCCCCTACGAGGATTCCATAACAGCTCAACCAAATTAACAGATACTAGTTCTCATGTGCTAAATAAAAGGGATTTCAGTGAATAACAGGCAATATACTATCACAAGTAAGCTAGAAAAGAATTTGCAGAAACAACATATACTAATCTTTATAGCAAGTCCGAGCAATCATGTCGATTCAAATGAATTATGTGATTGCAGGGATGCAACTGCAAGTAGCAATACGAAACTCAGTGCCATGGGAACAACAAGCCGTCTAGCAAATTTCTTGGCAAGCGGGGGCATCAATTAGGGGGGCAAACGGACAGGAACCACAGAGACGAAGAGAGATACTGTACCTCTGAGCCAGCGGCTGCCTGGCGGGGGCGCGAACCAGCGGGAGCCTCTCCCCCGCCGCCCTCGCGCACGCCTGCATCTTCCCCGCTCTCCTCTTCTTCCCTCCTCTCGCCGCCGTCGCCGCCGCCGTCGCCGCCGCGCAGGAAACGAGCAGAGGAACCGGAGAAGCCGGGCTTAGAACAGGGAGGAGGAGTCAAACGTATCCGACATGGAAAGGGGGAGGCCGCACTCCGAGTCTGCCTGACAGGTGGGACCCACGCCGCTCCTGAGTCCCGACTTCCGGGAGCTCTGCGAAAGAGGCCAGAGGGGCTCTTGTGCAAAAGCTCCACCCTCTCGCGCTAGGGTTTAAGGTTCTGAGTCGGGAGGCGCCGCCGGCGACGACGACGGGGAGCTGAGATGGCGGACGCGGCCGTGAGGTGCCTCCGGGACGGCCGCCTCGACGGCGAGCACGCGCCAGCGCTGGCCGTGGAGGGCTCCCTCCAGTGCTGCCCCCTCGCGGCGCGCGCCATGCTCCACGTCGCCGCCGCCGTCGCCTCCAACGCGGCCGCGGGGAAGGCGCAGGCCAGGTACTGCTGGGATCCTCTGTGTTATGCTGCTTTAGCTTGGCCTCGTCTGGATAATGACGCGGGTTGCTGGTTTGGCTGGCAAATTGTGGTGATGCAGGGGACTTGTGGTTGTGGCGTTTGACCGGAGCCCGGAAGTTTACCTGGATGCCATGCTTCGGCACGGCCTTGATTCGAATGCACTGAGTCGATGGTAAGATCTAGCAGATCAATAATTTTTAACAGGGAAACGAACCAGAGCTTTAGCGTAACCGACAATTCGCAGAGATTGTTTTGTGTGGAATGTTCTGCTGTGAACCGCACATAGCATTTCCTTCATGCAGGCCAGAGTTTAAATGTTCATGATGATAGAATTTACATGAATGTGCAATACCTATGTTTCAGAATTTTTGCATTGTTGCAACAGTGTTCGGATATTGGATTGCTACTCAGACCCACTCGGGTGGAAGAAAAATATCCGAAGTCAGCAGCATCATGAGGACAGTGGAACACCGTGCTCATCAAACAAAGGCAACATCACAATTTTCAGAAGCGTGAAGGATGTTGATAAGTTATCGTGCTCCATAATTGATCTTGGAAGAGGTACAATCCACCACATAGCTTTTTGACTTGTTAATTTCCTTATTTATGCTCATGAAGCTAATGCTACACTGTATGCTATACATATCAGGGTTTGAAGGAGAAGGCAAGACCTATTTTTCTGTTGCTCTCGATTCAGTATGTACCTTGATGGAAACTTTTTTTCTTCCATGGAAACTGCAAAGCTTACTTGGGGCAGATTTTAATACAGTACTAAGTATGTTCTCCCTAAAGATAAAACTGGTTGTGTATTGTGTTAATTGCAACCCTGGCATACTTTGCCACACATATTACCATACATTTGTTCTTCTGCTATAATTTAGTACTCCCTCTGTTTCTAAATATAAGCCCTTTTAGAGATTTCAATACGGACTACATATGGATGTATATAGACCTATTTTAGAGTGTAGATTCACTCATTTTGCTATGTATGTAGTCTGTATTGGAATCTCTAAAAAGGCTTAGGGCCTGTTCGGAACAAAGGAAAAGTAGAGGAAATCGATTCCTAAGGAAATATTGCATTTTTTGGCGTTCGGGACAAAGGAATCCCTCCTTACCGATCCTCCGGAAAGTTTCCCTTACCTGCATTTTGACGGGAAAACAAACATCCAGTGCTACCTCATTTTTTTCGCGCGGTTGGAGGCAGTGGAAGGGAATAAGCTACCGAGACATGCACGCAGGGACCCACATGAGCAGTAAGAAATTGGTTGATCTTTCACCTTGAGGCCCACATACACAAGCATCCAACCAACTTGGGACCCATAAGTTCTGGATTCCTTCTCCTGTGTTCCGAACGTAAATGGTGTGGCTTCCTGCAGCGTTTTTCATCCTATGTTTTGCATCTCTCTTCCTTTTCCTTTCCCTTGCTTTGTTCTAAACCTATGTTTTCTATTCCTCTAATCCGAACAGGCCCTTATATTTAGGAACGGAGGGAGTATTCTCGATGCTTATGGAACTGGCTGCATTAAAATGCGAATTCCAGAAGTCGTGCCAAAATTGAATAGTACACCTTAATCTTGTAGTTAGCAGTTGGTGTAATGAAGCTCAGTAGCTTTGGGTCATTCGGAACAATCAATCGAAATTATCAAACCAATATCTCACTTTATCCCCATCTGGATAACACCAACATGTCACCTACAAGTATTTGCATTTTACGATTATAACATGACACTGTTTATTGTTTAAAGCAAACCCTTCTTTGCAAGTTCATCACACTTTTACAATATTATTTAAATTCTTTGATGTTTAACAGAAAAATCCTTAATGACATTTCAGATTAGCTCTATGTTAAGGCATGCTTCAGTGCAATCAATTTCAGGCCTTCTTAGTAATCTTCGGAGCCATGGTATTATTTCTTCTTTTATATTTTCCATTTGTGCTCATGGCGAAAAGTAGATACAATCAAAATTCAGCATTTACATTAATGATGCAGTATATATTGTACAAAATGCATGCTGTATATATCTTGTAATGTCCACGGATATATGCTGCACAATTGCACATCAACTAAAGGACCACACTTGAGGATATCTTGAGCAACACACCAACTAAATGGACTGTACTATCAATATGAAGCATTCATATGGTCTAAAAGGTTGATGTACCATTCTTCATGTGATGCTTACAGTATTAATGTGTACCATCCTTGTATTTCAGATCAGATATCATCAATCTTCTGGCTAATGCATTCAGATCTCCATGAAACCAAGTTTTCCCGAGCTTTTGAATGCCTTTCTACCATGGTTGCTTGTGTAGAGCCAGAAGTTGTAGATTCTGTATATGGAGAAGAACGTAGGGGGGACATGTCTTTCCTTGAGCATAACTATTCGAAAGCAAAGTTCCATGTGCGCCTGAAACGAAGGAATGGACGGGTGAAGCATCTGGTAAGGCTCTTGGTCATTTGCTGGGCAAAACTTCAACATAATTCTAAATATACCACACTGTGAATAATATTTGATTGAAACTACCCTACCTATGCAGCATGAGGAGTTATGTGTTGAGGGATATGATGTAAAATTTGTTTCTGCTACTTCTGTAAGTATGGAAGTGAACCAAAGTCTACTACCTAAGGTTAGTTCATACATCCCAACCTTTATATGAATGATATTACTAGCACATTTACCTTATTACTTGGTTTGGTTTCTGTAAAAAATATTGGTTATGAATTGTGATATGTTGGCAAACAGGTTCAGTTCAATCTTGAGCTGTCAGAAAAGGAACGGAGTGACAGGGCAAATGTTGTTCTTCCTTTCGAACATCAAGGTACTCTACTACTCTCATAAAATGGAGTTATTGACCAAAAGTTAGTGTCAGTCTTAAGTTTTATATGTCACATTTTGACTACCTGAGCTGAATTGATGAAGAATCAGTAACTGATTGCTACTTGCTCTTACCTTAATTTCAGGAAAGGGCGAGCCAATCCGTATATATGATGGACGGCGATCTCTCCCGGAGGCTCGTCAAGATCTCAATTTTACTACGGCAGCTCTCCTGGATGAAACAGAAGCTCTTAAATCTGCAGACACGAAGGGTGAAATTCATTACCTTCGTGATTCTGATGATGAGCGACCTGACTCGGATGAAGACCCCGATGATGATTTGGATATTTAGCCACAATGTGAGCTCTGTTTATCCTAGTGGTCAGCTATCAAGTCAAAGGTAACACTTACTGAGAACTGCCGACTTCTGTTATTAGTCTTCTCCATTCGTTATTCCTTATGCCGATCACAAATGTTTAGTGTTCACGGTGCTAGACTGAGGGAGTATGTCTTCTGTTGTTGGTTACATAGAGGCTACTTTTTCTCACAAAAGAGAACTCCCTGTTCTATCAAAAGAATATTACCCACACTCCCAATGGCGGAGTGTATTGGAGACCAAACCAGGCCATGGCTAGTCCTTATCGTTGTATTTCATCTTAGGAGTTGGTACTATTTGGCCCAAGAACCACTGATGCCCACTGAGGAAGCAGTTGACACCTTCAATTTGTTTCATGCTCCGCCACTGCGCACTCTTACAGTCTTACTGTTTTGAATTGTGAGTAAAAGTGTGCATCTAGTTCCTTCTCTAAAAGAGAAACACCAAAAAAAAAGAGAAACACCAAAATGTATTTAAACTAATACAAATTAACATCTGACAACTGATATGTTCAAATGACATAGTAAAATTAATTTGGACACATACTGACTTGATTATATTCCAAAGACCAGTTTGCACCCACTGAATCGATTACAACTCAATTGATTCTACACACAGCAAATCATGTATGCCTCCCAAAAATTTCCTTGTCACCAAGCAACATAAGCAATACCAAGCCCCCAATCCAAAATATATTACTGATTACTGAACAAGGCCGTCTTACTATAACATCCGACCGACCTGTATTCAAAATAAGAAGCGTGCTCTGGTAGTTCCTCCATGAAAGCTGGGAGATTTTCGCGTGGCAGCCATCTAACATGCCCCAAATTCTAGTGGGACTCGCTTAACACACCCTAAATATCCAACCTGGATTCCGACCAGTAAAGCAACCTTGAGCCGATTTTCTGAGCCGAAGAGGCGTGCGATGGGTGAGGAGATTTCTAAGTTGCCCGAGGCCGGCTTCATCAGAGAAGTCAACCACCCGGTCTGGCTGGCCAACCCAGTTATGGTCCCCAAGAAGAATAAAACATGGCGCATGTCTATTGATTACATAGATCTCAATAAAGCATGCCTCAAAGATTCTTTTTCGCTCCCTCACATCGATCAGGTGATCAATTCGAAAGCAGGCTCCGAGTGTCTCTTTTCTGGATGAGTACTTCGGGCACCATGCTATCTGCATGAGGGAATCCGACCAACCAGCGACTTCCTTTATCACGTACGGAGTTTTCATGTCGGCTCGGACGAAAGTTGTGCCGTTACTTCTAGGCAAATCCGATAACAGTGGTGAACCATGTGCTCTGTCCAATATCATCAATAACAGTGACACGACTGGTCGGGTGGCGAAGTGGGCAACATAGTTCCTTCCTTTCAAGGTAAAATACCAGCCCAGTCAGGCCATCAAGTCGTAGGTGCTCGTCGACTTCGTGATCGAGTGGACAGAAGCCCAACAGGCAGCCCCTAGTTAAATCGATTATCAGCATTCGACATGTACCTCGATGAATCCAAAATGCTCCCCGACCTGTGTAGTAGCAAAACTCCTCCAAGAAAGATTCTCTTCAACACTTTGATGATCGATGACATCCTCCACTGAATTCACATCCCTAGGGAAATCGATTACCAGCACTGGGCATGTACTTCGATGAATCCAAAATGCTCCCCGGCCTGTGTTAGTAGCAAAACTCCTCCAAGAAAGATTCTCTTCAACACTTTGATGATCGATGACATCCTCTACTGAGAATTCACATCTCTGGTGTTTTAGAGTAGTATCAAAGCTCCTCCAAGGAGCGAGTTTAACAATTATGCATCCCGCGACAAACTTGTTTGGTAACTCACACTTAAGGAATTTGATTTCTTTAACGATGCACTGTATCTCATGAGCCTAGTCTAACACACGACGATTCTCAACCATCATGTAGTCATGGAACTGCTTCATGGCATATATGTTGCCTCCAGCATCAGTTACGCCGAACTTAGTTTCTAGCGCATCTCGCATGTTCTTGGTAACCAGGTCCGGTTCAGGAATAATCGCTCCTTCAGGAGCACTACCAACGCTTAAAATGCGTACCGTAAACGGGTTTTGTTTTAGTGTTGTAGCAAAGCCATGAATCGCAAATTGCCTACAAACCTTAGGTTTTTGGATTGATGGAAAAATTAGCAATTTCCCCGTTGAATTAATCCAGAAATAAATCATGATAATAACTTGTGCAGTATTAATTTTGTACTTATTTTTAACCATGTAAGCATGTTCTAATCATACAACGGATACATCTATGTAAATAGCAAATACGACCAACATAGGAATCAACAGGAAAGGGATGAACGGATTATACTCTCCAGTTGGCTAGGTCAAAAGCCACAACGGTGGCAACAACATCCTCGGTAGCCTTCTTTGCGGTTTTAGAGTTCTCACCCATGTCGAAGTCGGAGAGGTTGAGGATGTAGTCGAAGTATAGGACGAAGACGAACAACATCGAGTAGTCACGTCGAAGACGCTCCCCAAAAACCTAATCGCCCTTCTTTTGGTGCAGGATCGCAAAAGACGGGGTTCTGGAGACCTGCTCTCCCGTACAGCCATGCATGTAGTTGACGGGATAGGATCGCCGGAAGCAACGGTAGCGAGCGAAACAACGGCGGGTTGTGCGCGAGGAGGTAGAGCAGATGCGATTTGATATGGGTCACGGCTAGGGTCGCCGATGCCTCCAATATATAGGCGGACGTGGTAGGGAGACTTGGGGTTGGACCAACGCCCGGGTCGGCAGCATCCCATGATGTGATATCTCGGATTTGTAGCGCATCGTTAGTGACTCGTAATTAATTTCCCATTAATTATCTGTTCCCAATTGGCTAAAATTAAGTGCACGCATGACATAGGTCTGAGCTCGGCTTGGCTCGCTCACGAAAAACAACGCGCGCTGGGGCGAGACATGGCATGACGAGGGGGGCGGAGGAGGAGCGCATTGGAACCATTGGTCTTCTCAAGCTTCAATGGACATGCTATTGAAGGTTAAGAAGAGAAGTGGTTCCAGCGCGCTTTTTCGCCGCCACCTGCCATGCCACGTCTCGCGAGCGTGTCGTGTTTCATGAACGAGCTGAGCCGAGCTCGGACCTATGTCATGTGTGCGCTTAATTTTTGCCGGTCAGGAAAGAATAATTAATTACGAGTCATTATCGGACACGCTATGAATCCGAGACTTTGCATCGTGGGTTGTTGCCGACTTGGGTGTGGGTCCAACCCCATAGTCTGCCTACCATGACTGCCTATATATTGGAGGCGTCAGCAACCCTAGTCGTCACCCAGACCGCATATGCTCTACCTCCTCGTGCACAACCCACTGTCGTTCCACTCCTACGGCTGCTTTCGCTGATCTCACCCCGTCAACTGCGTGCACAGTTGTACGGGACAACATGCCTCCGAAACCCCGTCCTTTGCAATCTTGTACCCGGAGAAGGGACAGTTAGGTTTTTGGGGAGCGTCTCAAACTCGATTGCTCGGCGTTACTCGTCTTTGTCCTCTACTACATCCTCGACTTCCACATGTGTGAGAGCTCCGAAGCCAGAAAGAAGAAGGCTACCGAGCATGTTGCCGCGAGTTTGACCTGGTCAACTGGAGGGTATGATTTGTTCATCCCTCTCTTGTTTATTGCTATATGTTGGCTGTAATTGTTGTTTACATACATTTATCAGCTGTATATGCTTATTACGTGCTTCCATGGTTTAATATTAGTACAAGATTAATATGCATACTGCATATATGATTATCATGATTTATTTCTAGATTTAATCAATCGGAAAATTGCTATTTTTTCCATCATTGGCATTGTGTCTCCTACATTAGACCAAAATGCGCTATGCGTTGCAGATCCTCTTGAACGACTCCAACCAACAACGTGGTCAAATACGAGACTCTCATTCATGGTTTGCGTTTGGCCATCTCCATGGGCATTCACAAGAGGTGCGTGGCGATTCCAACCTCATTGTCTCCTAGATCACAAAGAACTTTGAAGCAATAGATCCACGGATGATTATGGATCACTTTGACATGGTCAGCTGGCTTATGGATCAAAATAGTTTTTGATTCCTATGGCTTTTCCTATTCCATGTGCTAAGGTTGTTGAAGTGTATATGTTGATTGCCTAGTTCTTTCCATCAGTTTGGAATTTTGGCTAGTGCATGACGCTTAACATGGTATTAGAGCAACTCTAGCAGACCCCGCATCCCGCCCCGGCCCGTAAAATAACCGCCAAAATGCGGGTCGGGGCGGAAAAACCAGCCCGATCAGACCCCTCATCCCGCCCCGACCCACAAAAAATTTTAGGGGGCGCGGCAAAATCCCGACCCCAACCCGGGAAAACGCGGGTTTCCCCCTCGCGGCTGCGGTGCCCTGCATATAAGCGGAAGCGGTTGGTGGGGGGACATTTCATCCCGCGCTTTCTCCCACCAACCACCTCTCCTCTCCCCCCTCGCGCCGCCGCCGGCCGCCGCCCAAGATTCCGGCGACAGCAGCCGGCAGGAGCACGCCGGAAGGCCGCCACGTGCACGAGGCCTTCCCTCCCTTCCCCCTGCGTCAGCGGGCCGCCATATTTGCAGATCTGCGGCACTTCATCGTAGGCCGCCGGATTTGTCTTTTTCCGGCCGTCGGTTGCTGCCCGAGGCGATGGAGTGGTCGGGGAGCCTCTCCCGCAGCCCAGGCAAGGGCACATCGCCGCATGCAGGCACGGGTTCGTCCGCCCGCCGCCGCCGAAGGTTTGCGGGCATGGACTCGTTCGGCCGTCCACCGGGCTCGGCGCTCGTGCATCGTCTTTGTGGCCTGCCGATGCCGCTCATAGAGTGCGACGACTGCCGGCGCCAAGTGCTGCGACTCACTTCGGGCACGCCGACGCACCCCGGATGGGTGTTCTACAAATGCGAAAACGACGGGGTACGTGCACTTGCGGTAGCTCGTTCCATAGCCCATTCTTTAGTTCAATTGCGGTAGCTCACTTCGAGCTTGCTCATTCTTTTGTGTAGGACGATGGATCCTCATTTTGGTTTTGGGAAGGCCAATACATTGATTTGTTGATAGAAAGAAACTTAATAGATGTTAGTGCACTCCTTAGTACAATCGAAGGCAATGATGCGGCTGCATGTGCAACTAGAGGGGAAGCAACGTCTACTTCTTTGGAACCAAAGATGAAGAATGAAGAAAACAAGATCAAGAATCCGAGATCAACAATGAGTGCATGGAGAAGATATTGCTTCAGCTAGTGGGAGCAGTTATGGAAGTTGGAAATCTTCTGAAATGCATACTTGTGGTTCTTGTTTTCTTTGGTTTTGCTATTCTAGCCAAGATTTGGTGATATCTTTTGTATCTATAATGTTGTTGCAAAAGCAAAGAAAAGCATTGTGCTAGATCAATTTAAGTTGCAAATCTAAGTTTTACGGGCTGGGAGGAGCTGCGCCAGATCAGAACCCGCAGAAGCCGACCCGTAAAAAAAGTATATTCCGCGAATATGCTTTTTTACGAGTTCATTATGCGGGGTCTGCATCTGTACCAGCCCGTGCCGGCACGCAAAAGCGGTTTTGCGCGAACTGCAAACGCGTTTTGCGGGCCGGCGGAATGCGGGGTCTGCTAAAGTTGCTCTTAGGGCCTAAGGTCTTGAGTTCAAGTCCTGGCTTTTGCAGTTTTTTTTTTCAAAAAATTGTTGCTGCTCCTTCTATGTCCACGTATAAGCCTTTTGAGCCATACCTCCGAGTACAAGATTAATATTAGTACAAGATTAATATGCATACTGCATATATGATTATCATGATTTATTTCTGGATTTAATCAATCGGAAAATTGCTATTTTTTCCATCATTGGCATTGTGTCTCCTACATTAGACCAAAATGCGCTATGCGTTGCAGATCCTCTTCAACGACTCCAACCAACAACGTGGTCAAATACGAGACTCTCATTCATGGTTTGCGTTTGGCCATCTCCATGGGCATTCACAAGAGGTGCGTGGCGATTCCAACCTCATTGTCTCCTAGATCACAAAGAACTTTGAAGCAATAGATCCACGGATGATTATGGATCACTTTGACATGGTCAGCTGGCTTATGGATCAAAATAGTTTTTGATTCCTATGGCTTTTCCTATTCCATGTGCTAAGGTTGTTGAGGTGTATATGTTGATTGCCTAGTCCTTTCCATCAGTTTGGAATTTTGGCTAGTGCATGACGCTTAACATGGTACTAGGGCCTAAGGTCTTGAATTCAAGTCCTGGCTTTTGCAGTTTAAAAAAATTAAATTGTTGCTGCTCCTTCTGTGTCCACGTGTAGGCCTTTTGAGCCATACCTCCGAGTATATTCATGTGCTGACTTCCCGCGTCACATGTGAGAGGGGGTGTTGAAGTGTATATGTGGATTGTCTAGCCCTTTTCATTAGTTCAGACTTTTGATTGTGTTGGTTAGTGCATGAAGCTTAACAAAGGTCATGTCTTACGGTCAACATGTGCTTTGATACTATCTTTTAACACCCAACACATCCATGGTGTTTGCATAAAAAGAATGTTCCGAATTAGAACCAATTAGAACCAACCGGGAACAACTAACACCAACCTGCCTATAAAAATCTTCATATTTTCTACACTGCTACAAGTTCTTGTGTTCGAACTTAAGACTTTTGTTGATGTTACTATGGGAGGAGAGAACATTGTAGAGCAATAAGGTACTCTTTCAGTATGGCTTTTATCAAGTACTCCCTCCGTCTAGTTCTTCTCAACTACAATTATTTAGGAACGGAGGGAGTAGTTTTCATAAAAGAAGAGAAAATATATCATGAAGTCAGTCTCGCATGTGTGGAGGAATTATATAATACTTCTTCATTCACTATTATAAGATGTTTTGTTCGTTTCAAAAACAAAAATTATAAGATGTTTTGGATATTTCATTATGTACTACCGGATTGAAAGAAGTGAACAAACACACTAAAGCATGTCTACATACATCCGATTTAGAACTTTTTTAGAACATCTTATAGCAGTGAACGGAGCGAGTAGCATTTAGTGATTTACGAGCTCAATTGATGTATGCCCGGCAGTTCTCGGTTGTCCACATCAACTAGGTGTTTAGTTCCATTTTTTTATTCATATTTCGTTTCTATAATATGAGCATGTAACAGCACATTTTCTTAGATGGGCGCTTATGTAAAATGAATCCTTTATTGCCTCGTCAGGAACATCAGGCGCTTGCGAAAATTCTAGGAGGCGTTCACTTTGCGTGGGCGGCTGGAGCTACTGCATAGTTATGGTTGAACAATTTAAGCACCTGTATTATGTATAGCTTCGTGAGCATTGGAAGGCAACCTTTGCAAATCACTGGGTTTGAAATTTCTTGGATGCTCAAGACTAATGTGTTGATGGTAGCATATCGAATGAAAGGTCATATGCCCCAATGCGATTTTGTAGTTTTGTTTCGACGTGGATGAATGTTGGCTAGTGTGTCAGTCGCTGAAATGGGTCCAGAACAAGAGGATGCGACATGTAACACTGTTTTTTCAGTTATATGAGAATATACACCGGGCTATTTGTTTGCTGGATGCTTACTTCTGTTCATTAATGTTTGATGGCTAGTAGTAACTGATTGTTCAGCCTTTGGTGAATTTCCATTAACTAAACCAGCGTTAAACGCGTGACATGCTTCATTTTACTGTCGTATAGAGGATGGCAGAAATGACATGCAAACTTGTACTGTATATTAAGAAGAACAAATAGAACTTCTTCATTCATAATTTATAAATTGAACATATGATCCATCGCCTCTCCAGGACTGAGAACTCAATCTCATGGGCGGGCGCCAATGAAATCCCAACAACAATGCTCTAAATCAACAACAATCAATGGCAGGCATATCTGAAATCACCGTATGGGCGCTAGCTAGACGCCTATGCATGCTAGTACCAGTATTAGACTAGACGTGTATGGTGTACTCGTCGTCGGACTCCCTGTGGACGCTGAGGCTCTGCACGACGGTGGAGTTGGCCGCCGCCGCCGGGTGGGTGACGGTGACATTGTAGTCCCCGTGGAACAGCTCGGCATCGTAGTGCCCGTCGGCGTCGGCCACGCCGACGTGCGAGCTCGTCTTCCACTCGGCGATGAGCTTGTCGACCGTGTCGCCGACGGGGAGGTTGTTGAAGTTGTCGTCGGTGAGGCACATGACGTAGCAGCCCTGCGGGTGCCACGCCGTCCAGAGCACGATGCCGTGCACGGCCGGGTGCGAGTACACCTCCCTGAGCACCTGCTCCAGGTGGTGCGCCTGGTCCGGCCCCGGCTTCACGTCGATCTCCGTGAGCCAGATGGGCACGCCGGCCTGCGACAGGGTGTCGAGCGCCGCCCGGACGTAGGGGATGTTGGGCGTGGCGCCGAAGTGGCCCTCGAGGCCGATGGCCATCCGGACGCCGACGCCGTTGCCGGGGAAGGCGTCCTTGATCTGCGACAGCTTGCTGAGGTACTTGCTGGGGAGGCCGCTCTGGTCGGCGGGCTGCTCCAGCGTGTTGAAGTCGTTCATGGACATGAGCGCGCCGCCGTCCATGCCGTGCGCCTTCTGGTAGAAGGCCGCCGACGCGCCCGCCCCGAACTTGTCCTCGAAGTAGTCGAAGTGCAGGTTCTCGTTCACCACGTCCCACGCGATCACCTTGCCGGCGTACCGCGACATGACCGACTTCATCCGGTGGGCGGTGGCGGCGCGGAGCTGGTCGCAGCTCAGGGCCTTGACCCACCCCAGCTGCGTGCTGGGGTCGTCCCAGAACACGTTGTGCCCGCGCACCGCGATGCCGTGGGCGCGCGCGAACCGGAGCATCGCGTCGGGCACGGAGTAGTCCTCGTGCCCCTGCGTCCACTCCGTGCTGTACCACTTCATCTCGTTCTCGAAGGTGGTCACCGTGAACCGCTTGGCGAACCACTGCTGGTATTTCTCGTTGTTGATGATCTCGTGGCTCATCGCCGACCCCAGCGGGAAGCCGCTCCGGACCTGCCGGATGTGCACCCGCGCGCCCGGCACCGGGTTGCCGGCCGCGTCCCTGGCGCGGAGCCGCACAGTCCTCTTCCGGGCCTGCTTGACGGCCGCGTGCCGGTGGGAGCTCCACTCCTCCTTGCTGAACGGCTGCAGCGACACGTTGTCCACCCACATGTCCGCCGTCGTGTTGCTCTGTACGCGCCCAAAAACAGAGCATGTAAACCATCGTGCGAACTCCCTTTTTTTTTTTTGGCCAAGAGCATGCATGTAGACAGGAACGCTGCAGGTCTTTTCTTACCTCGAAGTAGAGTTCAGCTGGGCCGGAGACGGCGGCGGTGAGGCCGCCCTTGAGGATGGACCAGCAGCCGGACTTGGCGTCGACCCCGCCGGCGTGGATGAAGTTGTCGGCCGTCTTCACGACGGCTATCACGTCGGCGCTCCGGTCGCTAACCTGCAACCAAGCTGCAACCACAAGTCCTTTGTGAGCGACCGTCCCCACAAACTCTGAAGCTAGATAGATGGTGGCAATCAGATTCAGACCTGAGAGGGTGTAGTGCGTGTCGTTCTGCAGGAACACCTTCTGGCTGACGCTCTGGTACGGCCGCGTCCGGTTCGCCGCCACGGCGTACCTGTTCCCCGTCGGCGACGAGCCCTCGGTGACGCTGCCGTACCCGAAGGCCGACCAGCCCTGGAGGCCGGCGCTGAAGTCCGAGTTGACGATCACGCCGCCGCCGTAGTGAGCCTCCAGCGGCTCAGCCAAGCACTGCGCATGCACGCCATCATACACAGGTCAGCTCAATGAGAAGTTACCAGCAGTAACAAATTAAGTCAAAGCGTGCGGAAATCCAGATTAACAAATCGTACTAGAAAGCAGTAGCAACTGACGAAAACTACCAACCGAACATGTCAACGTCTCGGTGAAAGTCACTAAAAGTTCGTCACCTTACCGTTCAGAACTAGTGCAGCTGACAGTAACCGTCGCCAAACCGTGAGGATTCAGAGTGTTCAGACAAGCACGCGCATGCCAAATTATATTTTATTTACAGAACGTTTGCTTTTGTTTGGTAAGTTATCACTGGCCGGCTGCCTACTAGTTTCGTCTTCCATGCGACTACTTGACCACAGACGCTGGTGACCTAGAAGAATATTGTTTGACTCTTGCCTGCAAAAGTCCAGGTGATGGCATGTCTAATAGCGCCTAACATGAGACTAACACAAAAGGTAAAATAAGTTTCTTAGTGATTGCTTTGGGCCCTTGTTTCGGCGCAATTGACTTTGGTTGAGCTCCTGGCCTGGAACATTTCACACATGCAGAACAGAAGGAGGGCTAATGACACTATCTTCACCAACCAACCGGGGAATTAAAAGGTCAGTCCAAAAGCTAAGTGCCCGAGTAAGCACATGATAATTAGTGTTTCTGGGTTGGGTGCAGTGGAAAAGTGAGTGGAACGAGGGCGTGCATGCGCAGCTGCGGTGTGCGGCGGACACTGGGGTACACACGCCCTCCCCTGCTTGGCCTTGGCCGAAAAGCATGGCCATGATCACCATGTACATTCATCCCCAACTCTGATCACACCCAAAGTTGCGTTCACAAATCACTATGATGGTGATCGTGAGTGCACTTGTGAACAAGTCAGCAACTTGCCAACGCGCATGGTGCTACTGCGTGTGATCCGTGCAGTTTTTTAGTTGTCGGAACAGGAATTCCTGAGTGGAACTAGAATTCCTGCCAGCCTTTCACCACACGATCACATTGACGTTGGTGTAGTTTAGGTAGCAGAAAGGAAGAGGGCATGTTGATGTTGTCGCCGGACCAAGCAGCCAAGATGCATGGAAATATACTGAATGTTAGGCTGGAAACGTTCGGGCGGGCTGGAATATAGTAGCAAGGGGTCAAAACGACCCGGCGTGTGGTGCGCCGATGAATTCGGCGTGACTCTGTAGATCTCGATCGACCCGTTGTTGGCGTCACGTCATGTTTGCACACGGCTTTAACACCGATTTCTAACTTCCTAGTATATATTAGTTTGGTTCGTTCCCACAATGCACACCGGTGCAGTGCTCCCATCTGATCACCCATTTGAGCAACATGGACGGACGAACATTAGTAAATGGGAGGAGGAGGAGGAGGAGGAGAAGAAAAGTTGGCGATCGATGGGGCGGGGTCATTAGTCACGACCTCTTTCTAAGCTGGCATCATCGATCACTAGCTAGATCGACGTGTGCGCGCGCGAGACCTAGCTAAGCTAGGTACCAACGCATGTATGCAATATGCACATGTCTCGATCGTCGCCCGCTAACTAGTGGCCGGATCAGTGGACTCCGGCCGGCCAGCCGGCAAAGACCGATCGGTCCCACGAGGCAGCAAAATTGGAGAATCCCCGTGCTGATCGATGGCCAGTGCACACGCACGCATGGGGCTAGCGCACACGTGTCACTGCATATAGCTTGTGAGTAACGGCATCGTCGATCATGAGCTGTGGAAGGCATCAAGCTGACGCAAAACAACAGAAATATGTGCTGCATCCATAGTAGCAGTAGCTGTTTTGCACATGCACGTGACCATACGTGTGCATACACGCACGTACGTACGTACCTCGGAGCTTGACGAGTAGTCGTAAGGAACCGACTGCACCATGAGAGCGGCTGCGTGGAGAAAGGAGGAGGAAGCATGATTAATTCATGGCGAATGACTCAAGATAATTCATTGGCCGTAAGATCATAGGCCAGCTCGAGTTTTACCATTGATGAGCAGCAGCTGGGCAGCAGCAGCCCACAGCAGGAAGAGCACGGACGGCGATGTTGATCTCCCCATCGTAGCTCTCATCTCTCTACCGATCGAGGAAGGCTAGCTGTGGCCGGGATGGTTGGGAGAGGAGGAGCGGGAGGGAGATTTATAGCGCGCGGTGGCTCCGGCGGCGAAGCTGTGTGGGTGTCTGTTGTTGTTGCAGTTGCACCGTTGCATGCATGCGCGCCGTGGCCTCGGTGTGTGGGCACCCTAGCTACTTATATAGCCGCGCTTGTTAGGGCCAGCACACATGTTATTCCCGCGTCGATCGTCGTTGCCCCGTCTACTTTATGTTCAAACGGAAAGGGACTAGGACCGTAGCTAGCTCGCCGTGCGTGCTGCGGCTGCCGTGGTAATAAACTAATTTGCTACGGCTCGATCGATCGGCTACCTGGAAGCATTAACTCACTGTGTGTGCGTGTGTGTGTGTGGCGCCCTACGCACTAATCCTAACTCGTTTGGTCCCTTTTGACCTGGCTCGTACTCGTATATGTGTGTGGTGCCTCCACTCATCGATATGCATGGTCGAGCTCGCCGGTCGTATGGTTCCGGTTAAGTCAGAACGTCTCTCGCTTTGCTGGCTGCTTAATTCTTTTTGTATATATATGGTCTTATTAATATAGAGGTGCAAAATAGCGCTTGATCAACAATGGTTTTCCGATTAGAAAGCGGGTGCATGCGCTCATGTACACACGCGTGGCACCACGCTAGAGATAATCGACAACTCGCATTAAGTTTCCAACATGCGTCCCCGTAACTCCACCGCCCTAGCACGAGATGGCACTTAGAGCATGACTAATACTCTCTCCTTTTTGGTTTAAAGGGGCCATCTTAAAAATTTCAGATTATTTGTTGTTGACATGTCATCAAGAGTCAACATTAACTTCGACTCATACACATGTATTTTCCAACCTCTCCCTTTCTATGTGAGATTTCCATTTTTTGTTGTTTCTCTCCTCCACTTAGGAACATTTTTTCAAGCGAACCATAACCCCTTATTATACTTCTTTTTACGGTTTGCAAACCTCACAACACCTTGGTGGGCTGGGCACCCTTAACCCGGACAAATTCACAAGTGCTCTTACATTTTGATGGCTATTGGATGAGTCGACGATGCGGTACAAGCGCTAAATTGGTTTTGAAATTCCATGGGACGAATCTGATTAAAACCTTTTCAATGCTGCCGCCAAAGGTTATAGTACCATGACTTTTTTTTTCATTTGCTTGGCTCAAAGGAGTTCAACCAAAAAATAAGCCATGAACCTCTTACTTGTATCAAGGCAAAAAAAATAAGAAAAGACACAACATGATGCCTTGCTTACACAAACAGGGGCGGAGCCAACAGATGGCCCCATGTCGATTTCAAGTAGTATAGCTACAATAAACGCCCTATGGTCACCAAAGGATTGGTCTGGGTCATGTCTTCGCCCTTGCGCAGAAAAAAGGGTATTGAACTTTAATCGTGGAGGTCTCACCGCCGCTAAGATGGGTCAATAAGCTTGCTTCTTCGAGAGCTTATCCGCATCTCATTACTCGTCCGTCCCAACCGTCATCAAATGATCTCCTCATCTTTCCTCCATTACTTATTCTAACCGGGTTTACAGGTCTTCATCGAATTTTACATTAGCCTTTGACGCAAAATTTGACTAATAAATTATGAGTTATATGTCAAACAAAATACATCACTGGAAACTTATTCCGAGCGTGAATCCAATGCTCTACTTCTTAGGCATATAACCGTTATTTTGTTAGTCAAATTTCTGATGAAACTTGGCCATGAAACCCGAAAAAATAAAGTACACCACATTTTTTTTTTACTTAAATATGTTTGCTTCTTGTACATCGATATAAAGAGAAACATTTTATCTTGGTGCAAGATAAATAGGACAGCCATCAAAAATTATGTGAGGTTTTTTCTCACAAAAGTTGTGCGCTATTAGCTAGTACAAATATTGACCATTAGGTCCTTAATTAACCCTTATTTTTTTAATTTTTAAAAACTCGGCACACATATCATCCCCGGCGGCAAATAAAATGAATAGCTCATCATGTCGGCACTGCAAGGGATTTTGGCCCCTCCCGTTTTCCAGACGTTAGGCGCAGAAACTTTCGTCCCCGGTGTATGGCGGTTACTGGTTAACAAACTAGCAGCAGAATCTACGGCTAGCCGGTGCAAGTTGCGCGCGACGGTTGCTGACGGGCGCACGAGTTAACGTGCACGGTTCATCAGGCACGCCCGCCCGCCGCCACACCACGAGCCCGGCCGCATCACGCCCGATCGAGCTTAGCTACTAGCTAGTGGCCGTGGCTGTCGACCGTACGTCGGCGCGCGCGGGTGGAGTGCCGGCGGCGGCAACGGGCTCCGACGTCGACGCACGCTCTTGCTTGCGCTGCCGGATTAATCCGCCCATCAAGTCGCAGCCCGGCCGGCCCGCACGTATGGTGCAGCGGCAATCAAGCAAGCTCGATCGGTGGTAGGAGTAAATGCCCCGGTTAAGCGACCGGCCGGATGAGGTTCCGGCGGCGGCCGGCGTTCTTGCATGTCCCGGCCGGTTGCCTGCCGGTCACGGCGTGTCTACGTACTCCAGTCTGTCCGCGGAATGCTGATCGTTGCCACGAGATGCGTTCCGTTCCGTGAGCCAGAAGCAAGCTTGGAAAGAAACTACTAAATGGAATGGAAAATGTGACGGACGGTGACGGTGACGGTGACTGCATGTGCATGGCATGCATGTGTTGGTTAGTCTATCCTTGCAGGCTCTTATCCAATCTGAACCGTAGCATGCTTCGAACACAGTAGTACGTCTCTGTGCGCCTCCTGTCTGGGTCAGAGCACTGTATGTGTAGACTCTCAGTAGTAGTCAGTACTCGTACTACGTATGTTGGCGGGAGTTAATGGATGAATGTGATCCATTGACCTTGAGGCGCGCGTACGTGCGGTGCGGTGCGGCGCTTGAAGAGAGGGAATGGGGGCGGAGGCCATGCATCTACTCCCTTGCGCCGAAACCATCTATCCTGGGGATCGTGCCATGACGCGCGTGGGGGGTACCTGAATCTGAATGTGCGTGAGCGCTGCAACGGCTGCGTCGTTCCGTTCTGTTGAGCCGCATCGACGTCAGAACCCCTTCCCTGTTCCGGCCGCCCCGCCAAACCTCCCAAGGACCAGGAAAGGGGATAACTGCATCTCCCTTTTCCATCTTATCCTCTGACCATTTTTGTTACGAAATCTCGTCATAGTTCTAACGACACCTTCGTTCGTTTATGCTACTACTAGCAGGCTACGAAGGTGATCTATCTTGGGAGCTATTTTAGGGTAACTGTCTAGCGAAGATAAGGTAGAAGGGCGGAAATTCACAAGCGCACCTAGGTGCGGAGGGGACACCCATCCGCCCCGGCCGCACGATTTTGATCTTTTCGATGAAATTAAATTTCGTTTGGATATTTGTGTTCGTTGCGACGAAAACTTACAGACAAGATCACTCTTGAATACATTTTGAAAACTTTTCAAATTTAGTAAGTTTTGAATATTAAAACTTGATAATTGTAACATTAAGTTGACCATTTTTGTTACGAAATCTCGTCATAGTTCTGACCACACCTTCGTTCGTTTATGCTACTACTAGCAGGCTACGTAGGTGATCTATCTTGGGAGCTATTTTAGGGTAACTGTCTAGCGAAGATAAGGTAGAAGGGCGGAAATTCACAAGCGCACCTAGGTGCGGAGGGGACACCCATCCGCCCCGGCCGCACGATTTTGATCTTTTCGATGAAATTAAATTTCGTTTGGATATTTGTGTTCGTTGCGACGAAAACTTACAGACAAGATCACTCTTGAATACATTTTGAAAACTTTTCAAATTTAGTAAGTTTTGAATATTAAAACTTGATAATTGTAACATTAAGTTGACCATTTTTGTTACGAAATCTCGTCATAGTTCTGACGACACCTTCGTTCGTTTATGCTACTACTAGCAGGCTACGAAGGTGATCTATCTTGGGAGCTATCCTAGGGTAACTGTCTAGCGAAGATAAGGTAGAAGGGCGGAAATTCACAAGCGCACCTAGGTGCGGAGGGGACACCCATCCGCCCCGGCCGCACGATTTTGATCTTTTCGATGAAATTAAATTTCGTTTGGATATTTGTGTTCGTTGCGACGAAAACTTACAGACAAGATCACTCTTGAATACATTTTGAAAACTTTTCAAATTTAGTAAGTTTTGAATATTAAAACTTGATAATTGTAACATTAAGTTGACCATTTTTGTTACGAAATCTCGTCATAGTTCTGACCACACCTTCGTTCGTTTATGCTACTACTAGCAGGCTACGAAGGTGATCTATCTTGGGAGCTATCCTAGGGTAACTGTCTAGCGAAGATAAGGTAGAAGGGCGGAAATTCACAAGCGCACCTAGGTGCGGAGGGGACACCCATCCGCCCCGGCCGCACGATTTTGATCTTTTCGATGAAATTAAATTTCGTTTGGATATTTGTGTTCGTTGCGACGAAAACTTACAGACAAGATCACTCTTGAATACATTTTGAAAACTTTTCAAATTTAGTAAGTTTTGAATATTAAAACTTGATAATTGTAACATTAAGTTGACCATTTTTGTTACGAAATCTCGTCATAGTTCTGACGACACCTTCGTTCGTTTATGCTACTACTAGCAGGCTACGTAGGTGATCTATCTTGGGAGCTATCCTAGGGTAACTGTCTAGCGAAGATAAGGTAGAAGGGCGGAAATTCACAAGCGCACCTAGGTGCGGAGGGGACACCCATCCGCCCCGGCCGCACGATTTTGATCTTTTCGATGAAATTAAATTTCGTTTGGATATTTGTGTTCGTTGCGACGAAAACTTACAGACAAGATCACTCTTGAATACATTTTGAAAAATTTTCAAATTTAGTAAGTTTTGAATATTAAAACTTGATAATTGTAACATTAAGTTGACCATTTTTGTTACGAAATCTCGTCATAGTTCTGACGACACCTTCGTTCGTTTATGCTACTACTAGCAGGCTACGTAGGTGATCTATCTTGGGAGCTATCCTAGGGTAACTGTCTAGCGAAGATAAGGTAGAAGGGCGGAAATTCACAAGCGCACCTAGGTGCGGAGGGGACACCCATCCGCCCCGGCCGCACGATTTTCATCTTTTCGATGAAATTAAATTTCGTTTGGATATTTGTGTTCGTTGCGACGAAAACTTACAGACAAGATCACTCTTGAATACATTTTGAAAACTTTTCAAATTTAGTAAGTTTTGAATATTAAAACTTGATAATTGTAACATTAAGTTGACCATTTTTGTTACGAAATCTCGTCATAGTTCTGACGACACCTTTGTTCGTTTATGCTACTACTAGCAGGCTACGTAGGTGATCTATCTTGGGAGCTATCCTAGGGTAACTGTCTAGCGAAGATAAGGTAGAAGGGCGGAAATTCACAAGCGCACCTAGGTGCGGAGGGGACACCCATCCGCCCCGGCCGCACGATTTTGATCTTTTCGATGAAATTAAATTTCGTTTGGATATTTGTGTTCGTTGCGACGAAAACTTACAGACAAGATCACTCTTGAATACATTTTGAAAACTTTTCAAATTTAGTAAGTTTTGAATATTAAAACTTGATAATTGTAACATTAAGTTGACCATTTTTGTTACGAAATCTCGTCATAGTTCTGACGACACCTTCGTTCGTTTATGCTACTACTAGCAGGCTACGTAGGTGATGTATCTTGGGAGCTATCCTAGGGTAACTGTCTAGCGAAGATAAGGTAGAAGGGCGGAAATTCACAAGCGCACCTAGGTGCGGAGGGGACACCCATCCGCCCCGGCCGCACGATTTTGATCTTTTCGATGAAATTAAATTTCGTTTGGATGTTTGTGTTCGTTGCGACGAAAACTTACAGACAAGATCACTCTTGAATACATTTTGAAAACTTTTCAAATTTAGTAAGTTTTGAATATTAAAACTTGATAATTGTAACATTAAGTTGACCATTTTTGTTACGAAATCTCGTCATAGTTCTGACGACACCTTCGTTCGTTTATGCTACTACTAGCAGGCTACGAAGGTGATCTATCTTGGGAGCTATTTTAGGGTAACTGTCTAGCGAAGATAAGGTAGAAGGGCGGAAATTCACAAGCGCACCTAGGTGCGGAGGGGACACCCATCCGCCCCGGCCGCACGATTTTGATCTTTTCGATGAAATTAAATTTCGTTTGGATATTTGTGTTCGTTGCGACGAAAACTTACAGACAAGATCACTCTTGAATACATTTTGAAAACTTTTCAAATTTAGTAAGTTTTGAATATTAAAACTTGATAATTGTAACATTAAGTTGACCATTTTTGTTACGAAATCTCGTCATAGTTCTGACGACACCTTCGTTCGTTTATGCTACTACTAGCAGGCTACGAAGGTGATCTATCTTGGGAGCTATTTTAGGGTAACTGTCTAGCGAAGATAAGGTAGAAGGGCGGAAATTCACAAGCGCACCTAGGTGCGGAGGGGACACCCATCCGCCCCGGCCGCACGATTTTGATCTTTTCGATGAAATTAAATTTCGTTTGGATATTTGTGTTCGTTGCGACGAAAACTTACAGACAAGATCACTCTTGAATACATTTTGAAAACTTTTCAAATTTAGTAAGTTTTGAATATTAAAACTTGATAATTGTAACATTAAGTTGACCATTTTTGTTACGAAATCTCGTCATAGTTCTGACGACACCTTCGTTCGTTTATGCTACTACTAGCAGGCTACGTAGGTGATCTATCTTGGGAGCTATCCTAGGGTAACTGTCTAGCAAAGATAAGGTAGAAGGGCGGAAATTCACAAGCGCACCTAGGTGCGGAGGAGACACCCATCCGCCCCGGCCGCACGATTTTGATCTTTTCGATGAAATTAAATTTCGTTTGGATATTTGTGTTCGTTGCGACGAAAACTTACAGACAAGATCACTCTTGAATACATTTTGAAAACTTTTCAAATTTAGTAAGTTTTGAATATTAAAACTTGATAATTGTAACATTAAGTTGACCATTTTTGTTACGAAATCTCGTCATAGTTCTGACGACACCTTCGTTCGTTTATGCTACTACTAGCAGGCTACGAAGGTGATCTATCTTGGGAGCTATCCTAGGGTAACTGTCTAGCGAAGATAAGGTAGAAGGGCGGAAATTCACAAGCGCACCTAGGTGCGGAGGGGACACCCATCCGCCCCGGCCGCACGATTTTGATCTTTTCGATGAAATTAAATTTCGTTTGGATATTTGTGTTCGTTGCGACGAAAACTTACAGACAAGAACACTCTTGAATACATTTTGAAAACTTTTCAAATTTAGTAAGTTTTGAATATTAAAACTTGATAATTGTAACATTAAGTTGACCATTTTTGTTACGAAATCTCGTCATAGTTCTGACGACACCTTCGTTCGTTTATGCTACTACTAGCAGGCTACGTAGGTGATGTATCTTGGGAGCTATCCTAGGGTAACTGTCTAGCGAAGATAAGGTAGAAGGGCGGAAATTCACAAGCGCACCTAGGTGCGGAGGGGACACCCATCCGCCCCGGCCGCACGATTTTGATCTTTTCGATGAAATTAAATTTCGTTTGGATGTTTGTGTTCGTTGCGACGAAAACTTACAGACAAGATCACTCTTGAATACATTTTGAAAACTTTTCAAATTTAGTAAGTTTTGAATATTAAAACTTGATAATTGTAACATTAAGTTGACCATTTTTGTTACGAAATCTCGTCATAGTTCTGACGACACCTTCGTTCGTTTATGCTACTACTAGCAGGCTACGTAGGTGATCTATCTTGGGAGCTATCCTAGGGTAACTGTCTAGCGAAGATAAGGTAGAAGGGCGGAAATTCACAAGCGCACCTAGGTGCGGAGGGGACACCCATCCGCCCCGGCCGCACGATTTTGATCTTTTCGATGAAATTAAATTTCGTTTGGATGTTTGTGTTCGTTGCGACGAAAACTTACAGACAAGATCACTCTTGAATACATTTTGAAAACTTTTCAAATTTAGTAAGTTTTGAATATTAAAACTTGATAATTGTAACATTAAGTTGACCATTTTTGTTACGAAATCTCGTCATAGTTCTGACGACACCTTCGTTCGTTTATGCTACTACTAGCAGGCTACGTAGGTGATCTATCTTGGGAGCTATTTTAGGGTAACTGTCTAGCGAAGATAAGGTAGAAGGGCGGAAATTCACAAGCGCACCTAGGTGCGGAGGGGACACCCATCCGCCCCGGCCGCACGATTTTGATCTTTTCGATGAAATTAAATTTCGTTTGGATGTTTGTGTTCGTTGCGACGAAAACTTACAGACAAGAACACTCTTGAATACATTTTGAAAACTTTTCAAATTTAGTAAGTTTTGAATATTAAAACTTGATAATTGTAACATTAAGTTGACCATTTTTGTTACGAAATCTCGTCATAGTTCTGACGACACCTTCGTTCGTTTGTGCTACTACTAGCAGGCTACGAAGGTGGTCTATCTTGGGAGCTATCCTACGGTAACTGTCTAGCGAAGATAAGGTAGAAGGGCGGAAATTCACAAGCGCTACTAGGTGCGGAGGGGACACCCATCCGCCCCGGCCGCACGATTTTGATCTTTTCGATGAAATTAAATTTCGTTTGGATATTTGTGTTCGTTGCGACGAAAACTTACAGACAAGATCACTCTTGAATACATTTTGAAAACTTTTCAAATTTAGTAAGTTTTGAATATTAAAACTTGATAATTGTAACATTAAGTTGACCATTTTTGTTACGAAATCTCGTCATAGTTCTGACGACACCTTCGTTCGTTTATGCTACTACTAGCAGGCTACGTAGGTGATGTATCTTGGGAGCTATCCTAGGGTAACTGTCTAGCGAAGATAAGGTAGAAGGGCGGAAATTCACAAGCGCACCTAGGTGCGGAGGGGACACCCATCCGCCCCGGCCGCACGATTTTGATCTTTTCGATGAAATTAAATTTCGTTTGGATGTTTGTGTTCGTTGCGACGAAAACTTACAGACAAGATCACTCTTGAATACATTTTGAAAACTTTTCAAATTTAGTAAGTTTTGAATATTAAAACTTGATAATTGTAACATTAAGTTGACCATTTTTGTTACGAAATCTCGTCATAGTTCTGACGACACCTTCGTTCGTTTATGCTACTACTAGCAGGCTACGTAGGTGATGTATCTTGGGAGCTATCCTAGGGTAACTGTCTAGCGAAGATAAGGTAGAAGGGCGGAAATTCACAAGCGCACCTAGGTGCGGAGGGGACACCCATCCGCCCCGGCCGCACGATTTTGATCTTTTCGATGAAATTAAATTTCGTTTGGATGTTTGTGTTCGTTGCGACGAAAACTTACAGACAAGATCACTCTTGAATACATTTTGAAAACTTTTCAAATTTAGTAAGTTTTGAATATTAAAACTTGATAATTGTAACATTAAGTTGACCATTTTTGTTACGAAATCTCGTCATAGTTCTGACGACACCTTCGTTCGTTTATGCTACTACTAGCAGGCTACGTAGGTGATCTATCTTGGGAGCTATCCTAGGGTAACTGTCTAGCGAAGATAAGGTAGAAGGGCGGAAATTCACAAGCGCACCTAGGTGCGGAGGGGACACCCATCCGCCCCGGCCGCACGATTTTGATCTTTTCGATGAAATTAAATTTCGTTTGGATATTTGTGTTCGTTGCGACGAAAACTTACAGACAAGATCACTCTTGAATACATTTTGAAAACTTTTCAAATTTAGTAAGTTTTGAATATTAAAACTTGATAATTGTAACATTAAGTTGACCATTTTTGTTACGAAATCTCGTCATAGTTCTGACGACACCTTCGTTCGTTTATGCTACTACTAGCAGGCTACGTAGGTGATCTATCTTGGGAGCTATTTTAGGGTAACTGTCTAGCGAAGATAAGGTAGAAGGGCGGAAATTCACAAGCGCACCTAGGTGCGGAGGGGACACCCATCCGCCCCGGCCGCACGATTTTGATCTTTTCGATGAAATTAAATTTCGTTTGGATGTTTGTGTTCGTTGCGACGAAAACTTACAGACAAGATCACTCTTGAATACATTTTGAAAACTTTTCAAATTTAGTAAGTTTTGAATATTAAAACTTGATAATTGTAACATTAAGTTGACCATTTTTGTTACGAAATCTCGTCATAGTTCTGACGACACCTTCGTTCGTTTGTGCTACTACTAGCAGGCTACGAAGGTGGTCTATCTTGGGAGCTATCCTACGGTAACTGTCTAGCGAAGATAAGGTAGAAGGGCGGAAATTCACAAGCGCTACTAGGTGCGGAGGGGACACCCATCCGCCCCGGCCGCACGATTTTGATCTTTTCGATGAAATTAAATTTCGTTTGGATATTTGTGTTCGTTGCGACGAAAACTTACAGACAAGATCACTCTTGAATACATTTTGAAAACTTTTCAAATTTAGTAAGTTTTGAATATTAAAACTTGATAATTGTAACATTAAGTTGACCATTTTTGTTACGAAATCTCGTCATAGTTCTGACGACACCTTCGTTCGTTTATGCTACTACTAGCAGGCTACGTAGGTGATGTATCTTGGGAGCTATCCTAGGGTAACTGTCTAGCGAAGATAAGGTAGAAGGGCGGAAATTCACAAGCGCACCTAGGTGCGGAGGGGACACCCATCCGCCCCGGCCGCACGATTTTGATCTTTTCGATGAAATTAAATTTCGTTTGGATGTTTGTGTTCGTTGCGACGAAAAATTACAGACAAGATCACTCTTGAATACATTTTGAAAACTTTTCAAATTTAGTAAGTTTTGAATATTAAAACTTGATAATTGTAACATTAAGTTGACCATTTTTGTTACGAAATCTCGTCATAGTTCTGACGACACCTTCGTTCGTTTATGCTACTACTAGCAGGCTACGAAGGTGATCTATCTTGGGAGCTATCCTAGGGTAAGTGTCTAGCGAAGATAAGGTAGAAGGGCGGAAATTCACAAGCGCACCTAGGTGAGGAGGGGACACCCATCCGCCCCGGCCGCACGATTTTGATCTTTTCGATGAAATTAAATTTCGTTTGGATATTTTTGTTCGTTGCGACGAAAACTTACAGACAAGATCACTCTTGAATACATTTTGAAAACTTTTCAAATTTAGTAAGTTTTGAATATTAAAACTTGATAATTGTAACATTAAGTTGACCATTTTTGTTACGAAATCTCGTCATAGTTCTGACGACACCTTCGTTCGTTTATGCTACTACTAGCAGGCTACGAAGGTGATCTATCTTGGGAGCTATCCTAGGGTAACTGTCTAGCGAAGATAAGGTAGAAGGGCGGAAATTCACAAGCGCACCTAGGTGCGGAGGGGACACCCATCCGCCCCGGCCGCACGATTTTGATCTTTTCGATGAAATTAAATTTCGTTTGGATGTTTGTGTTCGTTGCGACGAAAAATTACAGACAAGATCACTCTTGAATACATTTTGAAAACTTTTCAAATTTAGTAAGTTTTGAATATTAAAACTTGATAATTGTAACATTAAGTTGATCATTTTTGTTACGAAATCTCGTCATAGTTCTGACGACACCTTCGTTCGTTTATGCTACTACTAGCAGGCTACGAAGGTGATCTATCTTGGGAGCTATCCTAGGGTAAGTGTCTAGCGAAGATAAGGTAGAAGGGCGGAAATTCACAAGCGCACCTAGGTGAGGAGGGGACACCCATCCGCCCCGGCCGCACGATTTTGATCTTTTCGATGAAATTAAATTTCGTTTGGATATTTGTGTTCGTTGCGACGAAAACTTACAGACAAGATCACTCTTGAATACATTTTGAAAACTTTTCAAATTTAGTAAGTTTTGAATATTAAAACTTGATAATTGTAACATTAAGTTGACCATTTTTGTTACGAAATCTCATCATAGTTCTGACGACACCTTCGTTCGTTTATGCTACTACTAGCAGGCTACGAAGGTGATCTATCTTGGGAGCTATCCTAGGGTAACTGTCTAGCGAAGATAAGGTAGAAGGGCGGAAATTCACAAGCGCACCTAGGTGCGGAGGGGACACCCATCCGCCCCGGCCGCACGATTTTCATCTTTTCGATGAAATTAAATTTCGTTTGGATATTTGTGTTCGTTGCGACGAAAACTTACAAACAAGATCACTCTTGAATACATTTTGAAAACTTTTCAAATTTAGTAAGTTTTGAATATTAAAACTTGATAATTTTAACATTAAGTTGACCATTTTTGTTACGAAATCTCGTCATAGTTCTTACGACACCTTGGTTCGTTCATGCTACTACTAGCAGGCTACGAGGGTGATCTATCTTGGGAGCTATCCTAGGGTAAGAGCATCTCTAGCCGTAGAAACGCAAGCTATAAAACTGAGGTAGGGATAAAAAAAGGTATTTTAAGGATTTATTTTAGCTATGACCGAACAAAAACTATAAAATAAACGGTAAACCCCGGATAAAGAGCTCCTTCCTCCGGTCCGACGGCCGCCGCCCCTTCCTTCAGCCGGTCGTGCCGGCCAGGCCGACCGCGTCCAACCCCGTCGGCCGCGCCCCGTCACCACGCCAGCCGCGCCCAGCCTCATCGGCCACGCCTTGTCACCGGCCGGCCATGCCTCGTCGCCCGCCGACACTGTCCTGCTCTGTTGCCAGCCGCGCCGGCCGAGTCGTGCCCCTTTGTCGGTCGTGCCGGGAGGATTCCGGCAGCTAGGCTGAGGTCATGGGAGGCCATGACGAGGTCGAGCTCGTCCAATGCAAACCGGCATCGATCGATTGCAGCGTCGAACGGCCTTTTCCTGCGTGCGGTGATGAATTCCGGCGAATTTAGGGCGGATTTCGGCAAACTCCGCGACGGCGTGTTTGCTCCGACGAGGTTTGACCGCTATAGGCCCCCCTAGAATCGACCTTCCAACCTTAAAAAATAAGGGTTTCGGGTGTGGCTTTTCCGTGTCCCTTAAATTTTTTACGGGTTAGACCACTTTTACGGTTTCTGTTCTCGACACTTTTTGCGACCAAAACTGTAAAACGTAATTTTTTTACGAGTTTGATCATTTATACGGGGTCTGCTAGAGATGCTCTAACATTGTCTAGCGAGCATAAGGTGGAAAGGCGGAAATTCACAAGGGCACCTAGGTGCGGAGGACCCATCCGCCCGGCCGCACGATTCTGAACTTTTCGATGAAATTAAGTTTCGTTTGGATATTTGTGCTCATTTCGATGAGAACTTACAAACAAGATCACTCTTGAATACATTTTGACAACTTTTAAAATTTATTAAGTTTTGAATATTAAAACTTGATAATTGTAACATTAAGTTTTTATCAACTCTTATCAAGTCTTACCAAGTTTCATGTGCTTTTAGGGTATACGGTTTAGGGCTTACTTTTTTGGGCTTAGGTTTAAGGTTTAGGTTTAAGTTTAGTTTCTGGAACTTAGTGAATTGCCGCTTGTTACTGTCATGTGTTAGTAGTTGAGATTTGGTGGGATTTTTAAAACTTACCAAAACATTTTTCAAGAATGGTCTTGTTTGAAACAAGGAACGCTAATATGCAACGAAATATAAATTTTACTTCCGGTCCAAAAGATATAATAGGTGCAAATTCAGATGTGGGAAGAAAATACACGGGAGATGGAATGGGTCGAGCTGCCAAAAGTTGCACGTATGGGGCACATATGAAATAATTAAGGAATAAAGCACATGCAAAGACCAAACCAATTTGTGAATCTTAACGCAGTCTTGCGGTCCAAAATCCACATGCCCCTGCCCATGTGTGCCACAAATCCTCGTCCGAGGATAAGGGACTCTTAGATCCACATGATTTTGAAAACGCGCGTATAGAGAAAACATGGAAACAATTATATCTCCAGTACCTGAATTTATTATCGACAATCGAATATCTCAGTTGTTGATGCAGAATGGAACGTGAAGACCCATTTTTTCTGGATTGAGTTGATGTTATATGTACGGAGATTTTTAAACGTCTCGTAAGTCGTCAATTAGGGTGATCGTGTATCGGGTCTTAACGACCACATCATGTACATATGCCTCGGCAGTTGTGCCGATCTGAGGCTGCATGGGTCGGTGCTAAAACTGACAGATCTCGTGTAGGTGGTCCCGAGCTGGTGATCTTGACTACTCCCTCCATTTCTAAATATAAGATCTTTTAAAGATTTCACTATAAACTACATACGGATGTATGTAGTCATATTTTAGGATGTAGATTTACTCATTTTGCTCCGTATCTAGTCTATAGTGAAATCTTTAAAAGGTCTTATATTAAGGAACGGAGGGAGTAGATGATAACAAGACAAAAGGAGACACAATAGTTTATCTAGGTTTGGGGCCCTCTTTTAAAGGTAAAACCCTACGCCTTACTTGTATTGTGTTGATTGTGGATGTGTTACAAAATATAAGATGATATACCTCAAGATCGTAGAAATAAGCTCTAGTTTAAGAACCTTGTCTCTACAGACTAAACCCCTCGGCTTATATAGGCACCGAGGATATCTAGGGTGAAAAGTATCTCGGCAACAACTAGGGATATCATGTCGATCATTCAAGTATGCCTTGAAGTGTACTATCAAGTCTTCGAAGGATTCCATCTTGAGTACGTCGAGGGCCAGGGCATGCGTGACCCATTCTTCAGTTGTTGGTAGGTCCTCGACTCGCCCCAATAAGGGTGGGTGACGTGGTGTGCACCATCTAATTCTGAGCACCGTGAGCAGACATGTCTATATCACCTGTTGATATGTAGCGCCTGCATTTTTAAGCCGAAAGGGCATGGTGGTGAAGCAGAACGGTCCGTAGGGAGTGATAAACGTGGTTGACTCTGATACTTGTGATCTGCGTTGGGTTTTCTGTAAAGAGGAACGGGTGATGCGACACAATATAGGTAAGTATTTTCCTTATTAGTAGAGAACCAAGGTTTATCAAACCAATAGGAGTAACAACCAGCCCCCGTCTTCAGCGACTGCACCAAATGCGCGCAAGAGGGTTGTTAATCCCCTTGGACTCGTTATTTGCACTCAAGTAAAGTGTGTAGATGAAAGTTGATAAATGCAAAGTAAATTTAAAGTAAATAAAGAGAACAAGGTATTGTAGCGTTTGTAAACTTATAAGTGAATAGACCCGGGAGCCGTAGTTTTCCCTAATGGCATCTCTCATGTAGTAGGCATACGGTGGATAAACAAATTGCTATTGGGCAATTGATAGAAAATCGCATAGTTATGTGATATTCACAGCAATGATCATGTGTATATAGGCATCACGTCCATAAGCAAACAGGCCGACTCCGGCCTGCACCTATTACTATTACTCAACCCATCAACCTCTATGCAACATGCATCTAGAGTATTAAGTAAAACAGAGTAATGTTTGGAGAATAATGACACGATGTAGACAAAGAGAATTCAATCAATATGAATTAACCCCATCATTTTATCCTTAGTGGCAACAATACAAAGACGTATCTTGTCCCTTTCTATCACTGGGATATAGAAACCCATCAAATTGAACCCACTACAACACACCCCTCTCACTGAAGAAAAGTGAAAAACACGCAGAAAACAACAACTAACACTAGGCACTAGGTTAATAGGTTAGTGCTCAAAAATAATATTAACTGATATATAAACACCAAAAAAGTATCCTAGTACGATAATATTATAGCATGGAACAATAAAAATTATAGATACATTGGAGACGTATAAACATCCCCAAGCTTAATTCCTGCTCATCCTCGAGTGGGTAAATGATAAAAACAGAATTTTTGATGTGACATGCTACCGAACATGTGATCTATTGCAGGTTTGATCATTGAGAAACTATGAGTTAATAAACATTAATATAGTAATATTCATAAACACAAGAAACATAATCATCAAGTTTCAGAATATACGATCCTTAAAGAATGTTCACCCCCTATTAACTTTATCATATAAGTATAGCAAGGCTCCGTGTTCACCACATAAGTATAGCATGGCTCCGTCTTCACCACATAATGCAAATGTTAAGCACCACAGTGTCAAGTCAGGCAATTGGATCGTACTCTTTAACGCGCTTCAGCTTTTTATTATTCACTCAATATATGAGCGTGAACCATGAATATAGCATAAAGGTGGAATAGAATATGGGGGTAGGTTTCAAATGGGTGAAAGTGAAGAAGAAAGTATCGCATGATCTAGGCGTATCAATGTGCTATGGAGATGCCCATCAATAGATATCAATGCGAGGAGTAGGGATTGCCATGCAACATATGCGCTAGAGTGATACGTCTCCAACGTATCTATAATTTTTGATGGTTTCATGTTATTATCTTGTCAAACTTTGGATGTTTTGCATGCCTTTTATATATTTTCTGGGACTAACTTATTAACTCAGCGTCAAGTGTCAGTTCCTGTTTTTTTCCATGTTTTTGACCCCTTTCACATGAGATTTTGAAACGGAGTCCAAACGGAATAAAATCCCCGAAAAGATTTTTTCCGTAACGGAAGAAGATCAGGAGACTTGAGAGCCAAGGCAGGGGGGCCCAGGGGCCCCACAAGCCCTCACCCCGCGGCCAGGGGGGAGGCCGTGGCCCACAGGCTTGTGGCCCCCTGGACGTCCTCTACCCTAGGTTTTGCGCCTATATATCTCCAAAAATTCTACAAAAAATCAGGAGATCATCGAAGTACTTTTCCGCCGCCGCAAGCTTCTGTCTCCGCAAGATCCCATCTGGGGCATGTTCTGGTGCCCTTTCGGAGGGGGGATTCGGATACGGAGGGCTTCTTCATCAACACCATGACCTCTCTGATGATGCGTGAGTAGTTCACCATAGACCTATGGGTCCATAGCTAGTAACTAGATGGCTTCTTCTCTCTCTTGGATCTTCAATACAAAGTTCTCCATGATCTTCATGGAGATCTATCCGATGTAATCTTCTTTTGCGGTGTGTTTGTCGAGATCCGATGAATTGTGGATTTATGATCAGATTATCTATGAATCTTATTTGAATTTCTTCTAATCTCTCTTATGCATGATTTCATATCCTTGTAATTCTCTTCGAGTTGTCGGTTTTGTTTGTCCAACTAGATCTATGATTCTTGCAATGGGAGAAGTGCTTGGTTTTGGGTTCATACCGTGCGGTGACCTCACCCAGTGACAGAAGGGGTAGCGAGGCACGCATCGTGTTGTTGCCATCAAGGGTAAAAAGATGGGGTTTTCATCATTGGTTTGAGATTATCCCTCTACATCATGTCATCTTTCTTAAAGCGTTACTCTGTTCGTCATGAACTCAATACACTAGATGCATGCTGGATAGCGGTCGATGTGTGGAGTAATAGTAGTAGCACTACTAGGAAAAGGCTTGCTAATGGCGCACCTATTTTGGCTACTAATGGCGCACTATAGGTGCGCCACTAGCATCACGCCATTAGATTTTTTTACTAATGGCGCACCACAAGTGCACCATTAGTATCTGGTATACTAATGGCGCACCAGGCAGTGCGCCATTAGTATTGCTCACGGTGCGCCATTAGTATTTGGTATACTAATGGCGCACCAAGTAGTGCGCCATTAGTATATATCCCGGTGCGCCATTAGTGTAGATCCCGATGCGCCATTAGTATAGATCCTCGTGTGCCATTAGTATAGATCCTGGTGCGCCATTAGTATAGCTTATGGTGCGCCATTAGTATGCCTCCCAGGGCCATATTTACCCATATGCTCTGGCTTACTAATGGCGCACTAGTGTGCTGAGTGATACGCCACTAGTGTGCTGAGTGATGCACCACTAGTATGAATATTAGGTATTTATTTTATTTTTTCTAATATTTGCATAGATTACAAAATATATTATTGCACAGAATATAGATAGCACAACATATAAACAGCAGATTTATCGAATACAATAGAAGATTAGTCTCCGAATACAATTCATCATATTAGTCTCCGAATTTAAAATACCGAACAAAGTTAGAACATTACAAGTCTCGAGACCGTGAGTAGCGAGTTTGTATTCACATTACAAGTCGATATCGACCATCTAAACTACCATCACATAGAAAGAGCTGCGGTCATCACGATGAGCATAATCGCAATGAAACTGGTCTTCATCCGGTTCCTCCAACGCTCCCTCCTCTCTCCCGCTAGATAGCGCACGTATCTAACTTCTGCCTCCGCCCTTGTGGTGTACCCTTTGTAACTGTTACCGCTGAATCGGTGAACCTGTCTCCGACACTGCTCCCAGTCGTCGTAGACTCCGGGAACCTTACCCTTGTACACGACATACGACGGCATCTCTATGCACTAGGCAAACAAAACGTTAGTACCAATTCACAGAGACATACACGTTCGTTAAAGTTTAATATTACAACTATAACATCACGATTCATGGTCCTACTAATAAATAGCATCGATTATATATAAGTTCAACGACTGTCCAAACCAAAGAGACATACAAGTTCATTAAAGTTTAATATTGCAACATGAATTAGTACCGATTCACGGGAACGTGGATGAAGCCGCCGTCTTTCGTGATGGTCATGAAATTGCGGTCGTTGTCAGCCTGCATTTGTAGCATTGTATCTATCTCACTATTGGACAACGGAGATCTGAGGTAGAACTGCCCCGAGGTACGAAGGACATCTTGATGGATGATTTCCGCAAACTCCAACTGGATGCAAAAGAATTCTTGTCTGATGTCCGCATCCTGGATTGCCGACAAGCGTGCGGCCCAATCTTTGAGATTATTTGGTAGCCGAAGGTGATTACTGTCCCGTATGATCGCCCGCATGTGATGGAGGGCGTAGTAGGCATCCTTCTGACTGCCAGGCGGCTGCTTGACGTAGGCGAATGTTGTATTGTGGGTGAACACGTGCTTGCCGTGCCTGAGACTTGTCCTGCTGAAGGTGCCTCCAGATATGGTGTAGCTGGGAAGAGCTTCACCAAGAACTTTCTTGATATTTGTGTAGTCTTTTTTTGACTGATGGTCCGAGTCGAAATACGTGTTCGTGGAATATTTCAGGCTTAAGAGGATGAGTGTGCAACGTGTGTCACTGCACAAGAAAAAAAGGACGATCAAAATCTAAGAAATCATATGTTACGGGGCGATGAGGGGATAACTTACCAGGGAAAGTAAGGCACGAGGAAGTTATCCTTTTCTGAGTTTGCCAGAATGACGCCTTCGAGGTATGAACTCGCGACTTGCCGGTCCCCAGCGCTGTCCAAGATCTTGGCACACATATAGAAGGGGTTGACTATCACTAGGTCCGGGGTCTTGTCTCTAATGATCCGCATCTCCATACTCAGCGAAAATAGTCGAACGAAGGTGTAGTGCAGCGGATGAAGGTTAAACATAGCGAAGATGTCAGCAAACCGTAGGACGATCATACCCCCGATGGCGCTATCGACAAAGCCCTTGCCTTCTGGCACCTTCGCCACGAAAACCGGGTATGCCACATTATTCTCGGAGAGACGCCGCTTCTCCAAACAAAGAACAGTGTCATGCAGACTCCGCATAGCACCGGTTGCAGCATTGAGCAGATTAGTCGGTAGCATCGGCCTACCCGCCACATGCACCCTCCTCGAGATATCCTTAGGTGAAGGTGGCCCGTCCAGAGCACGGATCGTACTCAGTGCCGGCTGGCTCGCACCCTTGTTAGTCTTTCTTTTCCGTCCCTTCTTCTGCTGATGTAATGGGATCGAGTTCATCTGCTCAGAGACCACCTTCTTGAGTGTGTTGGGGCTGATAATATTTCGCACCTCGGCTATCTGAGGCTCGGTGAAGGCGGCAGCTGGAGGCGTCTCCTCAAAACTAAACGCCAGACAACACCTGTTGCAATTGGGTTTCTCCGCGGTACCAGCTAGATCGCGATCGTCTTTTGCAGGGTTGGGTTCTTGAGAAGGAGGCCCCAAGAATTCCTCACCGTACCCATGTTCGGCAAAGTACTTATCGACCTTGGTAAATGTACCATCATCGTCATCGTCGTCGTCCGGATCCTGTGCCATATGCATGTACGGATCCTGTGCCATATGCATGTCCGGTAGCGTTGCGGCGGTCTTGCCATGGCTTGGCGCCGACACGACTGGCGGTGTTGTCTGTGGGGTGGTGTCCCCCGCCCCCAAACGAATTTGGCTCTTCGGCCAAAGCAAGGGCCAACTTAAGCAGGCGCTGAGGGTCATCACATCATCTTTGTCGGCCCCAGCGGGGTGGAATGGAGGTAACAAGTCGTCGCAGCCTGGCAGCACCCGAACCGGTTGAACCCTATACGTGGTGGGCGGCATCGGTTTACCGTGGAACATGGGGTTGCCCGGTTGAACGATTCTGCCCTTGGCGACATCGATCAACTCACCGCCCATGAAGTGCAGGAGAGTGCATGGAACGTTGGCGCCGGCGCCCTGCGAAAACATGTAGGGCGTCAGGGGATGCCCAGTCAAAGGCAAGGAGATGAAGTCATCGGCCGAGAGAGGCTTAGTTACCGTGATGTCGTCGAGCTTGGCTAATGTCGAGGCACCGCCAACGGCGGGCGTGCAAGTGACGGAGGGGCCGCTTGCTGCCGAGGTGCCGGCCGGCGCCGGAGACACCAATGGCGCCAGCGCCGGAGACACCAATGGCGTCACCTGCGCGTTGTGCGAGTTGCTGGCCGTGAAGCTGGGAATCGGGGGCGGCCCCTGTTGGCCGCCTGCAATCCATGCCTGCAGCCCCTCAATCAAGGTAGGCACAATGGCGGTGATCACCCCTCCCACTTGGTGTTGCACTAGCTCTTCGACCATCTCCGGAATCCGTGCCACTTTTGCCTTGAGTTCTTCAACCTCGCGCGACTGGCTTTCCAAGTTGGTATTTCTCTCCTTTCGCCCACCAGCGTTATAGTATGACGACCATTTCGTGGACAAGCCTTTGCCGGCCACACGACCAGCTGACGACGGCTTACTGAACTTATTCTTGTTTTTCATTATGTTAAACGCCCTATTTAAATTGGTGTCCCAATGGGAGCTCTGAGACGACCCCGCGCTACTGCTTTCAGTGTCCCGCGGAAGGAATGAACCATTTAGAAATTTGGCTTCATTAATTAGAATGCAACCATATGGAGCTAATTACGTGGGGTGTATTCCTTACTAGAACACGCTCAAGCGCCCTGGTCTTCGCATCCGTGGTAAGCTCCTTTGTTACTGGGTCCACCTTGTACCGGGCACTGACATAGTTCCTGGTCTGCTTGTCACCGTATTTCTCGAAGCGGGATGGTAGGCCTTGCTCGGCACGCTCCGCGTCCTCCTTGTCCCATATAGGTTCCGCCACTCTGTAACCGCCGGGACCGAGTTGGTGGACCCCTAAGTTCAACTCCCGCATTTCTTTCCCCCATTGACTTGATTCCGCGGTTGCCTTGCTCTCGCACTTGATCTTGAACTCCTTATAGTCATCTTCGCTGATCGAAGGATTTTTCGCCTTGATCTTCTCATAACTATCACCTTTGTCAATCATTCTCTTCACCACGCTTCTCCAAGTAGACAGGGCCTTGCTCATCTTCGTGAGGGCGGCACTGTTCACTTTATTCCTTGAGAGGCGTGTGTTTGCGACGTCACCGGGGAACTTGTATCGTTCGTGCAGCTTCGTGAAGAGGAGGTTGTGCAAATTCCCTCGGTCCTTATGCCTTAGGTTCTCGGTGTTGATCGAGACAGTGCTCTGGAGAATGCAGCCGAGCTGAACCGCGTACCCCTTGACTATTTCTTTGGGCGCCGTTGGATACCCGTCGGAGTTCACTTCAGTAAACTCCTCCTTTACGGTGCTGAGCACGTTCGGGCGCCGGTCCTTCCGTTGCCTCTTCGATTGGCTGCCATCTGTGCGTGCGCTGCCATCATCAGTGGTGGCATCCTCGGCGGCACCATCAGTGGTGTCATCCTCGACGCCACTAGGGGTTGTGTACTCGGGATCGGTGTCTTCCGCGGCGTCCTCATAGCGGTGAGGTTCTTCCTCCATCTCTTGGGACAGCTCCCAGAATGGCTTGCCCGAACCGCCGGCCTCATAGTTGTGGGCCATGTTTCGCTCTAAATAGGAAAAAAGTTTGGTCAAAAAGTTGGTTATTGTCAAGGAACAAGATCATGGTCTCATCATTTAGGGTTTGTCGACACCGAGGCATCCTAAAAGCTAAGCTTTTATCATTTAGGGTTTGTCGACGCCGAGGCACCCTAAAAGCCTAAGCTTTCATCATTTAGGTTTTTATCGACACCGAGGCACCCTAAAAGCCAAGGTTTTATAATTTAGGGTTTGTCGACGCTGAGGCACCCTAAATGCTAAGTTAAGTTTTCATCATTTAGGGTTTATCATTGCCGAGGCACCCTAGGTTGACTGATATATATGGGTATCTTCTAATAATATACCCTATCAAGAAAAGGGAAGTTGGGCCTAATCACTTGGCTCTATTGCCACCTATGGTTTAATGCAGCAAGAATAAAGGGGCAGTTGATCCTACTTAATTAAGTACTAAGATACCCCGACCCATGCATTAGTCGCAAGTACCCCATATGTCCTATTTTTAGCAAAGTCATGCTAAAATTCACGAAAAATTTCAGCATGACCTTTGCTGAAAATAGGACATATGGAGTACCCGAATTTGCCGGAACGGAAGTTAATCGACATTCCAGCAAACTCAAGGGCCTCTCGGGGTACCTGCAAAATCATCACGACACGATGGTCGGAAACAAAACCCAACAAACTAGCACCACAATGCTAACATCTGGATGCACTACAACTTAGCAAAAGAGTAAAACAGAGACTGACACAACCATAAGGCAGATCATGGATCAAGAAGAATCAAAGGATTCAGCATGAGACCATGGACTGATCACTGATACAGCAAAAAACAAGAACCTACAATAGCAGGCCCAACACTAAGGGGACCACATCTGTTCAACAAAAACCAGGTCACGTTTAATCTACACCTCAATTCACATGTAATGTACTCTAGTATAAAATCGAATATGCTATTATATTATGTATGGAGCTAGTACCTGATTATGAGGTCATGCATGCAGCAATCTGTACACATGATTATTTCCAGAATTTTATGCACTGCCCATGTTGTAAAACTAGCAAATAAATAGCCCATAGGAGGGGAAATTAAAACGTTTCTGTGCGTAAGCATGATAGATCCTGATCGAATGGGAGGCTGAGGGTAGGCTCACCGGTGGTTAGGTTGCAGGCGTCGCTGGAGAAGTCAAGCGAGTGACGCAGTCGGTGTGTCCCCTGAGGGTGTTGAGGTCGAGGTGGTGGTGCTTCTTGGCCGCCTCCTGGAAGAAAACACACAATTCAGCTGAGACCACACTCACCGCACATTCCAATATTTATATGGAACTATGAATGTCTACATTTCAACAGAAAGTGCAGGAATGGATGAACTATGAAGATTATGTTCTCCTAGGATACACTCCGAATCGAATCTATTGGACTGTAATCGGAGACACCACTGGCAAACAGATATGGCAGACGTATGTCCAGCATGAAACATGGAAGTATCCCAAGATAGAAACAGAGGTTGCTGGTAGAAACTTAAAATGGAAACCCACTGGCTGTTGGTTCAACCCCATTGGGAAGATTAATATGCTGAACGTTTGAGAGAGCAGTGAATGAAGACAGCAAAAAAAAATCATACTGTACAAACAAGATAGTACTACTACTGTTGTACTGTAGAAGGAAAGAAAGAACACATGCAGCGAATGGGGTCGTCGTAGTGGATCGCTACTTGTCTTGGCTGCATATACACATACATAGCTCAGTGTTAATATTGCCTTCTCTTCCGCGAGTAAATTTATTCATCAAGCTGTAAACATCGGCATCTGCACGTGACAAGTATAAACCATACTGCTACATAAGTTATTAAATTTATTTGCAAGGAGCAGAGGTATTTACAGTTGACAGTTGATATAACTATACACACAATTCGGATGCCATCAACTCATTCTTATCCGCCAAAGTTTTCATGGATTAGAGAGATGAGCATGAAAGCAAACACAGGTCCTTGTTCACCTATCCGAAATCGGAATCACAGTTTTCCCCTTGATTGATCTGAAGCTCTGTAAGATGCTATTCGTTCGCATTATCGGCTTTCATATAAAACACTAGTACTTCTATTATGTTGAAGCCACAAAGCAAATGAGAACAGCCTTTATCTCTAGTGAAATCGCTGATTGCGATATCACAAATTTATTCACCAAATATTATCTTGCCCTGCCACCAGGGCACCAGCCTAGTAGTAGAAGGGGGTAGAGGTTTATTCCGAGGACAGATTAGATGCAGAAAATCTAAATCTAATGACAAACAGAAAATCGGTAGCTCAGAATTAACTAACAACAACGACATATAGCAACAATGAAACATTGAACCTGGAAGGCAATAATCTAACTGTTAGGATCAATTCCAGTTCAAATTAAGCATATTTGTGCAACAAGTCGACTGTCAGGCTAACATCTGGATGCACTACAACTTAGCAAAAGAGTAAATCAGAGATTTACACGGATCTAGTGGATTCAATTGATACGGGTGCTGAACAGATGCAGTACGACGGTGCTTAATGTGTATAACAATGATTTAGCAGCATTATACACATTATACACGCATGTTATTCAGATTTGCCCACTAAAGTTGTTATGCTGAGCGGGTATTGTCATACCTAGTAGGTACAGGGTAGAGGTGAAAAGAGATGATGAGGTAATATAGAAAGGGAAATGAGGAAATGGGAGAGTGGGATGGAGGGATCCCTGTGAGCTCGAGCGGTATACACCACAGAAACACCATGACAAACTCTATCCTGACAGACAGGTGTTCGAGAGTTTTTTTTATCGGGGTGCTACAGATGAGTATTGTATTTCTTGCCTGTATCAGTGGCAGCTCTAGTTAGATGGTTCATGTATGCATGTTTTAAGTGCAAGTTTGTATGCTCCTTTTAATGAATGAAAGTATAGTACATTATTGTTGTTCCTTGTCTATTGCTGTGTGAATTCAGCTCAACTGTTCTAATCTAATTTTCTTTGGTGTATGTAGGACAGAGAGAATATTGAAAGACTAGAAATTACTGGTGTTGGTGGTCCATCTGGCCGTGGACTAGGATTTATACTGCCAAAGTACATACTACCAAATGGCGCAGAATATAAGCTGTCATATAATTTGCATATTCCAATTTGTATAGCACCAAATTTTCACTTTAAGCAAGAACAAGTGATAAAACAGTGCCCAGTGCAAGTTATTATAAAGCTGAAGAAAACAATAAACATTAGCTGTGGGTGTTCACTCAGGGCTGCAAGCCAAAGCTTCAGAACTTTTTCACTTAACAGACAGTGAAAACTCAATCCCATGTCTGAAGCTGGATACTACTACATGAGGATAGCTGACCTTGACGACGATGTCAGACTTGGTTTCCACCAAGGAATCCCTCAGGTTCTGGGCCTGGGCCGACCCTGCAAAAGCACCATGAGAAATCTGTGTTAGAGCCAGCGCACAAGCCTGCAGACTCCTCTGAACCCAAACAGCAGCAGAACAGAACAAATCTGTGTGAAATCGGTCGCTCCGTTTGACCGCATCGACTGATGTCTTCATCCAAGCACAATCTCAAGTAGCAGTGGAGTAGACAGTCATGGTAAATCTCGAGAGAGAGAGGAGGGGAGGCAAAGGGGAAGGTGGAGAGTGGACTTGTGAGCCCCATCCGATGACCCCGATCTGCTTGACGCCCTTGAAGGCCTCCGGGAGCAGCGGGAAGAGGCTCCGCCCGCCCCTCACGATGTACTGTGGGCAGCATAGGAAACGGATAAATCATGAGAAATTAGAGCGGAAAGCAGTCGCAGGGGAGACGGGAGACATGAAAAGCAGTCGCAGGTCCGGGGCGGCGGCGACGGCGGAGGATCGGCTATTTACTGGTGCTGTGCTGCAGGGGCGGAGGAAGGGGCGCCGCCGGTGGAGAGGATGAGGACGGCGTGGGTCTTGCAGGGGGACTTGAGGTGGCGGCCGAGGACGGTGAGGTCGGGGAGGTGGTGGCCCTCCGCGGCGGCGGAGCTAGGGTTCGGGGAGACGGCGGGCACTGCTGGGCGGTGGAAAGGGGGTAGTGGGGAGGCCGCGGGAGAAGAGAGGAGGGCGCGAGGGCAGCCGGCTTAGGAATGGCGCACCCCGAGCGGTGCGCCATTAGAATGTTTTTTTATATAGTAATGGCGCATGTATATGAGGTGCGCCTTCTCTATGTTGTTAACCTCCGAAGTAGCAGCGCAGTGGTGCGTGGGTTTTGCCACCTAGCAGGAGGTGGCGGGTTCGAATCCTCTTCCCCCCTCCTTTTTTCCTTTTTTTCTATGCATTGTTTTCTTGTGCTGGTTGCACCTTGGTTTGAGAAGTGCCTAGTATTTTTTTTTTCATGTTTGCAAGTAGATGCCTAGTATATTTTTTGATGTTTGCAATTAGATGCCTATGAATATCTAGTGCCTCACAACAACATCTAGTGCCTAGTATTTTTTTTGATGTTTGCAAGTAGATGCCTATGAATAGGAGTTGAATCTTGTGAATAGGTGTTCTAGTGGTAAGTATGCCGACGGCGGCGACGGTGGAGCGGGGGAGGGTGCGTGGGGTGCTCGGCGGCGAGGGGGATCTTGCGAGGGGTGATAGCGATCGAGATGGAGGGGATCGAGATCGAGTGTCCTCATGAATATTCAATATTTTTTTCATATTGAATATGAAAAAATATCATCAAATTTGAAAATGTCGAAATACAATCGAGAAATGAAGGCTACAATTTAAATACAATCGATCTTAGCTAGCTATTTGTTCACAATCTTCTTGCCCTTATTTTTCGTAAATTGAGTTCTTCTCTTGAACGAACGTCTTTTAGGTAGGGTGGTCCTGCTTCTTCTTGTGGTGTATGCTGGTACTTCATCATCGTCGTCATGTTCCATCTTCGGGTCGCCGTACTTGTCGAAGTCTTGCTCATTGGCGACTCCATCCATTCCGATGATCTTCCTTTTGCCTCTCCTCACGACAACACGACTGGGCTTTGGCGGGTCGGTAATGAAGAAGCATTGGTCCACTTGGGAAGCCAGTACCCATGGCTCATTTTTCGCGGTGACGTTTGCACCCGCGGTCTTGGATTTGGCTTCGGGTATAACCATGGTGGTGAAATACCGGTCTTCTTTTATGACGCTCTTGTCCCATCTGACACGGAACATCGCCTTCTCTCCAGCGTAGCTCAGCTCCCAGATCTCCTCGATCCTTCCGTAGTATCTGTCCTTGTCGTTACCGGTGTAGGATTCCATCGTTACCCCGGAGTTCTGATAACCATCGCTCTTCATGTCCTTTCCCTCGGTGTAGAATGTGTAGCCGTTGGTATCGTACGCCTCATACGTCATCAGGTTGTGCTCGGAGCCCTGTGACAAGGCGAATATGAGTTGTTCTTCCGCGGAAGAATCCTCATGTAAAGGGTACGACAGAAGCTTCTGCTTGAACCAACCCGTGAAACATGAGTTGTGCTCTTTGATTATATCTCCGTCCGTCCTTTGTTGGCCTCGGTCATTGTACGTCTTTTCAATAAAGGTTTTGTGCTCTACGACCCAAGGATCAACCACGTCTATGTGTTGTAGCGCGACTAGGTTTGCTCTTTCAAAGTCGGCGAGTCGACCCTCGAAGTCGACATGCATTTCGCGGCGACCCTCACGGTGACCCCATCCTGCGAGTCTGCCGAGGTGCCTGTTGACGGGCAGACCAACGGGGTTCTCGATGCCTAGATAATTCGTGCAGTAGGAGATGCACTCTTCGGTCAGAAAGCCCCTGGCTATGCTTCCCTCTGGACGTGACATGTTGCGAACGTATCCTTTGATGACACCATTCATCCTTTCGAACGACATCATGCTGTGCAGGAACGTCGTCCCGAGTTGGATGATTTCCTCCACGATATGGATCAGCAGATGCACCATAACGTCGAAGAATGCGGGCGGGAAGTACATCTCAAGCTCGCATAGTATCACCACGATCTCTTCCTGTAGCCTTCTAAGTTGCCTCACGCCAACCGACTTCCGAGAGATGACGTCGAAAAAGTCGCGTAGGCCAAATAGCGTTTCACGGACGTGCGCGTCCATGATCCCACGGATTGCAACTGGAAGTATCTGCGTCATCAACACGTGACAGTCGTGAGACTTCATCCCGCTAAACTTCTGCTTCGGTGAGTCTAGGTATCTGCTGATCTTCCCCGCGTAACCGTAAGGAAGTTTTACTCCTACGAGGCAAGTGAAAAACTGATCGATCTCCTCCTGACTTAGAGTGAAGCACTCGGGAGGGAAGTCATTTCCGGTCTTCTTGGACTTTTTCCCTTTGCGACGATTTTCCGTGTCCTGCTTCGCCTCATCATCATCATCATCATCATCATCATCATCATCATCATCATCATCATCATCATCATCATCATCATCATCATCATTAGCGTGAAGCTCCTCCCTGATGCCCATTGATTTCAAGTCTGCCCTTGCTTTCGGTCCATCTTTGGTCCTCTCTGGCATGTTGAGCAGGGTACCAAGCAGACTCTCGCACACGTTCTTCGTGATATGCATGACATCAAGGCTGTGAGGCACACGGAGGATCTTCCAGTACGGCAAGTCCCAGAAAACAGACCTCGTTTTCCATACCTTCAGCAGCGGCTCTGGCGCCTTTCACTTCTTTCCCGGCTCTGGCGCCTTTCCCGGCGGTGGGCACTCTTTCCAATTTTTCAACAGCTCGTATATTTCCTCGCGGCTCCTCATAAGGGGGCGTCTTCGGGGTTCGGTTTCACCATCGAACAGATCCTTGCGTTTTCTCCATGAGTCATCGTCGCGAAGCCACCTTCGATGTCCCATGAACACGGTTTTTGAAGACCCGGGATCTCTATCTAGCTCGCGATACATTGTGTCATCCATGCACCTGACGCATCCAGAAAATCCGTGGACCACCTGCCCCGCGACATATCCGTAACCGAGATAGTCGTGCACCGTCGTGAGCAGTGCGGCTCTCATAGGGAAATATTCTTTCTCTGCGGCGTCCCACGTATTGGCTGGCGTTTTCCACAGCGTGTCTAGCTCCTCTTTCAGCAGCCCCAGATATAGATTGATGTCGTTCCCTGGTTGTTCCGGCCCTTCAATTAGCATACTCATGTGAATATACTTCCTCTTCATGCACAACCAGGGGGGAAGGTTGTACATTCACACAAACACAGGCCAGGTGCTATGTGTGCTTCTCTGGCTGCCAAACGGATTGACTCCATCGGTGCTCGCGCCCAGCATGATGTTCCTTGGATCGTCCCCAAATTCTGGGTATTCGTAGTTCAACGCTTGCCACTGGCTCGCATCCTTAGGGTGACTCAGCATCTTGTCTTTTTTATTTATCTCCGGATAATTTCCGTCATCTTCTCGCTTTTTCTCCTCCCTATCCGCGTGCCAACGCAGGAGCTTTGCTACCTTAGGGTCCGCGAAATACCGTTGCACACGAGGAGTGATCGGAAAGTACCACACCACTTTTCGAGGAGCTTTCTTCCTCTTCTTGTATCGACTGACGCCGCACACCGGACATATGGTAGACTCCGCGTGCTCGTCCCGATAAATGATGCAATTGTTCATGCACACATGGTATTTCACGTGCGGTAAATCCAGAGGACACACGATTTTCTTCGCCTCCTCGAAACTGGTCGGGCACTTGTTCCCCTTGGGAAGACGTTCGTGCTAGAATGACATGTTCTCGTCGAAGCATGCGTCAGTCATTTTGTGTTTTACCTTCATCTCCAGAGCCATGAGCGTTACTTTCAGGCGGGTATCCTCGGGCCTGCATCCTTCATACAATGGAGTAACCACGTCTATCTCCAGTTGATTCAGCTTGGCTTTCTCTCGGGCGGCAGCTCTTGCGTTATCCGTCTGCTTGAGAAGCAGCTCTTGAATATGAGGGTCCTGCACCCAGGCCATCGATGGTCCATCGTCGTCTGCTCCGGCATCTTCATCTTCATGATCATGCCCTTCGTCTGCTCCGACATCTTCCTCATCATCATGTCCGACATCTTCTACATGATGACTGTGTCCTGGAGATTCTTCGTCTTCTCGCCCGCCCTCGCCGCGGTTGTCTTGCTCATGCCCTTCCACATTTCTTTCCCGGCCCCCATGGACGACTTCATAATCATCTTCATCACCTTGCCACCGATAGCCATCCATGAAACCACGCAAGAGCAGGTGGTCCCGCACCTTTACGGAATCCGGGTCCATAAGGCTCTTCAGCTTGTATCTTTGACACGGACATCTTATCTCCGTCTCGTTCTTTTGAAGCATCTCGGCCTTCGCGGAGCTCAAAAACCTATTCACGATGCCTTCGGTCATCGTGCGGACCATGGTCGCCTGCGGGGTAGAGCAAAACGATATTTTAGAACCAATTTTTTTTGGCATGACATTGCCTAAAAATAGGACAAAAAAGAATGCATAGTGCCAAATTCTCGCCGAAACGGAAATGAATCAACATTCCGGGAAAATATTGGAAACTATCGCATTTCAAATACCGGTACCTGCAAACACAAACATATATGCAACACCACAAACATATGCAACACCACAAACATACTAGATCTAGCTAGGCCATAAAAAGTGCATGTGCACGTTGTTGGAGGGAGAAAAAAGTAGATCTACAACATAAAAGCTTTCCCCTTACTTACCTATCAAAAAAGGTAATTTAACCACTTAATTTGGGTGAATCTATGATTCAAATGAGGTGAGGAGGAGGAGGCACCCGAGACAAGCTTGGAGGAGGAGGTGGAGAGAATGAAAGTGGGGAAAGTGAGTGTGGTAGGTGGCTGTCCAAAATATCTAGCTGGTCCCAGGTTACTAATGGCGCACCACCTACATATGCGCTAGTAGTAACCCTGGTTACTAATGGTGCACCTCCTCTGGTGCGCCATTAGTAGTTCTGCAAAATAAAAATAAAAAAATAGTAGTGGCGCACCACCAACAGATGCGCCATTAGTAACACTGGTTACTAATGGCGCACTAGCTGTGGTGCGCCATTAGTAGTTTGCAAAAAAAACCCAAAAAAACTATAGTAGTGGCACACTACTAATAGATGCGCCATTAGTAACCCTGGTTACTAATGGCGCACCAGCTGCTGGTGCGCCATTAGTAGTTTTGCAAAAAAAAATATAGTAGTGGCGCACCGAGTGTGTGGTGCGCCATTCCATCACACTAATGGCACACCTCACATGGTGCGCCACTACTATATAGTAGTGGCGCACTGCTTGTGTGGTGCGCCATTAGTATCTATATCATCTATAGCCCTTTTCCTAGTAGTGTAGATGCAGAAAGTATCGGTCTACTTGTCTCGGACGTGATGCCTATATGTATGATCATTGCCTTAAATATCGTCATGACTTTGCGCGGTTCTATCAATTGCTCGACAGTAATTTGTTCACCCACCGTGATATTTGCTATTTTGAGAGAAGCCTCTAGTGAACACTATGGCCCCCGGGTCTACTCCACACCATATTTCAGTCTTACACCTTTTTACATCGTTGCACTTTCCGCCTTCAGATCTCACTTTGCAAACAATCTTGAAGGGATTGACAACCCCTTTGAAGCGTTGGGTGCAAGCTCGTTTGTGTTTGCGCAGGTACTCTGGACTTGACGAGACCCTCCTTCTGGATCGATACCTTGGTTCTCAAACTGAGGGAAATACTTACTGCTCCTGTGCTGCATCACCCTTTCCTCTTCAAGGGAAAAACCTACGCAAACAAGAGAAGTAGCAAGAAGAATTCCTGGCGTTGCGTGGGAAGGACTTTTGTTGCCGTAGCATAGAGCTATAAGTGTATGAAAGATCAACTGAAGCTAAGTGGGTGTGCATCCAACTTGCTTGCTCATGAAGACCTCGGGCATTTTAGGAAGCCCGTCATCAGAATATACAAGTCAAGTTCTATAATGAAAAATTCTCACTAGCATATGGAAGTGACAAAACATGAGACTCTCTATATGAAGAGCATGGTGCTACTTTGAGGCACAAGTGTGGAAAAAGAGGTTGTAGCACTGTCCCTTCTCTCTCTTTTATTTTTTCTCTATTTTTCTTTTTCTTTTTCATTTTTCAGAGTTTTGTCCTGACTTGTGGGGGAATCATTGTCTCCATCATCCTTTCCTCGCTGATATAGTGCTCTAATAATGATGATCATCACACTTTTATTTACTTACAACTCAACATGAAAATTGTAGTATGACTCTATATGAATGCCTCTAGTAGTGTACCATGATGTGCAATGATCTAGCGTAGCAAAAGATATCAAAAAACGGACAAGCCATGGAAATATCATGCTCGCTATCTTATGATCATGCAAAACAATATGACAATGGAAGTACAAGTCATATGATGTGACAGTGGAAGTTGCATGGCAATATATATTGGAATGTCTATGGAGATGCCATGATAGGTAGGTATGGTGGCTGTTTTGAGGAAGATATAATGAGGTTTATGTGCAACAAAGCATATCATGTCACGGGTTTTGGATGCACCAGCGAAGGTTGCACCGATCCTCGAGGTGAGAATGGGCGATGCACGGTACTGTAGAGGCTAGCAAATATGTGGAGGTGAGGGTGCGTATATCCATGGATTCACAATAGTCATAAAGAACTCACATACTTATTGCAATATTTTATTAGATATCTCGAAGCAAAGCACTACTCGCATGCCCTAGGGAGGAGGTTCATAGGAGTTAACCATCGCGCACCCCCGACTTAAACAACACTAGGCTTTCAACGAGGAATAAATATGCTCACACATCATCACCATGCCACAAAAATATTTGGATGAACAACAAGTTAACACCTCTAATTCATGATACCTATATTAACCAGTGATCGTGCATTCAAGGTTTTCACATTACCAAATTAGTATCATTAACCATGATTTCTCTTTTATGTGCTATATGTGGTTTTGATTATGCACTCATTGAATACCTATTATTTTTGGACTAGTCTTATAACCCATGTAAATTATCGTCATTGTTTATTAACTCTCAAACAAATATAAGCGAAGAATGAGGGTGCAATTATTTCTTTAAAATCTATACGCCACCATGCTCTAAAAGATATAGGTGAAGCACTAGAGCAACTGCTAAACTGAGAAGATATAAGTGAAGCACATACAATATTCTAATAAATCATGGTGATCTCGTGTCTCTCTCAAGTGGGTGTATTAAGATAACAATGATTGTGTAAAACTAAAACAAAAAGAAAACGACGCACCAAGCAAAACTCATATCATGTGGCGAATAAAAATATAGCTCCAAGTGAGATACTCATGGATTGAGACGGAAGAGGGGATGACTTCCGGGGTATCCCCAAGCTTAGACACTTTAGTCTTCCTATAATATTACCATGGGGTTTCCCTGGTCATCCCCAATCTTAGGCTCTTTCCACTCCTTCTTCCTTCATCCTTTGTGATAACACCCAAAACTTGAAAAACTTCAGCACACAAAACTCAACAGAAACTTCATGAGATCCGTTAGTATAATAAACATATCAAATAGTTCACGTACTGTTATAAATTGATTCATATTTTATTATTGCGTAAGGTAGTGTATTATAACTTCTGCATGACTTATACCACCCTATACAATCCATGTCATTATCAAAACAAGCAAACTATGCAAGCAAAAACAGAATCTGTCTAAAACACAACAATCTGTAATGATATAGTTAAGTACCATACTTATATAGCTCCAAAAATTCTGAAACATTAGGAAGCCATGAGGAATTTGGATAAAAATATAGTATAAAGATCAAAAAGACATTCTAGTAAAATCATAGAAATTCTGCACTGGACGCTAAAGTTTCTGTTTTTTTGCACCGCGTCAATTCTACTATCATTCGAATCATCCCAAAGGTTTTACTTGGCACAAACACTAATTTAAACATAAAAACATAATAATTACAGAGGAAACAATCTTGTTTTCACACACAAACATAAAGTAAAGACAAAAATAATAAGATAACTATTAGGTTGCCTCCCAACGAGCGTTATTGTTTTATGCCCTTAGCTAGGCATAATGCATATGACTCAAGTTTTCTCATCTTTGAGAAACCATACCAATTTTTCAATGAGCACTTTCATTTCATTTTTCAAAACATTAAGAGCATCATGGTTTTGATCCATTCAAATCTTTTATTTTGTATCACAACATCCCCGTTGATTTTAGTTGTCATGTCGCGAAGTCCCCTAGAATTGGTTTCCATGATAGCCTTAGTTTCCTTTATTAGCACAGTTTGACGGTGGCTAACTAATACGGTAGGTTCAACAGTTTCTACCTTGGGTTGATCGAATACAATTTTCATCTTGTCATAACTATGTAAGGCATTATTCCCAAGAAAATGTTTTTCAAACATGGAATCGAGAACACATCTATGAAATGGAGATAAGCCAACGTAAAAACTCATGAGAAGTAATTTAATATGACTCTTGGGATTAGCCCTCATCTATATCACTAGCAACCTATCCCAAGCTTCATTTAAATATTAATTACCCAAGTTCTTAAAATTCAAAACTTCAGAGCCTTCTCCCAAGTAGGGAGGAAAGGGTAGGTCTGGAGGAGACCTAGCCATGGTAGCAAGCAAACAAGTAAACTAGTGACTAACAAAGGTAAAGATTTTTTTTATTTTTATGAAGCAAGCTAAATATAACAGAAAATAAAAAGAAGAAAATGTGGATGATAATTTGTGCGAAGTTACTTCATAGTAGGTTGGTGATAGTCCCCGACAACGGCGCCAAAAATCCTTCCTGATACCTGTGATCTGTGTTGGGTTTTATGTAAAGAGGAACGGGTGATGGAACACAATATAGGCAAGTATTTCTCTTAGTAGAGAACCAAGGTTTATCGAACCAACAGGAGTAACAACCAACCTCCGTCTTCAGCTACTGCACACAAAGAAGCAAACACTTGCACACAATACGGACAAGAGGGTTGTCAATCCCCTTGGACTCATTATTTGCAAGAAAGTGTGTAAATGAAAGTTGATAAATGCAAAGTAAATTAGATATAAATAAAGGCAACTGATACACTCATTTTGCATTATAAATTACTATTGATATTTGTGTTGATCTTGCATATTATCCCCTATTATCATATAATTCTTCTGCCCTTTCTCTATGAATATGCAAGGTACATCACTAAGAGGGAAAATCTGGAAACTTGAATTCTCGACCGGGAAACTAAGAAAAAGGCAGGAAAATCAACTTGCTCCAAATGACCTAGAATTTTACGGAGAATTGTTCTCGAATACTTTAGAATTTATGGACCAAAAATATACCGGAGAGGGGCCACCAGCTGGGCACAAGCCAACAGGGCGCCCCCTGGACGTGCCGTGATGGCTTGTGGGGCCTAGCTGGCCCTCTCGCGACCATCTTCTCCTATATGGTGTGTTTTACCCTATAAAAAATCATAAGTTATGTTTCGGGATGAAGCGCCGCTCTCTCGAGGCAGAAATCTGGGTAGAGGCCCTTTTGCTCTCCGAGAAAGAGATTCTGCCGCGGGAATTTCCCTCCGGGAGGGGGAAATCGAAGCCATCGTCATCACCAACGCTTCCTCCTTCATGGTAGGACCAATATTCATCAACATCTTCACCAACACCATCTCATCTCCAACCCTAGTTCATCACGTGTATTCAATCTTTGTCTCAGAACCTCATGTTGGTACGTGTGGGTTACTGGTTGTGTTGATTACATCTTGTAATTCATATTTGTTGGATTACTTGGTGGAAGATATTATGTTCAGATCCTTAATAATTATTATTAAACTTCTAATCTTGAATATGTTGATGATGTGTGAGTAGTAATTATTGTTCCTGAGGACATGGGAGAAGTCTTGTTATAAGTAATCATGTGAAGTTGGTATTCGTTCGATATTTTGATGATGTATATGTTGTTGCTTCTCTTAGTGGTGTCGTGTGAACATCGACTACATGACACTTAACCATATTATGGGCCTAATGGAAGTCATTGTGGAGTAATAATAGATGATTTTTTGCGAGAGTGACAGAAGCTTAAACCCTAGTTCATGCGTTGCTTCATAAGGGGCTGATTTGGACCCACATGTTTCATGCTTTGGTTAGTTTATTCTTAATTCTTCTTTCCTAGTTGCGGATGCTTGCGGAAGGAGGTAATAATAAGTAGGTTGTTAGTTAAATTAAGAATAGCACCTTAGCACTGGTCCACCCACATATCAAATCATCAAAGTAGCAAACGTGAATCAACTTAATATGATGAACATGACTAGATAGAAATTACCATGTGTCCTCTGGAGCGCTTGCTTCATATAATTGAACTTTTAGGCCCGTACTTTGCTATAAAAAGTATTGGTATACCTTTATGCACCTGTGCTACTATTGTTACTTGTCACTTGTTACAAATTATCTTGATACAAAGCTATCTATCAGTGTTACTTACATCACTTGCAGATAATTCCTTGCTGAAAACTACTTACCATTTCCTTCTACTCCTCATGGGTTCGACACTCTTACTTATTGAAAGGACTACTATGAATGCGCTATACTTGTGGGTCATCAAGACTATTTTTTGGTGCCGCTGCCGGGGAGTGAAGCGCCTTTGGTAAGTGGAAATTGGTAAGGAAACACTTTCAGTACGTGCTGAAATTTATTGTTGCTTATTACTATGAACGGTGACCCTTTGACTGGCTTGTTCGGGGCATGTTTGCCTCGAACAGAAGTTGAGGAAATTGTTCCTCAACCTGTTGGATGTACTGAAAATATTTAGTATGAGTCCTTCGGGTATGGTAGAGAAACCGTTGGCTAATCCTTATAACGGTTCAACTCATCGTGATTACCAGTTGATATATGTCGATTAGATCTGTGGATTGTTTTAGCCTTCAGGTCTACCCGGAGATAAAGTTAAGAATAAAGTCTTCCCTTTATCTTTAGAGGGAAAATCACTAATGTGGTACAAGCTATTGGATGATATTGTATCATGGGATTGGATTCGCTTGAAGCTAGAATTTCATTAGAAGTTTTATCCTATGCATCTAATTCATCATGATCGGAATTTTATTTATAATTGCTGGCCTCGTGAAGGAGAAAGCATCGCTCAAGCATGGGTGAGGTTTAAATCTATGATGGACACTTTCCCCAACTGTGAGTTTTCAAAGGAATTGATTATACATAATTTTTATGCTCGACTTTCTCATGATGATCAAACGTTACTCGATGCTTGTGCTGTTGGTTCATGTATGAAGGAGACTATTGAATTCAGATGGGATCTTTTGGAAAAGACTAAATGCAACGCTGAAGATTGGTAACTCTATAAAGGTAAAGAGTCAGGTATAAAGCTTAATTTTGATTGTGTTAACTCTTTTATGGAAACTTCTCCTTTTCATGAGTTTAGCAACAAATATGGCCTTGACTTTGAGATAGTAGCCTCTTTCTATGAATCTTTTGCTACCTATGTTGATCTTACCAAGGAAAAGTGGTTCAAATATCATCCTCCCATTGAAAAATTATGTGAGGAACCTATTAAAATTAAGAAGTAAGAAATAGTTGTTAACCATGTTGATCTAATTGTTCCTACTCCTTACATTGAGAAACCTACTTTTCCTGTTAGGATTATAGAACATGCTAAGGATACAATAATGGTTAATAAGAGTTATGTTAGAACACCTACACCTTCTAAACAAATAAATGTCGAGCCTAATGTAGCTATAGTTAAAGATCTCCTAGTTGATAATATTGATGGGCAGGTTAATTACCTCTGTGATGAAGCTGCTAGAGTTGGAAAATCTGTTAGAAACAAACGAGATGAACTAGATAAAAATATACCGGTGGTAGGCACACGTCTCATCTCATTTAAAATCGGAGATAATTGCTATCATGGCCTGTGTGATATTGGCGCTATACCTTTTACATTATATCAAGAAATTATGCATGATATAGCACCCTATGAAATTGAAGATATTGATGTCACTATTAAACTTGCAAACCGTGATACTATTTCACCACTTGGGATTGATAGAGATGTTGAAGTCTTGTGTGAAAAAGTCAAGTGCCCCATTGATTTCTTAGTACTTAGTTCAGAACAGGATAACTTTTGTCACATCATATTTGGTAGACCATTCTTAAATATGGTTAATGCTGAAATTAATTGTGCTACTGAGAAGGTCAAAGTGATCTTTGGTGATATTTCTCATGAGTTTAACTTCTCTAAGTTTAGAAAACAACCGCATGAAAAAGAATTGCTTAGTAAGGATGAAATAATTGGTCTTTCTTCCATTGCTGTACCTCCTACCGATCCATTAGAACAATATTTGCTAGACCATGAGAATGATATGCATTTGAATGAGAAGAATGAAATAGATAAGATACTCCTTGATCAACAACCTATCCTTAAGCACAAATTACCAGTTGAAATTTTAGGTGATCCTCCTCCACCCAAGGGAGATCCCGTATTTGAGCTTAAGGCTTTACCTCATACTTTGAAATACTCTTATCTTGATGACAAGAAGATATATCCTATTATTATTAGTGCTAACCTTTCAGAACATGAAGAAAAGAGATTACTCAAAACTCTAAAGAAGCATAGGGCTGCTATTGGATATACTCTTGATGATCTTAAAGGTATAACCCCCACTCTTCGTGAGCACAAGATTAATATGGACCTCATGCTAAACCAATTGTTGATCATCAACACCGTCTCAACCCTAAGATGAAAGAGGTGGTAAGAACTGAAATACTTAAACTTCTGGAGGCAGGTATAATCTATCCTATTGCTAATAGTAGATGTGTAAGTCATGTTCATTGTGTTCCTAAGAAAGGTGGTATAAATGTTGTGCCCAATGATAAAAATGAACTTATTCCACAAAGGATAGTAATTGGTTATAGCATGGTAATTGATTTCAAGAAATTAAATAAGGCTACTAGAGAAGATCATTACCCCTTGCCTTTTATTGATAAAATGTTAGAAAGATTATCTAAGCACCCACACTTTTGCTTTCTTGATGGATACTCTGGATTCTCTCAAATACGTGTGCCAAAAGAGGACCAAGAGAAAAGTACCTTTACTTTCCCCTTTGGAAATTATTCTTATAGGTGGCCTTTTGGTCTATGCAATGCACCTACTACATTTCAAAGATGTATGAGTACTATATTCTCTTACTTTTGTGAAAAGATTGTTGAGGTTTTCATGGATAATTTTACCGTTTACGAGACTTCCTTTGATGAATTCTTGAGCAACCTTGATCGAGTTTTATAGAGATGTGAAGAAACTAATCTCATCTTGAATTGGGAGAAGTGCCAATTTATGGTGAATTAAGGTATAGTGCTTAGGCATAAAATTTCTGAATGCGGTATTGAGGTGTATAAGGCCAAAGTTGATGCAATAGTGAAAAGGCCTTTCCTAAAAGATATCAAAGGTATAAGAACTTTCCTTGGTCATGGTGGTTTCTATTGGCTTTCCATTAAAGATTTATCAAAGATTTCTAGGCCACTAACTAATCTTATCCAAAAATACGTTCCTTTTGTTTTTGATAATGATTGTATAGAAGCCTTTCAAATACTTAAGAAAGATTTAATTTCAGCACCTATTGTCCAACCACCTCATTGGAACCTACCGTTTTAAATTATGTGTGATGCTAATGATTATGTTGTTGGTGCCATTCTAGGGCAAAGAGCAGACAAGAAATTGAATGTTATTCATCATGCTAGTAAGACCCTAGACCCCGCTCAAAGGAATTATGCTACTACTCAAAATGAATTTTTAGAAGTCGTGTTTGCATGTGATAAGTTTAGGCCTTACATTGTTGATCCTAAAGTAACCATTCACATTGATCATGCTGTTATTAATTACCTCATGGAAAATAAAGATGCTAAACCTAGACTTATTAGGTGGGTACTCTTACTTCAATAGTTTGATTTGCACATCGTTGATAGAAAGGGAGCTCACAACCGTGTAGCAGATAACTTGTCGGGTATGGAAAATGTTCTTGGTGTCCCACTGCCTATTGATGATAATTTTCCCGATGAGCAACTTGTTGTTATATACACTTCACGTAGTACTCCTTGGTATGTGGGTTATGCCAATTAGATTGGTTCTATAATATATTCCGCTTAGCTTCACCTATCAACAAAAGAAAATATTCTTCTCTGATTTACGACATTACTTTTGGGATGACCCAGATCTTTATAAAGAAGGAGTAGATTGTGTTGTTAGACGTTGTATACCTGAGCATGAGCAGGAGAAAATTCTAAGGAAGTGCTATTCCGAGGCCTACGGAGGACACCATGCCGGTGACAAAACTGCACACTAGGTATTACAATCCGATTTCTATTGGCCTACTCTTTTTAATGACGCTCGTAAGTATGTACTTTCTTGTGATGAATGTCAAAGAGTTGGTAATATTGGTAAACATCAAGAAATGCCTATGAACTATTCACTTGCTATTGAACCATTTGATGTGTGGGGTTTTGACTTTCTGGGTCCTTTTCCTTCCTCTAATGGATATACACATATCCTAGTTGTTGTTGATTACATTAGTAAGTGGGTAGAAGTTATTCCAACTAATAGTGCTGATCATAACACTTCTATTAAAATGCTTAAAGATATTATCTTTGTGAGGTTTGGTGTGTTGGAAATATGCCCTAGAGGCAATAATAAATTAGTTATTATTATATTTCCTTGTTCATGATAATCGTTTATTATCCATGCTATAATTGTATTGATTGGAAACTCAAATACATATGTGGATACATAGACAACACACTGTCCCTAGTGAGCCTCTAGTTGACTAGCTCGTTGATCAAAGATGGTCAAGGTTTCCTGGCCATAGACAAGTGTTGTAACTTGATAACGGGACCATATCATTAGGAGAATGATGTGATGGACAATACCCAAACTATGAACGTAACATATGATTGTGTCAGTTTATTGCTACTGTTTTCAACATGTCAATGTATCTGTTCCTATGACCATGAGATCATGCAACTCCCAGACACCAGAGGAATACCTTGTGTGTATCAAACATTGAAACACTACTGGGTGACTATAAAGGTGCTCTACAGGTATTTCCGAAGGTGTTTGTTGGGTTGGCATGAATCAAGACTGGGATTTGTCACTCTGTATGACGGAGAGGTATCTCGGGGCCCACTCGGTAATACAACATCACAATAAGCCTTGCAAGCAATGTGACTAAGGAGTTAGTCATGAGATCTTGCATTACGGAATGAGTAAATAGACATGCCAGTAACGATATTGAACTAGGTATGGAGATACCAACAATCGAATCTCGGGCAAGCAACATACCGAAGGACAAAGGGAACAACATACGAGATTAACTGAATCCTTGACATAGAGGTTCAACCGATAGAGATCTTCGTAGAATATTTAGGAGACAATATGGATATCTAGGTCCCGCTATTGGTTATTGACCGGAGAATATCTCAGGTCATGTCGGCATAGTTCTTGAACCCGCAGGGTCTGCACACTTAAGGTTTGGTGACGTTTCGGTATAGTTGAGTTATAGATGTTGGTGACCGAAGGTTGTTTGGAGTCCCGGATAAGATCCTAGACATCACGATGAGCTACGGGATGGTCCGGAGGTAAAGATTGATATATAGGAAGTCCTGTTTTGGTCACCCAAAAAGTTTTGGGATCATGGGTAGTGTACTGGGAATGCCGGGAGGGTACCGGGGACCATCGGGAGGGGTGTCACGCCCCGAGGGGACTCATGGGCTGTGGGAGGAGACAAACCAGCCCCTAGTGGGCTGGTCTAAGCCCCCACTAAGGCCCATGAGGTTTGCGAAGGAAAAAACCCAAAGGCTGAAGAGGAGGAAATGGTTTCCAAGTGGGGAGGAGGAATCCTACTCCTAGTAGGATTGGAGTAGGACTCCTTGATGACCCACAAGTATAGGGGATCAATCGTAGTCCTTTCTATAAGTAAGAGTGTAGAACCCAACGAGGAGGAGAAGGCTCTGATAAACGGTTTTCAACAAGGTAATAACTGCAAGCACTGAAAGTAGCGGTAACAAGTGATGGTGTAGTGAGGTGAAACGTAGCAAGCGAAAAGTAATAAGTAACAAGTAGTAGCAACGGTGCAACAAGTGGACCAATCCCTTTTGTAGCAAGGGACAAGCCTGAACAAAGTCTTATAAGAGGAAAAATGCTCCCGAGGACACACGGGAATTTCTGTCAAGCTAGTTTCATCATGTTCATATGATTCACGTTCGTTACTTTGATAGTATGATATGTGGGTGGACCGGCGCTTGGGTACTGCCCTTTCTTGGACAAGCATCCCACTTATGATTAACCCCTCTCGCAAGCATCCGCAACTACGAAAGAAGAATTAAGACAACGTCTAACCATAGCATTAAACTAGTGGATCCAAATCAGCCCCTTACGAAGCAACGCATAGACTGGGGTTTAAGCTTCTGTCACTCCAGCAACCCATCATATACTTACTACTCCCCAATGCCTTCCTCTAGGCCCAAATATGGTGAAGTGTTATGTAGTCGACGTTCACATAACACCACTAGAGGAAAAACAACATACAAAATATCAAAATACCGAACGAATACCAAATTCACATGACTATTATTAGCATGACTTATCCCATGTCCTCAGGAACAAAAGTAACTACTCACAAAGCATAATCATAATCATGATCAGAGGTGTAATGAATAGCATCAAGGATCTGAACATAAACTCTTCCACCAAGTAATCCAACTAGCATCAACTACAAAGAGTAATCAACACTACTAGCAACCTTACAAGTACCAATCGGAGTCGCGAGACGGAGATTGGTTACAAGAGATGAACTAGGGATTGGAGAGGAGATGGTGCTGATGAAGATGCCTCCCCTCCAACGAGAGGAGTGTTGGTGATGACGATGGCGATGATTTCCCCCTCCGGGAGGGAAGTTTCCCCGGCAGGATCGTCCTGCCGGAGCTCTAGATTGGATCTGCTCAAGTTCCGCCTCGTGGCGGCGGAGAAACCACGGAAAAGCTCCACCTTGATTTTTTTTCTGGACGAAACCCTTCATATAGCAAAAGAGGGGGGCCAGTGGGCCGCCAGGGTGCCCACAAGCCCTGTAGCCGCGGCCAGGGGGGTAGGCCACGACAACCAGGCTTGTGGGCCCCTGGTTGCTCCCCTCTGACACTTCTTTCGCCCAATATTTTTTATAAAATCCAGAAAAAATCCCCTTGATTTTCAGGGCATTTGGAGTTGCGCAGAATAGAGCACTCAGACTTGCTCCTTTTCCAGTCCAGAATTCCAGTTGCCGGTATTCTCCCTCTTAAAATAAACCTTGCAAAATACGAGAGAAAAGGCATAATTAAGGTTCCACAAAGTATAATAACAGTCCATAAAGCGATAAATATCAACATGAAAGCATGATGCAAAATGAACGTATCAACTCCCCCAAGCTTAGACCTCGCTTGTCCTCAAGCGAAAACCAAGACCCAAAACATGTCCACATGTTTAGGGATGAAGGTGTCGATAAAACAAAATACGGACATGAGGGCATCATGATCACACATAGAACATCAATGCATCATAGAGATTCTTAATGGAAAGTAACAATTCCTTCACAAAGCAAAGTATGAAACAAAAACCTTACCGAGAAGTGGCCAACAACCGTCCAAAGTCATTGAAGCAATTGCAATTTATCATATTATCAGAAAGAGTCAAATAAGAGCTTGTAAAGCAAATTCACATACTCAATCATCTCTTTTGTTTTCCACAATTGTTACAACTCACGTGGTACTCATGGTATCGAAGTTTCAGTTGGACATAGAGAAACATAGGGGCTTATAGTTTGCCTCCCAACCATTTACCTCAAGGGTAAAGTCAACAATAATAAAGCATAAGTACTCAGCTCCAAGTTGATATATGAATATAGATCTTTCCCAAGCATACGACGTTCACCAAGAAAAAGGCTAAATAAGGAATTGGTGAAGATCACCATGACTCTTACAAGGGAAAAAAGTAAAGGTACAAGATAGGCCCTTCGCAGAGGGAAGCAGAGGTTGCATGCGCTTTTGAGGTTTGGATGCGTGTCCTCTTAGTGCGGAGGAACGACACTTTATATTGCCTCCTGTGATAAAGAACTTTATTATGTTGTCTGTCGCTTTTATGTCTTCCTCATCACAGGTTCGTACAAAGCTTATTTTCCACACACTAATAGATCATACATATTAGAGAGCAATTTTTATTGCTTGCACCGATGACAACTTACTTGAGGGATCTTATTCAATCCATAGGTAGGTATGGTCGACACTCATGGCAAAACTGGGTTGAAGGTTTATGGATACACAAGTAGTATATCTACTTGGTGCGGGAGTTTTGGCTGATATGAGGTGGAAGCAATCGTCACATGCTAAGGGATCTCTAATCATATAACATTGTTTGGAACCAAGCAAACACAATTCATTATGTTGTCTTCCTTGTCCAACATCTACTTCTAGGCATGTAATAGTTTGGTGAGTGCTCACAATTATAGAAAGTGTCTAAGATGATATATTTATATTTGAACCTCTCTTTCCTTATTACTTCTTATTAATTGCAACAATGACTCATGTCTATGTTGGTCTACTCTCAACAAGTTTCAATCATCATACTTGTCATATGTGAAGCTATCGCTTTCCATAAGATCATCTTTTGATCTTTCATGCTATCTTTCTTTTCATACTTTTGATCACGGCACAAAGCAAAGCCCTTAACTAAGATACTCTTTATTATATAGCTCGCAAGCTCGAATACATCGGAGGAGACACAAGGCAAAAGACTCAAACTAAACACTAAAGACTTATTCCACTAAGAGAAGAAATAAAACTGAAAAGATAAGAACTAAAACAAAGGTAAAAGCAAAAGATATAAAGGTGATACGATACCAGGGCAACTCCCCCAAGCTTGGCAAAAGCCAAGGGGATTGCCCATACCAATGCTTAGTTGTCTTCCTTTGGTGGTGATGGTGGTGGTGTTGTTGAAGTAGTCTCATCCTCCGTCTTCCAAGTCATAGGTGCTCCATCATGGCAGGATGAACGAGTCGTCGGAATCCTCAAATCTGCAGCCAACCGTATTGATTTAAATCTATACTCATACTCACAGTTTTGGTTCTGCAGGTCATAGATCTGGCCCTGGAGTTGATCAACCCTGTCATAGAGCCTGGAGAGGTGCTTCCCAATATCAATGGCATCCATCTTGTGATTGCTGGTGAACTCCGTGATCATCATGTGGTTGGCGTTGAGTCCACGCTCCACCATCCCTTGGCACTTGAAGACTTGTTGCTCCATTGCTTCGAGCCTCGTCTCCATGCTTCCGGTCTTCTTAGGCCCCTCAACATCACGGATGTGCAACATCCCCTTGCTCATCTTGATAGATTGGGGGTGCTGCAACACTTCCGTGAGGTAGGGATTGATGACCTTCTCAAAGATCTTGTCCTTAGGAACTTTTGGGGAAGTCATGACGATCTAGATCTGCAGCAGAAACAGGCTCGAAACGAAAGCAGAGGAAAACTGCGCGATAAGGAGATCAAAACCCTCGGGCGTATATATGGATTTTTTTTGGACCAGAAGGAGTGCTCCGCAAGAAAACGGAGTCCAGGAGGCACACGAGGTGCCCACAAGCCCTGTTGCCGCGGCCAGGGGGGTAGGCCGCGGCAACCAAGCTTGTGGCCGCCTCGTGCGCTCTCCGGACTGCTTTTTATTTTTCTAATTTTCCATAAATTCCAAAACGGAAAAAATTTCCTATTGGAAAAGTTTCGGAGTCCAATTACTTACCGAAACAGATACCTCTTGGTTTTCAGGGTCTGAAACAGGCTGATAAACATCCCTTATGTACTCCTCTGGAGTTATGATATTGATGATATTGGTCTCAACATTTATGGGAGTACCAGAGATATAATGCTTGATTCTTTGCCCGTTTACCTCTCTAGGAAAATTGCCTTCCGTGTTATTGATTTTGATGGCACCGGAACGATATACTTCCTCGACAACGTAGGGACCTTCCCATTTAGAGAGAAGCTTGCCTGCGAAGAATCTTAAACGAGAATTGTATAGCAGGACATAATCACCTACATTGAACTCTCGTTTTTGTATTCTTTTGTCGTGCCATCTCTTAACCTTTTCCTTGAACAACTTGGCATTCTCATGTGCCTGGGCCCTCCATTCATCTAATGAGCTGATATCAAACAACCGCTTCTCACCGGCAAGTTTGAAATCAAAGTTGAGCTCTTTGATTGCCCAATAAGCTTTGTGTTCCAGCTCAAGAGGTAAATGACAGGCCTTGCCGTAAACCATTTTATACGGCGACATGGCCATGGGATTCTTATAAGCAGTCCTATAAGCCCATAGTGCATCATCAAGTTTGCTAGACCAATTCTTTCGAGATCTATTGACGGTCTTTTGTAAGATCAATTTGATCTCCCTATTACTCAACTCTACTTGACCACTAGACTGAGGATGATAAGGAGATGCAACTCTATGGTTGACATCGTACTTAGCGAGCATCTTGCGGAAAACACCATCAATGAAGTGTGAACTGCCATCAGTCATCAGATATCTAGGGACTCCAAATCTTGGGAAAATGACTTCTTTAAGCATCTTAATAGAGGTGTGGTGATCACCATTCTTAGTGGGGATAGCTTCTACCCACTTAGTGACATAATCCACAGCAACTAAGATGTGATTATACCCATTGGAACTCGGGAAAGGTCCCATATAATCAAAGCCCCAAACATCAAATGGTTCAATGACAAGTGAATAGTTCATAGGCATTTCCTGACACTTACTGATATTCCCTATGCTTTGGCATTCGTCACAAGACAAGACAAACTTACGGGCATCCTTGAAGAGAGTGGGCCAATAGAAACCTGATTGCAATACCTTATGAGCAGTTCTGTCTCCAGCATGGTGTCCTCCGTAAGCCTCGGAATGACACTTCTGCAGGATCTGTCCCTGTTCGTGTTCAGGCACACAACATCTAATAACACCATCTACTCCTTCCTTATAAAGGTGAGGATCATCCCAAAAGTAGTGTCTCAAATCAAATAAGAATTTCTTCTTTTGCTGGTAGGTGAAACTGGGTGGTATGTATTTGGCTACGATATAGTTTGCGTAATCAGCATACCACGGTGCACTATGCGAAGTGCGGATGACATTCAGTTGCTCATCAGGAAAGCTGTCATCAATAGGTCGTGGGTCATCAAGGACATTCTCTAGCCTAGACAAGTTATCTGCTACAGGGTTATCAGCACCCTTTCGGTCAACGACGTGCAAATCAAATTCCTGTAGCAGGAGAACCCATCTGATTAGTCTAGGCTTAGCGTCCTTCTTCTCCATAAGGTACTTAATAGCAGCATGATCAGAGTGAATAGGGACTCTGGAGTCAACTATATAAGATCTGAACTTTTCACATGCAAACACGACTGCTAAAAATTCCTTCTCCATAGTGGCGTAGTTTCTTTGGGCACTGTCTAGAGTTTTACTAGCGTAGTGAATAACATTCAACTTCTTGTCAACTCTTTGTCCTAGAACAGCACCAACGGCATAATCACTAGCATCGCACATGATTTCAAAGGGCAAGTTCCAATCAGGTGGTTGAACAATAGGTGCGGTTATTAAAGCCTTCTTAAGTATTTCGAAAGCTTCCTCACAATCCTCATTAAAAACAAAAGGAACATCCTTCTGCAAGAGGTTGGTAAGAGGCCTAGAAATCATAGAGAAGTCTTTAATGAACCTTCTATAGAAACCAGCATGACCTAGGAAACTTCGTATACCTCTGATATCTGTGGGGCAAGGCATTTTCTCAATTGCATCAACCTTAGCCTTATCAACTTCAATGCCTCTCTCAGAGATTTTGTGTCCTAAGACGATGCCTTCATTAACCATGAAGTGGCACTTCTCCCAGTTCAAGACGAGGTTGGTATCTTTGCATCTCTGTAAGATTCGATCAAGGTTGTTGAGGAAATCGTCAAAGGAAGAACCGTAAACGGAGAAATCATCCATGAAAACCTAAACAATCTTTTCACAGAAGTCAGAGAATATAGCCATCATACATCTTTGAAAGGTGGCAGGTGCATTGCACAGGCCAAAAGGCATGCGTCTATAAGCGAAGGTACCGAAGGGGCATGTGAAGGTGGTTTTCTCTTGATCAGATTGTGTAACACGTATTTGCGAGAAACCTGAATAACCGTCTAGAAAGCAGAAGTGTGTGTGTTTAGATAGCCTTTCTAGCATCTGGTCGATAAACGGCAAAGGATAGTGGTCCTTCCTGGTTGCCTTGTTCAGTTTCCGGAAGTCTATCACCATCCTATAGCCAGTAATAATCCTCTGCAGGATTAGTTCATCCTTATCGTTAGGAATGACGGTGATACCTCCCTTCTTAGGTACGCAATGTACTAGACTTACCCAAGCACTACGAGCAACACGATAGATGATTCCTGCTTCCACAAGCTTTAATATTTCTTTTCTCACGACCTCTTTCATCTTGTGATTTAATCCCCGTTGATGATCAGCAACTGGCTTAGAATCCGGATCGGTTTTAATCTTGTGCTGACATAGAGTGGGGCTAATACCTTTTAAATCATAGAGTATATCCAATAGCAGCACGGTGCTTCCTCAAAGTTTTTAATAACTTCTTCTCTCCGTGACTCGAGGGGTGAGCACTAATAATAACAGGATATATCTCCTTCTCATCAAGATAGGCATACTTAAGAGTATCTGGTAACCGTTTTAGCTCGAACACAGGATCACCCTTTGGTGGGGGGGGATCCCCAAGCAATTCAACAGGCAGATTATTCTTGAGAATAGGATATTGTTCTAAGACAATTTTATCTATCTCATATCTTTCCTCCATATGCATATCATTTTCATGCTCAAGAAAATATTGCTCTAAAGGATTCGTAGGAGGTACGACAATAGAGGCAAGAGAAATGTTTTCATCCCTACCAGACGACTCTTTTTCATGGGATTGCCTTCCAAACTTGGAGAAGTTAAATTCATGAGACACACCCTCGAAACTAACAGTGACAGTCTATTTAATGCAATCAATATGAGCATTGACAGTGTTGAGAAAGGGTCTACAAATTTGATGGGACAAAAGCTATCTTGTGCAGTACCAAGGACGAGGAAATCAGTAGGATACTTCGTCTTACCACACAAGACTTCTACGTCTCTCACAATTCCCAGAGGGCAGATAGTGTCTCTATTAGCTAGTGCAATAGTGACATCAATGGGTTCTAGCTCGGCACGTGCAACCTCATCTTTGATTTCATCATATAGGGAATGGGGTATTGCACTAACACTAGCACCCATATCACATAAACCATGGTAACATTGATCTCCTATCTTGACAGAGTGAACAGGCAAGCCAACTACAGGTCCGTATTTGTCTTTCGCGTGAGGTTTAGCTATTCTAGCGAAGTCCTCGCAGAATTTGATAACATGCCCATCTATGTCTTCGGCTAAGAGATCTTTGATAATAGCAACACTAGGTTCAACTCTAATTTCCTCACGGGGTGCAAGTGGTCTAATGTAACCCCTACGTATCACAATTGGAGCTTTAGAATAATCCTTTTTCCTAGCAGGGTATGGTGGTTTCTGAGCGTAAGCACAAGGAACAATAGGATCACTAAAGGCAATGACTTTCTCCTCAACTAGATTGGGTTTAACTATGTTGATTTCTACAGGAGGATGATACTTAAACCACTTCTCTTTGGGAAGATCAACATGAGCAGCAAAAGATTCACATAGAGAAGCTACTATCTCAGAGTCAAGTCCATACTTAGCGCTAAAATCTCTAGAAGTGTTTGTTTCAACAAAAGATTTAACGCAATCAATCCTTACCTTCTTCCAGCTCCCAATCTTCAGAGTTACGTTTGATTCTTTCCAATAAATTCCACTTGTGATCAATATCCTTCTTCATAAAAGAACCGGTACAAGAAGTGTCAAGCATGGTACAATCTTCATGGGAAAGCCGAGCATAAAAGTTTTGAGTGATAATTTCTCTCGAGAGCTCATGATTGGGCATGAATATAGCATTGCTTTAAGCCTCCCCCAAGCTTGAGCTATGCTTTCCCTATCACGAGGCCAAAAGTTATAAATATAATTCCGATCGCGATTTACTAAATGCATAGGATAGAACTTTTGATGAAATTCCAATTTCAACCGATTGTAGTCCCATGATCCAGTATCATCACATAGCCTATACCATGTCAACGCCTTATCCTTCAAAGATAAAGGAAAGACTTTCTTCTTTACCTCATCCTCGGGCAAACCTGCAAGCTTAAATAAACCACAAACTTCATCTACATAGATTAGATGCAAGTCTGGATGTGAAGATCCATCTCCTGTAAAAGGATTAGCCAGCAGTTTCTCAAGCATACCCGAAGGAATTTCATAAAAGATATTTTCAGTGGGTGCCTTAGGTTGAGGAACAACTCCTCGTGCTTCCGTTCGTGGTGAAGATACCCCGAACAAATTCCTCAAAGGAACAGTTTCCATAGTGACAGGTGACAATAAATTTCAGCACAGTATATAAATGTTTCCTTACCAAATTCCACTTACCAAAGGCGCTTACCTCCCCAACAACGGTGCCAGAAAAGAGTCCTGATGACCCACAAGTATAGGGGATCAATCGTAGTCCTTTCGATAAGTAAGAGTGTCGAACCCAACAAGGAGGAGAAGGTTCTGATAAACGGTTTTCAGCAAGGTAATAACTGCAAGCACTGAATGTAGCGGTAACAAGTGATGGTGTAGTGAGGTGAAACGTAGCAAGCGAAAAGTAACAAGTAACAAGTAGTAGCAATGGTGCAGCAAGTGGACCAATCCCTTTTGTAGCAAGGGACAAGCCTGAACAAAGTCTTATAAGAGGAAAAACGCTCCCGAGGACACACGGGAATTTCTGTCATGCTAGTTTCATCATGTTCATATGATTCGCGTTCGTTACTTTGATAGTTTGATATGTGGGTGGACCGGTGCTTGGGGTACTGACCTTACTTGGACAAGCATCCCACTTATGATTAACCCCTCTCGCAAGCATCCGCAACTACGAAAGAAGAATTAAGACAACGTCTAACCATAGCATTAAACTAGTGGATCCAAATCAGCCCCTTACGAAGCAACGCATAGACTGGGGTTTAAGCTTCTGTCACTCCAGCAACCCATCATATACTTACTACTCCCCAATGCCTTCCTCTAGGCCCAAATACGGCGAAGTGTTATGTAGTCGACGTTCACAGAACACCACTAGAGGAAAAACAACATACATCATATCAAAATACCGAACGAATACCAAATTCACGTGACTATTATTAGCATGACTTATCCATGTCCTCAGGAACAAAAGTAACTACTCACAAAGCATAATCATAATCATGATCAGAGGTGTAATGAATAGCATCAAGGATCCGAACATAAACTCTTCCACCAAGTAATCCAACTAGCATCAACTACAAAGAGTAATCAACATTACTAGCAACCTTACAAGTACCAATCGGAGTCGCGAGACGGAGATTGGTTACAAGAGATGAACTAGAGATTGGAGAGGAGATGGTGCTGATGAAGATATTGATGAAGATGCCTCCCCTTCGACGAGAGGAGTGTTGGTGATGACGATGGCGACGATTTCCCCCTCCGGGATGGAAGTTTCCCCGGCAGGATCGTCCTGTCGGAGCTCTAGATTGGATCTGCTCAAGTTCCGCCTCGTGGCGACGGAGAAACCACGGAAAAGCTCCACCCTGATTTTTGTCCGGACGAAACCCTTCATATAGCAAAAGAGGGGGGCCAGTGGGCCGCCAGGGTGCCCTGTTGCCGCGGCCAGGGGGGTAGGTCGTGGCAACCAGGCTTGTGGGCCCCTAGTTGCTCCCCTCTCACACTTCTTTCGCCCAGTATTTTTTATAAAATCCAAAAAAAATCCACGTTGATTTTCAGGGCATTTGGAGTTGCGCAGAATAGAGCACTCAGACTTGCTCCTTTTCCAGTCCAGAATTCTAGCTGCCGGTATTCTCCCTCTTCAAATAAAACTTGCAAAATAACAGAGAAAAGACATAAGTAAGGTTCCACAAAGTATAATAACAGTCCATAAAGCGATAAATATCAACATGAAAGCATGATGCAAAATGGACGTATCACTCCTCCACCTCCAATATCGACCAAACCTTGAGGGTTTGAGGCTGCCTCCTCCCCTCCCTCCCTCCTATATATACTAGATGAATTAGAGGCAACCCTAACCCTAATTGCCACGTGCTCCCTCTGCTTTTCGCTAGATCTGTTTCGCCTCTAGTCTAGTTCGGCGATGCTGAGGCGAAGCCCTGCTGGATTAGTTCACCACCACCACCATGTCGCCGTGCTGGAGAACTCGTCTACCTCTCCACCCTCTTGCTGGATAAAGAAGGCGGGGATCGTCATGGAGCTGTACGTGTGCCGAACGCAGAGGTGCCGTCCGTTCAGCACTAGATCGGGATGGATCGTGATGGGATCGCGGGATGAATCATGATGGGATCGCGGGACGGATCGTGATGAGATCGCGGGACGGGCTGCAATTTGGATCGCAAAGATGTTGCACTACATCAAATGTGTTATATACGCTTCCCCTTAGCGAACTACAAGGGTATGTAGATTCACTCTCCCCTCTCGTAGATGATCATCACCATGGATAGGTATTGCGTGTGCGTAGGAATTTTTTTGTTTCCCATGCAACGTTCCCCAAAAGTGGCATCGTGAGCTAGGTTCATGCATAGATGATATCTCAAGTAGAACACAAAAGAGTTTGTGGGCGTTGATGTTCAATTTGCTGCCCTCCTTAGTCTTTTCTTGATTCGACGATATTTTTGGATTGAAGCGGCCCGGACCAACATTACTCGTACGCTTACGAGAGACTGGTTTCATCGACTAACATGCAGCTTGTTGCATAAAGATGACTGGTGGATGCCTGTTTCTTCAACTTTAAATGAATCAGATTTGACCGAGGCGGTCCTTGGAGAAGGTTAAATAGCAACTTGCATATCACCGTTGTGGCTTTGCGTAAGTAAGATGCGATCATAGTAGATACCGATAGCAGCCACGTAAAACATGCAACAACAAATTAGAGGACGTCTAACTTGGTTTTGCAGGGTATGCTTGTGATGTGATATGGCCAATGACATGATATGATATATTGGATGTATGAGATGATCAAGTTGTAATAGTTAAATATCAACTTGCACGTCGATGCTACGGCAACCGGCAGGAGCCATAGGGTTGTCTTTAAATTTATTTTGCGCTTGCAGATACTCTTGCGATATCGCTAGGCAGTAAGTTTAGTAGTAACAACATAGATAGCGCGACAACCTTGATGGAAGCACGATCATGGAGATCATGGTGTGAGCCGGTGACAATGGAGATCATGCCGGTGCTTTGATGATGGAGATCAAGAAGCACAAGTTCATGGCCATATCATGTCACTTATGATTTGCATGTGATGTTAATCCTTTTATGCACCTTGTTTTGCTTAGGACGACAGTAACATTATAAGGTAATCCCTCACTAAAATTTCAAGATAAAATTGTGTTCTCCTCGACTATGCACCGTTGCGACAGTTCATCGTTTCGAGACACCACATGATGATCGGGTGTGATAGACTCAATGTTCACATATAATAGGTGCAAAACAGTAGCACACGCGGAACACTCGGGTTAAACTTGACGAGCCTAGCATGTACAAACATGGCGTCGGAACACAAGAGACCGAAAGGTTGAGCATGAATCATACAGTTGATATGATCAACATGGAGATGTTCACCATTGAAGCTAAACTCAACTCACGTGATGACCAGACTTGATTTAGTAAATTTGGATCATGCGACACTCGAATGACTAGAGGGTTTTTTATTTGAGTGGGAGTTCTTAAGTAATATGATTAATTGAACTCATTATCATGAACATAATCAAAAGGTTATTGCAAATTATGTTGTAGCTTGCGCAATAGCTCTATTGTTTTTGATATGTTCCTAGAGAAATTTAGTTTAAAGTTGATAGTAGCAATTATGCGAATTGGGTCCGTAAACTGAGGATTGTCCTCATTGCTGCACAGAAGGCTTACGTCCTTAATGCACCGCTCGGTGTGCTGAACCTCGAGCGTCGTCTGTGGATATTGCGAACATCTGGCATACACGTTTTTGATGACTACGTTATAGTTCAGTGCATAATGCTTAACGACTTAGAATTGAGACGTCGAAGACGTTTTGAATGTCACAGAACATATGAGATGTTCCAAGTGATGAAATTGGGATTTCATGCTCGTGCCCTTGTTGAGAGGTATGAGACCTCTGACAAGATTCTTTGTCTACAAAGTAAGGGAGAAAATCTCAATCGTTGATCATGTGTTCAGATTGTCTGAGTGCTACAATCGCTTGAATCTAGTGGGAGTTGATTTTGCATATGAGATAGTGATGGTTCTCCAAAGTCACTGCCACCAAGCTACTAGAGCTTCGTGATGAACTATGACATATCAAGGATAGATATGATGATCCTTGAGCTATTCGCGATGTTTGACACTGCGAAAATAGAAATCAAGTAGGAGCATCAATTGTTGATGGTTAGTAAAATCACTAGTTTCAAGAAGGGCAAGGGCAAGAAGGGATACTTCATGAAATGGCAAAGCAGTTGCTGCTCTAGTGAAGAAACCGAAGGTTGAACCCAAACCCGAGACTAAGTGTTTTTGTTATGAGGGGAACAGACACTGAGGCGGAACTACCCTAGATATTTGGTAGATGAGAAGGCTGGCAAAGTCGACAAAAGTATATTGGATATACGTGATATTGATGTGTACCTTACTAGTACTCCTAGTAGCACCAGGGTATTAGATACCGGTTCAATTTCTAAGTGTTAGTAACTCGAAATTATAGCTATGGATTAAACGGATACTGCCAAGGGTGAGGTGACGATGTGTGTTGGAAGTAATTCCAAGGTTGATGTGATCAACATCGCACGCTCCTTCTACCATCGAGATTAGTGTTAAACCTTAATAATTGTTATTTGGTGTTTGCGTTGAGCATAGACATGATTAGATTGTGTTGATCGCAATACGGTTATTCATTTTAGGAGAATAATGGTTACTCTGTTTATTTTAATAATACCTTCAATGGTCTTGCACCTAAAATGAATGGTTTATGTTATGTGAGAAACAACTCACCAGAAGTATACCATTGTATCCTTTAATGTAGGTACTGACTTAGCCACAATATCATAGTCATAAAGATGAACTCTATTCCGTGCCGAAGCCGAACGAAGTCGTACCTAGATGCCAATAATCTCATCTAAAACATCACATATTCTCTTAGTTTATTTCCTTTGCTTAGTTTAGTATTTATTTTATGTTCTCTAGTACTTAGTTAATTCCTTCTTTTTACTGTTCCCTTGCAACTTACTTAGGTAAGCTATTTCCAATCTCCAGTTTGGATGTGAGCATGATTGTGTTAGTGACAACACATTTACGGGGATTATGATGCCATCATATTCGCTCCTTGTGGGATCGATAAACCTTACTTCTCATGAAATTGCTACATAGCCCTGTGCAGTTGCACTTGTATGATATATGTATTTCTATAAATATGTGTTGAATTTCAGGGTTGGCCCAATAAACAAGCCAAAATACAACTCGACACATAAGTCGAGACACGACTTACACGTATATGTTGAGTGCCACACTCGACGTACGGTACATGTGGCATGATCTAGAAAGTGCAAGACGAGATGACACGATGCAGTGTAGATATAAGTCGAGTGCCAACACTTGGCTCATCCCTAAGATGTGCACGACCTTTGAGGTACTTAGATTATATGGTGAACACATGACATTCTTTGAGTGACCCCTAAAACCAATGAAAGCCCAACAACGACACTCGATTTGCACCTATGTCGTGCTCGACCAACGAGAAAGTTGACTTACACCTATGTCGTGCAAGGCCCATGAGGAAGTTGACTTACACCTATGTCCTACAAGGCCCATGAGGAACTTGGCTTATAGTGGCATCTTTTAATTAACCTTGGCATATATAAAAAGAAGTCAAGTATGGACACTCAACTTACCATATGCCGCAGGGCGAATAGCTCCCATGCGACGTCGTTGAGTTGTATCATCTCTCATGCGACGTCGTTGGTTGCAATGGCTCTCATGCGACATCTCCGAACGCAGAAATAGCTGTCGTACGACACTGCTGCCTAATCCAAAGACACATGTTTAAAACTCGAATCAGGTGATCCCCTACTTAACAAAGCGGGACCCACTAACTTATCCAGCTCAGCATTGGTAGAAGAGAGGACGTCGAGCCGTGCAGCACCCGAGCCCTACCGCGACCTTCCCATCGTCGCCTCGCTCCCCGACGGGCACCGTTGTTGTTCCACTTCTCCGGCGATGACGTGCAGCAACGTCGTTCCGGGCCGCGACCTAGCAACGTTGAGCTCCGCTTCAGCCTCACACCGCCCATGGCTGCGCTATGGTGCAGTGCCCATGACAAGGTGCCCTGCATGCCCACGTACCGCACCCCTGAAGCGGCTAGTCACAATGATCGACAAGAATGGCAACCTTGGGCTGGAATTCGTGAAATGCAAGAACAAACAAGAGCAGGGAAAGGTGAGATTTTACTTCTCAATATGCCAATTTTGGTTTTTGTCCCCCAATTTCATATTTTTCTTCATATTTGGGATTTAGGGTTCATCTTTCCGATTTCAGAAATTGAAGCAATGCGCCCATTTTGAGTGGCTAGATGAGTACATAGAGCGGATTCACCTGGAGGGTGCATCACGGGAGCTCGATTTACCGTTGGAGGCGGAGAAGTTTGGATTGGGCCCGTCTGGATCTGGCAATTCCATTGGTGCTACTGTGAGGGATGCAACAGGGACGGCAGAGCTGAAGAAGCTCAACAAGCACATGAAGAAACTAATCGAATTGAAGAAGCGGGGCAATTTGATGGCTGGAATTTTTTATGTTTGTGTAATTGCTCCCGCATTTGTTTATTTGATGATAATTAGTCGTTAGTGAATAGATTGGGCATCATCTGTAATCGTAATGATATGGATGTTTGAATAAACTGTTGCGATGTACGAATTCGGCATGTCTTCTCCACTCTGTTTTGGGCAGTTCACTCTGTTTTCGGCATGAGTTCTGCAGTTCGTCGTCGGTTTGAGTTTCGGTGGTAGAGGGAGAAAAGGAAAAAAGGTTCGTCGACAGTTGCCCGAAAAGGCCAGGCCCATATAGAAGGTAGGCAGGGCCGATTAGAACATATCCAGGCTCGTTGATAAAAAAAGGTGTAGCTAGTGCAAAAAAAAGTGCACATGGCCGAATAGAACATATCCAGGCCCATATACTGCCGCTTGAAACTTTGGAGCTTGTTTGGACAACATTTTCAGTGACTATGAGTTGGACTTCGCAAAAAGGGTTGGATTTATGAACTAAAGTGCATAGTAGTATAAAAAATAGTGCAACATCACAGAACAAACAAATGAACTCCAAAAATATTGGAGAAAGGTTCAAATATGAATGTCGGTTCAAATTTGAATTTTATTTTCAAGTCAAATCAACATCATAGCACATAAGTTTACATCAAAGAACATAAGTTTTACATCAAAGAACATAAGTTTTCACATCAAATGACAACAAACTTAAGTTTTCACATCAAATCACATCACCTTTGAATGATTTGGACTCTATTTCTTTTGCTTCTTTCTACCACTCGATTTATCCTCCTTTTTTCCACTGTTTGGTTCCACGGCGCACAGTTTTGTTCATGCTGATGGTCTTGGTATTCTTGCCAATAACTTCACTAGGCCGCCTCAACTTTTGCACCTGACCATGTCCCACTTCTTCAGTCTGCACTTCTGCAGATTGAGTAGATGGCACACATTGTTCAACTTCTTCAGTTTGCAACTCAACACTTGGCAGCACAACCTCCAAACTTGGCAACACAACTGTCGACGCAGAATCGCATGGCAGCTCAATAGTTGCTTCATCTGCAACAGTTTCAGATTGCCCTAGCGCATGCAAAACAGATTCAGTAGTAACATAAACAGTTAGCTCATGTTCAGCAGACACAGTTTCAGATTGTCCTAGCGCATGCAAAACAGATTCAGTAGTAACAGAAACAGTTAGCTCATGTTCAGCAGTAACAGTTTTAGTTTGCTCCATATCTTTGTCACCAAACGTTATCTGCTTAGTTCTCTTCCTTCTAAAGCCATTGAGTCTTGCTTATTTCACTGGCCAGCATTGTTCAACAACAAGAGGTGGGGCTTTTTCTGCACGCTTCCTCCTAAAAATAAAGCATTTCACTTGGTTAGATACTAGAACAAGTAGCAAAATCAAAAACTTGCAACAACAGTAAAATAAACATACTTTGGCCTCTGAGGAGTGTAGATGCATTTGGATGAACCAATTCTGTGCCCAAGTACCTCACACAACTTGCACCTATTTTTATTACCTTTTTGAGCCCTTTTTGGCTTTTCATTCTTTTCCTTTTCCTTTTCCCCTTCTTATTACAACCACCTTTCTCAAACCAAGCTTTGAATCTGCTCTGTTTTGGCCTCCCAGCCTTTCTTCTAGTGACAGGGGGACACAAGGTAAATTCTATTTCCACCTCAGGCCACTGAGATTGGTCAGTCAGTGCAGGAATTGGACTTGCATATGCAGCTTTGAATTTTTGTACTGAATAATACTCATGCAAATATGGGTGCATATTTAACCTGGGTTTAGATGCCAAAAAAAGTATTGCATGCTCACATGGTTTTCCAGTGTGTTGCCACTCTTGGCAAGTGCACTCATGCAACTCAGTATTTACCACATGCCTCTTGCCACTCTTTGTATCTCTAACTTCAGCACCCCACAAGGAAGATTTCTCAACAGATAGATGTGAAAGATTTCTACTCCTGTTGACCACCTGTTGTATCACTGCTGGAAGCTTGTCCCCTTCCAAAATATTAGCAATTTTTCCTCTCAACTCCCACAAACGCATGATCATGATCCTTATTTGGTCCACCATGTCATGCACACGCAAGTCTTTCAAATCCTTCACTTTGTTGTTAAAACTTTCTGCCAAGTTGTTATTGATATGATCACATTTTATGGCAGTATTAAAACCTGATCTGTACCACAACAGAGAATGGTGGTTGTTCAACCATGAAGCAAAATTCATTATCACTACATGATGCCAATATCGTACCAAGGTGATAGGAATGTGTCTGTCTTGTGTACGATCTTGCTGCTGGCCACATGCGCCCAAATTCACCTCCTCTGATTTTTTTATCAGATTCATCCACATATGTCCAAAGCACTCCCTCTACTCAGCATGGGGGAAACCTTTTTTTACTGTATTTTCCAACCCTTTACATGCATCTGTGTGGATGGCCAAAGGAGAAACTGGCCCTATGCATCTTTTCAGTTGCATCATGAACCATATCCATGATGCCTCTGTCTCTGATTGAAACATTCCTATTGCAACTGGGAACATCCAGTTGTGTCCATCTAGAGCATTGCATGCAGCCAACTGACCATTCCACTTTCCAGTCAAAAAAGATGAGTCTATGATCAAATATGGACGACAACCTGCTTTGAATCCATCTACGCAAGGCTTCAAACACATAAAAAACTTGCTGAAAAAAACCTTGCCATCCTCTATTATCTCTGTATCTATCTCCACTACACTTCCAGGTGACCTCTTCTCCACCTCTGCTTTAAAACTATACAACATCCTAAATGTATTTTCCCAGTCACCATACAATGATTTCATGGCCCTTTGTTTTGCTTTCCACACTATGGTATATTGCAGTTGGATGGGGTACAGCTTCTCCAAGTCAACTTTAAGCCTCTTTGTAGTAGTGTTTGGAGTCTTGGCTAAAATAGGAGTAATTTTCTCTGTAATCCAAAGTTGTGATGTCATCTTTGAAACTCTCTGTGAAGTGGTCATACATGTATGCTGGTGTGGTATTTGATTTACCCTTACTGTACTTCCGTCAAGTTGTAGTCTGGCAGATATGTACCATTTGCAAGCATTGCCACCACCATCATAACCTTTGCACCGAGCATAAAATTTCTTTCGATCAGTCCACATAGTCTTGGCATCAAACTCTTTTTTCACTGCAAAGGTCCTGAAAGACATCCTATACTCAACCATGCTTGGCCACAACTTTCCCACCTCAATAACTGAGTTCTCTTTGTCATACAAACAAACCAGCTCATTATCATCTATATCATCCACATCATCTGCAACCTTTCTCATCAGCTCTTCTTCATCCTCATTTGCATTTCTAGGGCCTGTGTTACCATCAGCAGGCAAAGAATTGTCATCCTTCTCCTTATCTTTGTCATCGACTTGAATGCCAAACATTTCGGCCATATCAATGTTAGATATTGGTGTAATGACCAAATCTGTTTTTTTCATTCAACTCTACTACATTTCAGTCAACAACAATCTTCCTAGCACCATGGGTTCCCTCCTCTCCATCTGCATCAATCCCTGTATCTTCAGCTACTACAGTCGGTTGAGTCAACAATGCCAACATATTGTTTTGTGAAACCCACTCATCATCTTCCAGTTGTGCAGCCATCTTTGATGGCACATAACCAACTCTGGAATCGGTTTGCAGATCAATTAGCTCTGCATAAAATGTTACTTCTTTGCCTGCCCACCCTTCTTGCTGATCAATTTCAGCAACCATGGATTCTCCATCTTCAATTCTAACATATTCACCATAATAGTTGTCGAAACGTTGCAGAGATACCTCTTGTTCTGGACCCCAAACAATACTCTCCCCAATTCTCTCCACCAAATTGCCCACGACCTTCTCCTTCATGCTCTCCAATTCCTGGGGATCAACATCTGCAAGTTCGACATCCAACCTCATGGTGGTATCTCTATAAATGTCTTGGACACTGCCATCACTCAGCTTGGCTTTACAGGAAAAAATTCTACTATAATTGCGAATGTGGTGGCAGAACCGGAACCTCCCCTGTTTTGTCAATGGCGGGCAGCGGCAGTGTAAGCTATAGTCACTACCAAATCGAGTTCGATAACAGCTAAAAGAGAAAAGAAGGCGGCATTACCGATTTGAATCACTGTCTCCTCCCTCCATCTCATTCAGCCCCCGCGTTCCTAACCAATCCAGATTCTAAATCGCCAAGAAACGGGAGAAACAGAGCATGAGGCCACAGATCTATCCAAAATTCCGGGAAATGGGACTAGGGTTTGAAAATACTCACTCGCAATAGCTCTGTCGCTGCCGAGAAAGGCGCTCCACCACAGCGGAGAAGAAACCGCTGCCTCTGCCGGAGAAGATGCTCACGGCTCGCCCAGTCCAGCACGGTCACACAGTCACCGGTCGAATAATGAACGGTTGACTCTTGACAACGTGGCCCTATGTGGACCCCACCAGTCAGAGCACATAACCCCTAGTGTCCTAACCAAATCTCAGCCTAACTAACAGCCAGCTAGCCCCGTAAACGGGTTGTCTTGCTTGAGCTATTTCTACGCTGGGACATGTCGCATGAGAGCTATTACAACCAACGACGTCGCATGAGAGATAATTCAACTCAACGACGTCGCATGAAAGCTATATGCCCATATGTCGCATGGCATCTTTATTTCCGTCGGCCGTCCGTCAAATGCCTTTGTATTGCTGAGATCTATTGATTTATACCCAACAAACCTTTATCGAGTCCCCTAGAAAAAGATCCTAGCTTAAGTCAATTTGCTGACATGGGGTAAGCGAGCTGGCTTTGCTGAGTGAAACACTCGGCAAAGTCTTTGCCGAAGTGTATTTGGCCTTCGTCCAGTATGTCTGATACTCAACATTCTTTGATTTTTCTATAGCGAAATGTGTCACAATAGGGGCCCTCCCTACCGTTCTCTCCTGAAAAAAATGCCCACGAAACCATAACCGGCGTATAATATCAAATAAGATTTATATGACAAATACGATGATAACTAAAAAGAGTTAATGTAGTATAGAGTATTTTTTTTTCAAGAAAATATGGTGATGCTGTACTTGCATGTTCAATCCATATATCTACGTGCCTCATTAGAAAGAAGAGGGTTCTTCAGTTAATTAAGGAAAAACCAATACAACAACCCACAAACAGACTACTCACAAAGAACAAAACATCATAACCGCTCTAGTGGCTTACCCCGCCAAAGAAAATTAAAAAAAATGATTAGAACAAACTTTGCATTTCCGTGCACACTTGTTCCCCGGAATAATAAACGGTCTGATCGATCTGCCCCTCTTCCGTGGCGTATCCATGCGGGCGAGCGGGCCATCCAGCGAGGAGTTCTTCCGTGGCGTGCCCATGCCTGCCTCCATCATTACCTTCTTCCCGTGCCGTTGCCAAATCTTGGACGAAGGCACCACCACGTCCACATGCACGCACGTCACGGCCGGCGGCCACACGAATGCATAACGGCGGCATCGATCCATGCAGGCACACTCCGGACCTCCTTTTCCAACCGCCGCTATAGCTGCTTAATAACCGGATCCATTCATTTCGACCGTTAAATTAGGTACATGCATGGCGGCGTTGGAGGGAATTGAAAGCAACGCATGCAGGGAAACCTTCAAGGCGGGTCCAAGACTTCCAGCCCAATCCACAAGCCGGATGTGGAAACGCATCCATGATCCATCGTCCATGCCGTGTACTTCCTGTCACTGGCACGCCTCGGCAACATCTCAACATCACACCATGCACCGCACGTCTCCCGTCACATGAAATAATCCTCCGGTTTGAGTGACCTTCAAAAGGAAGAAGATGCGTAGCACGTGGAAGTTTTGTATTAGTAACAACAAATGGTCTTGTCATGGTTGTCTGGTTACTTTTCTTTTCCTTAACACAATACATACATAATTGTTCATATAAACGTGCATACATTCATTCATATGAATGTACATATACACTTACCTCTATGAACACTTTTGAAAGACTGAGCCGACGTATCAAGTTTTTTTGAAGCCATCATAGACGTCTCGTAATCGATAAGAACGTTTACTCTCACTGAACACGCATCATCAAAAATCCTAAAATAAATACAATCATTGGGATTTAAACTAAAAATAAGCTCAGGATGTCACAATCTTCCTATAACCATCTAACAGGTTGATTCGCGATTGTCAGGCTACTGGTACGTAATGAATGGCAAGAGCCATGGACGATTTTGCATCGTCAACGTTCTGTTCCTGGATCGTGTAATTAAGAGCGAGAGCCATGGCATGGCATCCTCCGCTCCTTAATTTTCTCGTGAAAGATCCCGATCTCTCTGTCAACGTAGCTCTCTAATTAGTTACGTGTTACGTGTTGTACGTATTCACCGTCTGACGTCTAGTGCCTCACTCTACGTACACACGTGGCTCCCTGGCGCGCGCCTCCGGTAGCCTAGCTCGCATCGACTTCACAAAACTTAATTCGAGTCTGGCATCGACGTCACTCGATCGGCTAAGTCTTTCCATAAGTACGGGAAATAGCCTTATCCTCTCAACTTGGCCCATCCTTAACCCCCTCCCTCGCCCTCGCGCTTTTCCCGTCCGAAACAGCGGGGTCCGCTCTAGAGCGGCAATGCTGCATTGTGCAGGCTACTGCTCCGCATTTAAAATGACACCCCGTGGATATGTTGTCCTACATTAATGAAATGTGGTCTGTTTGTCCGTCTCCCGCCCATCATTAACCACACATTCGTGACCCATTGGCATCCGTCCGCTATATAAACTCTAGTCCCGTTCTAGCCACAATCATCCTTCTCCGTTCCTTTCTTCTCACCGCACCACGTCTGCCATGTCCTCCTCGTGCTACAAAGCCCTATGGAGCAGTCTCTCGTCCGAGCAGAAGAGAGAGATGGCAACCATTGTTGCCGGATTGTAGGGCGGTTTGCACAAGGAGGCCGGCAATGAAGAGAGAGAGATCCCAATGAAGGACGCGACGAAGGATGAGCCAGCGCCACCCTCCCCCCCGGTGCATGCCGGCATCACCAACGGCGAGGCCGATGCCCACTACACGGACATGTTGTGGGGGAGCGGAAGGCCACGTTTTGGCAGGCGCAGGCCGACCGGGCCTACAACCTTCATCTCCTCGACGGGCACCGACGCCCAGAGGAAGTGCTCGCCGCTGTCACATCCATCGTGCCAGAAGTGGACGTGCCCGAGCAGGATTTTTACCGTTGCTCGAGTCCTACCGCTCCACCGCAAGATCCGTCGCGACCGCTGGCAGTACAGCCAACGCGAGGCGAAATTAGAAGTCGCGTACAAGAAGATGGACGAGGCGGTGGATGAGGTGTTCGGCAAGAGCGACGAAGAGGAGGACATCGCCATCTCCGCCAAGATTGTGTCCCGCCGCCACGACCACGAAGACGGCATGTACATGGGTGTCGTGGGCAACGAGGAAGATTAGTGCATGGTAGGTCGCGTTGCTTGAGTCCCAAGAAGGCCACTGCTCCTTCCTTCCCGCTGAAGCTAAGCTTGGTGTGCTGGTCATCGTCGGCTGATTAGCCGTTCGGGCTGCAGGGACTGCGACTGCAGAGACAGAGGTGAAGAGCGTCGAGACGGAACTGGAGAAAGCGAAGGCAAAAGCCGGAGTTTCAGTTCTTAGGGCTCATGGCTGGACATGGGAAACGGGCGTCGGCGAACATTTAGAATAGGTTTAGAGTAGGGTTTAGCTAAAAGTTATTTAAAATGTAATGAATTTCATCTGATGCAGCTTTGCATGAATTCTATCCAGTTTATTAAATAATGGTTTCAATTGTATATTGATAATGTTGAATGACGGACTTCTGCATCCGCATCCATGAACTTATCCCTCGTTCGCAGATGAACGCGGGAGAGTATTTGCGTGTCAGTCTTGAAGATGCCCATACCTTGCATCGCTTTCACAAGATTCAGTTCAACTTTGTCGTTTCTGCTAACTATTTTGGATATGAGATTATCTCTTTTGCTCTTTTGTTTAGAGAAAAGTTTTGATCTACTTATTTTTTTGGGTAACTTTCAATCTATTCATCATGTCATAGCACTACAAGGAAAGTAAAAATAATAAAAATTACATACATATCGGTACATCATCTAGCGATGACTATAAAAATTAGAGCAAACCAAAAGTGTGTCGTCGTCATCACATACCTATGCTTTATTGTCTAGTTATATGTTGAAATTAGTGATGGGCCTTAGGCCCATAAGACAATTTCAGAAAAATCTCCAAGGGCCCATGTAGGTGGTGGCATGACAAGGTGGTGGGAAGTTTAGTCCCACCCCGCTAGTGGAGGAGAAGTTGGACCCCTTTATAGGAGTCTCTCTTCCACATGCTACTGGAGAGTGAGAAGAGAAGGTGCCCTCGCGCACTCCTCCTCCGCCGTCCGCCTCGCCGCGCTTATTTTTGTCGGTCAGGAACGGAGAATACGTAACGGACACGGCACGATCCGAGACGTGGGATCGCAGGCTAACGCCTACCCTAGCCGTCACGAGAATCAGATCACATCTGCCTCACGCGTTCGTTCCTTTTTGCTGCTGCTGCCGCCGGCGACTCCGTCCCGTTTACCGCGTACACGGTCGACGGGAGAGCAGGCCTCCGAAACCCCGCCTCTTCGGTTCCTGTACGGAGAGGGGCGATTAGGTTTTTGGGGAGCGATCACGCGACTGCTCGCCTCCGTCCGTCTGCTTCGTCTACGTCCGCGTCGCCCTCGTCTACATCTGCGTCGCCCTCGTCATCACCATGTCTTCACCAAGCGAAGCTGACCGTCTCGTCCGCGAGAAGGCCGAAGCCGAGAAGAAGGCGGCAAAGGATGCTGCCGCCGCCACCGCTGCTGCTACGGCCAATTGGCCGATCGGAGGGTATGATATGTTTATCTCTCTCCTGTTTCTGTCTGCACTAGTAGTATTGCCTATATGTGTAGATGTTTCTGCTATATGCATAGTACTTGCTAGCATACTCCGTGATCAGTATGTCATGAACCTAGTCAATACCATGTTAGTAATTATTTCATGGATTAATCTACTCGGAAAATTGCCTATTTACTCAACATTATATGCTAAAATTTTGTATCTGCTCTTGGAATTATGCTAATACTTAAGGGCGCGGGAGGAGGTACAACATCTTTCTCCTCGAACAACACCGCCTAACGGAATGTTAAATTAAAGACAAGCATGCAAGCGAGGAGGTCGTGACCATCATAGTAGCAGGCACTCTACTAGGCCGCGTGTGCTCAATGTTCCGTTCGCAACGAACAAAATGTAAAGTCAGACGCAGACGTGGCAGCGCATGCCTTGGCGACGCTAGCGGTCGAGGATGATGTTAGAGCATATATCTTCATATATGGTTTTGGTAATTGATGACAACTCCTATGGACTAATAGTTGCTTTAAGTTATATTTATAGGATTTGTCCATAGGCACTTCTTGAAGTCCATCTGTTGGGTGCAAGGAGTTTATATGATGACCAAGATGTTATTCAAGGTATTATCCAAAGAATGGTCATAGAAACACTAGGTTGATCATGATCTCACACAAAGAGTAAATCAAGATGATCAACACACAAAGCGTACAAGATGTACCGAGAGGGATCAAGTGATCCCATGGTATGGTAAGCATTGTCCATTACGTGTTTGTGTACTAACCCATGGTCTTTGTGAGACTCCTATGTGGGGGTTAGGTGTGTTTCCATTGGGCTTGCGTCAAAAGGAAGATCTCATACAACCCATGAAGGATGACGTCAAGTGGTGATCGTCATCAAGATTGTGGTGTGCAAGTTCAAGCGGATCAACACGAATATATCATTGAAACTATTGTCAATGATCATGTGCTGACAAGGACAACCTCATGTGCTAACAGGGACAAGATCAAGATAAGCATTCCTGAGCACTACATGGTTGATTCTTGTGGATGTACACATGGTGGACAGGACAAGATCAAGATAAACATTCTTGAGAACTTCATGCTTGATTCTTGTGGATGTTCACATGGTGGACAAATGAAGATGAATACATAAGCTAGGATTTCCGCATTGTGTATGGGAAAGCTACTTGAAGACTTCATCATGTCTTGCTTTCAACTTGATCCAAGAAGGAACAACAACATCAAGCTCAGGTGAAAGGGCTAAATCAAAGGTATCAGTTCCTTTGACGTTAGTTGTGCGGAGTGATGATCAGCGAATAAAAGTATACACTCAAGTATGGATCATCAGTACTCTTTTATGATTCTTGAGTCCTTAGGGATCCCACACTATTAAGAGGGGATCACAGGTTTTGCGATGAACTTGCTCAAACTACATCATCACTTTCTGCTCAGACCACATCTCCACTGTTTTGTTGTTATCTGAAAACAGAACCAGTGCCTCGGACATCCGGCTTTCTCCGGACGTCCGAGGACCGCACGACTGACTAGTTCGGAAATCCGGAATCCTATACCAGAGAAATCAGAGCCATATAACTCGGACTTCCGGCTACCTCCGGACGTCCGAGGCCCGGATGTCCGGCCAAGTCCCGGAAATCTGAAAGCCTACACCAGTAGAAGTTGAGTTCTATATCTCGGAAATCCGGCTCCCTTCGGACGACCGAGCGCCGGACGTCCGACACCCGTCGGAAATCCGAAACCTACCTTGAGTAGAAGTTGAGCTGTATAACACGGACTTCCGGGCCACTCCGGACGTCCGTATGCTGATGAATTCAAATATGTTCAGGCACATCTACAGGCCTCGGACGACCGACCCTTGTCGGACGTCCGGCCGCTGATGAATTCAAAAGAGTTCCAGTCATGCCTAAAAGTCTCGGACGTCCGACCCCTGTCGGACGTCCGGACCTTGTGTGACTTAAAGTGTCCCCAATGGCTCTTTTTCTCTCCATACTATAAATACCCCCCCTCCCACTTCGTGAGAGTGTGGCCCAACACAGCCTTATCCTCATAAGAACACATTTCCACCTCACACACATTTGCTCACTCCAAATCTTAGATCCCAAGAGCATTTGTGAGCCCCTTTGAGAGTTGTTCCAATCAAAAGATAGATCTTCTTCCTCTCCTTCTCTCAACCCAAGCTATTTGTGATTTGAGCAAGTTTTGAGCATTCCCCGTGATCTTGTTACTCTTGGAGGTTGGAGACTCCTAGGCGGTAGGAGTTATTTAGAGAGGAATCAATCCGTGTGATTTCCCCCGGAAAAGTTTGTGAGGGTTTGGAAGCCACCTCAAAGGCTTACCACTAGTGGTTGAGAAACGCCTTCGTGGTGTTATCTCAAAGGGAGAATAGGGTGACCCTTTGTGGCGTTGGTGTGCCTTCGTGGTAACATCCACCTCTTTAACGGTGACTAGCTTCCCTCCAAGGAAGTGAACATCGGGATACATCTTCGTCTCAGTGACCTTGGTTATCCTTAACCCTAACTCCTTACTTGTGGTTTACTTGTGTTATTTGAGCATATATACATTGCATATTGCTTGTGCTCATTATATTGTGTTGGCCATTTCTTGTACAAGATTAATCATTCAAGCATACCCTCTATATCCACACGTTCATACTTGCATCCCTTGATACATCGTGTTGATATAGTGTGATCTAGTATCTTGTGTTGTTCACCTACTTGTCGTGTGATATAGCTCAAATAAGTTTGTGTAACTTACTTGTGCTTGTTAGTAACTGTATTGTGTCCATCTTGGTAGATCGTGTTGTTGATACACGTTGCAGTGCCTAGTGCATTTAGGATTTGTGCTTAACAAGTACCCTCTTAGTTTATTTCCGCATTAGGTTCAAGCGAAATCCAAAGAAGTTTTTAAATAGCCTATTCACCCCCCCCCTCTAGGCGTCATCGAGGTCTTTTCAATTGGTATCAGGGCTAGGTCTCTCTTTAATTAGGTTTCACGACCTAGAGAGTATCGATGTCGACTATTGGATTAGTGCACAATGACATCTTTGACTTTGATGGCACAAATTATACCCTATGGAGAATTGGTATGCTTCATCACTTTCGGGCCATGGGCCCAAATACTTTACGAATTGTTCTTGTAGGGATTGCCGACAAAAAGGATGATGCATCTTCATCTACTAATGAAATGTATCTTGATTGTGAGGCCTTTCTTGCCATTCATCGAACCATAAGTCCTGAAGTGTTCAAGTCTATCTCGACTTGCAAGTCAGCTCATGAAGTTTGGACTAAACTTGAAGATATATATGGTGGGTCCAATCTTGATGAAGACGATATTATGATGAAGGAGTTGGTGCATGAGCTCTTCACTCTTTTCGATCTTAAAGAGTCCACCACTACTCCCATATCCGATTGCTTGCACACCTCAGCATCTTCAGTCTCACAAGGTAATGACATGGTGAGTGAAGAAATATATGTTGATGAAAATGGAATAGCCTCTATGGACACGAGCATATCTAGCACCACACATAGTGTAAATTATTGTGCTGATAGGTCATGCATTTCACCTAAAGATTCCTTGACAAATGTCTGTGGTGATATGCCTGCTTCCTCGTGTCCTCTTGATCAAAATATCTTGTTTCTCCCTAGTTGCTCTATGACTAACCATTTAGGGGAAATCAAGAAATATGAAGTACTTCTGGCTAATGAAGAATCTGATTCACCAAAAGAATCATCATCAACTCCTCCAGTTCACATGTGCCTCATGGCAAGAGGTAATAATGAGGTATCATCTTCCCTGTGCAATAACGATGATATTTGCGATGAGGATGATGATGATGACTTGACTGAAAATATCTATGTGATCAGTAAAATTCTTCATAAAGCTAAAAATAACTCTCTTCAAAGGTTCCAAGATGTTCTTGCTTACTTTGAAAACTGTAATGATTCACTTAATCATGAACAAGCTAAAAGTGAACAACTTGAACATGAACTTGAGAAGAGTCATCAAGCATGTAGAGACTTAAGATCTTCAAAAGAAGAGATTGAAGTTGCTCATGATAAACTTAAAAGGGATTTTGAGGTCCTTCTCCTTGAATGCAATAATGTCAAGGGAGAGCTCATCAAAACCTCTAAGATCTATGAGGAGCTTCAATCTACTCATGAGAAGTCTATATTTGCTACTTACTCCTCTCATATTGTTGATGATACTTGTACATCTAACTCTACCTCTTTTGAAGTATCAACATTGAAGGAGAATGTTGAGCTACGTGCTCAACTTGATTTACTAACTAGCAATTATGGGAAGTTGGAAGAAAACCATGTAATGCTCACAAGCTCTCATGCCGATCTTCTAACATCCTATAATGTGCAAAAGTTAGCTCATGAGGCTATCATCACCAAGGTAACATCAAGCGAGCCTCATGTGGACAATGCCACTACTTCTGATCAAAGTACTATATTTCCATGTGCTAGTCCTCGCAATTCGTCTACTCACAATGTTGCTACCTCATGTGATGAATTACTTTCCTTGCCTTGTTGCTCTAACATTGAAGCCTACACTTCCTCTAGTACTTGCATTGATACTAACCGTGCAGAGGAAATCAAAGAGCTCAAGGCCCAAGTCACTTCTTTGAAGAAAGACTTGGAACAGTGTCATGAAGGGATGCCCACACTCAACAACGTCCTGTGTGAGCAAACATCTCCGAATGACAAAAATGAGTTTGGAGTAAACTCAAACAAGAACAAGAGGGGCCTAGAACAAGTCAAGAATTCGGCCAAAATCATTTGCTTCAAGTGCAAAGTTAAAGGGCACCATGTTAGATCTTGCCCTCTGAAGACGAAGTCTCAAAGTCACAAGCAACAAGGGAAGCGGCCACAAACTCAATCACATATTCAACTACAAGTTGAAGGAATGCCTCTTCCCAATAAGACCCAAGCCAACACTCCCCAAGGTGAGAAATCAACTGGGAAGAAAACAAAGGGTAGATGTTGCTACTTATGTCGTGAGAAGGGTCACGTCGCTTCGTCTTGCACGAAAGGTAACTTATCCAACCCAATCACTATTGATGATACATATTCCCTTGGGAAGGATAAGGTTGGCAATGTGTTTGCCAAGTTTTTTGGTACTCAAAATGGTGTCAAGAAAAGAACCATTTGGGTTGCCAAGCCTATTGTGATTAACCTCTTAGGACCCAACGTAGTTGGGGACCAACAAGCTCAAACTTGATCAATAGGTGACCTTGGAGGACATTAGAGACTTGGATACATAATGAAGAATTAAGGGGTCTTCATCATTCATATTATCTCAAGCCAAGTCATTTGGATTATCGAGTTCCTATCTTATATCCAATGTGCCTCCTTACGGTAACTTATACTTAAACTGTTTACATTGTTAGGTGCTTGCCCCTTTGCATGTTGTGGTTTTGTACCTTGCATGCGTTTGTATATGTTGTGCTTCCAAACTTGCTTATCTTGAGTAATCGAGTATGTGTATGTTGTTTTGCACATCATGTACATGTGAGTCCTGTATTGAGCCTATTTGCATCTTGTCTGTATTTTTGTTGGCTCTTGTGAGAGATTAATGGATTATCCCATTGTGGGGGAGTGATGTGCTTTGCACACCTCACAATCCTATAAATGTGTATACATGGGGAATACCACTTAGTTTTGATGCTTCAAGATTATCTAGTGTCTATGTGGTATGTCTTACTCATGAGAAATTCAAATTCGATATGGTCCATTAAGTATCTCTTGTTGGTTTTAATTTGCCACTTGTTAATGTTATTGGTTTATCACATTATGGGGGAGTAATATGCTATGTGCATATTACAAACCTAGAAAATGTGTACATTTGACGTATTGCCACTTAGCGTTGATATTGTAAACTATCTTGTTCCTAGGTGGCATGCTAGCTCTACAAGTGTCATTCGCTTGCGTTTTATGGGTAAAGATGATCTTGGATATATTTGTGATCTACCAATGAGTATCATTTCAAAAATACTTCTTGTCCTTGACAATTGGTATTCCCATCATATGATTGGAATTGATAATCATCTTTACATTGGATTTTGTGTTTCGTTTGTCTTTCTTGTCTCTTATGAATCTATTTTTAACATGTCTAGTGTGGCTATAGATATAGAGAAAGTGATGATCCCATCGTGTGCGTTTTGTATTCAAATGCAAATTCTATATAATGCACGTCCCTTGGGGGAGCTATCCTATTCCCTTTAAAAACACTCTCTTTATTCACCCATCATAAAATCATTTGATCCCCATCAAGTGTGTGTTGATGGGAGTCAAGTCTTGCTCTTTATGATGCTTTGTGCCATCATGAAAATTTTGTAGAGGGCTTTGTTTGTTGGAACCTAGCTCTCTCTTAGAAACTAGATACCTCTGTTTGTTTTCCTTCAAATGGTTTCTTGTTGCCTTCTATTTGACATGTGTCAATGGATATCTCATTCCTTGATGTATCTTTTAATTGATATATTTCAAGTGATGGTTCTTTTGTTTTAGGATCTTATTGTCACTTGATATCTTGTCTTTTGATGACTTATCAACTTTGTGTTGAGTTGATTCTTGAGAGACTTGAGCATGCATATCTAGCTACTATATACAACTTCTTTTGCTTGCTTTCCTCCTTTGACCCAATATATAATGGAAACTCCACCCTGTCATAAATTGGCTAAAGTGTGCATGAAATTCAAATTCATATCTATATGCACATATGTGTGTGGAGTTTGTCCTATGTATTGCTGGTTTTCTAACTCTTTGGTCCCAATGAGTTTGGGCACCATTTTGTTTGTTTTGTTGTTCCAGGAACAACTGGAGATGCATTGGATGCTCGGCTCACCTATAAGGAAGATGTTGAGACCATGTGATTATTGGAGCCAAATTAGGATGATCAAAGAACAACTATCTACTACATCAATCCAATGTTGTCTCGGTAACAAGTATCCACTTCATGCATTCTTTTCTTGCAAAGGACCCAACCTGTCTTTTCTTTTCCAGGTTGCATCATGGCATGAATCTCTTGATTTGTTCTCGTAGTACTTGTTTGCTTTCTCAAAGCATCCGAACAATGATGTCTTACTGCTAGTTGGGATGTCTATGATGTTCGTATGTTGGAAGTTCATATTATACAATAAGAAAATATTAGGCCATATGCTATGCTTCCAAGCAAAAGATCTCATTGATATATTTATGACTTCCCTTTTTGGATATCTAGTGTTCTTCCTTCTTGTAACCATTTCGTGTGTACATCCTTCTTTGTGGATATATATATCATCATGATTGTCTTCTACTTAGAATCTTGGTCACATGAGAGAAGTTACATCTCTAATTGATATCCTCTTTACTTTCACGTCCATCGGTGCATTTCCTTTTTCGGTTTTGGTGGCAACGTGAAAGGATTTGTTTTGAGTGCGTATCTTATTTTCCTACATCTTGGTGCACTCTTTGGCCGTGAAGATTATTTTTCCTCATGCTTGTCTTGATGAGGGTTTTGCCATTTTCAATTAGTACCCCTCCTCTTGACAAGATTCTTACTTCCTATCTTCACAATGGGTTGTCACAAGCGTTGGTTCTTATTTTGTTTATTAGTAAGCTTGTGAACCCATTTTCTAGTATGTGTGTGTGGGAATGATATGTCTTGCACTTTGTATCTCATATTCATCAAGACTATGTTGATGAGCAATGCTCATCCTTATCTTAAGTCTTCTCAAGTGCTTTGCCATGACTCACACACATTACTTTGGTTGATCTTATTCTTAAGTTGCTTCCTTTACATGTTGCTCAACCATTAGTTTTGTGCAATTGATATGCCCATTGTCTCATCTATCTTCTTGCACTCGTTGTGTGTTTCTATTAATTCTAGGGGAGCAACGATCCTATTTTGTGCACCTGTGTCAAATACAAAAATCTCATATTAGTGCACAAATCATGGGGAGCTTCTCTAGTTTTTGATAAAGCACTATGTTGCCTCTATCATAATATCTTTTAGTCATGTGGTTCGAAGGACCATATGATTGTTTGTTCCATCTGGAATTCTTTGATTGCTTGCTTCTATCATAATATCTTTTATTCATGTGGTTTGAAGGACCATATGATTGTTTGTTCCATCTGGAATTCTTTGATTGCTTGCCTCCATCTTTGTATGTCTTTGTGACATACGATCCTTTTATTTGCAATCTTTGGGTCCTCAATATAGTTTGTTTTCCTCCAACTACTTATCATTGTATTGGTGTATTTTTCTGCACTCATTTGCTGAGAAGTACACACTTTTTGGAGGACCACCTACTATTTTGGCTTTCTAAACTTGTCATCCATTTTGGCAATCGATGCCAATGGGGAGAAGTTTAGAGAGTTTACTTTGGATATGTTTAGAGGGTTTTGCTTTTATTGCGTAAGCATTTACATCTTGCACACATGCATTATTACCTTGTATGTGTGCGCTTGGTTATGCTTATTTCCTTATATAAACTCTCTTGAAGTGGTTGTCTTCAATTACCAAAATGGGGGAGATTGTTAGAGCATATATCTCCATATGTGGTTTTGGTAATTGATGACAACTCCTATGGACTAATGGTTGCTTTAAGTTATATTTATAGGATTTGTCCATAGGCACTTCTTGAAGTCCATCTGTTGGGTTCAAGGAGTTTATATGATGACCAAGATGTTATTCAAGGTATTATCCAAAGAATGGTCATAGAAACACTAGGTTGATCAAGATCTCACACAAAGAGTAAATCAAGATGATCAACACACAAAGCGTACAAGATGTACCGAGAGGGATCAAGTGATCCCATGGTATGGTAAGCATTGTCCATTACGTGTTTGTGTACTAACCCATGGTCTTTGTGAGACTCCTATGTGGGGGTTAGGTGTGTTTCCATTGGGCTTGCGTCAAAAGGAAGATCTCAAACAACCCATGAAGGATGACGTCAAGTGGTGATCGTCATCAAGATTGTGGTGTGCAAGTTCAAGCGGATCAGCACGAATATATCATTGAAACTATTGTCAATGATCATGTGCTGACAAGGACAACCTCATGTGCTAACAGGGACAAGATCAAGATAAGCATTCCTGAGCACTACATGCTTGATTCTTGTGGATGTACACATGGTGGACAGGACAAGATCAAGATAAACATTCTTGAGAACTTCATGCTTGATTCTTGTGGATGTTCACATGGTGGACAAATGAAGATGAATACATAAGCTAGGATTTCCGCATTGTGTATGGGAAAGCTACTTGAAGACTTCATCATGTCTTGCTTTCAACTTGAGCCAAGAAGGAACAACAACATCAAGCTCAGGTGAAAGGGCTAACTCAAAGGTATCAGTTCCTTTGACGTTAGTTGTGCGGAGTGATGATCAGCGAATAAAAGTATACACTCAAGTATGGATCATCAGTACTCTTTTATGATTCTTGAGTCCTTAGGGATCCCGCACTATTAAGAGGGGATCACAAGTTTTGCGATGAACTTGCTCAAACTACATCATCACTTTCTGCTCAGACCACATCTCCACTGTTTTGTTGTTATCTGAAAACAGAACCAGTGCCTCGGACATCCGGCTTTCTCCGGACGTCCGAGGACCGGACGACTGACTAGTTCGGAAATCCAGAATCCTATACCAGAGAAATCAGAGCCATATAACTCGGACTTCCGGCTACCTCCGGACGTCCGAGGCCCGGATGTCCGGCCAAGTCCCGGAAATCCGGAAGCCTGCACCAGTAGAAGTTGAGTTCTATATCTCGGAAATCCGGCTCCCTCCGGACGACCGAGCGCCGGACGTCCGACACCCGTCGGAAATCTGGAACCTACCTCCAGTAGAAGTTGAGCTGTATAACACGGACTTCCGGGCCACTCCGGACGTCCGTATGCTGATGAATTCAAATATGTTCAGGCACATCTACAGGCCTCGGACGACCGACCCCTGCCGGACGTCCGGCCGCTGATGAATTCAGAAGAGTTCCAGTCATGCCTAAAAGTCTCGGACGTCCGACCCCTGTCGGACGTCCGGCCCCTCACGGACGCCCGGACTTCCGACAACTGTCGGACGTCCGGACCCTGTGTGACTTAAAGTGTCCCCAACGGCTCTTTTTCTCTCCATACTATAAATACCCCCTTCCCACTTTGTGAGAGTGTGGCCCAACACAGCCTTATCCTCATAAGAACACATTTCCACCTCACACACATTTGCTCACTCCAAATCTTAGATCCCAAGAGCATTTGTGAGCCCCTTTGAGAGTTGTTCCAATCAAAAGATAGATCTTCTTCCTCTCCTTCTCTCAACCCAAGCTATTTGTGATTTGAGCAAGTTTTGAGCATTCCCCGTGATCTTGTTACTCTTGGAGGTTGGAGACTCCTAGGCGGTAGGAGTTCTTCGGAGAGGAATCAATTCGTGTGATTTCCCCCGGAAAAGTTTGTGAGGGTTTGGAATCCACCTCAAAGGCTTACCACTAGTGGTTGAGAAACGCCTTCGTGGTGTTATCTCAAAGGGAGAATAGGGTGAGCCTTCGTGGCGTTGGTGTGCCTTCGTGGTAACATCCACCTCTCTAACGGTGACTAGCTTCCCTCCAAGGAAGTGAACATCGGGATACATCTTCGTCTCAGTGACCTTGGTTATCCTTAACCCTAACTCCTTACTTGTGGTTTACTTGTGTTATTTGAGCATACATACATTGCATATTGCTTGTGCTCATTATATTGTGTTGGTCATTTCTTGTACAAGATTAATCATTCAAGCATACCCTCTATATCCACACGTTCATACTTGCATCCCTTGATACATCGTGTTGATATAGTGTGATCTAGTATCTTGTGTTGTTCACCTACTTGTCGTGTGATATAGCTCAAGTAAGTTTGTGTAACTTACTTGTGCTTGTTAGTAACTGTATTGTGTCCATCTTGGTAGATCGTGTTGTTGATACACGTTGCAGTGCCTAGTGCATTTAGGATTTGTGCTTGACAAGTACCCTCTTAGTTTATTTCCGCATTAGGTTCAAGCCAAATCCGAAGAAGTTTTTAAATAGCCTATTCACCCCCCCCCCCCTCTAGGCGTCATCGAGGTCTTTTCAGATGAGAAGGTCGTCAACTGTGTGTCGTACGTGTCCCCGTCCAACTTTCGAAGGTGCATGTGGTAGGTGGACAGTGGTGGACCGTCCATGTCCGTCATCTCCCTCACGTCCACCGGCATCGGCGACACATAGGCAGCGGGCTCCTCCGAGGATGAGTAGGGCATGCACGCGGCTGGGCGTTGTGTCCCAAGTGGGCATGTCCGTCTCCCTTGTCCTACTTTTTCTTGTTGGAGACCGCAATTTCATTTTATCGGTCTTAAACCCCGCCTTCGCTCATGGAAAAAGCAAATGAAGAACATGGTCACCGATGCAAAATGTAAAGAAAGTGGACAACGGGCGTCGTCATAGGATAGGTTCAAGTCTGGTCGCTCTTTTTCTAGTGAAAAATGCTTTCATTGTAATGAATGTGCTCTGATGTATGTTTAAACCCGCTTTAAAATGTATGCGAATAGGGTTGAGCGGACGGCTTTTGCATACAGATGGAGCAAATTTGGCGGGTAAGCCTTGAAGATGCCCTCACCTCGCATCGCTCTCACAAGATCTAATAACTTTGTTGTTTCAGCAAACTATTTTGGATATGTTTTGTGATTATCTATTTAGCATTTTTTGGTGAGAAAATTGTCGATCTGTTCATCATGTCATGGCAATACAAAGAGCACAAAAATAACAAAAAAAATACTTCAATGTCCATAAATCACTTAGTAACGGTTACAAGCACTAGAGTGATTCAAAAGTGTACCGCCGGAATCACATACATTGATTTATCGTCTAGTTATATGCTAAAAAAATATGGTACTCCACCCTAGACATTATGCAAAATAGATAATCAGAAGAACGCGCAGTTGGCAACTACAGAAGAGAGAGCGCGCAGTTGGCGAGCGTGGTCGACATATTTTGGTAGTGCTCTGCTCACGCATGGTTACATTTTTCGAACTCTCCGTGTTCTCCACCCTAGACTGTCAAGCAGAATTTCTAATAACCGACCAAATGTTTTTGGTTCTTTGGAGGAAAAAAGACGGCCGAACCTGAACCGGCCTCCAAGCCAAAGTCCAACTCTACCATGGTGTACGTTCTCTCCTCTGTCCGGCCGGGTGCCACTATGACCAAACTTCGGCCAAACCAGTTCCTTCCTGGCACACCGAATTGACCTCGTTGGACAAGAATGTTACTCTATTGCGTTGAACCCTGTCCTGCTGCCGCGCAGCCACAGCGTGCGTGCTGTGCCCCTCCCAAGTTTTTCCACCTTTGATGTGGCCAACTCGGCGTGACCGTCGTTGATCCAACAAATTCAGCGTGATGGATCGATCCAGCGAAATGAGTCGCCGGGACGCACGATGGTGCGTGTCGAGCGGTAAAAGAAAAACGTCAGTGACTAGAGCTTGTTTGTTTCCAGGTCAGTCGGGTTGATTTCCTGCGCTGCTCGTTTCGACCTGAGAAAAAAGGACCGGCTAGCTTGGACAGTTTGACCCTGGTGAATCCACAGCTGCTGGATATTTGGTATTTCCTAGGCACAGCACCGTCGTCTACGCCAGCCTGAAGCTGAACGGTATCCCGCAAAAAAATTAAAAAAATAAATAAATAAACTGAACGGTAGAGCTCAAGCTTTTTGGCAGTTGATATCTGCTTCTTTCCTACTCCCTCTGTCCCAAAATAAATGTCTCAAGCTTAGTGTACAATTTTATACTAGAGCTAGTATAAAATTAAGACGTTTATTCTGGAACGGATGGAGTACTTTTTTTTTTCTGACGCTTGCTCGTATGTTTCCTTCAGTTCGGCGACGTAACTCGGACCGGACTGGGTCCGGTTCAATGGCGACCCGTGCCTCACCACCAGTCACCACTACAAGCGGTCCAGTTTCTCCCTTCATTTCTTTCCGAGTAGGAGAACTGAGATTGAAGAAGATATTCAGACTTTGTCGCTGGAGAGAGAGCGCGCGCGCATGCCGTCCGAAGCTTCGGAGAACCGGACGTCGACGGCGGCCGGATGGTGGGGGGCACACGCGCACTGGTCTGATCGCCGGGGCGAGCGACGAACTTTGCAGGTGATCGATCGTGTATGTCAATGGCCGGTCAAACTGGGATCAGGCGTTGGTCGGCTGTTCCATGGACACCAGATGATGTGTGGTGCGGGACGTGCATTTCCTGCTGGCTGGCTGCTGCTTTGCGGCGAGCTGCCTCGGTGCTCTCTCACTGCTTTCGTGCCCGTGATTGTAGACTGCACAAACAACTGTGGTTGGGGATGACAGACACGAGCATGGAAACCTTTTTGCTACACTCGAAAAGCAGCAGGATCATACAAACAAGATTATCCGTGCCCCCACATAACGTACTTAACAATCAGTGGGGAGTGATGGGGTGTCTTCTCTGCCTAAGAGGAGAGAGGACTAACATTTTTGTTCACTGTGTTTTCAACTGACTGTGTGATCTTAAGTGCCTCCTATAGAATTGCCCGCACCAGCCAGTTCATCCAAAAGCTAAAGCTCATAGGAAAGATGGGGTATGCATTTATACTTCAACGCCTCCAGGGAAGCAAGACTGCATAATATCGTATGGCTGGTGCTGCTACATTTCCTTCTCGGAAAAAAGATCAATTTGGTGTGCAAACAAGCAGCGCTCAGGAAACGCAAGCACAATTTATTCGTACGTACTTCGACATCGACAATTAGATTACAAGTACATCACCAAGAAATCAACACAGCACACCACACCATTTCAGCCGGAATGAGTAAGTATAAACTACAGCTAAAATAGCACAACAGACAGGAGAGGAGCCATGCCGAACAATCAAACTGATCATCGATCTGGGCCCATTTCCTCGTGAAAAAGGCAGCTTGTTGCTTCAATAACAGCACCTTTTATTCCGGATGGACCAAATGGATCATGCTTGTGTCCATGAGTTATGGACACACAAGAATAAGACCAGTCTTCTGGATCTGGAGTATGTATGCTAAGCCTGCAAGTATCCGTTCTCCTCAAGGTAGGATAGAACTTGCTTGGCCATTGCTTTGGGTGAAGGGCATTCCTCGCCTTCCATCTTAATTACAATCTGTACAAGATCAAAACAAGGATGGTTTCAGTGTACTTGGCCAAATGACAAAGATTCCATCTTGCGTCGTGGAGGTAGCAGTAGAGGTTAGGATTCAATATTCAACGCATTAACATATAAAACACTAATAGACTCACTAACAGTTGTTCAACATTAACTTTCTACATTCTGCCACTATGCACGGGATAAGGATCAACAGAGTCAATAGCGGCAGATAAACATTAGATCAGATCACAGCGACCAAACTAGAGGAATCAATTACGCTGGTCTCAAGCGCCCCACAACACCATCACCCGTTGCTGAACATACAATCAAAAGGTGATTCAGCCTATTCCAAATTGGAGTATCGCATCCAGTACTTCAGGGCAGTGTTGAAAAACCTTGCAACCCAAGTGGAAGTTCGTCATCTGGCTAGCTGCCCAAAATATATTGTTTACAAGGGAATGGGCCAACAATTACTACCATCCACTGAACGTGAGATCTTTGGAAACAGTCGATCACCTACTCACCTCCAACTATGCTGCAACTATTCGTCCTTCATTTGGAATGCAGTGTCTACCTGATTCAAAGTTTAATTTGTATGGACACAAGGTAAGGGCATCTACAATGCCAGCCGCTAGCATAGGGCGCTTACCGGAGATAAAATAAAGATCAAAAATAAAAAAATCACCTAAGCGCCTTGGCTTGCAACGACGGGCACTAATTATGTGGAGTAATTAAACAGTAAAACAGCCCAGGTGCTTCCAGCGGGCAGGAAAACGAGCAAGCGCTCGACGCATCATCAGGCATCGACGCCTCTTATATCACCGGGATCCAGCAAATTAACTGCTAATTGGCCAGGAATTAGACCCTGACGTCCCTCCTAAGCACTCGCGTTGGACATGCCCTAACTTACTTGAATGGTGGATACAAGATGTCTCTAGCCATAGAAGAATCATGCAGGCTCATGTTAAAGCAGAAGGTAAAGAGCAGTTACAACATCATCACTGAGAACAAGAATGTTCTTATATGATGGGCAGAGGCATACTAAACACCTTCAGGCTCTAATGCCTGTTCAGAGTAGTTGAAGTTTATTTTCTGAGAACAATAATTCTCCTGCCATTTGTTCAAAAAAAAAGTAAGAAGGTGAGGTATGATCAATAGCTGACCTCACTATTCACTGGTGATTCATACGGATCATCAACTCCAGTGAACCCTGTTTGTCAGAAGGCAATGTTTAAAGTAAAAGATAAATAGCCTTGCACTTTCAGCAGGTAAGCTCTTTTAGTTGACGCTGAACGCATTGAAATGTGGAACTTAAATGTTTAAAAGAGGTTCAAAGACTGTTCATACCTTTAATCTTTCCTGTGCGTGCAAGCTTGTATAACCCTTTAGGATCACGAGCTTCACATATTTCTAGTGGCAAATCCATAAATACCTATAAGGTTTGTGTGTTAGATGGTTAACATTAACAAGGCTTCAAGGAATCATACAATAAGCATACTTCAATAAATCTAGAATCCGGAAGTAGAGCTCGGCATGCATCACGGTCTCTCCTATATGGAGATATCAAACTAGCAATGCATATGGTACCAGCATCTGCAAAAAGCTTTGCCACTTCTCCTGAAAAAGAACATTGGAGTGTCATTATAAAACAGTCTCTAATAAACGATCTGATTTGACAGAACTTACCAACTCTTCGTATATTTTCTGTACGGTCTTCTGCCTTGAAGCTTAGATCTCGATTGAGGCCATGTCTAAGGTTATCACCATCAAGGACATAGGTGTGGTGGCCTCTGTAGTGTAATTCCCTACTCAGTGCACAGGCAACGGTACTTTTCCCTGACATATGAAAAAAATGTTAGTCCCTCATCATGGCTTCCTTATGTGTCAGGTACTTTTGAAGACAAGAAACCAAGGTCACCCTAGGTGTGGTTCATAGTACTCCAAGACCAAGAATGTGTTCATCTTTTACTTTTATATAAAATTTAGATAGAACAACGGCTCAGGAGCTAACTCAGAAGTCAGAACCACATGCAAAGAAAACTATTGCCACATAGACTTAACTCGTACTCACCATACAATATGGTGTTAATCATTATCCAACAACCATCATCTACCAAAGGAAAATTCCTAGAAGACAGAGAAAATGGACTTCGAAATGAACTACTAGAAGCATGGTGAGAGCGAAAATCAGGTACTGATGCCAATACAGTAATATCATGTACTGGCGCTGATACAGAAAAAATGACTGTTATAACACCGAGTATGAGGGTGGTACCTAAGCAGTCCCAATATGTGAAGAGAAAATTCCTTATATAACATTATTTTAAATGTCGGTTCCCTATTTAACACTGAAAAAATATTTCTTGCTTATCTAGCACCAGGTGTAAATATTTTGCCTTATCTAACATTTCTGTCCATTCTGTTAGCCCACGCCGTTAAAGTGAACATTCACTGACGAAACTGCCCATGTCCATAAGGAAAGAGAAAAGAGAGAAAATCCCCCCGACAGAGTCGCCCCTGACCTAGGCGTCTCTCTCCCCCGACAGAACCCAACCCGTCCCCTTTCTCTCGTTCACCCAAACCCTAGCGACGGCGGCTAGAGCTCCTGGTGTAGCGACGGGGTTGGCGATGAGATGGACGGCGGAGATGGCGCACCGGAGGACTGCCTTGGCGTGGCTCTGGACAGGCCAGGCGTCAGCGCAGCCACGACGGGTGACGACGACCGGGCGGCAGATGGGTCCAGCCAGGTCCCGGCTCCGGAGGGATCCGGCCAGGGCGCCACGCCGAAGGGGTCCAGCCAGGATCGGTTGATTACATATTTGTAATCAACTATGCATGTTAACTACTTAGTTATTGCTCCTGTAGAGAACCACCAAAGAAGAGGAAGACTATCAAATCAGCAGAGTCATCCATTGTGCCAAGAGGTGATGAAGCACCGGCAGCCGCTACGTATTTCCCACCAAGGTTAGCAATTCTACACCTATGCTTGTTCCAAATGAAAACTGAGTTTGATTTGTGCCAAATGAAAACTGAGTTTGATTTGTATGTATTCATCTAATCCATAACCAAAACTTGGATACTACAACCACGAAGAAGGGGAAACATAGCCAAACATTGGAGACTACAAACAAGAAAAGTGGAAAAGGGGGTAAAAGGTGACCTTTGCCGATTCTGAATTTCAGTATCACATATCATGCATAGTTAATGTTGTTGTTTGCTGCCATACATGTATCACATATTATGCATATGTACTGCTGCCATACATGCACTACAATTTGACAACCATGTTATTTTAAGGGTCACACGGAAGAAGATGGAGCTTGCTAAAAGGAATGAAAACATTCCTATGGTGCCATTTGACAGCCCTGCAATGGGCACTAGAAGCAAAAAAACTCACCCAGCCAGCCCTGCAATGAGCACAAGAAGCAAAAGAAGGCTTAGCTTGTAAACTTCCATCTAATTTTTTCACTCAAAAGTCATTTTTGTTGTTGCTCATGTCATGTTCTGTGGACTTGGACTCATGTATGTGAACCTAAAGTCGATTTTGTGCTACTCATGCCATGTATGTAAGGACTTGGATATGATGTGAGTCACGTTTGGGTTGCTCATATGATGTATATGTGGACTTGAACTCATATATGTGAACCTGGATATGTTACAAGTCAAATATGTGTACTCTGGATGGTTATGTCTTATAGCATTTGCAAATTTGAATATTATGTGTTGAATTATGTACATGTGAACTGTATCTAGAGGATATGGCATCAAATTGCAGGGGAGGTTCTGTCCAATTTTTGAATGATATTCGTCACAAGTTGCATCAGGGGTAAAATCGTCTTCTCACGTGTCATTTAACACCGTTAGCACTAAAAATAGACGGAAGTGTTTTGAAGGGAACAAATTTAGAATTGGTGTTACGTAAGGAAGAAATTTTTTTCCGTGTCAAATAGGGCAAAAATATTTAAGCCAGTGTTAAATAAGGAATTCTCTCATATGTGAATGCCCTTTGTGTCAAAATAGAAACACTACGTTCTGCATATTCATGATCATCAAGAAGCCAGAGCCTATACAGCAGACACCGAACTAATATGAGCATATAAAACTCAGGAAAGCTTATCAGCCCACGGAAGAAGCACCCAAATTGTGTGAATGATGAATGCTCAAATCTCAAGCTTCATTTGGTTAGGCATACAAGATGTACATGTCTCGTCTACTGATAGGGAAACATCTCTAAGCCATCATCGATATATTGATACAGACTGCACACTAAAAGTAAACCAATTCCTCTGTTATAACACAAAACTAACAAATCAACAAGTAGAGTCTAATAACAGACAGAAAACATTTTGACAACAAATGACAACAGTGCCATACATACTTGACCAAGAATGTAAAAGGCAGGTGAAAATCAAGATAATAATCCACTGAAAATATACCTGAACCGCTGAGTCCTGTGATCCATATGACACATCCTTTCTGCCCCAGCAATTTCTGTCTCTCAGATTGTCCAATTGGGCAATCATGCCATAGAATATTAGTTGATTTCCCAATGTTTGACATGACAGGCTTCTCTCGCACTGATAATGGGCAGCAGGAAATGGTTAGCATGACTCTATTCGTACCTTTGAGAACACCCATTTGCAAAGAAGTCCAAAAGGAAAACAGAAGAAGGATAGACAGCATCGAAATAGCCAAGCTGTGTATTTTTTGAAGAACTTTTCTACTTCACTTTATTAGATATGAACTCTTCTTTTTTTGCAGAATATAATTCTCCATGCTCAAAAGTCAAAACATAGCACTAAAAGCAAATACCCCTCCGTCCCAAAAATAAGTGTCGCTGCTTTAGTACAAAATTTATACTAACTTAGTACTAAATTTGCGTCACTTATTTTGGGACAGAGGGAGTAGCTTTTATGTCTTTCTCTACTTAGACTTCCCCTTGCAGGTGCCAACCTTGTCCTAAATTCCTTACATGGCCTGCAGTATGTTAACTCACATTTCATCGGAGGCCATAACTACGTCACGCGCAGTCACCATAAATTGCCGGTATATTATACCTCTACAATACAGGCAACTGTACCTTCACTAGTTCATACACCAAGTAGATGACTTCAGGTCCATCAGACCGAAACTACATGTCACAAGCAATTACGCAGAGTTCATTCTTTCCCTCCACCGAAACTAACAAATCCAACAGCATTGCTGTGAATTGTGCCACTGGCTCAAACGCTTAATTATAGTTCCACACAAATTTAGTTCCACCACTATTCTATTTCTAGCAGCAGTGAACGTCCTCGAGTCCTAGTAGTACTACGTTTGATCAGTATCAGCTCCTGATCGGGACACAGAAGGCTGGCACTAGGCGACCCCTTATCAGCCTACTTTGTGTGATAATAAAGCAGCGAAGTGGATAGGACACGAGATTCCAGCCCCACTATCCTAAGCGACCCCTTCCGGAGATTCCACAGATTCTGGCGTCACTGACACGCGGACCCCCGCAGCCAACCGAATCACCGTCCCAACGAACCTGGGCTGCCGGAGGCGCTCCCTGCCTGGAGGTGCTGCTGCTCCATCCCGGTCCCCGCGCACCCGCCGTCGCCGGCCAGTGCCGCCACCGGAGCGCGCACCCGCACGCGCGCCGCGCGCCTCCTCCAATTCGCGGGTGGAGACGGAGACGGCGAGGAGCGCAGGAGCGGAGGCGGGATCGAGAGCGAGGACATGGTCAGGAGCGGGGCATTGCGCGGGGCGAGCGGGCGAGCGTGGCTTGGATCTTGAGGGGAGGGGAGGCTGCTGGGTGGTGCTTACGTCGGCGGCGGAGTGGGGGCGGGGCGGGGCGGGGCGGGGGGAGGGCCGGGGGAGCTGACGGGAGTGGAGGGGGACGAAGCTCCCAGCACAGCCTGGCCGCGCGCCCCGCGTGCGTGACGTGACGTGATGGACTCGTGCACAGCCACTTCGCCCGGAGCAGAAATAGGTGGTGCCACGGCGACGAGCACACCGGCTCAAAAAAAAGAAAGGCGGGTGTGGATTTTATTCTTTTACTAATGTGTCACATATGTCATTGCTAATGATGGTGATTCACACACTCCCCTCACCCCTCCCCGCGTCGTCTCCTCTAAGGCGATAACCCTAGCCGTCGTCGTCGCGCCCCTCCCCCCCCCTCCATCCCCTCCCCCTCCGTCGCCGCCTGAGGTGTGCTCCGGTGAGCGCGCTCCACACCGATGAAGGTGGCGGCGAGGATCTGGCGGTTCCACAACACGCAGAGGGCCTCGGCATCTCGGGTGGTGACCACGGGTGGCGTGTGCAAGGTGGACATGGCGGCGGGGTCGCCTCTGTTGGTGCTAGTGTTGGGGCGCCCTTGGTCATGCGGGTGACGAGGCGTCGGCGACCCTCGGTTGCTGGTGTGCACCACTCCCCGCAGGTTTGCCACCGCCGAGGAAGCCCACCCCCTCCACCTCGATCTGCTCCTTCCAACACCGGATCGGGGTCCTAGTGGCTTAGGTCGCTGCTCCCGGTTGCTGGTTGTGCGGATCTCGTTTGGTGGGGGAACCCGTGCCGACGCGGCGGCCACACCAAAGGCGACGCCTTGGGCACCGTTCCCCTCATTGGAGGTTGTGGTGTGGATCCTCTCCCCCTCCTTTCGTCCCCTGCTAGGTGAAAACTTAGGTCCCCTGCTTTGGGTGGTGACGGCACGTCTGTGTCGTATTTCTTCTGTTGGAAATATGCCCTAGAGGCAATGATAAAATAGTTATTATTATATTTCCTGTTTCAAGATAATCGTTTATTATCCATGCTATAATTGTATTGAATGAAAACATAGATACATATGTGGATACATAGACAAAACAATGTCCCTAGCAAGCCTCTAGTTGGCTAGCTAGTTGATCAAGGATGGTCAAGGTTTTTTGACCATATGCAAGTGTTATCACTTGATAACTGGATCACATCATTAGGAGAATCATGTGATGGACTAGACCCAAACTATAAACGTAGCATATGATCGTGTCATTTTGTTGCTATCGTTTTCTGCGTGTCAAGTATTTATTCCTATGACCATGAGATCATATAACTCACTGACACCGGAGGAATACCTTGTGTGTATCAAACGTCGGAACGTAACTGAGTGACTATACAGGTGCTCTACAGGTATCTCCGAAGGTGTCCGTTGAGTTAGTATGGATCAAGAATGGGATTTGTCACTCCGTGTGACGGAGAGGTATCTCGGGGCCCACTTGGTAATACAACATCACAAACAAGTCTTGCAAGCAATGTGACTAAGTGTAAGTCACGAGATCTTGTATTACGGAACGAGTAAAGGGAATTGCTGGTAACGAGATTGAAATAGGTATACGGATACCGACGATCGAATCTCAGGCAAGTAACATACCGAATGACAAAGGGAATGACATACGGGATTATATGAATCCCTGGCATTGAGGTTCAACCGATAAGATCTTCGGAGAATATGTAGGATCCAATATGGGCATACAGGAACCGCTATTGGATATTGACCGAGGAGTGTCTCGGGTCATGTCTACATAGTTCTCGAACCCGCAGGGTTTGCACACTTAAGGTTCGATGATGTTTTAGTATAGTTGAGTTATATGTGTGGTTGCCGAATGTTGTTCGGAGTCCCGGATGAGATCACAGACATCACGAGGGTTTCCGGAATGGTCCGGAAACGAAGAATGATATATAGGATGGTTTCATTTGGTCACCAAAAAGTTTCGGGCATTACCAGCAGTGTACAGGGAGTGACGAATGGGTTCCGGGTATTCACCGGGAGGGGCCCACCCACCCGGGAGTGAGCCCAATGACCCTAGGGTGGCGCACCAGCCCTTAGTGGGCTGGTGAGGCCATCCCAATAGGGCGATGGTGCCACAAGTGGAAAAACACCAAAGGAAAGGGGGGAAAAGGAAAGAGGGAGGTGGGAAGGAAGGAGTGGACTCATTCCCCCAAACCGAATTAGAGTGGGAGTCCACCTCCTCCCCTTTGGTCGGCGCACCTTGGGGCTCCTTGAGCCCCAAGGCTAGCCCCTCCCCTCCTCCTATATATACTGGTGGTTTTAAGGCTTTTGAGACACAACTTTGCCACGTGCAACTCAAATCTATACCACGTAGTTTTACCTCTATATCGGATTTCTACGGAGCTCGGGCGGAGCCCTGCAGGAGTAGATCATCACCACCACCGGAGAGCTGCCACACTGCCGGAGAACTCATCTACTTCTCCATCTCTCTTGCTGGATCAAGAAGGCCGAGATCGTCATCGAGCTGTACGTGTGCTGAATGCGGAGGTGCCGTCCGTTTGGCGCTAGATCGAAACAGATCATGGGACGGATCGTGGGACGACGGTGATTTGAATCACGAAGCTATACCACTACATCAACCACGTTTCTTAACGCTTCCCGCTTAGCGATCTACAAGGGTACGTAGATCTAATCTCCTCTTGTAGATGGACATCACCATGATAGGTCTTCGTGTGCGTAGGAAAATTTTTGTTTCGCATGCAACGTTCCCCAACAATGGCATCATGAGCTAGGTTCATGCGTAGATGTTATCTCGAGTAGAACACAAAAGGTTTTGTGGATGTTGATGTTCGATTTGCTGCCCTCCTTATTCTTTTCTTGATTTCGTGGTATTGTTGGATTGAAGCGGCCCGGACCGACATTACTCGTATGCTTACGAGAGACTGGTTTCATCGACTCACATGCAACTCGTTGCATAAAGATGACTAGCGGGTGTCGGTTTCTTCAACTTTAGTTGAATTGGTTTTAACCGAGGCGGTCCTTGGAGAGAGGTTAAATAGCAATTTGCACATCTCCGTTGTGGTTTTTGCGTAAGTAAGATGCGATCATACTAGATACCTATAGCAGCCACGTAAAACATGCAACAACAAATTAGAGGACGTCTAACTTGTTTTTGCAGGGTATGCTTGTGATATGATATGGCCAATGACGTGATGTGATATATTGGATGTATGAGATGATCATGTTGTAATAGTTAATATCGACTTCCACGTCGATGCTACGACAACCGACAGGAGCTATAGGGTTGTCTTTAAACTAACATTTGTGTTTGCAGATGCGTTTACTATATTGCTAGGTCGTAGCTTTAGTAGTAATAGCATAGATAGCATGACAACTTCGATGGCGGCACGATGATGGAGATCATGATGATGGATATCATGGTGTGGCGCCGGTGACAAGAAGATTATGTCGGTGCTTTGGTGATGGAGATCAAGAAGCACAAGATGAGGCCATATCATGTCACTTATGAATTGCATGTGATGTTAATCCTTTTATGCACCTTATTTTGCATAGAACGACGGTAGCATTATAAGGTGATCTCTCACTAAAATTTCAAGATGAAATTGTGTTCTCCCCGACTGTGCACCGTGGCGACAATTCGTCGTTTCGAGACACCACGTGATGATCGGGTGTGATCGACTCAACGTTCACATACAACGGGTCCAAAACAGTTGCACACGTGGAACACTCGTGTTAAACTTGACGAGCCTAGCATGTGCAGACATGGCCTCGGAACACATGAGACCGAAAGGTCGAGCATGAATCGTATAGTTGATATGATCAGCATAGAGATGCTTACCACTAAAACTATTCTCAACTCACGTGATGCTCGGACTTGAGTTAGTGAATTTGGATCATGTACCACTCAAATGACTAGAGATATGTAATTTTTGAGTGGGAGTTTATTAGTAATTTGATTAGTTAAACTCTAATTATCTTAAACATAGTCTAAGTCCACTTTGCAATATTTGTGTTGTAGATCAATGGCTCACGCAGTAGCAACCCTGAATTTTAATACGTTCCTAGAGAAAGCTAAGTTGAAAGATGATGGAAGCAACTTTGTAGACTGGGCTCGTAATCTAAAGCTGCTCCTACAAGCTGGGAAGAAGGATTGTGTCCTTAATGCTGCGCTAGGAGATGAACCACCCGCTACGTCTAGCCAAGATGTTTTGAACGAGTGGTTAACACGTAAGGAGGACTACTCAGTAGTTCAATGTGTAGTCTTGTATGGCTTGGAACCGGGACTTCAACGTCACTTTGAGCGTCATGGAGCATATGAGATACTAGAGCAGTTGAAGTTTATCTTTTAGAAGAACGCACAGATCGAGAGGTATGAGACCTTCGATAAATTATATGCTTGCAAGATGGAGGAGAATTCGTCTGTTAGTGAACATGTGCTCAAAATGTCTGGATACTCAAACCGTCTAGCTGAGCTGGGGATTGAACTCCCACAAGAGGCTATCACTGATAGAATTATTCAATCACTGCCACCTAGCTATAAGAGCTTTGTGTTGAACTATAACATGCAAGGGATGAACAAGTCACCTCGCGAGTTATTCGCGATGCTGAAAGTCACAGAGTCAGAACTCCGGAAAGAGCATCAAGTGTTGATGGTCAATAAGACCACTGGTTTCAAGAGAAACGACAAAGGCAAGAAGGGTAACTCCAAGAAGAGCGGCAAGCCTGTTGCCAATCCGACGAAGAAACCCAAGGATGGACCTAAGCCTGAAACAGAGTGTTACTATTGCAAGGGAATGGGTCACTAGAAGCGCAACTGCCCCAAGTATTTGGCTGATAAGAAGGCGGCCAAGGAAAAATCAGGTATATTTGATATAGATGTTATTGATGTGTACTTAACCAACTCTCGTAGTAGTGCCTGGGTATTTGATACGGGTTCTGTTGCTCATATTTGCAACTCGAAGCAGGAACTGCGGAATAAACAAAGGATGGCGAAAGGACGAAGTGACGATGCGCGTGGGAAATGGTTCCAAGGTTTATGCAATCGCCGTCGGCATAGTCTCACTTCAGTTACCATCAGGATTAGTTATGAACTTAAATAATTTTTATTTAGTGCCTGCGTTAAGCATGAACATTATATATGGATCTTGTTTATTGCGAGACGGTTACTCGTTTAAGTCAGAGAATAATGGTTGTTCTATTTCTATGAGTAATATCTTTTATGGTCATGCACCCAATGTGTGACGATTGTTCATATTGAATCTTGATAGCAATGATACACATATACATAACATTGAGACCAAAAGATGTAGAGTTAACAATGATAGCGCCATGTTTTTGTGGCACTGCCGCTTAGGTCATATTTGTGTAAAGCGCATGAAGAAACTCCATTCCGATGGGCTTTTGGAGTCACTTGATTTTGAATCACTTGACACGTGCGAACCATGCCTCATGGGCAAGATGACTAAGACTCCGTTCTCCGGAACAATGGAGCGTGCAAGTGACTTGCTGGAAATCATACATACCGATGTGTGCGGTCCGATGAGTGTGGAGGCGCGCGGCGGATATCGTTATTTTCTCACCTTCACTGACGATTTGAGTAGGTATGGATATATCTACTTGATGAAGCACAAGTCTGAAACGTTTTAGAAGTTCAAGGAATTTCAGAGTGAAGTTGAAAATCATCGTAACAAGAAGATCAAGTTCCTACGTTCTGATCGTGGGGGTGAATATCTGAGTTTCGAGTTTGGTGCTCACCTAAGACAATGTGGAATTGTTTCACAGTCAACACCGCCTGGAACACCACAACGTAATGGTGTGTCCGAACGTCGTAATCGTACTTTGTTAGAAATGGTGCGACCTATGATGTCTCTTACCGATTTGCCGTTATCGTTTTGGGGTTATGCATTAGAGACAACTGCATTCACTTTAAATAGGGCACCATCAAAATCCGTTGAGACGACACCATACGAGCTGTAGTATGGCAAAAGACTAAAGTTGTCGTTTCTTAAAGTTTGGGGATGTGATGCTTATGTCAAAAAACTTCAGCCTGAAAAGCTGGAACCCAAAGCGGAAAAGTGCGTCTTCATAGGTTACCCAAAGGAGACAGTTGGGTACACCTTCTATCTCAAAACCGAGGGCAAAGTGTTTGTTGCTAAGAACGGAGCTTTTCTTGAGAAGGAGTTTCTCTCGAAAGAATTGAGTGGGAGGAAGATAGAACTTGATGAGGTTGTCGAACCTCTAATCCCTCTAGATGGTGGCACAAGGCAGGGGAACCTTTGTCGAAGCGATGCCGGTTGAGGAGGAAGTTAATGATGATGATCATGAAACTTCGGATCAAGTTCCTATCGGACCTCGCAGGTCGACAAGATCACGTACTACTCCTGAGTGGTACGGTAATATTGGCTTATCAATCATGTTGTTAGACAACAATGAACCTGCGAATTATGAAGAAGCAATGGTGGGCCCGGATTCCAACAAATGGCTGGAGGCCATGAAGTACGATATAGGATCTATGTATGAAAACAAAGTGTGGACTTTGGAAGTATTACCTGAAGGCCGCAAGGCTATTCAGAACAAATGGATCTTTAAGAAGAAGACGGACGCATACGGTAATGTGACCGTTTATAAAGCTCGACTTGTGGCAAAGGGTTTTTCACAAGTTCAAGGAGTTGACTACGATGAGACATTCTCACCGGTAGCGATGCTTAAGTCCGTCGGAATCATGTTAGCAATAGCTACATATTTCGATTATGAAATCTGGCAGATGGATGTCAAAACGGCGTTCCTTAACGGTTTTCTTAAGGAAGAGTTGTATATGATGCAACACGAAGGTTTTGTCGATCCAGAGAATGCTAGCAAAGTATGCAAGCTCCACCGATCCATTTATGGACTGGTGCAAGCATCTCGGAGTTGGAATAAGCGCTTTGATGAGGTGATCAAAGCATTTGGGTTTACACAAGTGGTTGGAGAATCTTGTATTTACAAGAAAGTGAGTGGGAGCTTTGTGGCATTTCTAATATTACATTTATATTTGGATGACATATTGCTGATTGCAAATGACGTGGGGTTTTTTGGAGAGCGTAAAGGATTACTTGAATAAAAGTTTCTCTATGAAGGACCTAGGAGAAGCTGCTTACATTCTAGGCATTAAGATCTAGAGGGATAGATCGAGATGTCTGATAGGACTTTCACAAAGCACATACCTTGATAAAGTTTTGAAGAAGTTCAAAATGGAACAGTCCAAGAAGGGGTTCTTGTCAGTGTTACAAGGTATAAAATTGAGTAAGACTCAGTGCCCAGCAACTGCGGAAGATAGAGAACAGATGAGTTCCGTCCCCTATGCTTCAGTCATAGGTTTTGTCATGTATGCAATGTTATGCACTAGACCGGACGTCAGCTTGGCCATAAGTATGGCAGGCAGGTTTCAAAGTAATCCAGGAGTGGATCACTGGATGACGGTCAATAATATTCTGAAGTACCTTAAAAGGACTAAGGAAATGTTTCTCGTTTATGGAGGTGACGAAGAGCTCGTCGTAAAGGGTTACGTCGACGCAAGCTTTGACACTAATCCGGATGACTCTAAGTCTCAAACCAGATACATATTTATTCTTAATGGGGGTGCGGTAAGCTGGTGCAGTTCCAAGCAAAGCATCATAGCAGATTCTACATGTGAAGCGGAGTACATGGTTGCCTCAGAGGCAGCTAAGGAGGGTGTCTGGATGAAGCAGTTCATGAGGGATCTTGGAGTTGTGCCGAGCGCACTAAATCCAATAACTATGTTCTGTGACAACACTGGTGCCATTGCTTTAGCAAAGAAACCAAGGTTTCACAAGAAGACCAGGCACATCAAACGACGCTTCAACCTCATCCACGACTACGTCGAAGGAGAGGACGTAAATATTTGCAAAGTGCACACGGATCTGAATGTAGCAGATCCGCTGACTAAACCTCTTCCACGGGCAAAACATGATCAACACCAGAAATGTATGGGTGTTAGATTTATTACAATGTAAATCGCATGGCGATGTGAGGACTAGATTATTGACTCTAGTGCAAGTGGGAGACTGTTGGAAATATGCCCTAGAGGCAATGATAAAATAGTTATTACTATATTTCCTGTTTTAAGATAATCGTTTATTATCCATGCTATAATTGTATTGAATGAAAACATAGATACATATGTGGATACATAGACAAAACAATGTCCCTAGCAAGCCTCTACTTGGCTAGCCAGTTGATGAAGGATGGTCAAGGTTTTCTGACCATATGCAAATGTTGTCACTTGATAACTGGATCACATCATTAGGAGAATCATGTGATGGACTAGACCCAAACTATAAACGTAGCATGTGATCGTGTCATTTTGTTGCTATTGTTTTCTGTGTGTCAAGTATTTATTCCTATGACCATGAGATCATATAACTCACTGACACTAGAGGAATACCTTGTGTGTATAAAACGTGGCAACGTAACTGGGTGACTATAAAGGTGCTCTACAAGTATCTCCGAAGGTGTCTGTTAGTTAGTATGGATCAAGACTGGGATTTGTCACTCCGTGTGACGGAGAGGTATCTCGGGGCCCACTCGATAATACAACATCACAAACAAGCCTTGAAAGCAATGTGACTAAGTGTAAGTCACAGGATCTTGTATTACGGAACGAGTAAAGAGACTTGCCGGTAACGAGATTGAAATAGGTATACGGATACCGACGATCGAATCTTGGGCAAGTAACATACGGAAGGACAAAGGGAATGACATACGGGATTATATGAATCCCTGGAACTGAGGTTCAACCGATAAGATCTTCGGAGAATATGTAGGACCCAATATGGGCATCCAGGTCCCGCTATTGGATATTGACCGAGGAGTGTCTCGGGTCATGTCTACATAGTTCTCGAACCCGCAGGGTCTGCACACTTAAGGTTCGATGATGTTTTAGTATAGTTGAGTTATATGTGTGGTTGCTGAATGTTGTTCAGAGTCCCGGATAAGATCACAGACGCCACGAGGGTTTCCAGAATGGTCCGGAAACAAAGATTGATATATAGGATGGTTTCATTTGGTCATCGGAAAGTTTCGGGCGTTACGACAGTGTACCCGGAGTGACGAATGGGTTTCGGGTATTCACTGGGAGGGGCCCACCCACTCGAGAGTGAGCCGAGTGACCCTAGGGTGGTGCACCAGCCCTTAGTGGGCTGGTGAGGCCAGCCCAATAGGGCCATGGCACCACAAGTGGAAAAACACCAAAGGAAAGGAAAAAAGGACAGAGGGAGGTGGGAAGGAAGGTGTGGACTCCTTCCCCCAAACCGAATTGGGGTGGGAGTCCACCTCCTCCCCTTCAATCGACGCAGCTTGGGGCTCCTTGATCCCCAAGGCTAGCCCCTCCCCTCCTCCTATATATACTGGTGGTTTTAGGGCTTTTGAGACACAACTTTGCCACCTGCAACTCAAACCTATACCACATAGTTTTACCTCTAGATCGGATTTCTGCGGAGCTCGGGCGGAGCCGTGCAGGAGTAGATCATCACCACCACCAGAGCGCCGTCACGCTGCCGGAGAACTCATCTACTTCTCCGTCTCTCTTGCTCGATCAAGAAGGTCGAGATCGTCATCGAGCTGTACGTGTGCTGAACACGGAGGTGTCGTCCGTTCGGCGCTAGATCGGAACGGATCGTGGGACAGATCGTGGGATGACGGTGATTTGAATCACGAAGTTGTACCACTACATCAACCGCATTTCTTAACGCTTTCTACTTAGCGATCTACAAGGGTACGTAGATCTAATCTCCTCTCGTAGATGGACATCACCATGATAGGTCTTCGTGTGCGTAGGAATTTTTTGTTTCCCATGCAACCTTCCCCAACAGTGGCATCATGAGCTAGGTTCATGCGTAGATGTTATCTCGAGTAGAACAAAAGGTTTTGTGGACGTTGATGTTCGATTTTCTGCCCTCCTTAGTCTTTTCTCGATTCGGCAGTATTGTTGGATTGAAGCGGCCCGGACCGACATTACTCGTACGCTTACGAGAGACTGGTTTCATCGACTGACATGCAACTCGTTGCATAAAGATGACTAGCGGGTGTCGGTTTCTTCAACTTTAGTTGAATTGGTTTTGACCGAGGCGGTCCTTGGAGAGAGGTTAAATAGCAATTTGCACATCTCCGTTGTGGTTTTTGCGTAAGTAAGATGCAATCATACTACATACCCATAGCAGCCACGTAAAACATGCAACAACAAATTAGAGGACGTCTAACTTGTTTTTGAAGGGTATGCTTGTGATATGATATGGCCAATGACGTGATGTAATATATTGGATGTATGACATGATCATGTTGTAAAAGTTAATATCTACTTGCACGTCGAATCTACGGTAACCAGCAAAAGCCATAGGGTTGTCTTTAAACTAATGTTTGTGTTTGCAGATGCGTTTACTATATTGCTAGGTTGTAGCTTTAGTAGTAATAGCATAGATATCACGACAACCTCAATGGCGGCACGATGATGGAGATCATGATGATGGAGATCATGGTGTGGCGCCGGTGACAAGAAGATCATGTTGGTGCTTTGGTTATGGAGATCAAGAAGCACAAGATGATGGCATGTCACTTATGAATTGCATGTGATGTTAATCCTTTTATGCACCTTATTTTGCTTAGAACGACGGTAGTATTATAAGGGGATCTCTTACTAAAATTTCAAGATGAAATTGTGTCTCCCCGACTGTGCACCGTTGCGACAGTTCATCATTTCGAGACACCACGTGATGATCGGGTGTGATAGACTCAACGTTCACATACAACGGGTCCAAAACAGTTGCACAAGCGGAACACTCGGGTTAAACTTGACAAGCCTAGAATGTGCAGACATGGCCTCGGAACACATGAGACCGAAAGGTCGAGCATGAATCGTATAGTTGATATGATTAGCATAGAGATGCTTACCACTGAAACTATTCTCAACTCACGTGATGATCGGACTTGAGTTAGTGAATTTGGATCATGTACCACTCAAATGACTAGAGAGATGTACTTTTTGAGTGGGAGTTTATCAGTAATTTGATTAGTTAAACTCTAATTATCTTAAACATAGTCTAAGTTCACTTTGCAATATTTGTGTTGTAGATCAATGGCTCACGCAGTAGCAACCCTGAATTTTAATACGTTCCTAGAGAAAGCTAAGTTCAAAGATGATGGAAGCAACTTTGTAGACTAGGCTCGTAATCTAAAGTTGCACCTGCAAGCTGGGAAGAAGGATTATGTCCTTAATGTTGCGCTAGGAGATGAACCACCCGCTATGTCTAGCCAAGATGTTTTGAACGCCTGGTTAACACGTAAGGAGGACTACTCAAAAGTTCAATCTGTAGTCTTGTATGGCTTGGAACCGGGACTTCAATGTCGCTTTGAGCATCATGGAGCATATGAGATGTTCCAGGAGTTGAAGTTTATCTTTCATAAGAACGCCCAGATCGAGAGGTATGAGACCTCCGATAAATTCTATGCTTGCAAGATGGAGGAGAATTCGTATGTCAGTGAACATGTGCTCAAAATGTTTGGGTACTCAAATCGTCTAGCTGAGCTGGGGATTGAACTCCCGCAAGAGGCTATCACTGACAAAATTCTTCAATCATTGCCACCTAGCTATAAGAGCTTTGGGTTGAACTATAACATGCAATGGATGAACAAGTCACCTGACGAGTTATTCGCGATGCTGAAAGTCGCAGAGGCGGAACTCCGAAAAGAGCATCAAGTGTTGATGGTCAATAAGACCACTGGTTTCAAGAGAAACGGCAAAGGCAAGAAGGGTAACTCCAAGAAGAGTGGCAAGCGTGTTGCCAATCCGACGAAGAAACCCAAGGCTGGACCTAATCCTGAAACAGAGTGTTATTATTGGGAATGGGTCACTGGAAGCGCAACTGCCCCAAGTATTTGGCTGATAAGAATGCGGCCAAGGAAAAATTAGGTATATTTGATATACATGTTATTGAAGTGTACTTAACCAACTCTCGTAGTAGTGCATGGGTATTTGATACCGGTTCTGTTGCTCATATTTGCAACTCGAAGCAGGAACTGCGGAATAAACGAAGGCTGGCGAAGGATGAAGTGACGATGCGCGTGGGAAATGGTTCCAAGGTTGATGCAATCGCCGTTGGCATAGTCTCACTTCAGTTACCATCAGGATTAGTTATGAACTTAAATAATTGTTATTTAGTGTCTGTGTTAAGCATGAACATTATATTTGGATCTTGTTTATTGCACCGTCCGGGAATCGCAGGGGCGGCGAGAGAGTTTGGTTGTGGATGTGATGATGGCGGGGGTGAGCTTGGATTGTGTTATTCATTATCTCTTCATAGGTTGCAGGCTTCGAGGGTCCGTGACGTGGTCGCCGGAGCGAGAGGGTATCGGGTTCCCCTCTACGATGCCAACGGTATACCTTTTGGTAGGAGCCATGTGCTTTGGAGATTCAAGTTCTCGCGTTTGACCTGCTCATAGTTGTGCCCCTTGCTTCTGTGACTATGACCGGTAGCTCTCGCCCTTCGGTGTGTCTACGCCACAGACGACGACGATGCTCGTGAGTACCGTGTCCCGGGCTTGTGGGTGTGCTCTACTTACTTCTTCCTATTCAGCTTGGATGCCAACCATTTGGGTTCTAGGGTGAACCAAGCTGTCGGATGTCGGTGCTGCATCCTTTGAGCCAGGATGAAAGGGAAGGTTCCCTTTGCAGCGGCGGTAACAAATGGTGGTCTGGTCCATTTCTGTCTTCGAGGGTGGTTGTGATCACGAAGCTTGCGCGATTATGCATTCTTCCCTAGCACAGAGTTTAGTTTTGTTGGTGTAGGTCGTCCTGTAGGATGTTAGCTGCAGTGTGGTGATGTTTCGGCCCGCTTTTGTTGTTGCCTTCAGTAGTTGTGGCCTTTATGAACTTGTGGCGTTTCATGGCCGCAAAATCTAAGTACTGAATAGGAAGAATAGGGTCACTAGACTGCGATGACACACTACACTTAGATAAACGGGAGGCATAAATCCTGCCATAAAAATGGCCGCTGTCAGAGTTGCATTGCAATGTGCATGCTAGGATTGCTCCAAGATTATAGCATTTAATTACAGTTAGCACAATATGTAGGAGACTCAAGTCTGGGGCACATAAGGTACTACAATCCTGCTTGCCCACTATGCATTTTCCATTAAAGAGTGCAAGGTAACAAATTGAAGGAGTATGCATGCTATTTATTCTACCTTTAGTTACTCCCCTATCCTCACTAAAGCAAAGACTAGTTAAAAATGCATCATATTTGGATTTTGGTGGTTCGCCTAGAGAACCCCAAGATGGAATTTTACATGCATGAGATAAATCATCTAGAGACAAGGTGAAGGCATTATCATAGAGGTTAAAGGAGACTCTAAATCTTCGAGGATAAAATTTAAACCCCTTAGTGAAAGTTTTGGTATGATAATGTTGCGCGCACTTATCTGAGATGAAGGGTGCGAGATCAGTATTATGAATGTATTGTTCAAACTCTTCCCTAATGCCCGCGCACAACATGAAGCCATCACTTGGCCAAAGGCACGATTTGGTGTGGGCTTCTCGCATCAAGCTTTCACTTGGCTCAGCATAAGACCGTTGTATCGGAGCCTCACTCGAAGATGCCTCCGAGGACTTCCTCCTCAAAGAATTCCTCTTGAACCATCTCATTATTCCTATGTACAAATTTTTGAATTTTTTGGGTCACAACATAAAGTTAACAAAACTTCACAAGAATGATTGCAACTACTCATAAGGATGCCTAGAGCCTAAAACAAGCATTCAAACTACTTGGAACTTCAAGAATTTGACATGCAAGCTCATCTACAGCAGCACCTAGAGTATCTAATTACTTCTTAGATAAACTACTAAATCAAGAACTAATTCGAGGAGTGGGGAAGTTTCATACCAAGGAGTAATCCCCCAAAACAGTTTCAGAAATGGAGTTTCGAGCAAAGAGATCAAAACCCGCGAGTTTGAGAGCAAGAACACGGGAGAGAGAGATACAAGGATTTTTCGTGGAGGTAGGTCATGAAGTGAGCTGAAGGGATAAGTGAGGGGACCCCGAGGGGTCCACTACCCACTAGGGCGCGCCTCGTGGGGGTGGCGCGCCTCGTGGGGGTGGCGCGCCCTGGTGTCTAGTGGACACCTCGGACACCCCCCCTGTGATGTTTTTAGTGCCACATATTCTCAAATATTCAGAAAAAAAATCATGTGAAAGTTTCAGGTCATTTGGAGAACTTTTATTTTGGGCACTTTTTATTGCACAAAAGATTTTAAAAAAAAGATAAGCATGGCATTTATTGTATTTAAATAAAAATAACATGAAAATAAAGTGGGTATAGAAAGTTGTGCCTACTAAATTCATCGACCTCATGCCTCTCGAAAATGATCCATTAACAAGGTTGATCAAGTCTTATTAACAACCACTTCCAATTAGCATGAACCCGAAGAATTTTCGTAAAACACTAAGTTACCTCAACGGGGATGTGCATATCCCCAACAATAAGTATTTCATATTTATTTTTGGTTGTAGGTAGAGGTAGTTGAAAACTTCCATTGGTTATAGTCGGAGATTTTTCAATAACATTAACACCATTCACTTGGAATTGTTTCCTCGGAAAATGCACTGTATGTTCTTTACCATTGACATGTTAAGTGACTTTGCTTTTATTGCAATCAATAATATCCCGTGTAGTATTTAAGAAAGGTCTACGAAGGATAATCGACATGTTGTCATCCTCATGCATATCAAGTATAACAAAGTCTGTCAAGATAGTAACATTTGCAACAACAACGGGTACATCCTCACAAATACCAATAGGTATGGCACTTGATTTGTCACCCATTTGCAATGAAATTTCAGTAGGTGTGAGTTTATTCAAGTCAAGTCTTTTGAATAAAGAGACATGCATAATACTAACACCACCTCCTAGATCACATAAAGCAGTTTTCACATAGTTTCTTTTGATGGAACATGGTACAGTTGGTATTCCTGGATCTCCTAGTTTTTTTGGTACTCCATCCTTAAAATAGTAATTAGCAAGCATGATGTAGATTTGAGATTCAAGTATTTTCCTTTTATTAGTGATGATACCTTTCATATACTTAGCATAAGGGGGCATATTTAAAAGATCAGTTAAACGAGTACGCAAAAGACTGGCTTAAGCATTTCAGCAAAGCGTTCAAATTCTTCATCATCTTTTTTCTTAGTTGGTTTAGGTGGATAAGGCATGCATTTTTGAACCCATGGCTCTCTTTCTTTGACATGCTTTCTAGCAAAAAAATCTCTTAGGTTGTGGGTTATCAAGATCAACAATAGGGTTTGTCTCAACATCATTATCTGGTTCTTTATCATTATTAGGTTGAGCATGTACATGAGCATCATCATTATCATTTTCATTATCACTAGGTGAATGCTCACTACCATATTGAGTTTCAGCATCACAAATAGAGATATCATTTGCATTATCAGAAGGTTTTTCCGCTTCAGGTTCACTAGAAGTATGCAAGATCCTATCATTTTTCTTTTTATTTTTCCTCCTAGAAGGACTAGGTGTATCAATATTAATTCTTTGTAAATCTTGTTCATTTCTTTTAGGATGGCCTTCTGGATATAGTGGATCTTGAGTCATTGTTCCTCCTCTAGTCATTACTCTAACAACATGATCATTCATATTATTATTCATTTCATGAAGTAGCTCACTTTGGGATTTAGCAACTTGTTATAGTTGGGTTTGAACCATAGAAGCATGTGAAAAGGACGTGGATGTCGCCTAGAGGGGGGGTGAATAGGCGCTTTAAAATAGTTAAGGTTTAGGCTTGAACAAATGCGGAATAAAACTAACGTTTAATATGTCAAGCACAAAACCCAAAAAACAACTAGGCTCACCTATGTGCACCAACAACTTATGCTAAGCAAGATAAACAACTAAGTGATAGCAAGATATATTACAATAAACAATATGTCTATCACAAAGTAAAGTGCATAAGTAAATGGTTCGGGTAAGAGATAACCGAGGCACGGGGAGACGATGATGTATCCCAAAGTTCACACCCTTGCGGATGCTAATCTCCGTTAGAGCGGTGTGGAGGCACAATGCTCCCCAAGATGCCACTAAGGCCACCGTAATCTCCTCACGCCCTCGCACAATGCAAGGTGCCGTAATTCCACTAAGGGACCCTTGAGGGCGGTCACCGAACCCGTACAAATGGCAACCCTTGGGGGTGGTCACCGAACCCGTACATGTGGCAACCCTTGGGGGCGGTTACCGGTACCCGTACAAATTGCTCGGGGCAATATCCACAACCTAATTGGAGACCCCGACGCTTCCCGGAGCTTCACACCACACTGATTGAGCTCCGAGACACCACCAAGCTTCTAGGACGCCAAAGCATCCACGAAGAACAATATCAAGGGTACTAAGTACCAAAGGTAGCAAGCTTCTCAACTTCTCACTTCCACGTATCACCGTGGAGAACTCAAACCGATGCAACTAATGCAATGGCAAGAACACACGAAGTGGTCAAGTCCCTCACACTCAAATCCCTCCACAACACCAAAAGCTATGGAGAAATATGAGAGGAAGAACAAGGAGCTCACAAAGAACTCCAAGATCAAGATCCAAGGGGTTCCCCTCACATAGAGGAGAAAGTGATTGGTGGAGATGTGGATCTAGATCTCCTCTCTCTTTTCCCTCAAGAACAAGCAAGAATCATTGGAGGGATAGAGAGTAATCAAGCTCTAAGAATGTCAACAATGGAGGTAGAACAAGAGCTCAACGGATGGATAAGACCAAGGGGGAAGAAGACCCCCTTTATATAGTGGGGGAAAGAATCAGACTGTTACCCCCACTCTCTGCCCGAGCTCCAGCGGTACTACCGCTGGCTGCAGCGGTACTAGTGGGGGAAAGAATCAGACTGTTACCCCCACTCTCTGCCCGAGCTCCAGCGGTACTACCGCTGGCTGCAGCGGTACTACCGCTGGCACTCCAGCGGTACTACCGCCAGCTAGCGGTACTACCGCTGGCTGCAGCGGTACTACCGATGGCACTCCAGCGGTACTACCGCTGGCCCCAGCGGTACTACCGCTGGGCCCCTGGTAGTGCAAGGGCACTACCACCGCGAAGAAAGTCTTCACAAAAAGGTCCGTCCACGAACAACCGCTAGGCAGGCGGTACTAAGATCCTGGAGCGGTACTACCGTTGACCAGGGGCGGTACTACCGCTAGGGCCAGCGGTACTACCGCCAACTCTAGCGGTACTACCGCTAGGTCCAGCGGTACTACCGCTCGCCACTGAAACAACCATAACTTTTGCATACGAGCTCCGAATCGAGCAAACCCAAGCTTGTTGGATTCAGGACGACAAGGGCTATCCAAACAGCGACCCAAGCTTGTTGAATTCAGGACCCAAGCTTGTTGAAATCTTAAGACCATGCGGTTATGAATATGCCAAAGATATAGAGATGTGAGATCTCTATGAGTGAAGAACCGGCAAAAACTCCAACATCGAAAACATCATAGTAGATGCATATGGACTCCGTTTTCGATGAGCTCGAGCTTGTCACAAAGATGACCATAAGCTCTAAAATTCACAAAGAGAAACACCAAACAAGAACCAAGAAGTATGATGCAAGGATGCAAATGGGTTGAGCTCTCAATGAACGATATGATCAAGCTACTCACTTGAGAGCCCCCCTTGATAGTACAACAATCTATCCTAACCAGAAAACCTATCAAGGGCAAGCCTATACCTTGCACCTCGTCCTCTTGAGCTAGATGATGATGATCTTGGCTTCCTCAAGATGGACCACCTTTCTTGATTGTGTTGGCTTGATGAAGACTAGTTGATTGCTCCCCCATACTCACTATGGGTGAGCCACTCTTCAGCATATCTTCACAAGTCCATTGCCACCACAATGGACGGCAAGCTTCAAGCATGCTATCTTCGTGCTGATCCACTTGAACTTGCACATCGCAATCTTGATGACGATCACAACTTGACGTCATACTCCATGGGTTGTATGAGATCTTCCCTTTGACGCAAGCCCATGGAAACACACCTAACCCCCACATAGAACTCTCACGAAGACCATGGGTTAGTACACAAACACGTAATGGACAATGCTTACCATACCATGGGATCACTTGATCCCTCTCGGTACATCTTGTACGCTTTGTGTGTTGATCATCTTGGTTTACTCTTTGTCTGAGATCTTGATCAACCATTGATGATGATCACAACTTGACGTCATACTCCATGGGTTGTATGAGATCTTCCCTTTGACGCAAGCCCATGTAAACACACCTAACCCCCACATAGAACTCTCACGAAGACCATGGGTTAGTACACAAACACGTAATGGACAATGCTTACCATACCATGGGATCACTTGATCCCTCTCGGTACATCTTGTACGCTTTGTGTGTTGATCATCTTGATTTACTCTTTGTCTGAGATCTTGATCAACCATGTGTCTCTATGACCATTCTTTGGATAATACCTTGAATACCATCTTGGTCATCATATAAACTCCTTGAACCCAACTGATGGACTTCAAGAAGTGCCTATGGACAAATCCATACCATGGGATCACTTGATCCCTCTTGGTACATCTTGTACACTTTGTGTGTTGATCATATTGATTTACTCTTTGTCTGAGATCTTGATCAACCATGTGTCTCTATGACCATTCTTTGGATAATACCTTGAGTACCATCTTGGTCATCATATAAACTCCTTGAACCCAACAGATGGACTTCAAGAAGTGCCTATGGACAAATCCTATAAATGTAACTTAAGGCAACCATTAGTCCATAGGAATTGTCATCAAGTACCAAAACCACATATGGAGATATATGCTCCAACAACATGTTTTCCTACACCTCTTACATCATTGTTGATTCTAAATAACAAGTCACATAAGCGAGAAATCATATCAGCGTTTTGTTTCAATTGTTTCATAACATAGGAATTGAAATGATCTTGCTTTCTAATATAATCATCAAACTCATATAAGCATTGACTAGGATGTTTATTGTAAGGGATGCACCTTCATAAAACTTTAAAAGAGAATTTACCTCCGCCACCTATGGTGGTGTGTTGAGACCATGTATTTCTTCGATAGGTGGTAAATTCTTAACATCTTCAACTTTAATGCATTTTTCCTTCATACATTTCTTTGCCTCTTGGATACTTTTAGGACTAAGGAATAAGATGCTCCTCTTCTTCGGAATGGGTTTAGGCGGTGGTTCAGGAAGTGTCCATTTATCATGATTCTTCAATATATTAGTCAATAACTCCTCGGCTTGTTTGACAGTTCGTTCCCTGAAAACACAACCAACACAACTATCTAGGTGGTCCCAGTTACGTTGTGACATTTGACACACACAAGGAATTCCTCGGTGTCCAAGAGTTGCATGATCTCATGGTTATAGGAACAGATACTTGACATGCAGAAAACAATAGCAATAAACTGACACGATCATATGCTACGTTCATAGTTTGGATCTTGTCCATCACATCATTCTCCTAATGATGTGATCCCGTTATCAAATGACAACTCATGTCTATGGCCAGGAAACCTTGACCATCTTTGATCAACGAGCTAGTCCTTTAGGGGCTTCATTAGGGACAATGTGTTGTCTATGTATCCACACATGTATTTTAGTTTCCAATCAATACAATTCTAGCATGGATAATAAATGATTGTCATGACCAAGGAAATATAATAATAACCACTTTGTTATTGCCTCTAGGGCATATTTCCAACATTTACTCCTATTGGTTCGATAGACGTTAGTTCTCTACTGAGCAAAATACTTACCTATATTGTGTTGCATCACCCGTTCCTCTTTACAGAAAACCCAACGCAGATCACAAGTATCAGTGTCCCACACCCATTCTTATTATGGCTTGGGGAGGAATTTCATCACCTATATCACAAAGACCACTTTGCTCCACTTGGGAGCTGTTATTTTCATCAAACTCCACATTACACGTCTCCTCAGTGAGTCCATTGGACTTGTTGAGGACACGGTAAGCATGAGAGTTTGTAGCATAACCAAGAAATATGCCCTCTTGAGCTCTAGGTTCAAATTTAGACAAACGAGCACCTTCCTTGAGAATGAAACACTTACAACCAAACAACCGGAAGTACTTGAGCTTGGGCTTGTTAACCGTAAGAATTTCATATGGAGTCTTGTTCAAGCCTTTGCAGAGGTAGAGCCGATTAGATGCATGACATGCGTTGTTGATGGTTTCGACCCAAAAGTTGTACGGAGATTTGAATTCTGCCATCACGGTCCTTGTCGCATCCATCAACGTCCGGTTTTTCCTCTCCGCGCACCATTTTGTTGAGGGGTATATGGTGCGGAGTATTGATGCTTGATCCCCTCATCACTCAGAAACTCATGCAAGTTGTAATTCATGAACTATGTGTCATTGTGACTTCTAATCATTAATATATTTGCCTCATATTGGCATTGGTCTTCATTTGCAAAGTCGACGACGGTTTGTTGGGTTCTACTCTTCCTATTGAAGAAGTATACCCAAATGTATCTTGAGTAATCATACACAATCGTCGAGTAGTATTTTCTTCCCCCAAGACTATCGAAGAATGGAGGTCCGAAGAGATCCATGTGAAGGAGCTCCAAGGGCCTCTTCGAGTAGATGGTAGTCGTCGGTCGGTGAGTTGTCTCATGTAGCTTTCCTTTGATACAAGTAGTACAAGCACGATCTTTGGCAAATCTCACATTTGTTAGTCCACGACCGTGATCCCCTTTGAGGAGGCTTTGCAAAGATCTCATATTGACATGGGCTAGTGATACATCTCCAATGTATCTATAATTTTTTATTTCTCCATGATATTATAATATCATTCTAGGATACTTTTTGGGTGTTTATTTACATATTAATATTATTTTTGAGCACTAATCTATTAACTCACTACCTAGTGTTAGTTGTTGTTTTCTGCAAATTTTTTTTGGCTTTTCACGTTTACAGTACCAAACGAAGTCCAATTACCACGAAACTTTGATATGATTTTTTCTGGACAAAAAGAAGACTTGTAAGCTTCACGAGGAGACCAATGGCCTCACGAGGGAGACACAAGCCAACAGGGCATGCCCGGGGGGTAGGTCGCGACATGTTGCCTCGTACTCCCCTCGGTTGCCTCCTAGTGCCCCTCTCTCGCCTATAAATTCACATATATTCCAAAAACCCTAGAGAGCCACCCGAAACACTTTTTGCGCTGCCACAAGCTTCTGTTCTGCCGTGTGCCCATCTGGAGACCTGTTCCGGTGCCCTATCGGAGGGGGATCGATCACGAAGGGCCTCTACATCATCCTTGCTGCTCCCATGGTGATGTGTGAGTAGTTCACCACAGACCTACGTGTCCGTAGTTACTACCTAGGTGGCTCTCTCTCTCTTGATCTTCAATACAATGATCATCACATATAGCTTTGATATACCCGATGTAATTCTTTTATGCGGCGCATTTGTTGGGATCTGATGAATTGTGGGTTTATGTTCAGATTATTCATGAAAAATATTTGAGTCTTCTTTGAATTCTATTATGATTCTTATTTGCATGATGATCATAGCTTCGTAAATCTCTCCGATCTATTGATTTTCTTTGGCCAAGTAGATTGATCTTTCTTCAGTGAGAGGGGTGAGTTGTAGTGGGTTCAATCTAACGGGTTTCTATATCCCAATTATAGAAGGGTATAAGATACGTCTTTGTATTGTTGCCACTAAGGGTAAAACGATGGGGTTAGTTCATATTAGTTGAATTCTCTTTGTCTACATCACGTCATTGTTCTGCAAGCACTACTCTGTTTTACTTAATACTCTATATGCATGCTGGATAGCAGTCGTTGAGTGGAGTAATATTAATAGGTCCACGGAGGAGTCGGTCTATTTGTTTATGGACGTGATGCCTATATACACATGACCATTGTCGTGAATATCACATAACTATGCGCTTTTCTATCAATTGCCCAATAGTAATTTATTTACCCATTGTATGCTTACTTTCATGAGAGATGTCACTAGGGAAAACTATGGCCCCCAAGTCTATTCACTTATAAGTTTACAAACACTACAATACCTTGTTGTTCTTATTTACTTTTTATTTTATTTTTCAATTTACAATTATCTACTACCAACCACTGTAGCGACCCGACTCAAAACGAGTCAAGCCTCTGTGTTTCTGTGCCATCCCTGGATCAGTATGCTGGCACACACAGTACATCAATGTATATATCAAAGTGCAATCACATGTAAATAGCGTAAAACTGATATATACCTTAAATATCTCAGCGGAAGCAGTCAAGGGAGTGGAGTCCCAATAAACACCAACGACAAGTTGAGTGTAGACCGTAACCCTGTATCGTACTCTTACTCGTCGAAGAAAAATATCTGCAACATAAGACGTTGCAGCCGTGTAGGTCAGCATATTGAATATGCCGGCAAGTCACATAAGAGAGGGGTGAAAAGTAATCATCTATACTGTATGCATATATGGTAGGTGGGGCTATAAGTTTTTAGCGAAAAGCAAGTTTTCTCCTACATCAAGAGAGGGGCTAAAAGCAAAATATTACTATGTAGTTGGTTGTTAATGAGATGGTTCCGCCAACCAATTCTCATACCCGAGTTATCATTATTACCCTCATCAAATATATATAATGGTGTTGAGAAATCCAGATAACTTCAGTTCCTTTGGCTCAAGTTGTCCATGACCGTGGACACGGCTAATCGATTAGGTTTGAGTACTCTGCAGAGTTTTGCACACGTTCCCCACAAGATTTGATCGCCTCCGTGTATGTCCTCGCACTTCAGGGTGTCTGAAGACCGGATGATCAAAACATGGTCTTTCAACGGGTCCCTCTGAATCCCTGTCGGTGCCCATCCAATCCTACCGTTCTTCTACATCTGCTAGCACCGCCTGTCCAGAGTCGCCGCGTTGTCCAACCAAGCCAGAGCCCATAATGACTTGTGGATGTGCAGGTAAGCCTTGGGTCTTGAAAATATCCGTCCGTCTCTTTGAGCCTGGGTGAAGCTTTCCGCAGGATGTCATGGCCTCTCCAGCATCCCGGGTCATCCACTGGGTTCTCCAGGGAGCCGATCAACCGTCCTTCACCCAGAGTTGCATTGCATCCGAGGTCTTGAAAATCTTGTCTTAACCGGTCTTGATTATTTAATCAACCTCGCATCACTCGTGTTATGCACTCAACCGAAATCCCGTCTACTCAAGCATAGCAATATGAAATTTGTCGTCCCGGGGCCAAGTATCGGGGTTGTTGGGTGCCTACCACATGATACTACAACTTATACTAAAATTTCCAAGTACCTAAACAGCATGCAATTTGGGCATAGGATGGTAGAACTACGATGCATAAAACATAGGTGATAGTATGATCAAAGTGACTTGCCTGGTGATGTTGACGAAGAAGAATTTCTCGAGAAATAACTTGATAGACTACTCGTCACTCTCCGATGAAATCTATATAACAAACATATCATTCACATAAGCACTCATACTAGCAACCATTCTAGCAATCAAAACAAAAGAGAGATCGAATAGGAATCCGAAGGAAACTTCAAATAAGACTAGGGAGTCTTCTACTACGTCAAACACTAAATAGTTTTTGTCTAACAAAAAATAATAACAAGGAACTAAGATATAAGTTTAACTAAGATAAAATAAAGTATTTTTAAGAAAACTATTTGAAAGTACTTCCAAACGGGATTTGAAACAGTGGGGAAACCAATTGCAAGTTACTAAGGAACTAGAATTGATTTCATGATAACAAATAAAAATAAAACCAAAACTTGTTGCAAAACTACTGTTAACTAACATAATCAAAACAATAATATTTCTGAAATAATAAAGAAAATATTTTAAAACAAAAATAGAAAAGGAATTAGCCGAAATCCTAAAAGAGGTGAAACAGAAATTGTTTCACAAGAAACCATAAGCTAAAATACTCAAACAAATCTGAAATTTCTACCACTGATAAATAAGATCACTAGTGATCAGTAGCAAAAAGAATCAAATTAAAAGCTATTTTCAAACTCCTGGAATAAGCAAAACAAGGTTTAAACTAAATCTGATCTAATTCACATTTTAAAATTTTAAACATAGACAAATTATATTTTTTAAAAACTACAGAAAAATTGTGATCTACTGGAAAAAGAATCAACTCCATTGGAGTTGTGGATCAAAAGTTATGATCAAAAGAAATTGAAACTCTCTCTGTTTTGGAATTAAAACAGAAAAAGGAAAAACTGATTTGTGGACAGGGGGTCCACGTGGCATCTTCTGATTGGCTAAGGGGGTGTTTGCTGCGAGACATTCTAACAAACGGCCGTAATCTAACTAAAAACTCCGGCTAACAGTTAAGTGAATAAAAACCGGCACGATTTTTGTTTAAAAACCGAAAGGGTAAGTACCTTCTAATCTACACCGTGGGATCTAGATCTAACGGTAAAACTACACAATACAAAAAAAACAAAACAAGTAATAGAAAAAGAAAGGAAAGAGGAGTTACCACCCGTGGGTGAACCCAGCAGGGGCTGCTCCGGCGATGGGGAGCTCCGGTGGGGTGGGGTCGCCGGCGGGGGGGGGGGGGGGGGTGGCAGGGAGGGGGCGGTGGAGGGGGGGTGTGGCGACGAGGGGAGTGGCGGCGAGGTGGAGGGACCTGCAGGGGGGCGATGAGGGGTAGCTCCTGGTCGGGGCGATGTGGAGGAGCCGCAGCTCCGACGAGGTGCAAGGCGAGGGGGTGGGGTGGGGCGGCGGGGGAGGAGGGGGGTGGGGCGGTGGGGCGGTGCGGCAGGGGTGCCAGGGGGGCGAGGTGGGGCTGGGCGAGGCAGGAGGAGTCCGGCGAGGCTCCCCCGGGGATGAACTCCGGCGAGGTCCACAGGGGGAGGAGGAGGTGGGGAGAGGCGGCGGTTCCAACGGGAATGGAACGAGGAGGACCGGGGCCTTCTTATAGGGGCGACGGGAGAGGCTAGGAGGGAAGGAATTTCGCGAATCCCGGAGGTGGGGATTCCTCTGTCCATGGCAAGGAAAGCTTCTGTGACGTGAGGGAGAGGCAGAGGAGGAAGAAGATCTTGTTGGGCCAGAGAAAAGGAAAGGTCTTAATGGGCCACCGGAGTTTCCAAATAAAAGTGATTCCTTTCCTATTTTTAAAACTAGGAAACTAAAACGATAAAAGGGAATTCAAATCAATTCGGAATAAAGAGTTTCTATATACTAAAATTATCAAAAAAATAAAATCTAAATGATGGGCATTTTTCCACGGCAAAAATAAAAACTTCAGAAAAATTTATTTTCACAAAATTGCCTAAAAGATTTATTTTCTTTTGCAAATAATTTTCAAATGACCCTCTAAGTTTTAGGGTTCAAATAACTTTCAAAATGCCCGGGTGTTTGAGGGTCATGTTCCTCCTCTCTTTTCTGTTTGACAGAATGTATTTCCCGGCATTTCTTGCACGAAGAAAACAAATAGAAATGCAAGAGAATTCAAATGCAAACATCTCCGTTCAAATTCTTTATAGTTGAAGAAGTCATGTCATCTTCTCTCTTTGCCTTTAAATGATTGAATTTGAATTCACCGGAGAAGGGGAAAGTCATTTTATTCCCTCTCATTCAAAAGTTTTGAAAAGTTTCAAATTTCACTCAAGTTTCAATCACCCAATCAAACAAACAATCATTCTAATAATATTAGTAACATTCCAAAATTTGGGATGTTACAAACCTACCACACTTAAAATGAATCTCGTCCTCGAGATTCGAAGAGGCTAGAAAGAAAGGTTAGGGTTTGGGGCTCTTCTAACAAATCCAACTTCCGGCAGAGTGGGATGCTACCACACTTAAAATGAGAGGTACTGGTCCCTCGAAATGCTTTAACGATCCTCTGGGGTTTTGGCAACTGACATCGCACAGTCTTCATATTAAATCCTTTGGTGATGCTCTCCGTTGATATAAGCTTCTTCTGTCACTGGGTCTTCTTAACTGACAGTCTCGTGGTTAATTCTAAACAACATATCGATGGTTCTCATGGTGGTCTACCATTTGTGGTTATCCTGCAGAGAGAGGGGTCTTGGTTTCATCCTCACCGTAAAATTTCCTACGCGTGACAACAGGTGCCATGTACATGGGGCGTTCATCATACCATTCTAAGGCTTAAACAAAAGCTTCAAAGAACGTCGTCTCTCACTAGGGGTAAGTCTCTCAGATTTACCATTCCGAATAGCAAGATAAATGATAAGAGTAAGTCGTCATGGTGATCAATCCATTCCACACCCAAATCATTTCTCTGTATAAGGTTTAGCGAATCTCGCATTCTAACACTTGGGCATCCTCACAAGCGTTGCAGAATTTCTCTTGTCCACGAACGAAGTTCGGATAATCCATTGGTTCTCCAAGCTGAACAAAACATCTATCGTATCTTCACAACTCTCTGGCTTTCGTATGTTCCTAAGAAAATGTTTGCTGATCCATCATAGCTTCTTCCATAAATCATATTCATTTCGTAATCAATCCTTTATTACATCCTTGCTTCCTTCAAAATTCTAACTCAAAAGTAATTTATTACAAATGCTGCCATCCACATTGTTCGGTATGGTCGAGCATTTCTGCCAACTTTATTCATCTGCCTCTCTTGGAGGTACTTTAGTTCCACTCGAACTTTCCGAGGTGTTCCTTGAAATCGTCCATCTTTTTCTTCATCATGGTGGTCATGAGCTTCATCTCCATCATCTCCGCATGTATATCACTCAGGTATTCCTGGGTATGACGGAGTCTTGCTTCAAGTATTTCTCCAATCTGACGTATGGCTTCCATGGCAGCTTCACGAACAACATCAAAGAAGGTTGCTCGTGGTACACGTGAAATGAAAAAGTATTGCCCCATAGTCTTTGGACAAACTCCTTTCACATGGTGGAGGTGTACTTCCACATACCAAAGTTCCACTCCATTCTCCATGAATGGGTAGCCTTTGTAGACTGCATCCCCTTCAAGATGAATGTGCTTCATCATGTCCTTCAGAATTTTCGGGTAATCATGATCACTGGTCAGGGTCATGATCGTTTCTGGGCCCTTGAGGAATGACTCGTAGAGAGTTGTCATCTGCAGGTGTCAGTAAATAGATACTCAGAGGAATGTATGTGTCTCCTTGGTAATCATGGTACATTCCTTCTCAGTGGATCCTGTGGGTTTACCGATTACTACCACACTTATAATGAATTATACTCATGCCTGCATAGACCATATATTCTCATATCCTCATAATGTTCAGAGATCTTTGCTCGTAGAGAAACAACGCATACATTTTCAACATAGGCAATCATGAGACAATAAATTCCATTTATTCATGAGGTTATTACAATCTCAGGGACTTCTGTTACAAAAATTTCACTCCATGATCTCATGAAAAACAAGAGTGCTTCGGATTACACTTATTGCCATGGTCAAAACTTAACTACTCCATTCTAGCTTTCTTCCTTTGCGGACAATCGCTAGCAAAATGTCATGCTTCCTTGCAACAAAAGCAAATGAGTTATGACCAGTCTCGAGGCGTCTTAGTGTTTGCTTTGCTCCGTGGGTTCCCGGCTTCCTTCCTGAGCACATGTATTTGTGGTGGCCAAATTTCATATACTTGTAACATCTGACATGACTCAGGTCTATGTCTGCAGAGATTTGGTTCTTCCGAGGGTACTTGTTCTTCTTCCCGGACTCCTTTATTTTGGCCAGTTCTTCTATTTCAAGTGGATCAAACTCCACTTCTTCCGTCGGGAAGTTTCCCAGATACTCTTGGCTTCTCTTCGTGCAGTCCTGTGAATAATGTCCTTCTTCTCCACATGAGTAGCATGCATTGGAGAAAAATCTGGTCACCTTGTCCATCAGGGTCTTCAATATTTTCGTTCACCACTGGTCCTTCTAGAATCTTCTTCTTGAGGGTTTCCTTCACTACATCTTTCTGCTGCTTGACAACTTGTTGCACCTTGGGGTAAATGTGACACTGAGCTGGGTAGTGGGTGGTTCCTTCACACAAGAAACAAGTCACCTGACTACTTGGGCATTCCTCAGCTGGGTGATTTTCGTCACAATGAGTGCATCCATCCTTGTGTTCTTCCTGGGTGTGTCCTATTTCTCCACAGATCTTGCATGCACAAGTCTTCTCCTTCGGATTATCATAGCACTTCCGAATGAGACGGGATCTTAACAGGGTGTTCTTGAATTCGTCCCAGGTTTCTGCTCCACTAAATCCTTGTATGGCATGGTGCATTTTCCACCAGATTGCAGCACCTTGTGTAAAGTACTGAAGAGCGTGTTCCACTTCATGCTTCCTTGAGACCAAGTTGCTCCCGAAGTGGTTCTCCATGTTCTGAATCCATATTTCAGCCTCCAGCTGGGTCATTGGTCCAGAGACTACAAGTCCAGCTATATACTCCATCTGGTAGGGTTGAGGTTTTGGGGATGAGACGGGTAAGAGAGGGAGGGAGATACACACAATACAACAATATTTTTTTGAGATAGGTTTTATTTGTGGCCGTCGGAAAACACACACCAATGACGGCTCACAAATCATCGTATCTAACGTGGGTATATAACAGGGGTTTGGACTTCTAATGGTCATATAAATATTCGAACCAATGACGGCTGCAACGTCTTATGTTGCGGATATTTTTCTTCGACGAGTAAGAGTACGATACAGGGTTACAGTCTACACTCAACTTGCCGTTGGTGTTTATTGGGACTCCACTCCCTTGACTGCTTCCGCTGAGATATTTAAGGTATATATCAGTTTTACGTTATTTACATGTGATTGCACTTTGATATATACATTGATGTACTGTGTGTGCCAGCATACTGATCCAGGGATGGCACAGAAACACAGAGGCTTGACTCGTTTTGATTCGGGTCGCTACAACCACACTACTTACAAGCTTGCCAATAACGAGTCCAAGGGGATAGACAACCCGCTTGCCCACGTTGGGTGCAAGTGTTTGCTCTTTTGTGTGTAGCCCCTGAAGACGGGGGTTGGTTGTTACTCCTATTCCTTCAATAAACCTTGGTTCACTACTGAGGGAAATACTTACCTATATTGTGTCGCATCACCCGTTCCTCTTCACGGAAAACCCAACACAGATCACAAGTGTCAGCTAGTCGGTGATGCCAAAGCCATCCCACATCAACTTTAGCCATCAGCCAAGTCGCGGTCTTAGTGGGTTGATCCAAAAAGTTAACCACATAGAGACTGTTTTCGACATGCCCAACAAAAGCTACCTTAAGAGTCTTTCTCCACAAAAGGGCCACGGAATCAACACCAAAGAAGGCACAAAAACCCATGAGTGTAAGTTGATGAATGGAGAGTAAATTGTATGCAAGGGTCTCAACAAGCATGACTTTCTCAATGGTTAATTCCGGAGAGATCGCCACCTTGCCAAGACCCAACACCTTTGAAATTGTATCATCACAAAAGGAGACTTGGGCGGCCAAGGATGAGTTAGTTTGAACGTCCACCACCAAGTCCTTGCTATCGGTCATATGATTTGTTGCTCCACTATCAAGCAACCATTAAACCCCTCCAGAAGCAAACTCCTACAAGAGTCAATGCTTGGATTTGGGTACCCATTCTTTAATGGGTCCTTCCATGTTAGTGACAAGGGTCTTAGGAACCCAAATAGACCATTCAATGTACTCGTAAGAAGAACCAACAAATTTGGCATAAACATGCCCATCAATAGCGCGACAATTAACATAAGAGGGGTTAAAGTCGCCACCTTTTTTGGGCGGGGTGTGCTACTTCTCAAACAACAGCGCCAGAAATTGACACGTTGACAGAACCTTGCTTGCGTTGGTTTTTCCCTTGAAGAGGAAAGGGTGATGCAGCACAGGAGCAGTAAGTATTTCCCTCAGTTTGAGAACCAAGGTATCAATCCAGTAGGAGAATCTCGTCAAGTCCAGAGTACCTGCGCAAACACAAACGAGCTTGCACCCAACGCTATAAAGGGGTTGTCAATCCCTTCAAGATTGTTTGCAAAGTGAGATAGAAGGCGGAAAGTGCAACGAAATAAAAGAGTGTAAGGCTGAAAATATGGTATGGAGTAGACCCGGGGGCCATAGTGTTCACTAGAGGCTTCTCTCAAAATAGCAAATATCACGGTGGGTGAACAAATTACTGTCGAACAATTGATAGAACCGCGCAAAGTCATGACGATATCTAAGGCAATGATCATACATATAGGCATCACGTCCGAGACAAGTAGACCGATACTTTCTGCATCTACTACTATTACTCCACACATCGACCGCTATCCAGCATGCATCTAGTGTATTGAGTTCATGACAAACAGAGTAACGCCTTAAGCAAGATGACATGATGTAGAGGGATAAACTCAAACCAATGATGAAAACCCCATCTTTTTACCCTTGATGGCAACAACACGATGCGTGCCTCGCTACCCCTTCTGTCACTGGGTGAGGTCACCGCACGGTATGAACCCAAAACTAAGCACTTCTCCCATTGCAAGAATCATAGATCTAGTTGGCCAAACAAAACCCACAACTCGAAGAGAATTACAAGGTTATGAAATCATGCATAAGAGAGATCAGAAGAAACTCAAATAAGATTCAAAGATAATCTGATCATAAATCCACAATTCATCGGATCTCGACAAACACACCGCAAAAGAAGATTACATCGGATAGATCTCCATGAAGATCATGGCGAACTTTGTATTGAAGATCCCAGAGAGAGAAGAAGTCATCTAGATACTAGCTATGGACCCGTAGGTCTATGGTGAACTACTCACGCATCATCAGAGAGGTCATGGTGTTGATGAAGAAGCCTTCCGTATCCGAATCCCCCCTCCGGCAGGGCACCCGAACGTGCCCCGGATGGGATCTTTCGGAGACAGAAGCTTGCGGTGGCGGAAAAGTACTTTCGATGATCTCCTGATTTTTTATGGGATTTTAGGGAATATATAGGCGCAAAACCTAGGGCGAAGGAGCCTCAGGGAGCCTACAAGCCAGGGGGCGCGGGCCCCCGTGGCCGCGCCATGAGGGCTTGTGGGGTCCCTGGTGGCCCCCTGCCGTGATTCTCCGGCTTCCCGATCTTTTTCTGTTCCGGAAAAAATCTTTTTGGCAGTTTCATTTCGTTTGGACTCCGTTCAAAATCCTCCTCTAAAAGGGGTCAAAAACATGGAAAAAACAGGAACTGGCTCTTGACACTGAGTTAATAAGTTAGTCCCAAAAATATATAAAAGGCATGCAAAACATCCAAAGTTTGACAAGATAATAGCATGAAACCATCAAAAATTATAGATACGTTGGAGACGTATGAGGGTGGTATTTCCATTCTTGGCATTTCCACCCACAACCTTGCCCTTCTTCTTCTCATGAGTACCCTCCCCCACTTTGACAAAGGTTTCCTTGAGCGGGAGAGGTAAATCCAATTCCTTCCTTTGCAAAAACTTCCTTTTGATTGCTCAACAGGTCATTGAGGTTATTCTCACCTTGGATGCATGCCACAAGGCCTTTCTCAAGTTGCTCTTTCAACTTGGATTTTTCCTCCACAAAGTGCACATGCTCACAACAAGGGTTAGTAGCATTGGCATTATCAATTAACACAAAAGGAGGACACGTGGATATTTCCTTAGTAAGTTTCACTTGGTGTTGACCATGAGACTCTTTTAGAGAAGCATGAGCACTTTTAAAAGCCTTGCGAGCCTTGTCAAGTGTGACAAACTCTTCATTGAGTTTATCATGGTCAACCCCAAGTGCTACCTTTTCGGATTTGAGCACACGAGTAAGAACAAGAGCATGATCGTGATCTTTTCATAATTTAGCAAGGTCAACGTTGTGTGACCCCTCAAGAGTCAAACTATGATCTCGCTCTTCCTCAAGAGCAATGTAAAGATCCGCTATCTCATCGACATAGTCACGACTATGCCCCTCTAATTTAGATATGGTCTCTTCATGAGACTCACTGAGATCACTAGCCTCATCTAGTTGTTCCAAGAGAGCAATAAAATGCTTCTTGCTCTCACGCTTGATTTTTTCTCATTAATTTATCCAAGGAATTTTCATCAACTTTTACCTCCTCTTTTTCATATCCACTATCCGTAGAAGAAGGAGTAGTGGAAATGGTAGTTTTGATGTTGGAGGTTACCTTGTTGGAGGCCTTGGCCATAAGGCACTTGGCAATGCGGTTCTCGTTGGGGAAGTCAAAGACAGACATCTTGGTTGGGGAAGAGGTTGCAATGGCCACCGTGGCCATTGCCATTCCTTCACCACTTGCATGTTCATCATCATCATCATCGGAGATGTACTCTTTGTGAGCCACCAACACCTTTTGAGGCACCTTCTTGGGGAAGTTGTTCTTGTTTTGGAAAGACTTGGCTTTGTCTTTGCGAACGAGCTTGCCACCATTGTCTTCCCTCTTCTCATATGGACAATACACCACAAAGTGATTCACATTGCCACAATTATAGAAAGTCCTCACATGTTGCTTGCCTTTTGACCCACTTGAATTGTTCTTGGAGAAGTTGGGCCTTGAGTTTCTCTTGTTGTCCCAAAATTGCCTTGATGCAATAGCCATGTGCTCATGGTAAGCATATTTGTTGTCTTCGGGACGACACTCCACCTCCTCTTAATATTATTATTTTATAATAGCCTTGTCCTTCAAAGCAAGGTTGGGTGAGGATTTCTTTGACCGTTGGACATGAGCTAGAGCGTTTTCGGCCATCTTGTCCAAGATGTTCATGTCAATAAACTCATCCAACACATCGCTTGAGGATAAGGAGTGAAAGTCCAGCCTTTGATGGATAAACGAGGACATGGCCTTGTTGAATGGCATTATGGCCTTGAGAAACTTACGCTTGATCCAATTTCCATCCATACCCTTACTCTCATGATCTTGAAGAGCGACCGCGAGATTTGTCAATCTCCAGTAAAGCTTAGGAGGATCCTCATCTTCAATCATCACAAACTCATCGGCCTCATCAAGAACCACCTCAAAGTTGGACCATTGAATACTCGAGCTCCCTTATATAAAGAGACAATGTGTTCCCAACAATCCTTTGCACGACTGAAAGGACACAATTGTGCTAGCTCTTCTGGAGGCACTTCACATTGAAGGTTGAACAAGGCGAACTGATTGAGTTGATTGTCTACCTCTTCTCTTGGGGTGAGATTGTCTGGATCATGCGGGTAGTATCCTTGCTCAATGATTCTCCAAAGATGAATTGAGTTGTGGTTCAAATGAGACTTGATACAAAAAACCTAGGGAGCAAAACCTTTTTAACAAGATTAGGAGGAGGACCTAGGTTGTTAATATGAGGTCCATGGACCAGTCCTTCATAAACCGTGGGAGGGGGAACCGAGGCAAAGGTTCCCGTCCCATCCTTTGCTTGAGGCAACTTATCTTTAGAACTACTAGCCCCCACCTTTCCGGAGTTGGCATCCCACTCCAAGTTAGTGGGATTGACCACTAGCAAGGGATTGGTAGAGAGCTTGAGACCATCAAGGAATTCTTTAAACAAGGATTTGACCTCGGTCGTCATAGAGGATTTAAGTGAGACAATTTCCTCATTTAAATCCTCATTAGAAACCATGCCCACTCCCTTGGCCTCAGGTAAGTCCACAACCCTATACCCGTCGTTAACCGTACTCTTCGGGTGGTAAATCCCTTAATAAAGAGACATGGCTCTGATACCAATTGAAATGATCGATATGGTTGACTAGAGGGGAGGGGGTGAATAGGCAACTACCAGTTTTAAACGTTTCTTAACAAATTAGGTTTAGCAACAAATGGGTTGTCTAGATATGCAACTAGGTGAACAACCTATATGATACTATAAACATCCACAACAATCAAGCAAAGTATACAATCACAAGTAAATCTTGCACAAAGTAAATGTAAGAGATAACCACAAGCGGAACCGGTGCAGACGAGGATGTGTTACCGATGTTCCTTCCCTTTGAAGAGAAGTACGACTCCGTTGCAGCAGTGTGGAGGCACAATGCTCCCCAAGATGCTACTAAGGCCACCGTATTCTCCTCACACCCTCACACAATGCAAGATGTGTGATTCCACTAGTGGTGCACTTGAAGGAGGCGACTGAACCTTTACAAACAAGGTTGGGGCAATCTCCATAACTTAATTGGAGGCTCCAGACAACACCATGAAGCTTCACCATAATGGATTGTGGCTCCAAGGTGACCTCAACCATCTAGGGTACTCAAACAAACAAGAGTAACAAGATCCACAAGGGATTAGTGGGGGAATCAAATTTCTCTTGGTGGAAGAGTGATACTTGTGATCTGTGTTGGGTTTTCCGTGAAGAGGAACGGGTTATCGCAGCATAATGTGGGTAAGTATTTCCCTCACTTATGAAACCAAGGTTTATCGAACCAATAGGAATATCAACCACAACCGTCTTCAGTGGCTGCACACAAAAGAACAAACAACTTGCACCCAACGCGGACAACAGGGTTGTCAATCCTCTTGTCTTGTTATTTGCAAGCCAGTGAGGTGTGTAGATAATTGTAGATAGCAAGATAAAATAAAAACAAGTAAATGGCAGCAAGGTATTGAAGGTTTTATCAATATGTTGTGAATAGACCCCGGGGGGGCATAGTTTTCCCTAATGGCATATCTCATGAAAAGTAGCATACGGTGGGTAAACAAATTACTATTGGGCAACTGATAGAAAAGAGGATAGTTATGCGATATTCACGGCAATGATCATCTGTATATAGGCATCACATCCATAAACAAATAGGCCAACTCCTTCCTGCACCTATTAGTATTACTCCACGACCGCTATCTAGCATGCATCTAGAGTATTAAGTAAAACAAAGTAATGCATGGAGAATAATGACATGATGTAGACAAAGCAAACTCAAGTAATATGAATAAACCTCATCGTTTTACCCTTCGTAGCAGCAACACAAATACGCATCTCGCCCCCTTCTGTCCATGGAATATAGAAATTCGCCAGGTTGAACCTACCACAACGCACCTCTCTCACGGAAGAAATATTGATCTATTTGGCCAAACTATTTCAATAGATCGGAGAGAATTACGAAGCTATCATAATCATGCACATAAGAATCATATAAGTATTCAGAGGAGACTCAAATATTTATCATCAATAATCTGAACATAAACCCACAATTCATCGGATCCCAACAAACGCAACACACAAAAGGAATTACATCATGTGGATCAAAGCGAAGATGTGATGATCATTGTATTGAAGATCAAAGAGAGATATATTGTTGATCCGTCTCCGTCGTATCTACTTTTCCGAACTCTTTTGCCCTTGTTTTGGACTCTAATTTGCATGGTTTGAATGGAACTAACCCGGACTAACGTTGTTTTCAGCAGAATTGCCATGGTGTTGTTTTTGTGCAGAAATAAAAGTTCTCGGAATGACCTGAAAATTTACGGAGAATTTTTCTGGAATTAATGAAAAATACCTGCGCAAAGATCCACCGGAGGAGGTGAGCGAGTGGGCCACAAGCCCGGGTGGAGCGGCCACCCCCCCCCCCCGGCCGCGCCAGGCAGGCTTGTGGGGGCCCACGAGGCTCCACCGCCTCCAATCTCAGCTCTATATATTCCGTTTCGCCCGAAAAAAATCAGAGAGAAGGATTCATCGCAGTTTACGATACAGAGGCACCGCCACCTCCTGTTCTTTATCTAGAGGGCAGATTTGGAGTCCGTTCTTGGATCCGGAGAGGGAAAATCATTGCCATCGTCATCATCAACCTTCCTCCACCGCCAATTCCATGATGCTCTTCACCGTTCGTGAGTAATCTCATCGTAGGCTTGCTGGACGGTGATGAGTTGGATGAGATCTATCATGTAATCGAGTTAGTTTTGACGGGGATTGATCCCTAGTATCCACTATATTCTGAGATTGATGTTGCTACTACTTTGCCATGCTTAATGCTTGTCACTAGGGCCCGAGTGCCATGATTTCAGATCTGAACCTATTATGTTGTCGCCAATATATGTGTGTTTTAGATCCTATCTTGCAAGTTGTAGTCGCCTACTATGTGTTATGACCCGGCAACCCCGGAGTGACAATAGCCGGAACCACTCCCGGAGATGACCATAGTATGAGGAGTTCATGTATTCACCAAGTGTTAATGCGTTGGTCCGGTTCTTTATTAAAAGGAGAACCTTAATATCCCGTAGTTTCCATTAGGACCCCGCTGCCACGGGAGGGATGGACAATAGATGCCATGCAAGTTCTTTTCCCTAAGCACGTATGACTACATACGGAATACATGCCTACATTAGATTGACAAACGGGAGCTAGTTACTTATCTCTCCGTGTTATAGCTGTTACATGATGAATCACATCCGGCATAATCATCCATCACCGACCCAATGCCTACGAGTCTTTTACTACTAGTCCTTGCTACGTTGCTTTGCTGCTACTGCTGTCACTTCTGCTACTGTTACTCTGCTGCTACTGCTGTTACTTTGCTGCTCCTGCTGTTAATTTGCTGCGACTGGTTACTGTTGCTACTGCTGCTTTCACTGTTGCTACTGTTACTCTGCTGCTACTGTTGTTACTTTGCTGCTCCAGCTGTTACTTTGCTGCTACTGCTTACTGTTGCTACTGATCCTTTCATACCACCTTGCTACTGATACTTTGCTGCGGACACTAAATCTTTCACGTGTGGTTGAATTGACAACTCAACTGCTAATACTTCAGAATATTCTTTCACTTCCCCTGAGTTGAATCAATAAATTTGGGTTGAATACTCTACCCTCGAAAACTGTTGCGATCCCCTATACTTGTGGGTTATCAATTGCCATCTATGTACTAGCAATGGATCTGTAGGTCTGTGATGAACTACTCACACATCATCCCGAGGGCAACAAGGTTAATGAAGAGGCCCTCCGTGATCGATCCCTCCTCCGACAGGGTGCCGGAACGGAGCTCCAGATGGCCTCCCATCGGAAAACAGACTTGTTGCAACATAAAAAGTGTTTCGGGACTCTCTCTGATGTTTTTGTTGGGGAACGTCGCATGGGAAACAAAAAATTTCCTACGCGCAAGAAGACCTATCATGGTGATGTCCATCTACAAGAGGGGATTTCCGATCTACGTACCCTTGTAGATCGCACAGCAGAAGCGTTAAGAAACGCGATTGATGTAGTGGAACGTCCTCACGTCCCTCGATCCGCCCCGCGAACCGTCCCATGAACCATCCCGCGATCCGTCCCACGATCCGCTCCAATCTAGTGCCGAACGGACGGCACCTCCGCGTTCAGCACACGTACAGCTCGACGATGATCTCGGCCTTGTTGATCCAGCAAGAGAGACGGAGAGGTAGATGAGTTCTCCGGCAGCGTGACGGCGCTCCGGAGGTTGGTGGTGATCTAATCTCATCAGGGCTCCGCCCGAGCTCCGCAGAAACGCGATCTAGAGGAAAAACCATGGAGGTATGTGGTCGGGCTGCCGTGGCAAAAGTTGTCTCAAATCAGCCCTAATACCTCAGTATATATAGGAGGGAGGGGGAGGGAAGAGGCAGCCTCAAACCCTCAAGGTTTGGCCGAAATTGGAGGTGGAGGAGTCCTACTCCAATCCTACTTGGAGTAGGATTCCACCTTCCCACTTGGAAACTCTTTCCACCTTGTGTTTTTCCTTCTCAAACCTTATGGGCCTTAGTGGGAACTTATTCCAGCCCACTAGGGGCTGGTTTATCTCTTCCCATAGCCCATGAGACCCCTTGGGGCATGACACCCCTCCCGATGGTCCCCGACACCCCTCCCGGCACTCCCGGTACACTACCGATGAGCCCGAAACTTTTCCGGTGACCAAAACAGGACTTCCTATATATCAATCTTTACCTCCGGACCATTCCGGAGCTCCTCGTGACATCCTGGATCTCATACGGGACTTCGAACAACATTCGGTAACCAACCATATAACTCAAATACGCATAAAACAACGTCGAACCTTAAGTGTGCAGACCCTGCGGGTTCGAGAACTATGTAGACATGACCTGAGTGACTCCTCGGTCAATATCCAATAGCGGGACCTGGATGCCCATATTGGATCCTACATATTCTCCGAAGATCTTATCGGTTGAACCTCAGTGTCAAGGATTCATATAATCCCGTATGTCATTCCCTTTGTCCTTCGGTATGTTACTTGCCCGAGATTCGATCGTCAGTATTTGCATACCTATTTCAATCTCGTTTACCGGCAAGTTTCTTTACTCGTTTCGTAATACAAGACCCCGCAACTTACACTAAGTCACATTGCTTGCAAGGCTTGTGTGTGATGTTGTATTACCGAGTGGGCCCCGAGATACCTCTCCGTCACGCTGAGTGACAAATCCCAGTCTCGATCCATACTAACTCAACGAACACCTTCAGAGATACCTGTAGAGCATCTTTATAGTCACCCAGTTACGTTGCGACGTTTGATACACACAAAGCATTCCTCCGGTGTCAGTGAGTTATACGATCTCATGGTCATAGGAACAAATACTTGACACGCAGAAAACAGTAGCAACAAAATGACACGATCAACATGCTACGTCTATTAGTTTGGGTCTAGTCCATCACATGATTCTGCTAATGATGTGATCCCGTTATCAAGTGAGAACACTTGCCTATGGTCAGGAAACCTTGACCATCTTTGATCAACGAGCTAGTCAACTAGAGGCCTACTAGGGACAGTGTTTTGTCTATGTATCCACACATGCACTGTGTTTCCAATCATTACAATTATAGCATGGATAATAAAAAATTATCATGAACAAAGAAATATAATAATAACTAATTTATTATTGCCTCTAGGGCATATTTCCAACAGTCTCCCACTTGCACTAGAGTCAATAATCTAGTTCACATCACCATGTGATCCAACGAATCCAACACCCATATAGTTATGGGGTCTGATCACGTCTTGCTCGTGAGAGAGGTTTTAGTCAACGGTTCTAAAACTTTCAGATCCGTGTGTTCTTTACAAATCTTTATGTCATCTTATAGATGCTGCTACTATGTGCTATTCGGAAATACTCCAAATATCTACTCTACTATACGAATCCGTTTCACTACTCATAGTTATTCGGATTAGTGTCAAAGCTTGCATCGACGTAACCCTTTACGACGAACTTTTTAACCACCTCCATAATCGAGAAAAATTCCTTAGTCCATCAGTTACTAAGGATAAATTTTGACCGCTGCTAGTGATTCAATCATGGATCACTCTCTGTACCTCTCAATAGACTTTGAGTTAAGGCACACATCAGGTGCGGTACCCAGCATGGCATACTTCAGATTCTACGGCCAAGGCATAGAAGACGACCTTCGTCTATTCTCTTTATTCTGCCGGGGTCGGTTTTTGAGTCTTACTCAAATTCACACCTTACAATGCAACCAAGAACTCCTTCTTTGCTGATCTATTTTGAACTCCTTCAAAAACTTGTCAAGGCATGCATCTTGTTGAAACTTCTATTAAGCGCTTTCGATCTATCTCCATAGATCTTTGATGCTCAACGTTCAAGTAGCGCAACCCAGGTATTCCTTTGAAAAAATCATTTCAAACAACCTTGTATGCTTTACAGAAATTCTACATTACTTCTGATCCACAATATGTCAACCACATATACTTATCAGAAATTCTATAGTGCTCCCACTCACTTCTTTGGAAATACAAGTTTCTAATAAACCTTGTACAAACCAAAATCTTTGATCATCTCATCAAAGTGTATATTCCAACTCCGAGATGCTTGCACCAGTCCATTGAAGGATCGCTGGAGCTTGCATACTTGTTAGTATCTTTAGGATCGACAAAACCTTCTGGTTGTATCACATACAATGTTTGCTCAAGGAAACCGTCGAGGAAACAATGTTTTGACATCCTATGTGCAATATTTCAAAAATAATGCAACAACTACTAACATAATTCTAACAGACTTTTAGCATCGCTATGAGTGAGAAAGTCTCACCATAGTCAATTGTTTGATCCTGTCGGAAACATCTTTGCGACAAGTCGAGCTTTTCTTAATAGTGACTTACCACCATCGTCGTCTGTCTTCCTTTTAAAGATCCATCTTTACTCAATAGTCCTATGACCATCAAGTAGTTCTTCCAAAGTCTACACTTTGTTTTCATACATGGATCCTCTCTCGAATTTCATGGCTTCCAGCCATTTGTCGGAATCCGGGCCCACCATTGCTTTCTCCATAACTCGTAGGTTCACTGTTGTTCAACAACATGACCTCCAAGACAGGGTTACCATACCACTCTGCAGTAGTACGCGACCTTTTCAACCTACGAGGCTTGTAGTAACTTGATCCGATGCTCGATGATCACCATCATCAGCTTTCACTTCAATTGGTGTAGGCGCCACACGAACAATTTCCTGCGCCCTGCTACACACTGGTTGAAGTGATGGTTCAATAACCTCATCAAGTTCTACCACCCTCCCACTCAATTCTTTCGAGAGAAACCTTTCCTCGAGAAAGGATCCGTTTCTAGAAACAAACACTTTGCTTTCTGATCTGAGATAGGAGATGTACCCAACTGTTTTGGATATCCTATGAAGATGCATTTATCCGCTTTGGGTTCGAGCTTATCAGACTGAAACTTTTTCACATAAGTGTCGAAGCCCCAAACTTTCAAGAAACGACAGTTTAGATTTATCTAAACATCAGTCTATACCGTGTCATCTCAACGGAAATACGCGGTGCCCTATTTAAAGTGAATGCGGTTGTCTCTAATGCATAACCCATAAACGATAGTGGTAATTCGATAAGAGACATCATAGCATGCACCATACCAAATAGTGCGTGGCTATGACGTTCAGACACATCATCACACTATGATGTTCCAAGTGGCATGAACTACGAAACAATTTCCACATTGTCTTAACTGCGTACCAAAACTCGTAACTCAGATATTCATTTCTATGATCATATCGTAGACAGTTTATCCTCTTGTTACGACAAACTTCACTCCGAAACAGAATTGAACTTTTCAATATTTCAGACTTGTGATTCATTAAGTAAACACTCTTGTATCCACTCAAATCGTCATTGAAGTAAGAACATAATGATATCCACTGCGTGCCTCAGCACCCATTGGACTGCATACATCAAAATGTATTACTTCCAACAAGTTACTATCTTGTTTCATCTTAATGAAAACAAGGCCTTGCTCATGTGGTATGATTTGCATGTCACTAGTGATTCAAAATCAGGTGAGTATAAAGATCCATCATCATGGAGCCTCTTCATGCAATTTATACCAACATGACTCAAGCGGCAGTGCCACAAGTAAGTGGTACTATCATCATTACCTCGTATCTTTTGGCACCAATATCATGAACATGTGTAACACTACGATCGAGATTCAATAAACCATTGAAGGTGATTATTCAAGCAAATAGAGTAACCATTATTCTTTTAAATGCATAATCGTATTGCAATAAACACGATCCAATCATGTTCATGCTTAACGCAAGCACCAAATAACAATTATTTCGGTTTAACACCAATCTCGATGGTAGAGGGAGCGTGCGATGTTTTGATCATATCAACCTTGGAAACACTTCCAACACGTATCGTCACCTCGCCTTTAGCTAGTCTCTGTTTATGCCGTAGCTATCATTTCGTGTTACTAATCACTTAGCAACCGAACCGGTATCCAATACCCTCGTGCTACTAGGAGTACTAGTAAAGTACACATCAACATCATGTATATCAAATATACTTCTTTCGACTTTTGCCAGCCTTCTTATCTACCAAGTATCTAGAGTTGCTCCGCCTCAGTGACTGTTCCCCTCATTACAGAAGCACTTAGTCTCGGGTTTGGGTTTAATCTTGGGTCTCTTCATTAGTGCAGCAATTGTTTTGCCGTTTCACGAAGTATCCCTTCTAGCCCTTGCCTTTCTTGAAACTTAGTGGTTTTACTAACCATCAACTATTGATGCTCCTTCTTGATTTCTACTTTCGCAGTGTCAAACATCGCGAATCGCTCAAGGATCATTGTATCTATCCTTGATATGTTATAGTTCATCACGAAGCTCTCACAGCTTGGTGGCAGTGACTTTGGAGAACCATCACTATCTCATCTGGAAGATTAACTCCCACTTGATTCAAGCGATTGTCATACTCAGATAATTTGAGCACACGCTCAACGATTGAGCTTTTCTCCTTTACTTCGTGGACAAAGAATCTTGTCGGAGGTCTCAAACCTATTAACAAGGGCACAAACATGAAATCAAAATTTCATCTCTTTAGAACATCTCTCATGTTTTGTGACATTTCAAAACGTCTTCAGCGCCTTGATTCTAAGCCATTAAGTATTTTATACTGAACTATCGTATAGTCATCAGAAACGTGTATGTCGGATGTTCACAACATCTACAAACGACGCTCGAGGTGCAGTACACCGAGTGGTGCATTAAGGACATAAGCCTTCTGCGCAGCAACGAGGACAATCCTCGGTTTTACAGACTCAGACTGCAGAGTTTGCTACTATCAACTTTCAACTAAATTTTCTCTAGGAACATATAAAAAACAGTAGAGCTATAGCGCAAGCTACATCGTAATTCGCAAAGACCATTAGACTATGTTCATGACAATTAGTTCAATTAATCATATTACTTAAGAACTCCCACTCAAAAAGTACATCTCTCTAGTCATTTGAGTGGTACATGATCCAAATCCACTATCTCAAGTCCGATCATCACGTGAGTCGAGAATAGTTTCAGTGGTAAGCATCTCTATGCTAATCATATCAACTATACGATTCATGCTCGACCTTTCGGTCTCATGTGTTCCGAGGCCATGTCTGCACATGCTAGGCTCGTCAAGCTTAACCTGAGTGTTTCGCGTGTGCAACTGTTTTGCACCCGTTGTATGTGAACGTTGAGTCTATCACACCCGATCATCACGTGGTGTCTCGAAACGAAGAACTGTCGCAATGGTGCACAGTCGGGGAGAACACAATTTCGTCTTGAAATTTTAGTGAGAGGTCACCTCATAATGCTACCGTCGTTCTAAGCAAGATAAGGTGCATAAAGGATTAACATCACATGCAATTCATGAGTGACATGATATGGCCATCATCATGTGCTTCTTGATCTCCATCACCAAAGCACCGACACGATCTTCTTGTCACCGGCGTCACACCATGATCTCCATCAACGTGTCGCCATCGGGGTTGTCGTGCTACTCATGCTATTACTACTAAAGCTACGTCCTAGCAATATAGTAAACACATCTGCAAGCACAAACGTTAGTTTAAAGACAACCCTATGGCTCCTGCCGGTTTCCGTACCATCGACGTGCAAGTCGATATTAACTATTACAACATGATCATCTCATACATCCAATATATATCACATCACATCGTTGGCCATATCATATCACAAGCATACCCTGCAAAAACAAGTTAGACGTCCTCAAATTGTTGTTGCATGTTTTACGTGGTGACCATGGGTATCTAGTAGGATCGCATCTTACTTACGCAAACACCACAACGGAGATATATGAATTGTTATTTAACCTCATCCAAGGACCTCTTCGGTCAAATCCGATTCAACTAAAGTTGGAGAAACCGACACTCGCCGGTCATCTTTGAGCAACGGAGTTACTCGTAGCGATGAAACCAGTCTCTCGTAAGCGTACGAGTAATGTCGGTCCGAGCCGCTTCGATCCAACAATACCGCAGAATCAAGAAAAGACTAAGGAGGGCAGCAAAACGCACATCACCGCCCACAAAAACTTTTGTGTTCTACTCGAGAAGACATCTACGCATGAACCTAGCTCTGATACCACTGTTGGGGAACGTCGCATGGGAAACAAAAAAATTCCTACGCGCACGAAGACCTATCATGGTGATGTCCATCTACGAGAGGGGATTTCCGATCTACGTACCCTTGTACATCGCACAGCAGAAGCGTTAAGAAACGCGGTTGATGTAGTGGAACGTCCTCACGTCCCTCGATTCGCCCCGCGAACCGTCCCACGAACCGTCCCGCGATCCGTCCCACGATCCGCTCCGATCTAGTGCCGAACGGACGGCACCTCCGCGTTCAACACACGTACAGCTCGACGATGATCTCGGCCTTCTTGATCCAGCAAGAGAGACGGAGAGGTAGATGAGTTATCCGGCAGAGTGACGGCGCTCCGGAGGTTGGTGGTGATCTAATCTCAGCAGGGCTCCGCCCGAGCTCCGCAGAAACGCGATCTAGAGGAAAAACCATGGAGGTATGTGGTCGGGCTGCCGTGGCAAAAGTTTTCTCAAATCAGCCCTAATACCTCAGTATATATAGCAGGGAGGGGGAGGGAAGAGGCAGCCTCAAACCCTCAAGGTTTGGCCAAAATTGGAGGTGGAGGAGTCCTACTCCAATCCTACTTGGAGTAGGATTCCACCTTCCCACTTGGAAACTCTTTCCACCTTGTGTTTTTTCCTTCTCAAACCTTATGGGCCTTTGTGGGAACTTATTCCTGCCCACTAGGGGCTGGTTTATCTCTTCCCATAGCCTGTGAGACCCCTTGGGGCGTGATACCCCTCCTGATGGTCCCCGGCACCCCTCCCGGCACTCCCGGTACACTACCGATGAGCCCGAAACTTTTCCGGTGACCAAAACAGGACTTGCTATATATCAATCTTTACCTCCGGACCATTCTGGAGCTCCTCGTGACATCCTGGATCTCATACGGGACTTCGAACAACATTCGGTAACCAACCATATAACTCAAATACGCATAAAACAACGTCGAACCTTAAGTGTGCAGACCCTGCGGGTTCGAGAACTATGTAGACATGACCCGAGTGACTCCTCGGTCAATATCCAATAGCGGGACCTGGATGCCCATATTGGATCCTACATATTCTCCGAAGATCTTATCGGTTGAACCTCAGTGTCAAGGATTCATATAATCCCGTATGTCATTCCCTTTGTCCTTCGGTATGTTACTTGTCCGAGATTCGATCGTCAGTATCTGCATACCTATTTCAATCTCGTTTACCGGCAAGTCTCTTTACTCGTTTCGTAATACAAGACCCCGCAACTTACACTAATTCACATTGCTTGCAAGGCTTGTGTGTGATGTTGTATTACCGAGTGGGCCCCGAGATACCTCTCCGTCACACGGACTGATAAATCCCAGTCTCGATCCATACTAACTCAACGAACACCTTCGGAGATACCTGTAGAGCATCTTTATAGTCACCCAGTTACGTTGCGACGTTTGATACACACAAAGCATTCCTCCGGTGTCAGTGAGTTATATGATCTCATGGTCATAGGAACAAATACTTGACACGCAGAAAACAGTAGCAACAAAATGACACGATCAACATGCTACGTCTATTAGTTTGGGTCTAGTCCATCACATGATTCTGCTAATGATGTGATCCCGTTATCAAGTGACAACACTTGCCTATGGTTAGGAAACCTTGACCATCTTTGGTCAACGAGCTAGTCAACTAGAGGCCTACTAGGGACAGTGTTTTGTCTATGTATCCACACATGCACTATGTTTTCCAATCAATACAATTATAGCATGGATAATAAACGATTATCATGAACAAAGAAATATAATAATAACTAATTTATTATTGCCTCTAGGGCATATTTCCAACAGTTTTTAGGGTATAAGAGCAATTATAAGTCAGAGAACGGAGTCGGGAGGGCCACGAGGGAGGCACAAGCCATCAGGGCGCCCCCCAGGTCGCTCCCTGTTGGCTTGAGGGCCCCTCGTGCGGGCTCCATCCTTCTTTCGATACTCCTTGGTCTTCTTAAGATCCAAAAAAAATCACCAAAAAGTTTCAGGTCAATTGGGCTTCGTTTGGTATGGAAAATCTAAAAAGTGAAAAACATGCACAAAACAACAAGTCGCACCGGGTACCGAGTCAATAGGTTATTGCTCCAAAATAATATAAATTGGTAAATAAATACCCAAAAAATATTCTAGAATGATATTATATCAGCATGGAACAATAAAAAATTATAGATACGTTGGAGACGTATCAAGCATCCCCAAGCTTAATTCCTACTTGTCCTCGAATAGGTAAGTGATAAAACAGAATTTTTGATGTAACATGCTATCCATGATGTAACCTTATGCATGTATGCTCATTGAGAAACAATGATATAAAAAATATTAACACAACAATACTTATAGGTATAAGCAGCAAAATCATTAATCTTCAAAGTATACGATTCTCAAAGATTGTTTTTACCCCTATCCATCTTATTATATTAGCAAGGCATGGCTCCATCTTCACCACATTAATACAAATTTTAAGCACAACGGTGTCCAAGTTAGGCAATTGGATCGTACTTTTTCAATATGCATCAACTTTTTATTCTTCATGCAATACATTAGCGTGAACCATTGGACATAGCATAAAGGTGGAATAGAATATGGTGGCAGGTTTCAAAGGGGTAAAACTTGAGAAGATAGTCTCACATCAACTAGGCGTACCAACGGGCTATGGATATGCCCATCGATAGATATCGATGCAAGGAGTAGGTATTGCCATGCAAATGATGCATTATGACCCACAAGTATAGGGGATCAATCGTAGTCCTTTCGATAAGTAAGAGTGTCGAACCCAACGAGGAGCACAAGGATCTGACAAGTGGTTTTCAGCAAGGTAAAATCTGCAGGCACTGAAATTGTCAGTAACAAGTGATTGCATGGTGAGATGATTCGTAGCAAGCAACAAGTAAAAAAAGTAGCAACAGTGCATCAAAGTGGACCAATCCCTTTTGTAGCAAGGGACAAGCCTGGACAAAGTCTTATAGGAGGAAAAACGCTCCCGAGGACACACGGGAATTTCTGTCATGCTAGTTTTCATCATGTTCATATGATTCGCGTTCGTTACTTTGATAGTTTGATATGTGGGTGGACCGGCGCTTAGGTACTGCCCTTACTTGGACAAGCATCCCACTTATGATTAACCCCTCTCGCAAGCATCCGCCACTATGAAAGAAGAATTAAGACAAAGTCTAACCATAGCATTAAACTAGTGGATCCAAATCAGCCCCTTACGAAGTAATGCATAAACTAGGGTTTAAGCTTCTGTCACTCTAGCAACCCATCATCTACTTACTACTTCTTAATGCCTTCCTCTAGGCCCAAATAATGGTGAAGTGTTATGTAGTCGACATTCACATAACACCACTAGAGGAAAAACAACATACAACATATCAAATTACCGAACGAATACCAAATTCACAAGACTACTATTACCATGACTTATCCCATGTCCTCAGGAACAAAAGTAACTACTCACAAAGCATAATCATATTCATGACCAGAGAGGTAATGAGTAGCATCAAGGATCTAAACATAAACTCTTCCACCAAACAATCCAACTAGCATCAACTACAAAGAGTAATCAACACTACTAGCAACCTTACAAGTACCAATCAAAGTCGCGAGACAGAGATTGGTTACAAGAGATGAACTAGGGTTTGAAGATGAGATGGTGCTGATGAAGATGTTGATGGTGACGAGTCCCCTCCGATGAGAGGGGTGTTGGTGATGACGATGGCGATGATTTCCCCCTCCGGGAGGGAAGTTTCCCCGGCAGGATCGTCCTGCCGGAGCTCTAGATTGGTTCTGCTCAAGTTCCGCCTCGTGGCGGCGGCGAAACCACGAAAAAGCTCCTCCTTCATTTATTCCTGGACGACACCCTTCATATAGCAAAAGAGGGGGGCAAGTGGGCCAGCAGGCTGCCCACAAGCCCCCATGGCGCGGCCTGGGAGGTGGCCGCGCCATGAAGGCTTGTGGCCACCCCCTGGCGCCCCTCTGGCACTTCTTTGGCCCATTATTTTTTATACGGAAAAAAATCCTCGTTGATTTTTACGGCGTTTGGAGTTGCGCAGAATAGGTATCTCAACTTTGCTCCACTTTCAGGCCAGAATTCCAGCTGGCGGCATTCTCCCTCTTCATGTAAACCTTGCAAAATAAGAGAGAAAAGGCATAATAATTGTACCGTGAAGTGAAATAACAGCCCAAGAAGCGGTGAATATCAACATGAAAACATGATGCAAAATGGACGTATCAACTCCCCAAGCTTAGACCTCGCTTGTCCTCAAGCGAAAGCCTAGCTCAATAAATATGTCCACATGTTTAGGGAGAGAGGTGTCGACAAAACAAGATACGAACATGCATGCATCATGATCATGATCAGAACAGCAATACCAACATATAATCTCTCATGCTAAAGTGATAATTCCTTCACAAAGTAAAGCATTGATCAAGAACCTTACCGAGAAGTAACAACTGATAGCCTTTAGTCATTGAAGCAATTGCAATTTATCACAACATCAGAAAGAGTCAAATAAGAGCTTGTAAAGCAAATCCACATACTCAATCATTCTTTCGTTCTCTACAATTGCTACAACTCACGTGGTACTCATGAGATCAAAGTTTTAGCTGGACACAGAGAAAGATAGGGGCTTATAGTTTTGCCTCCCAACTGCTTACCTCAAGGGTAATGTCAACAATAATAAATCATGAATACTTACCTCCAAGTTGACATATGAATATAGATCTGTCCCAAGCATATGACGTTAGACAAGATAAAGGCGAGACAGGGAATTGGTGAAGATCACCATGACTCTTTCAAGGGAAAAAAGTAAAGGTACAAGATAGGCCCTTCGCAGAGGGAAGCAGAGGTTGTCATGCACTTTTGAGGTTTGGATGTGTGTCCTCTTAGTGCGGAGGAACGTCACTTTATATTGCCCCCTGTGATAAAGAACTTTATTATGCAGTCTGTCACTTTTATGTCTTCCTCATCACAGGTTCGTACAAAGCTTATTTTACACACACTAATAGATCATACATATTAGAGAGCAATTTGTATTGCTTGCACCGATGACAACTTACTTGAGGGACCTTATTCAATCCATAGGTAGGTATGGTGGACTCACATGGCAAAACTGGGTTGATGGTTTATGGATGCACAAGTAGTATCTCTACTTAGTGCGGGAGGTTTGGCTAATGTGAGGTGGAAGCAATCGTCACATGCTAAGGGATCTCTAATCATATAACATTGTTCGGATCCAAGCAAACACAATTCATTATGTTGTCTTCCTTGTCCAACATCTACTTCTAGGCATGCAATAGTTTAGTGAGTGTTCACAATCATAGATGGTGTCAGAGATGATATATTTATATGTGAACCTCTCCTTCTTTATCACTTCCTATTAATTGCAAACATGACCAAGGTCTACGTTTGCCTACCCTCAAAAAGTTTCAATCCTCATTCTTTTTATATGTGAAGCCATCACTTCCCATAAGATCATTACATGATCTTTCATGCTTTTGTTCTTTTCTCACTCTTTTGATCATGGCAAGAGGCAAAGCCCTTCAACTAAGACACTCTTTATTATATGGCTCACGAGCTCGAATACATCGGGGGTGACACAAGGCAAAACTCAAGACTAAAACACTAAGACTTTTAAATCTACTAGGGAAAGAGAAAACTGAAAAGGAAAACTAAAACAAAGGTAAAGGCAAAAGATGTGATGGTGATAGGATGTCGGGGCAACTCCCCCAAGATTGGCACAAGCCAAGGGGATTGCCCATACCAATGCTCAGTTGTCTTCCTTTGGTGATGATGGTGGAGAAGTTGTTGAAGCGGTCTTGAGTTTGTTTAATTTCCACTTGAGCATGAAATTCTGCTCCCTCAGATCATCATTTTCCTCTTCAAGCTTCAACACCCTTTTGCATAATTCTTGCTTACTCTCCTGCAAGAAACGAGAAGGGATAAACAAGCTCTTAGGCTTCTTCCTTGAGTCAGGGAGGCTCGACCTTTTGAACTCCACATGCGTGCGTCAAGGTTGAGGTAGAGGAGCCTCCTCTTCATCGGAACTCGTTTGTTCCTTCCCCTTGGGATCATAATCTTCTTCCTCATCACAGGTCCAACCATAAGGATCAAAGTCCCCATAGACCTTGGGGTTAGCGAGGTAATAAGCCACATAGCTCTCCCCCTCTGAATCCTGAGAAGATATCTTGACCTAGATCCGCGGCAGAAAACAGGCTCGAAACGAAAAACAGAAGAAATCTGCGTGATGCAGGGGTCAGACCAAATGGGAGTATATATAATGATTTTTTTCAGACCAGAAGGAGTGCCCTGCACGAAAACGGAGTCCAGGAGGCGCACGAGGTGGCCACAAGCCCTCACGGCGCGACCAGGGGTGGGCCCGCGCCGTGCAGGCGTGTTGCCTCCTCACGCACTTTCCGGACTACTTTTTTTTGTATTTTTTCAAATATTCCAAAACGGAGAAAATTTCCTACTGGAAAATTTTTGGACTATGTTTTCTTACCGAATCACATACCTCTTCGTTTTCGGAGTCTGAAAGAGGCTGATAAATATCCCTTAGGTATTCTTCCGGAGTTATGGTATTGATAATACTGCTTTCAACATTTATGGGAGTGCCTGAGATATAATGCTTGATTCTCTGCCCATTTACCACTCTCAGACAATTACCTTCCGTGTTATTGATCTTGATAGTACCGGAACGATATACTTCCTCAACAACATAGGGACCTTCCCATTTAGAGAGAAGCTTGCCTGCAAAGAATCTTAAACGAGAGTTATATAGCAAGACATAATCACCTACATTGAACTCACACTTTTGTATCCTCTTATCATGCCACCTCTTAACCTTTTCTTTGAACAGCTTGGCATTCTCATATGCCTGAGTTCTCCATTCATCAAGCGAGCTAATATCAAATAACCTCTTCTCACCGGCAAGTTTGAAATCAAAGTTGAGCTCTTTGATTGCCCAATAAGCTTTATGCTCTAGCTCAAGAGGTAAATGACATGCTTTACCGTACACCATTTTGTACGGAGACATGCCCATGGGATTCTTATAGGCAGTTCTATAAGCCCACAGTGCATCATCGAGCTTCTTAGACCAATTCTTTCTAGACCCGTTGACAGTATTTTGCAGAATTAGTTTAATCTCTCTGTTGCTTAGCTCTACTTGACCACTGGACTGAGGGTGGTAGGGAGACGCAATTGTATGGTTGACATCATACTTAGCAAGCGTTTTACGGAAAGCACCATGAATGAAGTGTGAACCAACGTCGGTCATTAGATATCTAGGGACTCCAAATCTAGGGAAGATAACTTCTTTCAGCATCTTGATAGAAGTGTTGTGATCAGCACTACTAGTGGGGATAGCTTCTACCCACTTAGTGACATAATCAACAGCAACTAGGATGTGAGTATACCCATTGGATTTTGGAAAAGGTCCCATATAATCAAAGCCCCAGACATCAAATGGTTCAATGACAAGTGAATAGTTCATAGGCATTTCCTGACGTTTGCTAATATTACCTATTCTTTGACATTCGTCACAAGACAAGACAAACTTACGGGCATCCTTGAAGAGAGTGGGCCAATAGAAACCTGATTGCAATACCTTGTGTGTAGTTATATCTCCCGCATGGTGTCCTCCGTAGGCCTCGGAGTGACACTTCTGTAGGCTCTGTCCCTGTTCATGTTCAGGTACACAACGTCTAATAACACCATCTACTCCTTCCTTATAAAGGTGAGGATCATCCCAAAAGTAATGTCTCAAGTCAAAGAAGAATTTCTTCTTTTGCTGGTACGTGAAACTAGGTGGTATGTATTTGGCAACGATATAGTTTGCATAATGAGCATACCATGGTGCACTATGTGAAGCATTGATGACATTCAATTGCTCACCGGGAAAGCTATCTTCAATAGGTTGTGGGTCATCAAGAACGTTCTCCAACCTAGATAAGTTATCTGCTACGGGGTTATCAACACCCTTTCTGTCGACAACGTGCAAATCAAATTCTTGTAGCAAGAGAACCCATCTGATAAGTCTAGGTTTAGCGTCCTTCTTCTCCATGAGGTACTTAATAGCAGCATGATCAGTGTGAATAGTGACTTTGGAATCAACTGTGTAAGACCTGAACTTTTCACATGCAAACACGACTGCTAAAAATTCCTTCTCCGTAGTAGCATAGTTTCTCTGGGCCCTGTCTAGATTTTTACTAGCGTAGTGAATAACATTCAACTTCTTGTCAACTCTTTGCCCTAGAACAGCACCAACAGCATAATCACTAGCATCACACATGATTTAAAAAGGTAAGTTCCAATCAGGTGGTTGAACAATAGGTGGAGTTATCAAAGCCCTCTTAAGTATTTCGAAGGCTTCCTCACAATCATCGTCAAAGACAAAAGGGATATCCTTTTGCAAGAGATTGGTAAGAGGCCTAGAAATCTTAGAGAAGTCTTTAATGAACCTTCTATAGAAACCAGCATGACCAAGGAAACTTCTTATACCTTTGATATCTGTGGGGTATGGCATTTTCTCGATTGCATCAACCTTAGCCTTATCGACTTCAATACCTCTTTCAGAAATTTTATGTCCTAAGACGATGCCTTCATTAACCATAAAGTGACACTTCTCCCAATTCAAGACAAGATTGGTATCTTTACATCTCTGTAAGACTCGATCAAGGTTGTTGAGGCAATCATTAAAGGAAGACCCGTAAATGGAAAAGTCATCCATGAAAACCTCGACAATCTTTTCACATAAGTCAGAGAATATAGCCATCATACATCTTTGAAAGGTGGCAGGTGCATTACGTAAGCCAAAATGCATACGTCTATAAGCAAAGGTACCGAAAGGGCAGGTGAAAGTGGTTTTCTCCTGATCAGATTGTGTAACTAGTATTTGGGAGAAACCAGAATAACCGTCTAGAAAGCAAAAGTGTGTGTGTTTAGACAGCCTTTCTAGCATTTGGTCGATAAAAGGAAAAGGGTAATGATCTTTCCTAGTGGCTTTATTCAATTTCCTAAAATCGATCACCATCCTATAGCCAGTGATAATCCTGTGTAGGATCAATTCATCCTTATCATTAGGGACAACGGTAATGCCTCCCTTCTTAGGAACGCAATGCACCGGACTCACCCAATCGCTATGAGCAACAAGATAGATAATACCTGCTTCCAGGAGCTTTAGTATTTCTTTTCTTACTACTTCTTTCATCTTAGGATTCAATCTCCTTTGATGATCAACAACTGGTTTGAAATCAGGATCGGTTTTAATCTTGTGCTGGCATAGAGTGGGACTAATGCCCCTAAGATCATCAAGAGTATATCCAATAGTAGCACGATGCTTCCTCGGAGTTTTTAGTAACTTATTTTCTTCATGCTCTAAGAGGCTAGCACTAATTATGACAGGATATATCTCCTTTTCATCAAGATAAGCATACTTAAGAGTATCAGGCAACTGTTTAAGCTCGAACACAGGATCACCCTTTGGTGGGGGTGGATCCCCAAGCAGTTCAACAGGCAGGTTATTCTTAAGAATATGATATTGTTCTAAGACAACTCTATCTATTTCATCCCTTTCATCCATATGCATATCATTTTCATGCTCAAGCAAGTATTGCTCTAAGGGATCAGTAGGAGGCACGACAATAGAAGTTAAGGCAATAGTTTTATCCCTATTAGGCAACTCTTTTTCATGAGGTTGTCTACCAAACTTGGAGAAATTGAACTCATGTGACACACCTTCAAAGCCAACAGTGACAGTTTGCTTCTCACAATCAATATGAGCACTGACAGTATTGAGGAAGGGTCTGTCAAATATGATGGGACAAAAGCTATCTTGAGCGGTAACAAGAACGAGGAAATCAGCAGGATACTTTGTTTTACCACACAATACTTCAACATCCCTAACAATTCCCACTGGGCAGATAGTATCTCTATTGGCAAGCTGAATAGTGACATCAATAGGCTCTATCTCAATAGGTGCAATCTCGTCTTTGATTTCATCATATAAGGATTGAGGTATTGCACTAATACTAGCACCCACGTCACATAAACCATGATAACAATGATCTCCTATCTTAATAGAAATCACAGGCATGCCAACAACAGGCCTATGTTTGTCTCTAGCGTGAGGTTTGGCAATTCTAGCAGCATCTTCACAGAAGTGAATATTATGTCCCTCAACATCGTCGAATAGAAGATCTTTGATAATAGCAATGCTAGGTTCAACTCTAATTTGCTCAGGGGGTGTAGGTGTTCTAATATAGCCTCTACGTATCACAGTTGAAGCTTTAGAATGATCCTTTATCCTAACAGGGAAAGGTGGTTTCTCAATGTAAGCACTGGGAACCACAGGATCATTATAGGCAATGACTTTCTCTTCAACTGGAGTGGGTTTAACTACATTGACTTCTAAAGGAGGATGATATTTAAACCACTTCTCTTTGGGGAGATCAATATGAGCAGCAAAAGATTCACACAATGAAGCTACTATCTCAGAGTCAAGTCCATACTTAGCGCTAAAGTCACAAAAAGTATTTGTCTCAACAAAGGATTTAACGCAATCAAAAGTGAAATTCATACCTGACTCCTTACCTTCTCCAAGCTCCCAATCTTCAGAGTTGCGTTTAATTCTCTCCAATAAATTCCATTTGAAGTCAATATCTCTCTTCATAAAAGAATCGGTACAAGAAGTGTCAAGCATGGTGCAACCATCATGAGAAAGCCGAGCATAGAAGTTCTGAATGATAATTTCTCTCGAGAGATCATGATTGGGGCATGAATATAACATTGATTTAAGCCTCTCCCAAGCTTGAGCGATGCTTTCTCTGTCACGAGGCCAAAAATTATAAATATAATTCCGATCACGATGTACTAAATGCATATGATAAAACTTTTGATGAAATTCCAATTTCAACCGATTGTAGTCCCATGATCCAGTATCATCACATAGCCTATACCATGTCAATGCCTTATCCTTCAAAGATAAAGGAAAGACCTTCTTATTGACCTCATCCGCGGGCAAACCTGCAAGCTTAAATAAACCACAAACTTCATCTACATAGATTAGATGCAAGTCTGGATGTGATGTTCCATCTCGTGTAAAAGGATTAGCCAACAGTTTCTCAAGCATACCCGAAGGAAATTCAAAGAAAATATTTTCAGTAGGTGCAGCAGGTTGAAGAGCAACTCTTTGTGCTTCCGTTCGAGGTGAAGATACCCCGAACAAGCCCCTCAAAGGATTAGTTTCCTTAGTGACAAGTGACAATAAATTTCAGCACACTATATGAATGTTTCCTTACCAATTTCCACTTACCAAAGGCGCTTCACTCCCCGGCAACGGCGCCAGAAAAGAGTCTTGATGACCCACAATTATAGGGGATCAATCGTAGCCCTTTCCATAAGTAAGAGTGTCGAACCCAACGAGGAGCAGAAGGATCTCACAAGTGGTTTTCAGCAAGGTAAAATCTGCACGCACTAAAATTATCGGTAACAAGTGATTGTGTGGTGAGATGATTCGTAGCATGCAACAAGTAACAAAAGTAGCAACGGTGCAGAAAAGTGGCCCAATCCCTTTTGTAGCAAGGGACAAGCCTGGACAAAGTCTTATAGGAGGAAAAACGCTCCCGAGGACACACGTGAATTTCTGTCATGCTAGTTTTCATCATGTTCATATGATTCGCGTTCGTTACTTTGATAGTTTGATATGTGGGTGGACCGGCGCTTGGGTACTGCCCTTACTTGGACAAGCACCCCACTTATGATTAACCCCTCTCGCAATCATCCGCAACTACGAAAGAAGAATTAAGACAAAGTCTAACCATAGCATTAAACTAGTGGATCCAAATCAACCCCTTACGAAGTAACGCATAAACTAGGGTTTAAGCTTCTGTCACTCTAGCAACCCATCATCTACTTACTACTTCCCAATGCCTTCCTCTAGGCCCAAATAATGGTGAAGTGTTATGTAGTCGACGTTCACATAACACCACTAGAGGAAAAACAACATACAACATATCAGATTACCGAACGAATACCAAATTCACAAGACTACTATTACCATGACTTATCCCATGTCCTCAGGAACAAAAGTAACTACTCACAAAGCATAATCATATTCATGACCAGAGAGGTAATGAGTAGCATCAAGGATCTGAACATAAACTCTTCCACCAAACAATCCAACTAGCATCAACTACAAAGAGTAATCAACACTAATAGCAACCTTACAAGTACCAATCAGAGTCGCGAGACGGAGATTGGTTACAAGAGATGAAATAGGGTTTGGAGATGAGATGGTGGTAATGAAGATGTTGATGGTGACGAGTCCCCTCCGATGAGAGGAGTGTTTGTGATGACGATCGCGATGATTTCCCCCTCCGGGAAGGAAGTTTCCCCGGCAGGATCGTCCTGCCGGAGCTCTAGATTGGTTCTGCTCAAGTTCCGCCTCGTGGCGGCGGCAAAACCATGAAAAATCTCCTCCTCCATTTTTTCCTGGACGAAATCCTTCATATAGTAGAAGAGGGGGGCAAGTGGGCCAGCAGGCTGCCCACAAGCCCCCATGGCGCGGCCTGGGGGGTGGTCGCGCCATGCAGGCTTGTGGCCACCCCTGGCGCCCCTCTGGCACTTCTTCGGCCCAGTATTTTTTATAAATCCGGAAAAAAATCCTCGTTGATTTTTACGGCGTTTGGAGTTGCGCAGAATAGGTATCTCAACTTTGCTCCACTTTCAGGCCAGAATTCCAGCTGTCGGCATTCTCCCTCTTCATGTAAACCTTGCAAAATAAGAGAGAAAAGGCATAAGAATTGTACTGTGAAGTGAAATAACAACCCAAGAAGCGATAAATATCAACATGAAAACATGGTGCAAAATGGACGTATCAATGCACAAGAGCTATAAGTGTATGAAAGCTCCATTGAAGCTAAGTGGGGTGTGCATCCAACTTGCTTGCTCATGAGGACCTAGGGCATTTGAGGAAGCCCCTCATTGGAATATACATGCCAAGTTTATGAAAAAATGATTCCCACTATCATATTAATGATATAACATGAGACTCTCTATATGAAGAACAAGGTGCTACTTTGAGGCACAAGTGTGGTAAAGGATAGTAGCAAAGTACCTTCTCTCTTTTTCTCTCATTCATTTTTTATTTTTTTATTATGTTGGGCTCGTTTGGCCTCCCCCATTTTTATTTCCTCAGTGGGACAATGCTCCAATAATGATGATCATCACACTTTTATTTACTTATAACTCAGTATGAAATTTGATAGGACGATATGACTATGTTTGAATGCCTCTGGCACTGTACGAGGATGTGCAAAGATCTAGCATGACATGTATTAAAAATATGATGAACGGTGGCTTTGCCACAAATACTATGTCAGCTCTATATGATCATGCAAAGCATCATGATGATGAACGAACTAGTCATATGAAGTGACGATGGCATTTGCATGGCAATATATCTTGGAATGGCTATGGAAATGCCATGATAGGTAGGTATGGTGGCTGTTTTGATAAGGATATAAAGAGGTTTATGTGCAACAGAGCGCGTCATGTCATGGGGTTTGGATGCACCGGCGAAAGTGGCACCGATCCTCAAGGTGAGAACGAGCGATGCACGGTACAGAATAGGCTAGCAAATATGAGGAGGTAAGATTGCGTATGTCCATGCTATCACATTAGTCATGAAGAACTTGTTTACTTATTGCAAAGTTTTACTAGTTTTCTCACAAATCAAAGTACTACTCACATGCCCCGAGGGAGAGGGTTGGTAGGAATTAACCATTGCGCGACTCCGACTAAAAACAACACTAGGATTTCAATGAGGAATAGGAATGCTCACACATCATCACCTGTCCTTTTATTTTTTTTAGATGAACAAGAAGGTTAACATATCTTAATATCGACACCTTTCTAAATTAACAATTATGCTATCACACCTTTTTCATATCACCACATCAATATCATTAACCCATAATTTATTTATATGTGCTACGTGATGGTTTTAATTATCACTCATTGAATACCCATTACTTTGATCTAGTCTGATGACCCATGAAAATTATCGTCACTATTTGTCCAGATCCCAAACAAATATAAGTGAATAACGGGGGCATAATTTTTCTATAAAATCTACATGCCGTCGTGCTCAAAAATATATAAGTGAACTACTAGAGCAACTGCTAAGCTCAAAAGATATAAGTGAAGCACATAGAGTATTCTAACAAATTGTGATGATGTTGTATATCTCTCAAATAAGTGTGTCCAGCAAACAATAATTGCGGAAAACTGAAATTCAAAGCAAACAAAAGCAGACGACACTCCAAACAAAACTCATATAATGTGGTAAATAAAAATATAGCTCCAAGTAACATACCGATGGATTGCGACGAAAAGAGAGGATGCCCTCCATGGCATCCCCAAGCTTAGACGCTTGAGTCTTACTATAATATTACCTTGGGGTGCCTTTGGCATCCCCAATCTTAGCCTTTTTATTCTCCTCAATCCTTTGTCCATCGGGACAATACCCAAAACTTGAAAGCTTCAGTCACATAAAACTCAACAAAACTTTGTGAGATATGTTAGTATAAGCAACATATCAAATACTTTCAAGTGTTATTATAAGTTGATTCTTATTTTACTTTAGCATAGGGTACTGTATCCTAACTAATATGTGGCTTATACCATCTGATACAACCTATAGCATCATCAAAATAAGCAAACTACACATGCAAAAAAATAGAATCTCACTGAAACAGAACAGTCTGTAGTAGTGTGTAATGAACCGGTACTTATGTAACTCCAAAAATTATGAAAAAAGTAGGACGAACTTAGGAATTTATATGGAAATACTTTGTAAAAAAATAAGATTAAAAATATGTTCCAGTAAAATTAGAGAAATTCTGCACTGAACGACAAAGTTTATTTTTTTGCACCGTATCAATTCTACTCATCATGCAAATCATCCCAAAGGCTTTACTTGGCACATATACTAATTAAAACATAGAACACAATCATTACAAAGGCAATAATCATGTTATCACAAACAAACATAAATTAAAAATCAATAATAAAGATAACAGTTAGGTTGCCTCCCAACAAGCATTATTGTTTTACGCTCCTAGCTAGGCATATTGCATAGTTTCAAGTGTTGTAATATTTGTCATCAAGCTCCTTGATAACACAACCATGGATAATAGGAACAAGAGGAGCCTTGAGAATAGGATCCTTTATCAGGTCTATGAAGTTGGGGGTACAAACTAATCGTTTTGTGATCTTCGTTTCTTTTGGTAGGAGGTGTACTAATGCTCTTAGGAATGCATATGAACTTGGAACTTTTGTTTAGAGAAGTACTAGCATTAGTTTTAGATGGTGTGAAGGAGGACCCCACTTTTTCAATCACATCCTGCATTTTATCAATTCTACTTAAATCTTGTTCTATCCTTTCATCAATGATAGTATCTTTTTCCTTTAAGGTTTTCAAAGTCATTCCTACACGTGACCCAAGTTGAGTGATATGGTTATACAGTTTTCTTATCTAACTCATCAATTGGTTCATGAGTAATCATTTTTTTTTCAATAGCATCAGTAATCATTTTTTTTTCAATAGCATCAAGCATTTGCATAATATGTTCCAAGGTTAAATTGGTCTCATTAACGATAATGGATGGTGTTCCAACGAGATTTTTAATGGCATTATAGGCATCAAAAGTGTGACACATTAAGAAGTTTTCACCGGTGATGGTGTCAAGGACAACCCTATATCAAGTTGTCACACCAACATAAAAATTATGGAGAAAGGTAGTAGTGAATAGCTTATTAGTTGCTTTGTTTTGAGGGTAGCAAATAAACAGACTCTAGGTACGTAAGGGTTTGAATTTTCTGGTTTTTTGACTTTATTTTTTGTATTATGTGGATTTGACACGTGTCCAACAAATTATACAGATGACCACTAACATGTGCACTTAGGTGTAGTTTACCATGTTTGTTTTGTTTACTGAATTATTTTGTAGACTAGTTGATAATCGGTGCTGCCTTCTTCTTATGTGTCCCTTCTAGAGTTGTCCCGATCCCATGCATAGTCATGCGTGTTGCCACATAAGCTTGCTTCATTAATTTACGGTGACATCTGAATCGTTTGCAATACATTAAGTGTTCAATTTTGTTTTCGTCTGTTCTTTGGTCCTCATCGTTGTGTTTTCTGTTTCCTTAAACAAAGGAAGAGGCTCGACATTTCCTGCTGCTATATAAAGGAGGCCCATCCTCCTGCCTTCTTGTATTCAATTGCTTAGATTTCCAAAGGGCCTCGTGACTAATTTGGCGGCACTGATGTGTTTGTGTTTCCTGGGCGCTTCTTGAGTCGATTCTGGTAGTCTCTCGATGTTCTCCCTGTGTTTCTGCTCCTTATAAATATGTGATTCTACTCATTGTTTTTTTTCGTGTTTCAGGTTGTGATCTTCACGCAATAGTGGTTCTCGGGTTAATAGCTCATGGGAATTCTGTCCGAAGCGTCCTTCGTCATCCAGGTACTTCTCCTGGAATTCATGGGGCTCTTGTCGTTTGTGGACGAGGTTGTCGTGCATCCATGCCGAAAGATACTATTGGTGGCCGTCCACCTGATGATGAGTTATTACATGGTTGTGGTCATCCCGCTGGCTGCGCACCTGCTCATAGGTTTGGCTTAACCGGTGGCCTTTTGTTAATCTCTCATGCATATGCGACTTGTAATTATGTGTTTGTTTGGTCATTTTCTGTAGGGGCTAGATCCCATAGTTCGTCCGCTGGTATTTATAGTTTTTTCTTACGCACAGGCAATCCTTCATCTGGATTTGATGGCGTGGCCGCTTTAGAATTTGTTGTTGATCCTATTGTTTATTGTCCGGTTGTGTCTCGTGTTATTAGTTTATCTATAAGCTATGTTTGTTTGTTCATGTTGTGGGTTATTTTTTGCTTGGTTCATGTCGAATGTATAAATTTTTAGGAGGTTCTTCGTATGTGTCTCGTGGTCTGATCGCTCAGAGACCAGCTGAACCTTGCACCGATGTTTCAAGTTTGCTGTATATTTTCTGTTTTGCGCGTTTGTTTGTTTAACTTTTTGATTTTATTCCATGTTTCTTCTCATTGTTTTGTAGGAGCGGTCGCTGGTGGTATGGGAGAGGGTTTCTTCGAAGGTTCAAGCCTTGATGTCGGCCAATTTGGTAGTCATGTGTATGCTGATCAGGTTGCTTTGGGTTAGCATACTGTTTTTCGTTCCTTTTTGTTTTTTCATTTTGTATTTTTCTTGTGCTAGCGTACTGTTTTTTGTTCCATTGTTTGTCTTTCCATGTCATATTAATTGGTTCTTGGTGTAGTCCAACTTTTCAACGATGATCAGAGGCGGTGGGTGGAGACCTCTGATGAGGCCCGTAGGCGGCGGATGGACCATACTCTAGAGCCCGAAGGATTTGACTTTTTTGTTTTTGTTTTTTGACTTTTTTTACGCCCCATGTTTTTCCGACGGTGTCCTCCGAAAGAAAAAAGTTTGACGAATTAAAATATCTTGATTTGTCCTCCTCAAATATTTATCTTCAGAACATGTGAGTTAAAATATATTATCTCCTGATTTGTCTTCCTAAAATATATTATCTTCAAAATAGATGAGCTAAAATATATTATCTTTAAAACATGTGATTTCGTCGTGGATTTATCCTCCTAATATATCTGATGTTAATAAATTCATATTATTTTGTTCTCCTAAAATATATTATCTTCAAACAGATGAGTAAGATGTGTTTGCCTCTTTATTCTCTCCACGTGCCCCATCTATGGAAGGCCCCTCGAATCCTCATTTTTCCAGCGTTTACATGTCCATGCACCCCCGTCATATGCATCAAAAAATCCGATCATCTACCTCTCTCACGAAGACTTCATGCCAATCCAGTGTCATCGCTTCACCATGGTGCATGCCTATAAAAGGGCTTCACCGCTGCCCTGCTTTCTTCCACATCGTAGCCTGCTTCTTCCCAGATTATGCGAGTACCATACTGCCGCCCTCAACTTCCTTGCACCATGGTGTCACGGCCATCTCAGATTATGCGGGTACCATACTGTCGCCCTCAACTTCCTTGCACCATGGTGTCACGACCATCTCTATCGTCATCCCTAGCATCCTGCATGTTGCCACCACATGTGGGGTTCTGCACACCGCCCACACCTCCCACGTCTACTATCCAACGTCATCCAAGTCCACAATCACCGTTGTCAGGACCCCTTTAGGTGTCGACGCATCCGTCCCTAACCTCCCACACACGGGTTGATGTTGCACCGTACATGTCCCTATGAGGACGACCACATGGTTGGCGACGACAAACAACCCATCCCCGTTGTGTGCTCGGCATCAATGTCGGCGATGGACGTATCCAACTTGTAGACTGTGTAGGAGACAGCTAGCGGTGGCCGGAGTCGAAGGCAACGAAAATAATAAACCACAAAGGAGACATGGAAGAGCAGTGTGAGGTCTACAGGTCACCAAAAAGTACAAACAAGGAGAACATAGATTTCGATTAGTTCAGCTATTGTTCTTTTATTTACATTTTTGTGGCCTATTCATTGTTCATGAATTAGGCTATAAGGATTTACTGTGATGCAATATTTTGAAACCAAATGCCTTCACATTTATTCTTTACCCATATACTCCCTTGATAAGTAGTATTTCATATACTCCTTTATAAGTAGAAAGTTTGTACCAAATATGAAACCATACTCTAGAGCGTGAAGAGTTCGATTTTTCTCTTTTTTGGAGAAAAAAAATACGTCCCACGATTTTCCGACGCGTGTCCTCCGAAAGAAAATTAGGTTTGCAAATTAAAATATCTTGATTTTCCCTCCTAAATATTATCTTCAGAACGGGTGAGCTAAAATATATTATGTCTTGATTTACCCTTCTAAAATATATTATCTTCAAAAGAGATGAGTTAAAATATATTATCTTCAATAGATGAGTTCGTCCTAGATTTATCCTCCTAACATATATTATGTTAACAAATTTATTCTTGTTTTTTTCTCTTAAAATATAATATCTTCAGATGAGCACGATGTGTTTGCCTCTCTCTTGTCTCCACGTGTCCCGTCTTTAGAAGGCCCGTCAAATCCCGATTGTTCACTCTTTACATATCTATCCACCACCGCCATATACGCCAAAAAAATCTGATCATCTAGCTCTCTTGCGAAGACTCCATGCCAATCCAGTGTCGTCGCTTCACCATGATGTGTGCCTATAAAAGGGCTTCACAACTGTCCCGCTTTCTTCCACACCGTAGCCTACTTCTTCCCCAATTGTGCGGGTAACATAAGGCCGCACTCAACACCCTTGCACCATATCGTCATGGTCATCGCCACCGCTGTCCCTAGCATCATGCACCCTGCCAACACCTGCAGGGTTCTGTGCGTCGCTGTCACTTCCCACACCTGCTATCCAATGTCGTCCAAGTCCCCACACACCTTTTCATGGATCCCTTTGTGCGTCGTTGCATCCATCACTGCCGTCCCGCACACGGGTTGTTGCTTCCACCGTGCATGTCCCTATGAGGATGACTGGATGGATGGCGACGACAAACAACCCATCCCGTATGTGTGCCTGGCGTCAACGTCGACGGTGGACGCATTCAACTGGTAGATGTTGCGGGACACATCCAGCAGTGGCCGGAGTCAAAGGCAAGGAAAATAAGAAACCACAAACGAGACAGGGAAGAGCAGGGCGAGGTGTATAGTTCACCAGAAAGAAGAAAGAAGGCGAACATAGAGTTCGATCAATTTGGTTGGTGTTCTTTTCTTTACAATTTTGTGATTCTATATGTTGTTGATGAATTAGGCAATAGAGATTTACTCCGGTACAATATTTTGAAACCAAACACCTCCACAATTATTCTTTACGCATATACTCCCTTGATAAGTAGAAATTCATATACTCCCTTGATAAGTAGAAAGCTTGTACAAAAATTTAAAACCAATAAAAGAATAAATTAGCAAATGTGTAAATCCCACTAGATGTAATTGCATTCTTTTATGTTTCCGCATGAACAAGCGCACATCTATTATCTCCGCGGCTGCAAAATTGTTTCGTTCATATGAAGTTATGAACACACGATAAATTTTTTAAAACTCAGAACAAACAAGTCTTAAACCAATCACAAAAGCGCGGCGTGCCGCCACGCAGTACTTGCTAGTCCTATAACATGCATCTTTCAAACTTTCTCCTCCCCTTTGTTTAAAATTGACAACATCATTATTGGGAGTAACGCAAACAAAGGAAGAACTAGCCATGACTTCAAACAAGAATACTAGTAACAAGCAAAGATTTTTATTTTATTTTATTTTTATGAGACAAGATAAATATAGCAGAAAATAAAAAGAGGAACAAGTGAATGAAACTTTGTGTGGAGTTACTTGGTAGTTGGTGATGATATTTTCCGGCAACGACGTCAGAAATCCTTCATGATACTTGTGATCTGCGTTGGTTTTTCCATGAAGAGGAAGGGGTTATCGTAGCAGAATGTGGGTAACTATTTTCCTCACTTATGAAACCAAGGTTTATCGAATCAATAGGAATATCAACCACAACCGTCTTAGCGGTTGCACACAAAAGAACAAGCAACTTGCACCCAGCGCGGGCAAGAGGGTTTTCAATCCTCTTGTCTTGTTATTTGCAAGCGAGTGAGGTGTGTAGATAATTGTAGATTGCAAGATAAAATAAAAACAATTAAACGGAAGCAAGGTGTTGAAGGTTTTATCAATATGTTGTGAATAGTTTTCCCTACTTGCATCTCTCATGAAAAATAGCATATGGTGGGTAAACAAATTATTGTTGGGCAATTGACAGAAAAACGGGTAATTATGCAATATTCACGGAAATGATCATCTGTATATAGGCATCACGTCCATAAACAAATAGGCTGACTCCTCCGTGCACCTATTACTACTACTCCACTCATCGACCGCTATCCAGCATGCATCTAGGGTATTAAGTAAAAGAGAGTAATGCATGTAGAAAAATGACATGATGTAGACAAAGCAAACTCAAGTAATATGAATAAACCCCATCATTTTATCCTTAGTAGCAGAGGCTGACTCCTCCGTGCACCTATTACTACTACTCCACTCATCGACCGCTATCCAGCATGCATCTAGAGTATTAAGTAAAAGAGAGTAATGCATGTAGAAAAATGACATGATGTAGACAAAGCAAACTCAAGTAATATGAATAAACCCCACCATTTTATCTTTAGTAGCAGAAACACAAAGACACATCTTGTCCCCTTCTGTTCCTGGAATATAGAAATTCTCCACGTTGAACCTACCACAACCCACCTCTCTCACCGAAGAAATATCGATCTAGTTGGCCAAACTATTTCAATAGATCGAAGAGAATTATGAAGCTATCATAATCATGCACATAAGAATCATATAAGTATTCACAGGAGACTCAAATATTTATCATGAATAATATGAACATAAACCCACAATTTATCGGATCCCAACAAACGCGACACACAAAAGGAATTACATCATGTAGATCAAAGTGAAGATGCAGTGATCATTGTATTGAAGATCAAAGAGAGAGATATTGTCATCTAGGTACTAGCTATGGAACCATAGGTATGTGGTGAACTACTCACACATCATCTTGAGGGTAGAAAGGTTGATGAAGAGGTCCTCTGTGATCGACCCCCCTTCGGCACGGTGCTGGAACGAAGCTCCAGATGGCCTCCCATCGGAATAAGGACTTGCAGTGGCGTAAAAAGTGTTCAAGATTCTCTGTGGTGTTTTTAGGGTATAAGAGAATTTATAAGCCAGAGAACAGAGTTGGGAGGGTCACGAGGGAGGAACAAGCCATGAGGGTGCCCCCCTAGGATGCTTCGTGTTGGCTTGTGGGCCCCTCATGCAGCCTCTAGCCTTCTTCCGATACTCCTCGGTCTTCTTTTGATCCAAAAAAAATCACCAAAAGTTTTAGGTCAATTGGGCTTCGTTTGATATGGAAAACCTGAAAAGTGAAAACATACAGAAAATATCAACTCGCACTGAGCACTGGGTCAATAGGTTAGTGCTCAAAAATAATATAAATTGGTAAATAAAACCCCAAAAGTATTCTAGAATGATAATATATCAGCATGGAACAATCAAAATTATAGATATGTCTGAGTCGTATCAAAGAGTAGATTGAGACCTTCTCAAGAAACCCCTAGAAGATCAACAAGTTTTGTTGGCTAGGGAGAGAGATCGGGTGAAAATGGAGTTTTGAGCAAGAATGGAGCTTAAGGTTAGAAGAGGTGGTCTTTTTTGGGAAGAAGACCCCCTTTATATAGTGGGGGGACAAATCCAACCGTTATCCCCTCTTAGTCCGCACACAAGCAGTACTATTGCTCATGGGAGGCGGCTGAGCCAACCACACAGGGCAATGGCACGAGGCCACGAGGCGGTAGTCTTGTCGGAGCGGTACTACCACTCGCCCAAGCGGTACTACCACTTGGGTTGCGAGAGCGGTGCTACCGCAGATAAGAGGTAGTACCACACCCTACTATCGCTCGTAATTTGTTGAGAGTTCTAGGCCTAGAAAGAAGGATGGTAGTGGCACGGTAGTAACATGCGGTACTAGGTACTACCACGCCGTACTAACGACCAAAAACCGTTCAGTCCGACATGAAAAGTCGAGACATCGAAGCCAGTGGTACAACGCGCGGTACTGGGCAATGGCACTACCGTCCGTAAGCGGTACTACCGCTGCCCAGAGTGGTACTACCGCAAATAAGCGATACTACCGTTGCCAACAATGGTACTATAGCAGATAAGCGACACTACCGCTGCCTTGCATGGTACTTCCGCTTGGTTCCTTCCGGACCAAAACAAAGGCTATGTCGGAACAACTCCAATGACACGGGAAAGGAACAAGGGTGCAAATGAAAGTGTATGTGATGATTCCAGCCAAACTTTCCGATGCATACCCCCTATATAGTACAGTTCTCCTACGAGTCGAATCCACCGAAAATGAAACGCAGGGAAGAAATTGTCTTCACTCTAATCCACCGAGGGGCGAGAATCATCTTGTTCCAAATGATGAGTTATATGAAAGGCCTAATGCACACGATTAGTCCACAAATGCATTGTCATCAATCGCTAAAACCAGTGGGGTAGAATTATGCCCTTACACACACCGTCTCCTCCTTCGGCTTCGTCGCGTCCGCATTCTCCAGATCCGCCCCCTTCATGGGCTCTGGCTGCTGCTCGCCCCTCCTCCTCCAACTCTAGTGTGTCTGGAGAAAGGCCCACTATGATCTGGGTGGCGCGCCTAGCCCGGATCTCTTCCTCGATGTGGAAGTGGCACTCCGACGTTAGCATAGCGTAGGTGGTCTTATTCTGCCGGGCCATGGTGGGCGATGAAGGAAGAAAGATGTGGAGACGAAGAGGAAAGTGCTCAGGCTGGTAGCAGGGAGAGAGAGGAAAGGGTTGTGGCTAGGGCTCGGGACGTTGGTCGCCTAAATAACCGGACTTTGGCCTCAGGCGGCGAGTTGGGGTGGCGCCACAGGACTTTCACACCCCAACCGGGGGAGATGCTCGTCGGACTATTGGTTTTCCAAGCGTCGTAAGCCCGACATCACGGTCGCGCTCGGGTGTGCCCGGGCCTCCCCATATCTACCCCATATTTGTGTTGGATATGAGGGGTGCCGCTTAGCCCGGCCGTTTGAGGCCCATTTGAGGCGCTCGTATGGGTCGGGTTTTTCTTTCCGGGCCGTCCATCCGAGCGTTGGAGTTTCTCACTTGTAGATGCTCTTACAAACACTCTTTGGCGAAAAGCATCATATCTACTATAAAATTTCACTCAAAGTACAAAGCATCTCAAATATAATAAAATTTACATCGAGATTCCGAGACCACTAAACAACCACTACTGATGCCAAAACGAGCCGCCAATGCACCACTATCGCCACCCTGTTATCGGAGCCGGCTTGACCTTGTCGATGACAACGGGGAAGTCCTTGCGCACATGCCCTTATGGACTAGCGTCCTAGAGTCGTAGCCATTGTCGTTGAACCCTTGCATAGATCTGAAGCAGACACTGAATCTCGCCACATGACAAGAAACCCTAACCTCATCACCCCAAAGAGACGGTGGAAATATACGCTATAGCTTGCTGACTACGTCCACACAAATGAATTCGAGGAGGACCGAAGCCCAAAAAAAAAAAAAGAAGCATCGCCACCCGTCCGATAGCTACACCTACGAGGACTAAAAAACAACCTAAACTACTAACCGGAGCGGAGACATCGGGATTCTCCTCCCCGCCACCGGCAACCGGAGAGACATGCAGAGGGGAGGCGAATCCATGGACTCACAGGTGAAGTTTGGACGAGAGAGTTTGACCTGGTCGGCTGGGTTAGGAAGGAAAACAAGCTGATTAACTAGCACATGTCCTCACAAACACACCCTTACGAAAAAATAAAAATACATTCAAAATCTTGGGGATGTCGAAGTATTTTTTTTTCCTCCTGCATCTACCATCGACAACCATAATCATAGCTCGATGCTGTCTCTAGGCCTTTGCCTCACAAACACACCCTCCCCTAAGCAGTCGCCCACCACCGCTCGGGCCATCTCTCTACCCTCCACCTCATGTTCTTCTCCCAACACCGCCCACCACCCCTCGTGAAATTTTAAGCTGGCAGTTGGGTTGAGCGAGCTGCAGGATTTGTTTCACGACAACACGGCGACTGCTGCAAAATTGCAACATATGGGGCAAAAATTTGAGGCTGCCCAGAATTTTTTGTAGCATGAGGTAGAGATAGGGCAATTGTTGAAGCACCTTTTGGTTGCCTAAAATGATTTTTTGGACACCTGTCCTATTTTGCTTCATCTGTTGGAGATAGATAGGGCAGCTACTCAAGCACTCTTTTTAGGTTCAAATGAGAGCAACGATTTGGTGCCCATGTTCACCTGTATCCACGTTGAAAAAAATCAAAAAAATACAAAAAAAATCTATTTTTTGTGAATGGTAGATAATTTGGTGCGTGAGGTGCGTTCTAAATTTCAAATTATTTGAACATCTGAATAGTTTTCGGCAAAAAGACAAATTTAGAGTATGTAAAAAAAGTTTACTGTTTATGTATTTTTCGGACCCAATTTATCTTTTTTGTTGAGAGCTACTCGTATATCCAAATGATCTGAAATTTATAGCGCACCTCACGCATCAAATTATCTATCATGCAAAAAAATAGCTTTTTTTGTATTTTTTATGATTTTTTTTTTGACCAGGTGCAGATGAGCCTAGACTCGGAACGGATATTTCGGGTTTGAATGCTCTAGAAACGTTTTTTTGTGTAGCTGTCCTATTTTGCACCGTTTGTCGGAGATGCTATGTGAGGCATATTGGGGTAGTGAGATCCATGATTCAAACGTGTCTGTCGTTCACAGGGTGAAGTTGACGGGGACCCATAATCCATACATTAATCTCGCCTCATTTCTCATAGGGTTCCACGGGTGCATATGAAATTTCTTACAAAGGTACAGGGTTGCATATAAAATTTCTTACGAAGGTACAGGGTTGCATATAAAATTTCTTATAAAGATACGCATCTGTATATAAAATGATAAAATCCCTCGGAAAGATACCGAGTTGTATATAAAATTCCTTATAAAGATACACAGGTGTATATAAAAATGAGCATCAGGATACAAGTGGTTCTCACAAGATAATTATAAGAATCTCATGCGAGAGTGGCGGGGTGTGGTTCCAACATCCAAGTCACATGCTTTCTTTGAACTTGTGACATCCAAGTCACGTGATAGTGACACACTTTCTGCATTTTCCTGACACGATATACACGATGATAACCTTTTTTAACGGCTCCATGGATTGGTTGTATATCAAAGTTTAGGGCACGCCACGCCATACACAATCCGTGGCCATGATCCACCAAGACAAAGTACTATGATGATCTATGTTCACAGTTAGGGATGCAAATTCGGAACCTCCAGGGTACCCACCAACCCTATTTATAGATAAACTAAATTTTCATAAATTACCTCACTTTTGAAAAATTAGTTCATTTGGTTAAACTAAGAAGGGTCGGAGGTAAATTCTGAAAATTTATATGATAATTTTATACCTGTAAACCTTGCAGTACAGGTATCCAAATCAAAGATCCAAACGGAAACATGGCTGTGGAAAAAATGAAAGCTTAAATGCTGCACATTTGTCAACTAATCCTTATCGCCAATACTAATGCCTTAAACAATAAGAGAAAATACCAAGAACATTATAAAAGAGACTCCACAAGAAGAATAATGCTCCATCTGTTCCAAAATAGCTGTCGTGGTTTTAGTTCAAATTTGAGCTAAACAAGTATTTTGGAACGCAAGGAGTATATAGAAAGTAAGAAAAAAGGATTGACATCCTGACAGGCAGTAAATCTCAACTAGCGGTAAAATCAATCAACACCGCATGAAAAATCAAATGTAGCTTCTTCAAGTAACAGACTACTGTGATAGCTACTCGGAACTCACAGTAGAAAGAAACAAGCTGCATACATCTATGAATGATCATCAAAAGTAAACGACTGGATAAAATCCCAGGTGAAGGCCTATCGGATCCTGCCCACAGAGCACCTAAACCTCCAGAGATTTAACAGAACATGTCTGCGGAACAAATTATTGGCCATAGCTTCACAAAAAATAACCAAAGAATCCGATGTTCAACCACCATCATCCACGTATGATCTCATCAGGGCTTGAGCACAAGTGACAGCCCAAACTTGGGTGCTCTGTCCAAGGCCTTGGTGTCGAATTCACCGGATATCGTCAAGAGTGACTTTGGTTTAACCTCGTGCTGGAGAAGGGCAGCAAGCTTTCCAGTGTTGTTGAGCCTTGCCTTCACAGCTGTCTGAGGGTCGACAGTGTACAGGCCACCAACTGTCAGTGTGTTCTCGTTTGTTGAGAGCTTCCGGGTAAATTCAGCCACGGCCGAAGCCTTCTGCTTCTCATCAAGGTGATACACACCTGACACTTTGATGGTGTCACCTTTGTCTGCCCTGTATACATAGGTGTAATCTATCAATCAACGCTAGTTCAAATCTCAACTGATGAAAAATCACAGCAAAGCATGGACTTACAGAATAGCTGAAGCATGGAAGTCAGGCTTGGTTACACTGAAACCAGCAGTGTACTTGGTAAACTTTCCTGAAGAAGTGTCAAACCCAGCTTCCCCACCGAAGGCAAGTCCTTTAGGGCCTACTACCACAGAAAAATCAACCATAGGAGAGGGCTTCATGCCAACGGCGGCAGCAAAAGTTGCATTGTCATGGAAGTATTGCACCTCCACCTGTTAAGAAAGAACTCAGCTCATAGACTGTTTCCACTCCAACAACCGGCAACTGACACCAAAATGATATTACCTTTCCAGCATTGTAATCAGGAAACTTGACAGACGTCACAAGCTTTGTGGATGGCAGGACATCCAAGACAGTCAATGTAGTAGAGATCTGAAAATAGCCAAATACAATATAAATGTGTTACAATACAAAGAAGGCTTCAAAGAGGGAAAACATAAATGGGAGTATTCAATATCACTTACATTTGATTCTGTATCCACTTTGACATCAACAAGAGTATTCTTATACTTGTAAGCTGAAGCTACATCAAGAGAATAAAGCCCTCCTTTCTTCACAGCTGTGGAAGTGACGGCCTGAACAATATACATGAATTCCAGGTTCATTAAAGGCAAATAAATTCAGATAACAAAAACAGTGCACGGGGAAATATATCAATGGTAGAGAAGTGCACGGGGAAATATTAACCATACAAGAACAAAATCAGCACATTTCCAAATGCAAATTAATTAAATACAGTTCTTTCTGTAGCTCAAACAAACTACAGGGTGGTTCTATCATAAACACATAGTTTATATTCCGAAACTGACTATAAAATTAATTTACATTTTCACTTCATAATCTTGGTTGTGCAATGGATAATTGCCTATCATGAGAACAGACTATTGCTGATAGGTCAAATGTAGGTTTACACTGAAAGTACTGACTCTCATATCTGCATGTTATTCTTAATTCTAGATAAAAAGATGGAGAGAAAACGGTAAGCGAATCATATTATTAGAACATTTTCAGTCAAACAAATGGTTCAGGCTCAACGATCTAGCTAAACACAGAAGTATTATGATAACCAGAATGATCTTACTGAAATATTTGAGATGCTAAAATACTGAAGTTTCATAACACACATGTTATTTGGGGAAGTGTGACATGGCAAACGGTATGTCTTAATAAAACACTTCAATTTCTCAAAACACCGATTCGTTTGAAAGAACATGTTAATGAATCATAATAATCTCTTCCTAGCACAAACGAACACATAAATTGCACAGCTGCAACGGTTTTTGTTAAATCAGTATATCCAACTAAAACATATCCTTTATATACTATTATAAAGATCCAAGTTCTCCGAGATTACCTCTTAAGTTGCTGAGGAATTCAATTCAGTTATTGTATATTATATGTAGTACACAGATGCATCACAATCTTTTGATTAGTTAATTCAGTTGATTTATAATTTTCATATATGATGACACAAGCGTTTAAAAAACTCATGCAATAGAAAAGAACTTCTACAGCAGTGGACGAGCATTTAACTTGCGTAGCAACAGCCTGTATTTATCCTAGAAGAAACTTTTGACCATAGCCATCACCCCAAGAAGCAATTGTATACATCAGGAACAGGAACAGAAAGAAAATGGCCAGAAAGTGTATATGCAAAGTGTCAACGCTCTTGACAATTTCAAACAAGCACCATATTTGTGTTGGTCAGACAATTCCAACATCGACAGTTTGGCAAGTGCAATAACCACATATAGATTTTTGGGTGGGGGTGGGGGGGTGGGGGGGTGGACTGCATACACTACATGACCAGGCATCCAATCACAACTGATAAGGCACATTGAATCTTTACAAAAGGAATGTTTCAGAAACCTTATGAAGGCACATAACCATGACACAAAGTTAAAAGCTTCTCAAATCACAAATTTGCAACAGTTTGTGTTCTGTTTTCAGTCTTGGAAACTAAGCGCAAGCCTTAATTAATTACAAAAAACAGTGGCTGCCAGCAGGGCAAGGACAAACTCTACAAAACACTTGCATAACCATTCGTGAAAGAGGACAGTGATCGTTGCCACAAAGGAGCCAGCAACAAAGTGGGCCATCAGCAGCGTCTTAACCACGACGGTCAGACAGAAGGTATTGCTCAGCTCGAATGATGGTCGTGTTCCCCCAATCAACCTCGGCCAACATGAGACCACATTGTTGTACAAGGATACTACAACGAGATTCTCACACCGCATCAGGGTACCAAGCAGCCAGCACATACTAAGGGCACAAAGCACGGCCTCCATCCGCATTCAAAACACTAACATCAATACCCAACAACCGCGGAGATTCCGAGCAAACAGGAGTGCTAGAAGACGTACAACAGTGTGGAACCCAATCTACTCATAGCCAGGGAGGAACCATCGGAGGGTTACTAGATCGTACGGCCCGACGGCAAACGACGCGACAGCACTGGCATCGAATCGAGTCGCGGGAGCGGGACGGGATCCTTACCACTCCGGAGGAGCTGACGGTGGAGACGGAGAGCTTCTGGTCGTAGGTGTAGTCCCTGGTGAGCAGATCTGCAGATCACGGAGACGCCAGAGGGGAGGACCGAACAGATTAGAGAGAGGAGATGCAGTGCGGACGAGGGTGGAAAGAGAGAAGGGGATGCAGGCAGGTACCCTTGGCCTTCTTGCCGATGTCGGTGAAGAGGCCCGGTCCCTTCATGGCCATGGCGGCGGCGGCTTGGGGGAGGGGCTGCGGGGAGGCGGCCGCCGAGGAGGAGGAGCGAGGAACGAAAAGGGTGGAGAGGGTCAGAGAGAGATTGCCAGCGAGTCCCGTTCCGCCACTAGTAATCGCGTGAGCCGTGCGAAAGGCAGGAGGACCCGTTGGAGGGGGCTGCTTCCGCTATCCGGACCCTCGTGGCCGCACGATCTCGCGATCCCAGCATCGTACGCTCCAGATCGATCCTTCTTTCGTGACGAACGCACCGAATCTTGTTCTTTTTCTTTCTCCAACTTCCTTTTTGCCTGAATGAAAGGGCACCTGTCTTTCCCATTAGATTTTTCTTTTGAACCATCCCATTAGATTTGTTGACATAATTACTAAGAGTAGTCTTTTTACGGGCCTTGAATCTTCTGTGCCAAACAGTTGAATAATAATTCCTTCATTCTAAAATAAGTGTCTTAATCTTAGTACAACTTTATGCTATAATTTTATATTACAGCTAGTACAAAGTTGAGACAATTATTTCAGGACAGAGGGAGTAATAAATAAACTAAGGCAAAGTCTGGATTGTCGTTTTGCATTGTTTGAATTGTCGTTTTTTAAAATACACCCGTAAATATTACACGTGTCTATCCATCGGTTTTTTATCCATCGGCTCGTGTTTGCTAAGATGAACTTGTAAATTTAGGAACCTGATAAATACATGACATGTGGCACGAGCACATGACAATTTTAAACGTTTTTATGTTAAGTTTAATGACGCAAGAATGGCAAATTTAGTTGTAAGCATGACAACTTTCGTGCTTTAATTTATTTTTGACTAGATTTTGGCATGTGTCATTTAAATTTGTCATCCTTGTATGACCGAAATTGCCATCTAAAAGGGCACTTATCTTAGGATTTGTTGTCATATTTATTAAGTCTTTTTACCAAGAAGACTTGAATCTCCTATGTCAAGGGAGCAGTTGCTAACTTAAATGAACTAGTATACCATGAGTTTAACATAAGAATACATTTTTTGTTTCTCCAATAGTTGTCCTGTCATTCGTCGCCACGGGAATCAACGACCACAGGGAAGTTTCATACCACGATACAAGCTTTCCAAGACTTGGATGATAGCGTGATACAAGCTTCTAGGTCGTTGGATCTCAGATCCAGTGGCTCTCAGGAGCTCTTCAATGTTTTGCAAAAAAGTCATTCAGAAGTCTCAAAATTGTGCACAGCTACTAGAGCTCCGATTTTAGACCCAACGGCCTAGAAACTCATATCATGGTATTACCTAAGTCTGGATTATCGTATTGCATTGTTCGCGTTGTCGTTTTTCTTTAAAATACACCCGTGAATAGTACATGTCTCTACCCATCAGTTTTGTTTTCATCCGCTCGTGTTTGCTAAGATGAACTTGTAAATTTAGGAACCTGATAAATACATGACGTGTGGCATGAGCACATGACAATTTCGAATGTTTTTTATGTCAAATTTAATGTTGCGAGAATGGCAACTTTAATTGTAAGCATGACAACTTTCGTTCTTCAATTTAATTATTTATCATGTGTCACTTGAATTTGTTATCCTTGTGTAATGGAAATTGCCATCGAAAATGGTACTTATCTTAGGATTTGTTGGCATATTTATTAAGTCCTTTTACCAGGAAGACTTGAATCTTCTATGCCAAGGGAGTAATTGCTAACTTAAATGAACTAGTGTACTATGAGTTCAATGTAAGAATACATTTTTGTTTTTCCAATGGCTGCCCTACCATTCACTGCCACGACAATCAACGGCCACGGGGAAATTTCAAGTGATTCCAAGACTTAGGGCATCTCCACCGTTGTGCCCCCACGAGGCGTTTTTTCGGTCTTCTGGGATTGCCCTGACGGAATTTTTGCACTGGGGGGAAGAATTTTTCCAGCCATCTCCTCACCCAGCCGAACACATGTGGAGAGAGAGAGAGAGAAAGAGGAGAGATTTCTTTTTTGCATGTACATAATGCATCTAGCAGAAAAAAGGAGTAGAGAGAGAAGAGAGGCTGACCGGTGCGCTCCCCCCTCCTCGGGTGCTGGGTTTGGCTTGGGATCTCTTAGCCTAGTTTTGGTCAAATCCGATGCAAAACAACGTCCTAGGGGCATGGCTGGGATTTTTTTTTTCTACTGCTGCTAAAAAATATGCTTGAAGGAGTGTCCTCGGGCGCGGCTGGAGATGTCCTTAGGTGATACGAGCTTCTGGGTCACTGGATCTCAGATCCGACGGCTCTCAAGAGGTCCTGAACATTTTGCAAAAAGGTCATCCAAAAGTCTAAAAATTGCACACAATTAGTAGAGCTCCTCAGGCGCCGCCGGATTTTAGATTCACAGTATTACCTAGGCCTTGGTTAAACCTGAGAATGGTTTCATACTTGAACCATACCCATTTATTTATCTCTCAAAACCATACTTGAACCATACCCATTTAGTGTCATTTTTAGCCCAACCAAAACCAAACCCACTATTTTTTTCACCCAAAACATAACCATGAGTTTAAACCCAGTACATAACCATGGGTTTGCTTTAATGTACATACGATTGCACAAATTGACATGTTAAGAAACAAATAAGATAGAAAAGGCATAAGTGCATCTACAACAGTTTAGAAACAAAGTAATCCTTGAGATACAGTCAACACACAGTAAGAGACAAAAAGAACATGTCCATGGCTGATAAGCTCACTAACAAGTGTATTAAAATCAAATTGCTTAGCGAAAACACAAGAAAACACTTCCAATTTTCATCTGTTGTTTCCCCATAATACATAATTAACAGCATGCACGCGGATCAAAGATACTCGTTCTCGGTCGTAGTTGATTATTTCATATAACCAATGCCTAAAAATCAGTTTGGACACATAGTTCATAACCGCTAATAACCAAACCGTTTAAACCCATAACCAACTATACCCAAACTGGTTTCTCCATATACCCAAACCAAAACCAAACTAAAAAAATCTCAGCCCAATAAAACCTGAACCAATCAAACCCAAAGTAAGAACCAAACCATTACACCCGATTTTTTAATAACCATTCTCACGTTTAGCCTTGGTATCACCTGAAACTAACCCGCATCACCCCTTCTCGACATTGGAGCAGGCTCCCGCCCAGCATCCACATTTCCTAGACGCCAGAAAAGAAAACGAGCTGAGCTGTTCATTCACCGTGTCTGGTCAGCTGCCAGCACTAGACATGACACCCCACCAATTGCCAGCTCCACGCATCATCACCCCACACATGCAGCAGCATAACGTCTGAGCAACCAGGCAACAGACCCGCCGACACAAGTAAACAAACAAGCAACAAAGAGATCAAGCCCAAGACACCCAGATCAAATATCAAAATGGTAGCAGGAGATCCACATCTACCTTCAACACGAGGCAAACATCGAAGGCAAGGCCAGAGCTGCGGTGCTACTATATATATGTCCATCACAAGGTTTGGATAGAGTTGCCACCATTTTTCAGTTGCTGTCCAAGCATTTCCGCATTTGTGCTAACAGCAGAAAAATTGCATTCCCAAGTTGGAAGGGAAACACACACGATGGCCAAAATCAGGTCTGTACTTTAAAAGCTTGGTTGGGAACTATGGTGCTAGATACTATATCAAGTCATGACGCTGACTGGTAATAATTCGACTTTTCGATGATATATCGGGCAACAGGTAGGGCAGAGGTCAGATCCTGAGGTCTTCGATGTCTGACAGAAGGGTGGCACCACCTGCCGATCTTTCATCGGGCAGGCTAACCACCAACTGCCCACAGGCACCGGCTATGTCTTGACCCATCTCCTGGCGAACGGTGGTTCTGATGCTGTAGATGCCTCTCAGGACCTTCTGGAACTTCTTAATGCTCTGGTCACTGCTTGTCTTGAAAGTGCTTGCTGAGCCAATTGGATTGAATGGTATCAGGTTAACAACCTGTCAGTGATTAGGAGAACAGAGTGATGATTGGTTTCAACATGTGACCAATAATGAAGATGAAATAAGCAAGATCACAAAGACACTAAAAAATTCATTATGTGCTTGGTGCCTAAGAAAAAAAACACTGATTTGAAGCACACATTCACATCAGATGCGGTTCAGAACTTCAGATGGTTCACAACAGTTCTGAAAAAAAGACATAGTAACAAGAGACAACATATCTCACCGCTTTAAAATTTTCAAGTAGTTTACCAAGCTTGTGGGCATGCTCCTCCTGATCGTTCACTCCATCAAGCATAATGTACTCAATGAAGATTGTCTGCTTGCTGCAATGGAACATGGAAGCGAGATCGTTGATACTTAAAACTACTCACTGTAAAACTTTGGCATTGACAAAGTCGTGACATTTGTAGAATCTTACCTCGCATTTTGATACGATTGTAATGCATTCATTAACTTTGCTAAAGGAAAGGCCCGTGCTGCAGGCATTATATGACAACGTATGTCTTGGTCAGGAGCATGCAATGACACGGCTAAATTTATATTTGGAAGATCATTGTTGAACTTGTTGATCGAATGGATAATCCCAACCTGCAGTACATCATATATTACGATATAAACTAAGATTTACAAAAGTTGCTCCAAGTCCAATCCTAAATGATGATCAATTTTTCAGCTACAATAGTCCTAAACGAAACTCGATAGTTCAACTAAATATTAGCAGGAGATACTTACACCATGATGAACCATATGGTACACAAGCCATAATAGCTACTACAGTACAGGTCAAATGGATAGCACAAGAGCACAAATTAATATCAAGTTATCAGCATCAATAAGTCCACTAGACAAACAAGAACAAAGGTATACAGCATGGCAGGTTTATCCGTTTATGGAGTGTAGACTGGAAGCAGCTTCAGTAATAGGTGGAGTAAAAAAGGGAAATGCATGTCTTATGATCCAGGTAACCAACAACATTATTATTTGGACAGCAAAATAATTTATAACAGTGAAATAGGAGATGACCACTCAGCAGACAAGTACATCGTTACTATATCAAATGCCCACTGCACTATTTGCTGGGTGATCATTGCTCAGTTGTCAACTATATCTTTGACGCAATTTTCCAGTGTGTGGTTCATCACAAAACAGGGGCAATAATAGCTCATTCAGAAAGTCACTTTAATAAGTGTTCAATAAGGTTAGCTACTTATGCAGGTATGCTTACAGTAGATACAGTAACTCTCTTGGGTGAAATCTGAAAGGGAAATCCTGTCAAGACTTGGATTGCTTCAACCAAAGCAGTATAGTTGTTTAATGGCTCCCCCATTCCCTGCATATACGGCAGAGCAAGTACATAAACTGAAAGCCATCTAGAGAATACTGTTTACCAGACATCAGATCCAATAAGATTATCAACCAATTTTCTCACTAATAACATTAGCACTAGTAACACAATTGGCACAGTAGTTTGTCCATAAAGACACATTGTATAGATAAAATAGTGGAAGCACTTACCGATACAAGTACAAATGGTTCTCCATATAATAATTTGAACATGCATAAATGTTTATGAACAAATGTATATGTAACATGAAGCACAGTGATCCTGCCTAGCCTCGTACAAGAACAAACGCATACAGCAGCCAACATTTTGCCAATAATAATCATAAAATTTACAAACATCGGTCATGAAACAACAAAAAATATACCACAGCAACACTTTAAAAAGATGCACCATGGCTTCGACTTTTTGACCGTAAATCACCATGCAAAGTACACACGTAAAAATTAATAATAAAACTAAATAACACAAATGAATCAGGTTAGGATGATGAAAAAACTCCAGTGGGCATGATTTTCTTTCGAAAAGAAATACCAGGAAACTCGTAACACGTTAAGAATTAAAATTACCATGAAAACAATGTTTCGAATTTGAGAATAACGGGTTGCATGGACCATCTGCTCAATAATTTCTCCAGAGGAAAGGTTGCTTTTGAATCCCATTGTTCCAGTAGCACAGAATCTACAGCCCATCTTGCACCCAACCTGTGTTATATTATAGAGCAAAGTGAATAAAAAATAATCAGAAAGTCACAAGCGTAACAATGATCATAGCATACTGCCGCACAAAAGGTTACCAACAGGTCCACAGAAGCAATACTACCTAAACAATTTATGCCATTAGAAACAAGTCTTTAGGTCTTACTAAAGCACTGGTCGTTCAATATGAAAGGAAAATATATCTACCTGTGATGATACACACAGGGTTGAACGCACTCCTCCAGGGCGTGTCTTCCCATCATACTTCCCCAGTCGTGAATCATACCGCATGATCACTGCTTCTACAGATTCCCCATTCTAGAGCCGCAAAATTGTAAGTGTGATTAGAACAACACCTTTGATATTAGTAGTTAGAACAAGCTAACAAGTATAATTTGTGCCACCAAATGGAAACAAGCAAAAGTATCTGACAACAACGATAACAAAAGGAAAGGTGTTTCACATGCAAGCAACCAAATCAAGTCAAATTGGCAGCGGTGATGAAATGAAATGGTACTGAGTGGCATTACAGAGTTCAAGATGTGGTTGTGTAAAATTCAGATTGTTAGGAAACTATAAAATTAATACAGCACGCACTATCACAAGTCCAACACAACTTGAATCATCCAAGCTTTGGATCAAGAGTATTATTATCATGTGGATGGGTCACCCACACACTAGACCCAGCAGGCCCTAGCTGACTCCAGTTAAGGGATACAATTACAGTTACCTTAAAGTTAGGAATAGTAGCATTTAGATTAGGGGTAATCAATTAGAGGTAAGACATCACTTAGCTTGGGCCTAAGCCAATAAGAGATACTATACATCTTAGCATATTTCCTTAGATATGATATTTGTTTAGAATCAATTTGTTAGGACCAGCTCTATATAAAGAGACTTGGAGCATCCATTTTTATCAAGTAAGAATATTACAATATATCTCCCACCTACTTCACCCTCTCAATCCCCAATATAATTCTAACCCCTCCCGAATTAGCCATATTGCCCTGCCATCCTCCTATTGGTATATAACCTCATAAATCCCAGTTCACTACAATTATCATGATCACCTGGGTAGGCAGCATAACTAGAGAGCAAGAAAAACATGCTAACGTATTGCTACTGAAGGTACAGATAACAATTTGTACATCAATTTCCTCAACAACATCCATACAAGTGGCTGATGTTTGTTTGCACTTGAATCAAACAGCATAGTTCTTTGACCAGCATTGGAATGAAGTTCATAGACAAGTACTGATACATTTTGATTTAATACAGGGAACATATTTTTATGTTAGTATAGTGACCATAAACACCACACATGTAACGAGCCCGAGATAATCTAGATATTTATTAGTGCAGGCCACATTAGATGGCAAAATACTTCAATATGCCCTCCTACACGCTATGATCCAGGACTTATGCATAGTTCACTGGAGAAACTCATGGCAAGGCTTGATCGATAAAATGTTTCTCAAGCAGCAATTAAATTATGGTCCCACTAAAATACATGTTTATCAATATTTATCAATATCTAACATAGTAAAATCAAAGGTACGAGTTTTTGCAAAAACAAAACACAAAAGCTATAAACCAGAAAGGTGGTGAGAACATAAGGGGAGACTCAGCGAATTGTCCTATATAAAGGTCCAAAACCAGGGTAGGACTGCAGACAACAAAAACAGCACTAAGTCAATCTCATATCTAGGGGCTGGGATTAGGGTAAGGGAAACTATAACAAAAGCGGCACTAAGTCACTTAGATGTGAAATAACTATAGCACATCTAGATATGCCCTAGACAGTCACCAGGTCCTAAAAAACTTACAAGACCTAAAAAATCTTACAAAACCAAAATGTCGCACCCTACATCACCGTCCGCAAAATTGATCTGACGCGAGCAGCTAGGCATTCACCTGGAGGCGGATGAGCAGCTTGGTGGTGGTGCGGTCCTTGGATTCGGCGGCGGCGGTGAGGGTCGAGGTGGTCGGCCGGAACTTGTTCCGCAGGAGCGCGTACGCGGCCGCCGAGAGCGACGGGACGCCGTCGAGGTCGCTGCACCTAGGGTTCTGCAGCACGTACCTGAACACGCCCACACAGAGTGAGCGCCACCGCTCGAAACAGGGGAGGAGGCGGAGATTGGGCGGCGGCGGCGTGCGCGTAGGGTTCTAGGGCTTAGAGAGGCGTACTTCCAGATGGCAGGGATGAAGGAGGGGGAGATGCCGGCGGCGTCGAACTCCGCGCGGATGTAGGCGGCGTCGAACACGGAGCGGCGCGCCGGCGGCGACGAGGACGACGACGCCATTGGGGGTTCGGGAGGGGGAGGGGGAGGGGGAGGGGGCGGGGGCGGGGGGGAAGGGGAAGTGAGGGGGTGAAGCAATGTGTGGGTTTGTGTGGGGGTTTTGAGTGGGAGTTGCTTGTAGAAATGAAAGAGAACGGGCCAGGTAATGATTAATTCGGAACCAGGGAATTAAGGGTGGGATTTAGGTTTTCCAAATTAAGGATGAGATAGTATGATGATGAAATAGTAGCTTAGTTTTGCTCTGCCTTTGAGTTCATGATATGCTAATTAAGGAGAAAGGCTCACTCCCGTTGGCCCGTGGAAGAGCGCGTTTTCGACTATCATGTTTGTGATGTGGTGGATTTAGAAATAGTGTAACATAGCGTCTTCGACGATGAGCAGCCCAATGGTGTCAGCCTACTTGACACAATCAAGAGGGGACCCCTCCCCTAACGTCTCAAAAGAGCGCCTCTTCGGATCATGTGACACATGTGATAAGGAATTCAAACTATTCGAAAAGAGCGCCTCTTTGGTTATCATGCTACTTAGGTTGTGGATTTAAAAGTAGTGTAATGTATCGTCTTCATAATGAACGACCCAATATCGTCATTGTAGTCAACACAATCAAGGTGGGGGCCCATCACCTAATGCCACTGAAAAAGAGCGTTTCTTTCATTATCCTAAGCAACGAAATGTGTCGTCTTCGGCAATGAGCGACCCAAGACTCCGGCTGATCACAATGGAGGAGGGGGGGGGGACTAGAAGTAGCATACCACAGAGCAGC